>NC_065535.1:51069861-51784861 GCF_932294415.1 Quercus robur
GACTCTTTCAGTAAGTAAGAGTAAATAATTTTTTTTCTCTCTCCACGTGGGTATGTTTGGCTTCAACATCCCGTGGACACTAGTCCCGATGTATATATGTGTATATCTTCCTCTCTTTTTTTGGTTATTTTTTAATGAATACTTGTTCATCTTTTCCTCATACTAGCTTGTTTGCAATATTAGGAAAGAGATTTATATTTTGGAATGGGGTGGAACCAAGGATGTGCCTGACGGAGACTGAGTTAATAAAAGAACTATTGTCCAAGTACAGCATCATGTCCGGTAGGTCGTGGCAGCAACAACAAGGATCCAAACATTTCATTGGGAGAGGTGTTTTAATGGCTAACGGCAAAGATTGGTATCATCAGCGTCACATCGTTGCTCCGGCCTTCATGGGAGACAGGCTTAAGGTATGATAATATATGATAAGATTGAAAATTGTTCTCAATGATATTGCAATATTGACACAACCCCACTTTTCGCTTCAAAATCAAATTTTTTATTTTTATTTTTTAAATGTTCGAATTAAGAATGTGATAAATTGATGGTTGGTTTTCATTTTTCTAAAGAGTTATGCGGGGTACATGGTGAAATGCACTAAGGAATTAGTCCAATCACTACAAAATGCTGTAGAAACAAGCCAAACAGAGGTGGAAATTGGTGAATACATTACTAGACTCACTGCAGATATAATATCTAGAACGGAGTTTGATACTAGCTATGAGAAAGGAAAACAAATATTCCACCTTTTGACAGATTTGCAACGGCGTTGTGCCCAAGCAACTCGCAACTTATACCTTCCCGGAAGTCGGTAAGTTACATATATAGATATATAGTCATGCACACGTCTTTGATATCTATACCATGTTTTTTTATTTTATTTTATTTTTAACCGGACGATTCTACCTTTGATAGATAGGGGATATGTCTTTTACGATGATCTGATTTTCTTGTTTCTACTTTTGTAGATTCCATCTTTTTACTTTAAGCTTATGGAGTCTTTATTTTCTGTCCATCACTTTTAAGAGAGCTACAATATCTAAGATATTTTAAAGGATTTTTCAATTAAATTAAACATCATCTATCACGTAATCATTATAAATGCATCAGCAAAACCAACCCCCTAAATAAATAAATAAATAAAAGTCATCTAGCATAGCATACAAAAATTCAAACTCCTTAATTTATTTATGATTTTTTTCAGGTATTTTCCTAGTAAATATAATAGAGAGATAAAATTATTGAAGATGGAGGTGGAGAGGTTATTGATGGAAATAATTCAAAGCCGAAAAGACTGTGTAGAGATTGGTCGGAGCAGCTCATATGGGAATGATTTGCTGGGTATGCTCCTTAATGAGATGCAAAAAAATAAAGATGGTGGATTCAGCTTAAATTTACAGCTGATCATGGATGAATGCAAAACATTCTTCTTTGCTGGACATGAAACCACTGCCCTCTTACTCACTTGGGCCATCATGTTACTAGCCAGCAACAATTCTTGGCAGGAAAAAGTTCGAGCTGAGGTGAAGGAGGTTTGCAATGGTGAAACTCCCTCTGTTGATCATCTTTCCAAGCTCACCTTGGTAAGCAAGAAATGATTATTATTATTATTATTATGATGGGTGGAGTTCCGAGAAATTGAGTTATGCTAGGATTACAATTATTTTTATATGTGAAGTGATAAATTTTGATTATGATAACATTACTTTTTCATAGTATCATCATTAATACTATTTTTATTCTGTACTAATCAAAATAAAATATACATGAGATTGGGACAAAACATGTAAAATATACTCCTAAAAACATCAGGAAGAGTGACAATTGACAATTTGCCATTGCCCCTAATAAGTAATAAACAGTGCTTCCCTATACATTAACCAAAAATAGATCTTTTGCAAAAACAAATAGAACCTAACAGATCCTACTTCTAGCACTACTGCACTAGTAGCAAATAGCAATTACTATTTTCTTTTTAGTCATAAACACAGGGATATTCACTTTTGAATTGTATGTAATGTCAACCATGGGTTTAACTTCTTAAAATAATCAAAATGGTATTGAAGAAGTCCAGAACCCTCATTATGTGCCGTCAGTTGTTTAGGTATATGTATATAGTTAATTGAGAAAATGATGGTTTTTATTTTTTTATTTTTATCACACAGGTCCAGGTTTATGTAACTTTCTCTACCTTTTGGCTAACATCAAATTCAAGTCTTAGGTCTTCAATAGTAGTAAAAAAAAAAAAAAAAAAATGTGCGATGGACATCGCGCCGCTTTTCTTCCCCTAGTAAACTAAATCCAAAAAGGAAAACTGAGGACACTGGCTAGTGCACTCAATTACTTACTCCCCACTTCAGAGTCTGAGAGGACGAACCTAATATAAAATTTTGAGAGTCAAAAATGATTGTTTTAGTGGCTTAGTTGGTATTGAAAGGAGACCAAAAATGGTCATAGGATCTGGCATTGCCTTAGTAGGCAGAGTTTTAAAAGTTGTATTAGTGACATAACGTCATAAAATGTTTGATTTAATTTTTTTTTTTTTTTTAAATTGTTACAAGTCAGAAGGAAGGATTTCAATCCTAATTCTTCTCATAAAATAGATCCATCAATGCCATTGAACTAAATCCTATCTTTGAATCTATTTCTGAATTCTCATATTATCTGATTAGAAATATTCTTGCTTTCATTAAAGGGTTTTTTATTTTTTAAACTTTTTATTTTTATTTTTATTTTTATTTTTGTTTTTACACAATTTTTAAAATTTGTCTTTGCAGTTGAATATGGTAATAAATGAAACTCTTAGACTCTATCCACCAGCTACTGTTCTACCTCGAATGGCATTAGAAGATCTTAAGCTAGGTGACCTGCATATCCCAAAGGGTCTATCAATATGGATTCCAGTGCTTGCAATTCATCATAGCAAAGAATTATGGGGTGAAGATGCAAATGAGTTCAACCCAGAAAGGTTTGCTTCCAAGTCATTCACACCTGGCCGGTTCATTCCTTTTGCCTCAGGCCCCAGAAATTGTGTTGGCCAAGCTTTTGCCATGATGGAAGCTAAGATCATATTAGCCATGTTGATCTCGCGGTTTAGCTTCACTATTTCAGAGAATTATCGTCATGCTCCTGTTACTGTTCTCACAATAAAGCCCAAGTATGGAGTTCAAGTATGTTTGAAGCCCATAAGCACTTGAAACATACTGATTTTGAAGTCGTATAGAGAGCTTGTGTTTTGATGAGGGAGTTTGGAATGAGTGTTTTGATATAGATTTTAAATGCTGGAAGTCTTTTTCAATTTAACCAAAGTTAGAGGTAATAGATTCAGGGAAGAAAATATGCTATTGTAAGAATTACAAATGAAATGAAAGAACCATTATGATTTTGGTTTTGGTCATCTGGTGTCGAAACAAGCACTTAATTAAAGTTAGGGGCAGTTTAGACGTGCCTAAAGTCCCATTAAAAAAAAAAAAAAAAAAAAAAAATCAAAGAAGCCAAAACATAAGGTGATGAGTTAAAAGTGTTTCTTCTTTAGCTTGGATGCTCCCCAGACACTTACATTGGTAATGTGATTCTTCTATCTTTTTCTTCAAATCAACTAATTTAACAAATGCTCAACTTTTAACATTTAAAAATAGACAAAGGTAAGGATTTTTTTTTTTTTTTTTTTGAGAAAGGGATAGGGTCAAGTTGTTTTGCTAAAGGTTTGGTGTGCTAAATTGTGAGTAGTAGTCTATCATTTTCATATGAATTAACTATTTTTTTTTCAATACTTACAATTTATTACATTAAAATTGTGACAAAAAAAAAAAAATTGTATTCTTACATTTTCTTTATATATTTTAGGTTCAAGTCTCAAAGGGTGCTAACTCAGCCAACCTATCAAATGCTAACAGCAATCTGGGATTCCGCTCCCCCCACTACTAATTTCTCTAATTTCTTTTTTGTTTCAACTTCCATGTTCTTTATTTCTCCTCAGTCCCTGCCTAACATGCTTCCTACGAGATATTCCCACCTCACGCTCCTCTATTGGGCGTGTCATTAGCCACTACACAACACAATTAAACCCCACCCCCACCCTCCAGCCGGCTTCCCCTTCAATTTTTTTAATTTTTTTTAATGAGTACTTTGTACACTCATGACAAGATTGATCATATGAAATTTGGTTTATAATAATTACTCTTTACAATTAAACTAAAATATTAATTGGTTTTAGTGTAACAATATTTGAATACATATTTTTATTTTATAATAAGAAATTTCATCAAGGTTTAAAAAAAAAAAAAAAAAATTTTGCCAATTGAAATAACTAAAACTTGCTTTTAATTAAGAGTTATGTTAGGCACCTCCTTAGAAATATTTATATGGAGTAGGTTTAAACTGTTATCTTATTTTGTGGCCTAAAGATAATGTATTATTCTAATCTAGGTTCACTGAATTATTCTTCTAAAAATAGGTTCATTGAATTATCCTAGAAATTATATTTCTACTACCACTATTCTCTCTCTCTCTCTCTCTCTCTCTCTCTCTCTCTCTCTCTCTCTCTCTCTCTCTCTCTCTCTCTCTCTCTCTCTCTCTTAGACGTGGCAAAACGGGCAGGTTGGGTGAGGTTCGAGTCGAGTCAATCGAGTTTGTGGGTCAATCAGGTCACGGGTCATTTTTAAACGGGTCAATCGAGTTGCAGGTAATCGGGTCGTGGGTCAGGGGACGGGTCGAGTTGACGCGTAATTTTCAAACAAGTTTTTTATTTTTTAAATAGATGCAATCTGTCAATTGTTTTCGAGTTCTTTTACTGTGATTAGATTCTCACTAGTGATACTGTTACCACTTACCAATTACCACTAAACACTTGATACCCAAATTTGGTGCAACTCTTGTTCCATCTTTCTAGAAGCTAATCTTGGTATAATCTTCGATCTATTTAAAGTAGGAAGAGAAAATGAACGTGACAAGTAAAGAATGACAAACTATAATGGAGTACATAATATATTAAGTAAAAAAGAATAAGTAAATATTTTATAAGAATTACACCTCAATCTCAATTTACTCAATGTTGGTAGACATGGAAAAATGGGCAGGTCGAGTTGGGTTTGGGTTGGCTTAATCGGGTTGCAGGTCAAAACGGGTCATTTTTAAATGGGTCAATCGGGTTGCGGGTCAAACGGGTCGGGTCAAAAAATTTTGACCCGTTTTACCATGTCTCTCTCTCTCTCTCTCTCTCTCTCTCTCTATATATATATATGTGTGTGTGTGTGTGTGTGTGTGTAGCGAAAATACAATTTTGGTCATTATATTTTGGGGTTACAGACAATTTGGTTTTCAACTTACAATCAATTTTCGTTTATGAGTTGACAATAGGGACCATTGTACCAAAATTTAATATTCAAATTAACAATAACCCCAAATTGTAGGGATCAAAATGATATTTTTGCCTATATTTTTAATAAGTTTATTGTAATACAAAAATGCTAATGAAACGGCCTTTATTTATTTTTTAGAGATTTTTATAAAACACCCTACTGAGTATGCCTAAAATTTTATTTTATTTTGTAGCTTAGAGATATCACAATCTAAACCCTTTGTATTATTCTAATCAAGGTTTATTGTATTTTCTAAGAAATCATAATTCTACCTATGGATGTTACTTACTCCTAAGGTTAGCTCATGATTATATATATATATATATATATATATATATATACACACACACACATATGCATGTGTATGTGTGTACGTGCACACACTCATGAGCGAGACCGTACCCCCAGCCCTCCAATTTTCTAATTGGGCCAAACTCGTGTGAACGAAAGTACTCATATTGGTGCGTTTTAAAATGGACATTCTACTATTTATATTTTTTTCGCCCTAAATTGAGGGTTTACAATAGAGACATCACTTATTTTAATTAAAGAAAAAATTAAAAAAAAAATACCCAAAACATATATAATTTTTATTGATATATTTGAATGTACATCATTTGAAAAAAATATAGAATATTACATGGCTTTGATCTTAGATACAATCTAAGAAGAAGTACATTGCTTGGATTCTAGTTACAATCTAGAAATTGGAAAGTAAATGGAAAATCTTTAATCTACAAATCATTGATCTAAGTTTGGAGGTTATGTTACAAGATAAGAATATGTTAGGCACTCACCTTACTCAATGAAATTGTTCTTCTAGATTATGGTGGCCAATAGTTATACTATATCATCCAAATAACATATCATAACATTCAAGAGAACATCATCCAGAATTTAAATAAGCATTCATGTAAGCATGGTGAAAAACCTTAATTAAAACATACAATCAAATTTGAAAAAAATTGGAAATTGAATCATGGTGATTATGTGTGTGTGTGTGAGGTCAAAATCCTAATTTAAACATGTGATTCTACTATTATAAATCAAAGGCATGGCAACATGATTACTATTAGGTGAAACCACTAATTCTAAACATATGACCACATTATTTGAATTAAAAGCATGGAAACATGTTTATTACCAAAATAAATAACATCCTAAGATCTAGCATGCTAGCATAAAAGAACATGGGAAAAATATTCAAGAACTTAAGAATAGATATTCAACAATATTTAATATAAAATCATACTTGAATCTAAATTGCTAGGATTTAATTAAAAGAGAGTTTTAAGAAACCATTCATCGATTTCAACAAAGTTAGATTGCTACCCAACCATGGTGGTAAGGGGAGGTCCTTTAACCCAAGGATTAAGGGGCATGCTAGAAATAACAAACCAACACTTCACCAATTCCACCCTAGCAATTCCAACATACATTCAATCATCTTAATGCCCCCGAAAAGAGGAGGAGGTTCCTTTTAGAGGTTGTTAAGGAATGAGATAACAATGTGAAGGTTTGTAAACTCAAAACCAGTAGGATTTGATGTTTATCCCAAGAGGGTACCTTACTTTGTTTCTTCCTCTAAAATCCTAAAAATAATGGAGGTACTCCAAGAGAGTCTTTAGAGGAGTGAGGCAACAATTTGAAGTTGTAAACTCAAGACAAGAGGACTAATGCTTACCCTTTTATTGATTTGAAGACAACAGGACCAAAAACTAAAGGAACTTTTCTTATTACTTCCTCTAGATCTCTAGGGGATTCGGAATGGTATTGGAGGAGTCCATTTATATTGAATGTTAGAGGATTTAGAATAAGATTTAATCAATGTGGGAATTGAAAATTTCTGAATTTGGACTGAATTTCGAAGTTATGAAGGTTTGACTTGAAGGGGAGTAAGTGAAAAACCGAAGTATGCGTTTGGCTCCAAATTAAAAAGTTAGCTTATTTTACTATTCAGCTTATTTCTACTACTATTCATGGGTCCCATTGCACTTTTTGATACTATTCATGGGTCTCACTGTATTATTTCAGCTAACTTTTACCTTTATCTACAATACTTTCAACAACAAAAAATTTCAATTTCAGCAAAATAAGCGAATTCCAAATAGACCCGAAAAGTAATAAAATTTAGTGCTGTTTGGACCATCTGTCGATTGACAAATGGGCCCAGTAACAACTTACCCACTTGCTTTTTACACGATTTTTTCATTAAATGCATTTATTCCTCCAAATCTCAACCATATCAGCCCCTCCTTGGACCTCAAGTTTAGCTAATTAACTCCTAACTCCCTTAATTCAATCCATTAATAATTAAACTAGTGTATAACCCGTGCATATCCATGGATACATTTAAAAACAATTACAATTAAACATATATATGAGTTCAAATTATACCTCGTATAAGAGTTGCAACTTATAGCTTTTCTAAGCCATGAATTTCTAAAATATGTAATGATTTCTCATTATATATATGATTTAGAATTTAATTAGATTTGGACAAGTCACTAAATTTAAATTGGACCAATTAAAAGCAAGTGTTTGTAATCACGTGTGATTAAGACTCAATTCATGCAAATGCATATTAATCATTAAAACTTGATCTCATGATATCTTTCAATCTAGTGATTCAATTGAGGCCCATGACTTGTCATTTTGATTGTTGTGACTTCAAGATTTATTTAATGGAATACATTTGGAAATCAAATAGCCAAAATTACAATCTTACCTTTGGGATGTGAAAGGACCATTATGCCCTTAGATGAGGTTAACTGTGAGTTGCAAAATAAGGTGTCTATAATGTGGGATAGAATCAAGTTACACTTAGTGTAACTTTAAGCTATATTATACCACTTGGTAAAAGCAAGCCACATTAATTCATTACATTCTCTCTTAATTTTTTTTTTCAAATTTTAATATAGAATTCTTTATTTTTTAAACCTTTTAAAATTACATAAAAAATTAGGGAAACAAGAATATTATAGCATAGTAAAAATAATTTAAGATTTAAAAAAATAAAAAAATAATAATAATGATTTTTTCCCCATGGTTGATCTAAACCAATTAATAGGCGACAAGGCGACAAAATCATTAACTAGTTGAAGAAAGCCAAGTACTTATCATTTTGCCTCATGACAAATATTATATGTGAATGTCATAGGGATAGTGCAGTCTACCTTGATGGTTAGGAGCCGCAAAACCAATCAAGCACGGGTCGCCTGGTGGAGCATTTTGAGTAAATTAGGACAGGATAGAAGCAATAAAGAATAGTGTTCTATCACAAAGCAACTTGCATTGGCATCGAACAAAGCAACTTGCATATTTTGTGGGACATTATGGACGGTGGTTTTAATCGTACCAACTGAGTTGCATTGTTCAATGAATACAGATAAAAAAAAAAAAAAAAAAAAAAACTAAATAAACTGCATTGTCCAAGACTAGTATTTTGAAGAGGAATTAATTTGGCTAGCATTCTATCTAATTCATATTTATAAGCTAATTTTTTTTTCTCTTTAACTGAAGTTTTTTTCTCTATCAAAAGATTCAAAACAAGCCAATCAATTTTACTAATTCTAAATCTAGAACAAAATTTTAGCAAAGACCCTTTAAAACTATGATAGTTTGGATGGTATCTCTCCATGCACTAGAGGGTTGGGGACTGGGGAGGAGTATACTTAGTAACTATATATTTATAAACCAATTCAAAACTATGATCGAGAAACCCTCGATTATATAGTTTAAAGTTAAAAGATCTCAATATCATTATTAGAGTCAAACCTATATGATCTACAACAAACGAGATTTATATGAGTTTGATACATAAATTAGAAAACTTTTTGATAAAAAATTGACAAAACAGATGAATGTTCCTCACTCTTGTCCCACTTTTTTATGGTAAGAAAGCTTAGAGAACCAAAAGAGGAAAAGTCCATATATATATATATATATATATATATATATATATATATATATCAACTGTAAGAGTCTTAATAAACAATTAACATTTAATGGATAATTTATTTCTCAAAAAGATATCTTGGTTACCAAACCAAAGAATTAAAACATTTTACTATTTTAGTATAGAGTTAACAGAGGAATCTTGACCTTTAACAACATTTAGCACTCTTAGAGGATATTATCATTGGAATGTAATGCCCTTTGAACTTAATATAGTTCTTCAAGTGCTAAGAGTCTTGTACTTTAGTGGTATAATAATAATAATAATAATTGTAAGGACACAGTTTGAAGCCCAAGTCAAAGTGTAAATGGATATTGGTCCAACGAGTCCAGTACAATGAATTTGTAAAGAGTGTGTCAGAAAACTAGGCCCTAATGAGTTGGAAAACGGTTAGAATGGATTTAAAAGACAATCAAGCAAGAGCAGGAAGGATTTTTCTACGTAAATTCGCCCTTGGCACAATCCGAGAAGGTTAATTCTTATATAAATCAATTGTTCATGTTACAAATACAATTTTTGATTGCTACAGTATTTTCTCTCTCTATTTCTCGATCCCTTTCTTTCAGGGTCCTCCCTCTAATTTATAGTATCTCCTTTTTCTTATCTTCACCTTACACGTGGATAGTAGATCGCTCATGTTGAACCTTGTTCCATCAGCACCCTACTGAAGTCTTCAGGGGTAGCTGTAAGGCTGAAAAATATTGTTCAGAGATCACTTTCTCATTAATGCGGTTAGAGGGTTAGCTACAGAGCATTTAATGCGATGGTAGCATCTTTCTCTTAGATATTTCTGAGCTTCTGTCCCTCCTATACGTTCATAATTCACATCCCTATCAGTGGAATTTCCTGAAAGGTCATTTTGAATGATAGGATATACATTTGGTTTGTGTTTCGTTTATCTGAAGAGATACTCCTCCTCGGACCACCTCCCCCAACCTTTCCATTTGTAACATACTCATGGGACTCTAAGCTTAACACTCTCACTACTGTTTATTCGTCATCGGACCAACCAATGTCCTTGACCAAGGCCCAAGGCCCAATATATAATTTTGGACCCTTATCCCTACAATAATAATAATAATAATAATAATTATTATTATTATTATAGCTCTCAAATCTTTCAAAGATGGACTGACAAAATCTCTACAAGACCTTAAAGACTTTTGTGCAGTTCTTATAAATTATATTCTTCTATTCTCTAAAATATCTTAAAATTGTTTGTACAAAAATCCAAAAGAATGGAATATTCCTTTCCCCAAACAAAATTGAGATAGAAAAGGAATCCCTAGAATTTCTAGGCATAGTTTTAAATCAATTATATTTAGACTACAAGAACATATAGTTTTTAAAATAAGAGAATTTCTTGAAAAAAATGAAGATAAAAATAATTGCTAAGTTTTTTAGGAATTCTTAACTATGGAAGAAATAAGGGGAAATTACACTTTACTATCTTAAACTATACTCTCGATTACACTTTGCACTCTAAATTTTTTAAATGCATGCTTTGCACTTTAAAGTATGATTATTGTTTCACTTTGCACCCCGACATCAAGTTTGCTGTTGACTTTGATAGAAAAATATGGCATAACGTGAAAAGATCTAATTGCCCATCTTCTTAATCCCTTACAAGCAAATGAAAAAATTATACTTTGCACCCTAAAATTTAAATTTCCATCCAAGCTGACGGCAAACTTAATGTTGGGGTGCAAAGTGTAACAATGTTCATAATTTAAGATACAAAACGTGTACTCAAAAAGTTTATGGCGCAAAGTGTAATATGAGGAATAGTTTAGGTTGGTAAAGTGTAGTTTTCCCAAGAAATTATATAAAAATCTCTCTAAAAAAAAAAATCCCTCTTTTTGGTTTTTTTTTTAAATTTTTTTAAATTTTTTTATAAAATTCTTTTTGAAAACTTAAGAAGAAAAATTATTTTTTGGACCCAAAAAGGCCCAGAATTTGTGAAACAAATAAAACAAAAAAGATTTAAACTATACCTAAGGGACACTTGGAGATGATACCCAACAAAATAAGGTAGAAATTGATTAATATTATGAATGTATAATTGTAGTTTCCTTATATGGAAGAGGAAACATAGATAGTACAATATAATACACTAATAAAACTCCATACAAGGAAATATATGAACAGGCCCAAAACTACATTTTTTTTTTTGAAGCCCCAAAACTACAAATTGATTTGTGACAAATAAAATTACTTTAAAATTTAATCTTTAGGCATGGTATAGCATAACAATTATTTATTTATTTATTTATTTTAGGATTGATACTAGCATAACAGCTAAGAACAAACAATAACATGTTGTAATTTAGCAATAGTTCTATCTCTTTTACGAGGATAATCAATTTACAAATCTCCCTTCCCTTATTTGTTGTAACCATCTCATCATCAAATAGCAACAACGCGTTAAGAAGAGAAAAGTTACCGATACTACTCTCCCTCTTTCCTTTTTAAGTCACCATCACTTGATTCAAAAAAGAAAAGAAAAGCAAAGCACTTCTATATCTGCCCCCATGAGCCGTGAAGTAAAAAGTCAATTAAGCAAAAGTCCTCTAAAGTCAAAAGCTAAATGTGATGCACATGATAATAATTTAGGTATGAAAAAAAGATATCTACAATTTCCATAGAAAGTAGAAAAAGAAAAAGGCGAAAATCATATTGGACATTGCTTTCACAAATGTGAACATATGTACGAGCAGGGTGAGAATACTTGGTTACAATCTTCTTGATGGAGACCCTTTTCCTACCATGCCACTCACAAGGATTTTGACTTACAAGCATTAGCAAACGATCTTAAGTCAACGGGGTAACAAGCCAAATCAAAATCTAACCCAAAGTACCAATTGTGGAATTTTTTAGACTGATTTGGGAAACTTGAGGCAGAGTAGATTTGGCAGAAATGTATCATCTCTAATGCGTTTTTAATTGCGCCATATGCATCTATACTTGTCTTCCACGACTTGCATGCATATCATGGACAGGCATCTAAGTTACTTCTTAACTAACCATGTAACTATATATACATAATCATAGTGGGATGGCCCTTTAAAGACAAAATGGAAGTCATATCAAAATATATGCCACCATAAAATAAAACAAATCAATCATTATATTATAAATAGGTCAAATGTGTCAAACATTAACAATTTGTTTAAAGCTTTTGTCATGTCAAACCAATTTGTATTGGCAAAAGGGAAACTTGAAAATTATAAAAATAAATAAAACAAATCCACGTTTCTTGATTTGGGGATGATATCCCGATTTATTTTCTTAAGAACGGGGTGATATATAGATTTGAAGTATTTTTTCTTCTAGGATAGATTTGAAGTATCTGTTTAGGCACAAAAGTGAATAAATTAAAAATAGACAAAACTTATATACAACATCTCAGGTGTTATTCTTTAGGTTCTCATCTTAAAATTCAGCCATGTGGCTATTTAACTAAAAAATAAACTTTCATCCCATAAGAAAAAATTCAAATGAAAAAAATTTTAAGAAAGGAAATTTAAGGAACACCTAAGTATTGTACCTAAATTTTATCCAATGAAAATCTTCCCTTTAACGAGCAAGTGAACAAATTTTATGTGTTGGTATTTGTAAACCATATTGAAATAGGTTGCTGAATTCCACTTAGCCGAGCCGTACTCCCCCTGTTGCGCCCACAACGGCTGATGCACGTAATTGAGATTATTTTTACTCATTGCCTGGGGACGTTAGGTATGACTATGTTATTCAACTGCTCACAAATGTAGGGGTGAATACATTATATATGTAATAAATCACATTTGTTTCATCATTGTTGAACTACTTTTATTTTTATTGTTACTTCTAAGGTCTTATAAACGTTGTCAGGTTGTTTAGTTATGGATTAAGTTCTTTTTAAAATTATGGTTAAAAATTAATTTTTTCCCCTTTCTATATCTCCTATTTGGGATTGATTAGATACTAAAGTAAAATAAATTATATATTTTTATTAACAAGACATGATGATGTGATATTTAATAAAGAAAAATAATTTAAATAGTTATTTTTGTATTGTACTTGTCATTTTGAAATTTTAGACTATAGTTTTAATGAATTTGTCACAATTTATAGTTTATATTCTGTTTTTAATTATTTATTTGTAGGGAGAATTGAAAATTTTAAAAAAGAAACTTGATATTGGATTTACAAATCTAAGAATAGTATGAGAAAATTAAAGAATTTATTTAAGATTCCTAGGAATAAACCAAACATTATAATTTCACATTTCTAGGAATCTAGATTGCAAGGCATCACATTCCCAATAATCTAGATGCCAGGGCCCAGGAGTAATGTGGATTTCCTCGTACCAAACCCCACCTAAAGGAAAGATCCATGTATCTCATAATCACCTTCAAGTTTCATGCCTCAAATTCCATAACGGGTATGGGATAATCAAAAAATAGATGAAGATGGTCCTGATCGTTATTAAAGATAAGAGATTAGATAAGATAAAACCCCTAGAATGTCATACTAATTCAATCCCCAACCATCATATAATTAGCATCCTCACCAACCCTAGAGCATCGGAGGATCTTCCCCGCCCGCATGCCATCACGCCTCTATAATTTTGGTAGGTGTTCACAAATCGAGTGCCCCTCATCAAACTGCGTTAAGTATAAAGTGGACATATGATTTTTTTTTTTCTTTAATAAATTAACCTCACACATCCGCGACATCAAATCCACAGTCACTAGCCCTCAATGGGGATGGAATGTCAATTGGACTATTTTTCATTTATTGGTAGGTAAAGAGGGAGAAGATATATTGAAGTAAGGGACAAAATTGGCCTCTGCCCTTTTCGGGCAAAATAAATAGCATTCTACCCCCTTTCCCAAACTAATTAGGAAAATGTCCCTCTTTTGAAACTCGACTTTCTTAAAATCAAGTTAAAAAAAAAAAAAAAAATATAGAGCCCTATAATGGCATTTTAAGGAGCCTATAGTGGCGTTTTGTAACTTGATCTTCATGAAGTCGAGTTACATGCAATTTTTTTACCTATAACTCGATTTCATGGAGCTTGAGTTAAAAAATGCCACTATAGGTCCTTAAAAACATCACTATAGGACTTAACTCAATTTTGAGAAAGTCGAGTTTCAAAAGAGAGGAATTTCCCTAATTAGTTTGGGAAATGGGATAGAATGCTATTTATTTTGCCCGAAAAGGGCAGAAGCCAATTTTGTCCTTGAAGTAAGGGTTCAGTATTGATGTTCAAAAATTTTTAGTGTATATACCTTGGGATCTTGGGGGTCTTTTAGACATCCAAACTTGTTACGTAAAGATTCTCACTTATTAATAAAACTAACTACTTCTTTCTTTTATATATGTATTTTTGTGTTGGTCCTATTGAAAATGAAAATTGAACTTTTAAATGAAAATTCATGCATGGTTTTTTTTTAATAAAAAAATTGTTAAGGCATGTTTCGTAAATTATAATGATAATTATTTGGAAATAATAATAAGTATTAAAAAAAAAGATATAATCGAATAATTATTTCTATGCATATATATATATATATATAAATATATATATATATATATATATATTTAATAATAACACATAGATAGAACCATGAATATGTACTTCACAGTTGATATATCATGATAGAATGGAATCATATTTCAATCAAATTTCTTAAAATACCCATATATAATTATATGTATACTCACTATGGGATTCGTTTAATATTCATTTTCATATAAAATTAAATAATTGTATAGTTAATATCGTTGTCCTTTTTTTTTTTTTTTTTTTTTTTTTTTTTTTTTTTTTTTTTTTCAGAATCAGTATCTCCATAACTGTTAAAAAAAGAAAAAGAAAAAAACACCTAACAACATTTTCCCTAAATATTAAATTCTAATAAATGAAGAACTCAATTGCTTGAATAAAATGATGATATATATATATATATATATATATATAAAAGGGTTGTTCTTCTTCTTCTTTTTAAAAGTCTCATACATAAAATATATATATATATATACAAAGGTCAAAACTAACAATTTAATGGTGGGTTTCAATTTTCTGAAGTAATAAAGTCTCTTGTCATTGAATAAGAGATTTGAGATTTGAACCTCACCTACAATAAATTTCAATTGGTATCATAGCTTGATGATAAATAATAATCATCATTGATAGGGAATATTTCTCTAAGGCAAAGTGACTGGCAAGGTTTGACTATTTGATAGGGTCTTAGTCGCCCGTCGAGGTTAACCTAAGGACTAATTGACAAGCACGTACCCAATCAACCAACTGACACTCCAGATGTAAGTTATGTGAATCATATTTCCTTCTATGACATATTGGCATGTTGGTTCATTTTCATAAAAGTGGGTTATGCAATATTTAACCTCCCTAAATGCGGTTTGAGACTCGAAGCCAATGCGAACCTGTGAGTACGCAAAGCCTCTTATAAAGAGATGACATAGTCGCCACTTGGTTATAGGTTTAGAAATCAAAACACGACTTCATGAAGGTCTTTCTACTGAACTAACTCCAGAGTTAAGGTACAAAATAGGAAGAGCTTAGACACCCCAAACCTACCTAGCCATAATCGGCCTTCATATATCGTTGAATAACTGGATGGGGTATAAACAATCCTAAAGACTTAAACAGACGTGTGATTGTATCTAAAACCTAGGGAGCGATCTAATGTCATATGAGACAAACAAGGAAAAGCATGTAAAACATGTGATCATGTAAGCACATGGAGAGATAGGCACAGACAGAGGCAAACAACTCATGGCATCATACTTAAATCAGCACCATAAAAACATGGAGAACATCAAAACAAAAACATTAAGTGTGTGCATGTTTATACCCAATCATGCATGTGTACAAGACACATGCATGTTAGCAAGGATTGGCCTAAGGTGGCCTAGGCCCCCCCCCTAGCCAAAAAAAAAAAAATTATTAGGCATATTTTGGGGGTTTTTTTTTTTTTTTTTTTAATTGGGCCTCCCTCCCCTAAGATATGTTACAGCCTAGCCCAACCCAGAAAAATTAAAACCCATTACCCATTTTAAGTTTTAACCTATGGTTACAAAACAAATATAAAAAAAAAAAAAAAAAAAAAAAGAAAAAGAAAAAAAAATGATGGAGATAAAGAGACAAAGAAAAATACATAATAAAATAAAAATATCACTTGCCCACATTGCTAACTCATACAATAACTAACAGTTTTAAATTAAATAAATTTATAATTGAAAACTAATAAATCTATAAATTGAAAAATATTAGATTTATAATTAATACAATTAGTCCTTTTGTGAGAGATAATATATGTAATTCTTATTTGATTCGTAGATCATGGGAAAATCAAATACTTAGTAACCAAATTTTTTTTCTTTCACTTAGACTCCAGCCTTCCTAACTAAAAATCCTGGGTCCATCCCTACATGTTGGTACCAACCAAGGTTAAGAGCTTTGTTCAGTGATGGGTGATTAAGTCTTCATTAAAGTTAGAGTATCTTCCCTTATATAAACTTAAATGATTTTTGTTCATCATGAATGATTTTCCATGTTTTAAGGATCAACTTGAATCTTGATTAATTGAGAAAGGATTGATTTGACTTTTATGTTTCCATTTAAGTTCAATTAAATTACCTCAATTACTTTGAAGCTTTTAAGATATCTTCTTCTAGTTAAGCCTTAATCGAATTATTGCTTAAATCTTGAAATCATGCATATTGAATGCTATTTTCCTCTATATTTAAATAATTAATTAACTTCCAAAAGTAATTGGAATTTAATTAATTATTGACTTGAGGTTTTTAGAAAGTATTTAGCATTATGAGTCAAAAGTCTTCTTTAATTATCTCTAATTCTTTTAATTACCTTGTGGGGTTCAAATCATAATTAAAGAGTGGATAGGAGAGAAGGAGAATATGCTTTAGGGTTTTAGATTCAAGAGAAGAAAGAAAAGAGAGGTTCTTTTAAGTATTTTGGGTTTTATTACATGTGATACAAAATGAAACAAACAAGACAGCAAACATACATTTAAAGCAAATGAAATAGTTAAGGAAAGATAATAAAACATGGCATTAAGAAAAAAAAATGAAACAGAAAAAAACAAGAAATCTAAATTCTGCCTATATTGGCATACGCCACAAGAAAGGTGCATACGCATCCTTCTACTGGTGTACACATTTAGGCATTAGACATATTCTCAAAAAATAGACCAAAACATGAATGCTAGCTGTCTAAAACATGTGTACATAAATATGATGGTGCATACAAACATCATTTCATGCATACACATCCTGAGGTAGATTCTTGGGTTTTTGACAGATTTGCAGAAGCTTAAGGAAAATGAAGTAGGCAACAAGCATAGAACATGTTATGGTATAGGAACAACATATTAGAAAATTAAAATAACATAAAAACACAAAATAAATAGAAATCGAGGAGGAGAATATGGATCATGGGAGATACCCACATCTCCTCTTTGTAGCACTTATAATGTTGTTGATGACCGGCCTCTCGACTGAAATTGACTACAGCAACTATGTATGTGGAGCAAAACAACTTGGAACTACTTGGCTAGGGTTTTTTGAATGGCCTTAGGTGGTTTGATAACAATTTTAAATGCAACTCCAACTAAAGTTTAGAACCTTAGTGAGTAGAAGCTTATATTTTAACCAATACTCACTATTTCTACCCTTCTAGCCTTCAACTCTTTAGTTTAGGGTTTGGGACGGTATTTCAGCAAAGTTTTAGTTGGTAGAAGAGTCTGGACCCTTTGGATGGTGAAAATGATGGTATTTTTATAGGGGACCTAATGTTATAGGGTTTGGTGGGACGTTTGGGTAGCTAGTTGATCATACTAGTTGCTTTAGGATCTCATCAAAATGGAAATGGAGTGATTTGAGACTTTTGTCTAGAAGGTGTGTACGCTATAGATTGGGTGCGTATGCATCATATACCCAGCGTACACACCTTTTGTAAGCCTCAGCCAAATTAGATTAGAAATGGGCTTTTGGGCTTGATTTGTGGGTCATAATTGGGCTTGGATTGTATTGGGCCACTTTTGGGTTCATTTGTTCATTGGGCTCCACACATGATACTTATCATTTTGGTAACAAATAGATTTCTCATTGTTGGGACCGGGGAGTTTAGGTATAGGTTGGAACAAGATACGGTGTCAACACCATCTAGCACTACTTCTTCAGCCCCCTTGGAGACAAACGATCCATGGAGATTGGCAATTCTTGACACTTAGCTCCCTAGTATTTGCATGTCCTCCACTCCATCATGGAAAGAGTTGCACACCACATCTAATGATCCTCCTACAACTCTGTATCTACCAAGTATGGGAAGTTGAACCTGAAGATCTCGGAGACATTAATTCCATTCCCTCCATTACCCTCCCTACAAGGGAAGTGTCTAAATTCTTGGAAACTTGATTAGCTATAGACCACTATATAAGTACCAAGCCTCCTCCCACATGCATAATTTCCTAACTCTCACACTTTTAAAGTTTTGTGAAGCCTATTGTGAGTTTTTGACTTAAACATTGAAGAGTCATTGGTAGGCACCACATTGTTGCACTCTGTAAGTTTTTCATTCTTCAGGTATTTTGACACTATAAGTTTGAAATATTGGCTTACTAATAGTTATGCGGATCATCAATCAAGGAGCGAACCCTACACATTTAAATTCAATTGTATCTTAAAAAAAAAAAAAAAAAACTTTTAATGAATAAAGGTATATATAGTTAGAAAACTTTTAATGCTTAAGTTGAAATCCTTGGGAAAGCTTATCAATGAATAAAGGTATATATAGTTAGAAAAAGATGACTTGGCCCAAATATTGATCTTGAAATCTTTTCTTTCTTTTTGTTTTTTGAAAGCAAAAAACTTGAATCAAAAGCTGCTCCCAATTCAAAATCAGAATTATAATAAGCTTATATATATATATATATATATATATGTATGTATGTATGTATATTTATAATTAGATAATGGACAAAAGGGAGGTGATGTTCAAACTGCAAACATGGAACATCACAAAATATCTCATTACCATTGTGCTATAACTTGAACCTATAACCTATAACAAAATTAATATAACATAAGACAACACAATTCTTCAGGTCTTGAATTAAAGTCACTCGACTAAGAGACTTGTAAGTCAAATATCACTTTATAATGTTTCCATTGAAATGTTCAAGGTTCAAGTTATTCCACCGTCAGCTATAAAATTGAAAAATAAAAGAAATTGAAGTCACCCGTTAAGAGCTTTTTTTTTTTCTTGAGAGTATTGTTAGGATATATGTGATTTAATGTTAGGAACATATGTCAATATAGAATTAGTTAGTCTTTTGACAAAACACACTTTACTTGTAATTGGGTAGATCTTGGATGTGTTTAATGCTTCAAGGAACAAGGTTTCAAGTTCAAGTGTTAAAGCCATGCAAGTATGTCCAAGAAACAAGTGAAGAAGTGTTGAATTTTAAAGCTCGATAGCTAGTATCTATTGAGGTTTAAAAAGTTGCTGAAGCTTGATGCTCGACAGCTATCTCAACAGATAAGCTATCTATCGAGGATTATGAAAATCAGTTTTTCAGAACTGATTTCACTTCAATCTGTGAATAGATGTTTGGGCTTTCTTTTCTCACAACCCCAAACATATATAAGTAATAGGCCAAAAACGTATTGACCTCTCGTGATGAATTAATTGATTAATTAGCCAAGTTTATTAATTAATCAAATTAACATGCAAAGCGTGTGGTAGCACAAAAAAATCACCAATTAAACTAAGTATGCAGTGGAAAATAAATTGACACAGTGATTTTTTTACGAATGGGGAAAACCTACACAGCAAAAACCCCATTGGGTGATTTTAAGATCACCACTCCCGAAAATTCACTATTATCAAAACAAGCGGTTACAAGTAAAGGAATCCCAGTACCTTATACCAACCTACAATTGAACCCTTATCCTAATACCCAATTGGACTTGTTCTGTAGTGACAATTTCTCTTTTCAATGCATGGCTCCCAATACATGACTAACCAATTGCGTGGATTCCAGTACGCGACTTCAATCACCAACTAGAGAAGGTTGTTGGTTCCAAAGTTCTTTTGTTCATCACTCGATGAAGATCATGAAGTTGCTTGGTCACAAAACCCTATGGTGTACAAAACACAACAACTTCTTGTAAAGAATGAATAACTAGGGCAAACTAGGTTTCTGGTTACACTTTTCTTCAAACTTGTGCAATTGTGCTCTTGTGCAACTTCTCTAACCTTTTACGGCCCTTAAAATAATTCTTATACATGTTTAGGGTTGTGAGAAAAGAAAGCCCAAATATACATTCACGGATTGGATGAAAAACAGTCCTAGAAAACTGAGTTTCATAAACCTCGATAGATAGCCATCTATCAAGCTAGTTGTCGAGGCACGGGCTTCACAGCTTTTTAAATCTCAATAGATGTTAGCTGTCGAGTTTTAAAATACTACACTTTCTAAATTGATTCTTGGACAGACTTGCATGGCATACTTGAACTTGAAACCTTGTTTCTTGAAGCATTAAACACATCCTAGATCTACCCAATTACAAGTATAGTGCATTTTGTCAAAGGATTTGCCAATTATATAAAATAGACATATATTCCTAACACTTTAATCACATATGTCCTAACAATAAGGATTTTTTTAAGGACTGTCAAAGGTTGCGTGGGTGTGAAGCCAAGTTGTGTTCATGCAAATTGTAATTGGAGACAGAATTTGCCCTAGTTCATCTTTCTCTTGAAGAAGCTGCTGTGTTTGTACACTGTAGGGTTCTGTAACCAAGGAGCTTCGTGATCTTCAACATGTGATGAATTAAAGAACTTTCCAGTCAACATCTTTCTCAAGTTGGTGAGTAAGCTGCATACTAGGATCCATGCATTGAATTGGTTAGTCACGTACTGAGAGTCGTGCATTACAAGGAGAGATTGTCACTACAGAATAAGTCCAATTGGGTATTGGGGTAAGGGTTCAACTATAAGTTGGTATAAGGTACTGGGATTCCTTTACTTGTAATCGCTTGTTGTGATAATAGTGAATTCTCGGGAGTGGTGACCTTAAAATCACCCGATGGGGTTTTTGCCGTGTAGGTTTTCCCCATTCGTAAATAAATCACAGTGTCTATTTAATTTTTACTGCATTTAGTTATTTGGTGATTTATTTGTGCTACCACATGTATTGCATGCTAATTGAATTAATTAATTAACTTGACTAATTAATTTGTTAATTCATCACAAGGGGTCAATACATTCTTGGCCTATCAAGTGGTATTAGAGAAAGCACACTCCAATTAGGTTTTAATCTTTATTGTGTGATCCATTGACTCCTGTTTGTCTTAGATAGAGGACAGTCTCTTATTATACCTCCTTTATTTGATGGCACTAACTATGCATACTAGATAGTACGCATGTGAGCTTTCTTGCAATCATTAGATGAAAAGGTGTGGCAAGCTGTAGAGATAGGTTGGACCAAGCCGAAGGAAGCGCCAGCTGATTGGGATAATGCTAAGATCAAGGCGGCTAACTTCAACAGTAGGGCATTGAATGCGTTATTCAGTGCAGTCACAAATAAGGAGTTCTAGAAGATATCCTTTACTGAAACTACTTAGGAAGCATGGACCATTCTCTAGATAACCTATGAAAGAACCAAGGCTGTCAAGGATTCAAAACTTCAGAGGCTTACCACAAGCTTTGAAGAGATTAAAATAGAGGAGGATGAGTCATTTGATGAGTTCTATGCCAAGCTGAAGGACATAATGAACTCAACCTTCAATCTTGGGGAAATTATTCCCGAGCCTAAGATTGTGGGAAAGGTGCTCAGATCTCTACCCGAAAGATTTCATGCCAAGATCACCGCAATTGAGGAATTGATGGATATTGACAAAATTTATTTGACAGAGTTGGTTGGCAATCTACAGACCTATGAGTTAGGTTTGACAAAGATAGGGAAATCTAGTAAGGGAAAGAGCATGGCATTGAAGGCCAATAGCAGTGACATTGATGAGTCTTTAGACGATGAAGATCCCAAGATGAAATCCTATATCACAAGGCAGTTCAAAAAGTTTATGAAGAATGCCAATGCTAAAGGCTTTAATAAAGACTGCAAGTAGTCCAGCTCGTCTCAATTCAAGAACCAGGACAAAGAAAAGAAGGATGCTAGGGATGGCAATTAGTACACTGTTCCCTCAGGACCAAAATGCTTTGGATGTCAAGGCTTCGGACACATGAAATAAGAGTGCCCTACATATCTCAAGACCATTGGGAAAAGCAAGGCACTTGTTGCTACCTTGAGCCTGAAGATGATTCCGACAATAAGGATGATAAAATGCTAAATGTCTTCACTGCCACTGTAAATCCTACTAAGGGGATTGTTGAAGATGTGGATGAAGAAGAAGACTTGGTGGAGTCTATGTTTGAAAAGATGGATGAGCAAGATGACATCCACACAGCCTATGCAAAGTTATACAAGGTCTCAGAAAAGCATGAAAAGTAGTATAGGTTGGCCACCAAGAAGCTCAGTGATGTGGAGCTTGAATGAGAAGAAATCTCCATGAAGTTTAATGAAGCAAATTAGACCATTGGAGCACTTAGATTTGAGAATAATTTCTTGGCAGAGAAGACCAAGAAGCTTGAGGTCGAATTTTTCCAAGTCAGATTGGAAAGGACTTCAAGTGCAAAGCTTGATGAAATGCTCAGTCTTCAGAAATCTACTTTTGATTGAACCGGTTTAGGGTATAATTTCTCTTCTCCTAGTATTGCTTCTACTAGTACTACTATTTTTATTCCTCCTAGTAATAATGTTGAATCTGAAAACAATGATGTGCAAAATATATTAGCTTGTGAGAACATGGATAAGGGTAAATCTAACTTAGAAGCACCCCCAAAGCAGGATAAGAAAGAGATCAAAAACTTGAGGCTAAGAAGGGAAATACTCAAAATCCTAAACAAAAGAAGCAACATCTTTGTCATCATTGTGGAGCAGCTGGACATACTCGACCAAATTGCTATAAGTGGTTAGCCACTCAACAGAGCAACAGTATGATCTCATCAGGAAACCAAAATCAGTTTCCATCCTCCTTTGCTCCTCTTGGAGATCTTCTCAAAGCCCTCATGTTTCTTTCGAACTTGAACAGTTTCAATTCTTCCCCCTCACCACTAGATCAAGGGTTTGCTAAAATGAAAGGTTCTTCCAAGGTGTTGAAGGAAAAAGGCTCCAAGTGATTTAATAACTTTTTTTCTCTCTCCCTTTCTTGTTTTTCTTTTTGCATTACTTGTGTGTTTTGCTTTCATGTTTTGAGTCAGTCTAGTTTTATGCATTGCTTTGCTTAACATGTTTTTGTTTGTTTATTTTTTAGTTTTGTTTTATTTTTCTTTTTGTAAAAATAAAAAAATAATTGAAAATTCAAAAAAATACAAAAACAGTATGTGTTTGTGTACATTGGTATTTGTGTACCTTGGATGGCCATTGAAACAAAATTTTCTAAACTTTGTATCTTTCGTAGCTTAGATGAGCATCTCTATGCGCAACTAAGCAAGTGAGTTTTATGGCTCGTGTTTGTGATGAGTAAGATTAAGTAATCTCTTGTACTTAACACTCGTATCACTCTTTTTGACGGGAAGGACTAGAAAATTCTAAGAGAAAGACATAAATAACCATCTCACCACTGTTGCCCGCCAATCATGAAATGACATTTGTATACTTCGGCATAGAAAAAGTGGAATTTCAAATGCTTAACATCATTGGGTATTTCTTTTCTATCTCTTATATGCCCATGCATGGTTTGCTTTAAAAGAAAAATATGCAAAGAAAAATAAAAAGCAAAAAGAATCAAAATGCTTTATATATGATTGCAAGCGTGTATTCTAGGAGATGTGAGAGTTATAGGATGTACCTCGAAGGTGATAGTCTCCATCAAACAATTATGATTGTGTGTGAGTTAAAGTAATCTTCTCATATCTCAAATCGTCATAACATGTAGACACTTATGCAATCTTGTGATGTTTTTCACACTCAACATGCAATATTCTTTGCTACTTTTGATAAATGTGTAGGTACAATGTGATTTGACCATCACAAGGAATACATGTGTTAATGTATGCTCACTAAACTGTCTTAACTTGTTTTTGAAATATAAAATTGGTTAGACTTGTTTAGTGTGTGTGTGTGTTTTGGATCTATGTGCTTGATATTTTTTTCTTGTTGAGAGATGATTTTGAGAGCTTAAATGTTGCTTGGATCTTTGGTTGTGTAGCATGCTTGATTGCATTCATGTCTATTTTTTTCTCCTTTTGAAAAACTATTTTTAAGCAATCTTGACAGCTGCTAGACACCTCTTGAAAGCTAGGCTATCTATCGAGCCATTTTAACTTCTTTTTATTGCATTCTCAATAGCTTTTCAACAGCTACTCGATCCATCGAGAAAGTTTCTGGATGCTCGATAGATTCTCAATAGCTTCTCGTTCCATCGAGCCCCTTTTGCTGTGGACACCTCTCAATCTATCGAGATTTATGATTTTCTATATATACAGTCAGCATGAAAATTCTCTCATTTTCTCCGATCTCTCTCAATAGATTCTCTCTTCTCTCACTCCAAAACTCCTAAAACTCAACCTTTTCACATTCCTCACTTGATCTTCGGCCTAAATCAAGTGTTCTTCATCTGGAATGATCTTATTACTCTCTTGTATCATGCATTTCATTCTTTTTGACCTAAGTTTTGGGTTTTTGAAAAGTTTTTGGGGTTTTTCAAAATTGATGAGGTTTTTGCAAAATTTTTGGGTTGGGTTTTTCTTAAATGAGTTTTAAAACATCATGCATTGCATTACATCTGCATTATAACAATGTATAACGCATTTTAGATATGTGTTTACTTTGTTACAATGATGTGTGCTGGTAGGTTTGGATTGGGCTGAGCCCATGATGTTTTTAAGTTTGCATGTCACATGTTCATGCATTTTCATGCATACATACATTCTTTTATCTTTATATTGATATTGATATTGTTAGTGCTTTTCTATGTGTTTCTTTCTCCCTCTTTCTTTTGTTAGTTGCTTTATGGCACCTAAACGAAAATCCAATCCGTCCCAGAACCTTCTTTGCTTTGGGGCATCCTCTTCTTCTGACACCACTCCTTCACATGTACGGTTTCATGATGATAAAGCCCGTAAGGACTTTTCAGAGAACCTTTTTTGATGAGGCATTCATTTGGAACACCAAGTCATTCTATCGGATTTTTTCGATTCTGATCTTCCTATTGTCATCTACAGTTGGGGTTGGGAGTCACTGTGTGGCAACCTGATCACCTATCCCTCCATGATCATACAAGAGTTTTACTCCAATATGCACGGATTCGATACTTCTATACCTCATTATGTCACTCGCGTTCGAGGTACGCGCATTGTAGTTACTCTGGATATTGAGGTACTACATATTCCTAGGGTAGCGCATCCTGACTACCCTGACTACGATTGTCTAAGGACTATGTCCAAAGATGAACTCTCGTCTCTATTTTGTGAGAAACCTTCATCATGGGGTGACCGTCAAAAGACCCCTTGCTCGGGCTTTGCAAAAGGTCCGAGATTCCTTAACATGGTGATGACATTCATTCTTCATCCTTTGTCTCACTATAACTCTATCACAGAGCCTCATGCTCGATTTTTGTTATCCCTCTTAAAGGACATTTTTATTGACTTCCCTTCTCATTTTATTCTATTCCTTATAGATGTCTATAGGAATATGGTGACTCGTGATAAGTTCATTTTTCCTTCTGCTATCATGAGGTTTCTTCGCCATTTTTTCTGTCTTCTTTCCTTAGTCTCCTCATTTTTCAGTTATGAGTGCCATAGATGCTACTACTATTAGTCAGAGCAAGCCACAGTTTAGATCGAGGTGGCCTCGGACAGAAACGACGACTCCTCCAGCTTCTACTGCTCTATTCACCTCCTTTCCTTCGTCTTCTGTGGGTGGAGTGACTCTCGAGACCATCACAGATTAGCTTGTACGCATGGATGCTCGCCTTGACACACTCAGTGATGAGTTGTTTTAGGTGAACACCTGTGTTGGTCATATTGCATGACGATAAGCTGCCATGGGTGGTTTCACTGCTTATACATCTCCATCTCCACCAACTTTAAAGGATGAGAGTGATGATGGCTCCGGGATGCTGATGAGGATGAGGATGCTAACTCGCCCAGCGATGATGAGACCTCTACTTAATGTACTTACTCTTTGTCACTCGTGACAAAAAGGGGGAGTAGTTTTGATATGAAAGTAGTCATATACATAAGGGGAGAGTTAGCATAGGAGATTTTTGTGATAGGGGGAGTGTCTATACTATAAGGGATGTAGTAAGGTTTTTATGTATTTTCTTTTCTTTCTTTTACGTTTACCTCATGTATATTACTCCATGACCATTTGACATATATTATACTTATATTTGGATTTATATATGTTGATGCATGTTATTTACCTATCTTTACATGTGTTGGTTCTTTTTTCTCTTTATGCACATGATTCTTATATATTGTATGCAATCTTCTAGTTCTGTTTCACACTACGATGCCGTGATGAGTTTGGTTTAAAGTGTTTCAAAAATAAAAATTGTCAAAGTCTTTTTGTCATAAATTCTCTTCTTGCAAAGTTTTTCAAGAGTTTGTGTTAGGATAGATTTTATTGTATTCAACAAGTGAGTATGAGTTGAGTGATTTATGACTTCTCTCATATGTTCATTTGTTTGTTGTGGCTTTGTCATGGATTGCCAAAGGGGGAGATTATTAGAACATATGTGATTTAATGTTAGGAACATATGTCAATATAGAATTGGCTAATTCTTTAACAAAACACACTTTACTTGTAATTGGGTAGATCTAGGATGTGTTTAATGCTTCAAGGAACAAGGTTTCAAGTTCAAGTGTTCAAGCCATGCAAGTTTGTCCAAGAAACAAGTAAAGAAGTAAAGAAGTGCTGAATTTTAAAACTCGATAGCTAGTATCTATCGAGGTTTAAAAAGCTACTGAAGCACGTTGCTCGACAGCTAGCTCGACAGATAAGCTATCTATCAAGGTTTATGAAAATCAGTGTTTCAGAGCTGATTTCACTTCAATTCGTGAATACATGTTTGAGCTTTCTTTTCTCACATCCCTAAACATATATAAAGATTGTTTTAAGGGTCGTCAAATGTTGCGTGAGTGTGAAGCAAAGTTGTATTCATGCAAATTATGACCAGAGACAAAATTTGCCCTAATTCATCTTTCTCTTGAAGAAGCTGTTGTATTTGTACACCATAGGGTTTTGTAACCAAGGTGCTTCATAATCTTCATTGTGTGATAAACTGAAAAACTTTACAGTCAACATCTTTTTCAAGTTGGTGAGTAAGCTGCATACTGGGATCCGCGCATTGAATTGGTTAGTCACAGACTAGAGCCATGCATTACAAGAAGAGATCGTTACTATAGAACAAGTCCAATTGGTAAGGGTTCAACTGTAGGTTGGTATAAGGTACTAGAATTCCTTTAATTGTTACCGCTTGTTGTGATAATAGTGAATTCTCAAGAGTGGTGACCTTAAAATCACCCGGTGGGGTTTTTGCCGTGTAGATTTTCCCCATTCATAAACAAATCACCATGTCAATTTAATTTCCGCTATATTCAGTTATTTGGTAATTTGTTTGTGCTACCATGCGTATTGCATGCTAATTGAATTAATTAATTAACTTGGCTAATTAATTTGTTAATTCATTACAAGGGATCAATACATTCTTGGCCTATCAATTATGATAAATAAACCCAATAAAGGCCTCTTAATTAGCTCCATGACTAAGAACAAAGTCCCTCAGGATGGATTTAACACTTCATAGCTTTGCGAACTCTTTTGTCAAAAAGTATAGAGACACATTTCTGCACACTTTTACACAACTAATACACATGTTGAGTAATGATTTGATTAATTTTTATAATTATCGATGGTAGTCTCATGTGTAATTAATGGAATCTAAATACACGTTGAAAAAAATAAAAATTGTGTCAAAATATGTCCATAGAAGAATTTCAAATAGTAAGTGTGCGTTTGGGTTAGGATTAAAAATGAAAATTATTTCACTATTTAGCTTATTTTTGTTATTATTCATGGATCTCACTGCACTTTTTGATACTATTCATGGGACCCACTATACTATTTCAACTAATTTTTACCTTTATTTATAGTACTTTTAGCAATAATTTTTCAATTTCAACAAAATAAGCAGTATCCAAACACACCCTAAGAAATAGTATTACTAGTCTAAGCCAAACATGGATAAACATAAAAATATTGTGTCATGTATACAAATCTTTCCGCACGCACGCACACAAACAAATAAAAGAGATTATCCCATGATAATGATTAGATTTAAACCCCTTCCGTCTTCTGCCCACATGAGTGGGTCTTAGTGGCTAAAAAGTGGTTGCCTTTTTTCTCTCCCTCTCTCTCCATAAGTGATGGTATATTCTTCTTTAAAAAAGAAGTAGAAAAAAGTGGTGGTATATGAAGTCCATAGTCCTAAAAGATTTTAAGAGAGTCAAAATAAGATAACAATGACTTCTAGTACTAAATCTTATGTATTAGTTTTTTATTAACATGAAAACAACTGCAAATTATGCTCCACCATTACTCTCACCCCCACCACCTTCCCCTCTCCACCACTCTCTTCGCTTCATGGTACATAATGAAACCTACTTAATGTATTTTCTATTTGTTATCTAATCAAGAAGTGCTTCATAATTTAAAAAATTGTACTTCGCTAAAGACGGTTTTTCCTTCTCAAAAAATGTGACTAGCTTGGTTTTCATATTAATTAAATTGTCCTTTGTAAAATACCGGTTCAAGTGGCTAACCATTATTACATACTTTATATTATGCCTCGTGTGACCATTATAATATATAAATGAGAAGCCCCTACCTCACAATTTTTTAAACAGCTAGTGACTTCGTATCATGAGTTAGGCTGCGCTTAACATATATAATACCTCGGAAAAGTTGTTGGAATTATTCCTTATCGTTCCAATAGTTATGATGCCCTTTACAGTGATGTGATTTGCATGTTATCGCAATGGTGGGGTTGTAGCCAGCTTATGCTATCGAAAGACTGCAATAGCATGTCTAACCTTACCTCCTTTGACGTATTATTCACTAATTTCATCATTTACTTTCATTATTCTTTTTGAATATGGTGTGAGTTTGGCCTAAGGGACAAGAAGCGAGAGATTGGAATTAGTGAGCTCTCATCTATCCCTTCCGTTTCATGAATTATGGTTTCCCATCGATTTTTTTTTTTTTTTAAATAAGTAATAATAATTTTATTCAAATAAAAGGAAAGAATTTACACTATCAAATTTGGAGTATCTGTGTGTGTTTCTCGAGGAAAAAAAAATCCAATATCGCTTAAAAGAGTATGTTATGTATAATTTAACTTACCACACCATTCCTTACAAGTTACCATGACTTTTAAAGAGAGCTTGTAATATGTCTTTGTCTTAAAACCCCACCCACTCTAGGGTAATGCATTCCAAGCTTGAGAACGTCGATGGCGATGAAATCTCTTTTCCCAACAACATAGCAATTAAGCCACTGTATAGGGCATGATTGCGGAAATTGTTTACTATCAATATACTTCCTAATAATTTTGTTTATGTGATGAAGGCATCATTTCTAAATACTAGCTTGTAACATCATGCATATGCATGGATATACTTAAAAGATATACATTAAGATGCATAGTATAATTCTTACATATATAATTTAAATATTTTTGATAGTTATTCTTATATTTTTTTAACTCTTTAAAAAGTCTTGTAAGAATATTATTAGCTAGAGAATGTATATTGTTCATTTTTAAAAAATATTTTTAGGTTCATTAATTCTAGACTTTTTGGTTTTTGTACACAATAACTCACTTGAATGGATATTTATGATTTTGTCCCACATTTAATTCCAAAATTAAGAAATAAAACTCTCTCCAAAAATAAATAATTTAGAATTCATGACGCAAAATTGGATTTCAATTGTAGAATCAAATTGGATTTTCTCTAAGGTTTACCTATTTATATATATATATATATATATATATATATGGCTTATAAATTTGAGTTGTTTTTAGTTATAAAAAAAAATGCTCATAAATATAAAATCATTCAAACTCTCTCTTCCTCTAATTTTATATATAGTGTTAGATATATGATAGATATATGATTATGTTTTTTATGATTTATTTATATTGGACTCCTCATTTTTTACTCTAAATTAACTCATTTGGCACAAAAATTTAAAAAAAAAAATTAATTAGATGGGACATGTGCCGTAAAATTAAACTTTAATTGAATTTTCAATTTTTGCACTAAACTAACTAACTTGGTACAAAAAAAATTTTAAAATTTTTATTAGATGGGACACGTGATGCAAAATTAGATTTTAATTGAATTCTAATTTGAAATCTAATTGGGTTTTCTCTTAATTTTACCTATTATTATTATTATATATTGTTAGTTTTTAGACCCCTTAAAACAATTGATTTACCTTAGGTAATTAGCCAAGTTGTTACTTAGTCCAATTTAACAAATCTAGGTTATCACAATAATAAAGATCATATCATGCAAAGCAGCGGAAAGATAAATAACACAAGATATGATCACCCAAGAAACCAAACCGGTAAAAACCTGGGGAGGATTTAACCTAACTATCCTCAAGGTAAAAAGCAAATCCACTAGAAAGAATCGAAATTCATACAATAAGACTTACAAGCCCTCACGCTCGACTTCTTATTGCTACCAACCAGTAGAACTTACTGACACGACCACGTGCAAGCTTCGAATCCACGGACTCCTTCTTTTTTTGGCTTTTGCAAAACACAAACACCCCCGTTTGTGACTTTGAGATCCCACTCAAAGGTTTAGCAACACAAACTCTCCTATTTGTGACTCTAAGACCACCCTTGAAGGTTTAGATCATCAACACCTTTGACGACAAGAAAAGGCAGCAACTTCTACAATACCAGATCTTGAGATTCAACAAGGAATAACACCGATAGAAGACATAAAAGAGCTTTTGGGTACAAAACCCTAGATCTACAAAAGAGGCACAAGATGCACTCTAATCTCTCTAAAAAACTCTCAAAACCCCACCTAGGGTTAGCTTATAATGTCCTTTAAATACTGGAAAAAACGGCTCGCGATTTGGGCTTCAAACGAATAAGTTATGGCCTTTTTACGTTTTGCTGATTTTACTGATATGCGATTTTCAATCAATCGAAAATCCCTAGCATTAATCGAGTATCAATTGAACCAACCAGCTTGTAACTCATTTGTTTTTATCCTGAACTTGAGTTTTTTTGTCTTGGGCTTCAATGTAGACCATTCTAAACTAATGAGACTTAGTTTTTGTCATGTTTTGTCATGGTTTGCCAACATTACAAACTCAAAACCTAACATATATATATATATATATATATGACTTATAAACTTGAATTGTTTTTAGTTCTACAAAAAAAAAAAAAAAAGGCTCATAAATATAAAATCATTCAAAAATTATGTTTTTATGGTTTACTTATATTGGACTTCTCATTTTTTACATAAAATTAACTCATTTGGTACAAAAATTAAAAAACTTAGATTAGATAGGACACATATCGCAAAATTAAACTCTAATTGAAATCTAATTTTTATATTGAATTAACTCACTTGGCACAAAAATTTAAAAACTTAGATTAGATGTGACATGTGGTGCAAAATTATATTCTAATTGAATTCCAATTTGAAATCTAATTGGATTTTCTCCCAGTTTTACCTATTATTATATATATAGATGACATGACATTGTGGAGTGGTCGCCATACTTTCAACAATATCATACACATTAAAAAAAAGTGGTGCCTCAATATGTTATATTAAGACTTCACTTGGAATCTTCCACAATGCTATCTCCTCAACAAGAGGTCTTGCAGCCCACAAAAAAGTTAATGACTCACAAGTGAGGCAGATATTGTGAACACATAATGGTAAATATCAACACTATATTTTTTTCACCCTCGTTTTATGTATAAAATCTTTAGAATGTGGATGTCCGAATCTTTTCAACGGTACCTCACTTGAGCCAAATGAAGGTTCGAACAGTTGGAAAGCAAAGATTAAAAAAAAAAAAAAAAAAAAAGGGACAAATCATATGAAATCCATAAAAATTGGGTTGTGGTGCTCTCTCCGGACTCAAATTTCACAATAATCATGAAGATTTGAAGCAAAAAGTTGGTATTTCTTGAAGTAGAAGTAATTATCTACAACCCATAACAAAAGACATCCTAAGATCATGTCTAGTTTGAAAGTTATTGTCCACACAAGATTGATAAAAATCATCATGCAAAACCCACTTTGTTTGGACCACCCAACTTCCAAGGCAAGTGATTTTTGGCACAGCGCACGACAGAACTCAAACACAAAATTGAGGTCTTTGGAAAATAAGCCTTGAGAGATTTCAGACAACATTAAGAACACGAAAAACAGAGATCGTTAAGGCCTCCAATCAGATCTCGAAATTCAATGCATTTGAATGCTCGAAAATGTGTGAAAACACAAGGGTTATTTAGACCCCCAAATTAAAGTTACGGCTTGATAAATGTGAGCGGATAAACAAACAAGCTACTCTAACCCATAATTATTATAACACAGCAGTAAAGTGAAAGGTAAAAGAGTAGGGAAGAAAAATGCAAACACAAGATAACACGCCGATGTGTTATCATAGAGGAGACCGAAGAACTCGGCGAAAAACCTTTTCGCCACCCTACAAGCGGTAATCGATCCACTAGACAATTAGTTGGGATACATGGGTTAGCAAGAGACCCTTCAATCCTAATCTACCAGATGTAACTAAGCCCTCCAAGCTCCTACTCCAACAAGGCTACTTGGAACTGTGTCTTGTCTAGCTTTTCGGATCCCGCAACAAGCTCCATGTTGTATCTGCCATCCTTGGCTTCTTCCAATGCTTCCTAGTAGCACCAAAACCTCACTGAACACTTTAAAAGGGTGTGGTAAGTGTTTGGGCTATCAACCTCTCAATGGTATGGAAATGGAGAGGTAGGAGTTAAGGAAAATCCACAAGCAATTGTGTAGAGATATGTGGGTATAACAATCTCTAACTCTCAAGATTTGTGGCTAAGGTTTTCTCTCTGTAGCACTCCTATACATTTGTGGGTAATGAGGGTATATATAGTATGGGTGAAGGGTAGGGAAGTCACACTTAAAAATCCTCTAGGCAGAATGTTTTGCGACTACCTCGCGGGAAGGCCTTACCCACGAGACACTCACGAAAACGACAGCCTGGCACAACTCTTCAGCTTCCAGTCATGTGCTCCTTACGTGGCTCTTTTGCAGGTTAGCTTCTCGTGAGCTTCTCGCGAAATCCACTGATTTTTCATTTGAGCTTGATTCTTCACCAACTTAATACTAAACCCAATATAATAAAATCCCACAAAATACAAGGAACAAAATTAAAGCAATTATAACATTTTTATTCATGGAATAAAGTCAACATAAAACATAGTTGTAAATCACAACTTTACAGCATCAAAATTAGAAAACAAGGTTGAATGAGACTTAGGAAAGTGTCAGAAACTGGTAGAATCTAGACATAGAGAGCTTTACATCTTAGTCCGTGTCAAGAACTCTATGCATGGACTAACTTTGTGTGAGGTTGTTATAAATTTTGGTCTACAAGAGTATAATTCATTACTTTCTTTTAATTTTCTTTACCTACCTTGATTTGTTTAATTTGAATAATTGCTTGTAGTTGATGAATAACATGATTTAACTACTTTAATTACTTAGAATTTCAATAGCTATGCTTGTTTGGATGATATTTTGATTTCCAAATTCTTAGAATATGTTTATTCTCATGTTTATGTTTATACAATCTCCATGACTATGTATCTATTGTATGTTTACATGCTATTTGATTTAAATGTCTTACCCATTTTTAATATGTAGCATACCCATTTTAATTCACTTGGTTACTAGTTGAATCACATTATAAATTTTTGGATTGCCTAAATATAACATGGTGCTAGTCATAAACTCACGCAATGCATGAGAATAGATAATTATTTTGTAGTTATGATATAATATATAATTTTTTTTTCTCTAAATTTTTGAGAACAATTTGTTTTCCTAAAAAATTAAACAATTTCCCTTGTTGTGTTCCTATATTAAGTGGTGATAATTATAATGACTGGAAAGAAAGAATTATCTTTTCCTTGGGATGCATGGATCTTGATTTGGCGCTCCATGTAGATGAACCATCCATCCCCATAGGATCAAATGCACCCAATGAGAAAATAGAATATGAATGGTGGGAGCGATCTAATCGCTTAAGTTTTATGTTCATTAAATCTCATATAAATAAGAGCATTAGAGGTTCAATCCTAGAATGTTCTAACATTAAGGACTTCATGAAAGCAACTAAAGAACAATTTATAAGATCTGATAAGGCTTCAATGAGCATCCAAATGAAAATGTTTTCAAGTAAAACATTTGACTATTCTAAAAGTGTGTGTGAGCACATCATGGAGATAAGGGACATGGTTGTGCAACTTAAGTCCCTAGAAATTGAGATTTTTGAGTCATTCCTAGTTCATTTCATACTTAATTATCTTCCTTTTGAATATAGCGCTTTCAAAATATCTTATAACACAAATAAAAAAAATGGTCAGTAAATGAACTTTTGACTATGTGTGTTCAAGAGGAAGAGAGATTAAAACATGAGAAGGTGGAAAGTACTTGTCGATACCTCGCGGTGGTCGACCACCCATCGCAACGACGCTCGTGCCCTTTCAAAAATGGCTTTGAGCTCGAGTGCTATGAAATGAGGGTGAACCTCTAGTGTGTGACTGAATTGAGTTGATTTTAACCTATATTTACCAAAGGTAGTGAAGTCACCACCAATCATTGGGTTTTTTCTAAGGTGTGATTGGTCACCTAACTTTATTTGATTTTATTACCAATCCTAAGTTAAGAAAAATTTCGTTTTCCTAATCTAATATAGATGGGTTAAATATCTTGATTCATGAGTTTGGAAGTTTGGTTACATGTGGGGAAAGTGTTAAGTACCCCGCAATGCCTATCTAGAGACAGTCCTTTATTTTGATTAAATCTTAATTCTGGATATTGGCAATTGAAAACAAGTTATTGACATTAGCTTTTGGGGCTTTAAAAGAATTGAGCTTTGAGGTTTGATTTTTGGAAGGGGTGTGGTCTTAATCAATGCTTTGCTAGTGCGTTTTAGAATTGTTGCCGAATTTCCCGACGAAAATCCAACAGCATTTTGCCTTAAGTGCGTCATAGCACATAAAACACTATTCTCACCAAGATTTTGTTGTGAGAATATGGCAATAGAGGTGTCCCATTTTCACGGTAAAAATCCAGCAGAGTTTTGCGTTTGGTGCACTATGGCACATGTAGACACTCGATTTTGCACCCATGATATAATCAAAGAAGATGACTGGAGTGACCATCCATGTACAAAAAAAAAAAAAAAAAAAAAAAAAATCATTCTTGCATCACATGCATCATTTTGTTCTTGCATCACATGCATCAATTTGTTCCTGCATTGTATGCATTAATTCATTCATTGCATATCATAAAAATGATTTTAAGATTCTAACGGTCGCAATGGTGTTTCCGATTTTCGAATCGGACCATCGGATCGAAAGATATCGCATGATCAAGTTTGCACGATCAGCATGCATTGTGTCTACGTAGAATCGACTGTACATGATTAATTTAAATTAATTCTGATCGGTTAAGCAATCAAAATTAATAAAATAATTTTGTGATTGGTTGATAATTAGTGTAAAAATAGGGATGTATTGGGAAATTTAGACCCTGGTTGATAGAATTAACAAGTTTTAAACCAAAGTTGTTAATTAGATTTATTATGAATGAAACTTGTTAAAACAAACAAACCTCAATATCATGTCAATATCATGCAGCAAAATAAAATAAATAAGACAAGATATGATGACCTAGGAAAACCAATGAAATAAACTAGTTTCACCGTAAAAAAAAAATAAAAAAAAATAATAATAATAATAAAACTAGGGGGAAACCTTCCCAAAAAGCAATCCACTGTAATAAAGAGAAATTTCAGATCTAGTACAAAACCTTTGTCCTTAGACTCTACAATCCCTATAGATGAACTTACAGCAGAAACCTTTTACCGCTTTGAAACATTTGAACTCTTCAATATATGAAAGCCATCATTTTTGCACAGATCCTAGTACGTGACTAACCATGATGCACGACTCCCAATACGTGACTAACACACCAACTTGAAGAAGATGTTGGTTGCACAGTTCTTCACTTCATCAACAATGAACATCAAGAAGCACTTAGTTACAAAACTCTAAGGCGTAAACACGCAATAACTTCTTTTAGAGAGAATAAGGCACTCGGTCACTTTTTGCTTGTGTTCTCCTTGTAATTTCTTATATGACGGCTTTTAAAATAAGCCTTATATATATGTCTAGGGTTGTGAGAAAAGAAACCCTACATAAATACATAAGCATGAGCTGAAAATCAAATCTGGAAATCTGAATTTCGTAATTCTCAATAGATACCTTCATAGATAGTATCTATCGAGACCTTGATAGATGGTATCTGTCAAGTAGCTGTCGAGCTCGATAGATAGCTATTTGTCAGGAATTTGTCCAGCTTTAATGAACAACCCTTCTTCACTTGTTTCTTGGACAAATTTGCATGGCTTCAATACTAAACTTAAACCCTTGTTCTTTGAAGTATTAAACACATCCTAGATCTATCCAATTACAAGTAAAATGCATTTTGTCAAAGGATTAACCAATTCTAAATTGACATATGTTCCTAACCTCAAATCACATATGTCCTAACAGGATGCATGCATAGGAATAAAATGGATGATTGGATAACAACAAAATTAGGGATAATCTTAACATTATCAAGATTTATTTTAAGGGATTTATCCACAAGATAATTGTTCTTAAAAAAGCCTAAATGATCCAAAAAAAAGATAAAAAATCATAAACGGAGGTTGAAAACACGTCTAGGTACAAGTACCGGCCAAAAAACCCTAGAAAGAGAGACCAAATGGCACTCGAACACGAAAGTGCGTTCGGCCTCCAAAAGCCAATTCGGCAATTTTGGAGTGCCGAATGGCACATTTGGAGTGCCGAATTGCCATCTTGTGGGCTTTGGCCCAACGACCTTTGGGTGACGATAAAGCACACCCTTTTTGACCTTTTCGCACAAGGATGCGTCCGGATTCAAACCCTAATCGTCTATACCTATTTTTTAGAGTCTTCTGGCCTCTATAAATAGAGATTGAACCTCATAATTCGGCACCGTTTTTTCTACGCTCTGGGAGGCATACGTTTTTTACTCTCAAACCACCCATATTTTCTTACCCCCTCTCTGAGTGTTGCTACTTAAATTAGGGATTTTAGGTTTCAAAGAAAATTGAACAAATTTCTTTGAACCCTAAAACATCCTCTCAAGAACAAAGTGTGCTCATGCAAGAGGTTGTTTCCTTCACCCTTTTTCTTGTGATGTGATAATGCATGTTATATCTTTTTCTTTTCAAATATCTATATGATGAATTGTTAATTGTTGTTTTGTTAAAGCATGATTGTTTTTTATGTGATTGTTATAATCTTCTTCTTGAATGTCAATAAATTTGCATGTGAACAATTATTTTTCTCAATATAAAAACAGATTTGCATCTTTCTAAGATCTGAATTTTTCTCAACACAAAAACAAATCTGCATCTTTATAAGATGTAGATCTGAATTTTTCTCAATACAAAAATAGATCTACATCTTTATAAGATGTAGATCTGAGTTTTCTCAAACAAAAAGAGATCTGCATCTTTATGAGATGTAGATCTAAATTTTTCTCAAATTTGATTTTCTTAATACATGCAAATTGTTGAAATAAAGAAAGAGATTATGTATTACTGTGTTTGTGTTTATTTTAATTCATGATTGCATAAATTTAGATTATGAGCGGAATTCTATTCTTAGAAAATCTTTTTTTAAAATACATAGTAAAATAGATCTGAATTTTTATCATCAAAAACCACTTTTTTCTACATACTACAAAAACAGATATGATATTTTGACAAATCAAAACCATTTTTTTAATCATTAAAACAGATCTGAATTAAAAAAAAAAAAAAAAAAAAAAAAAAAAAAAACCAAAGAAGAGACTTCATTCAAAAATAAATTTGTGTGATTTAATTTTTCATTCACATGTTCAACATATCATTCATGACATGCATGGGAAAGTACATTGGTTACAAGAGTCTAGAAGACCAGACTTTGTCTGGGTAGAATGGGTGCCTAACACATTCTTATTCCGTAACCTAGCCTCCGGATTTAGGTTTTTGGCTTAGTAGATCCAGCCTTATCTTCATTTGTTTTGGGTAGAATGTAACTAGGACAATAAGCCATGTGAATATTTAGTAGATTGTAACTAGGACCCAAAGCTATGTAACTTTTTAATTTTCTTTTAGATATGTAATTTTGTTCAATCAATGAATGGAACTATTCAGTCATGTATTTTTTAATTAGTATTTTTTCTTATTTTTTTGTTTGAAGAATAATAAGTAGCGACTCCATACCACTTACCCAAAAAGAGAGGTGCCCTAAAAAGGTACCCAAATCTCTTTTTTTGAAGGACACGTCTCTCATAGTGGCGACTCCACTAGGGATGTCGAGGGCTAAGCTTCGTATTAGACTTAAGTGACCAAATATGTACTTTTGTTTTGCATGGTCTTGCATGATATAGTTGTTTGTGTGTTTATTTATGTTTGATGGGATGTTGTATTTTGGTGTATGATATTTTGTTGTTTGTTTTGGTTGTGAAAATATTTCCCTAACTGTCATAGTGTGTGCCATCCAAACAACAATGTATGCACCCCTTTCAACAATTTTGTGGTAGTAGTAATCACGGATCACTGATCTTCATTAGATTCGGGTACGTAGTGGTGAACTCACCAACTCATAGCCCAAAGTCACTGGATCATTTCCTGTTGATTGTAAAGGAAAAACCATGCCACTTAGACCAACGCAATGTTCATTACATTACAAGTTGGGAGATGTAACATCCTAGCTATGGGAAACAATGAAACAACAAACCCACCCTACAACATAATGACTTAGAACCTATCCTTAGGTCGGTCCCGGCTAAAATTGCATTGCATGTTGTGTGTGTGTTTGTCTTGATTGACTGATGGATGTGGATGGGGTCTTAGCTTTGATTAACTCGACCAAGCCTGTCATTAGGGGAGAATCTAGTCAAGATCTAAAGGAAGGCTACAAAGAGAACTAAAGTTTGACACACAAGCTAGTAGCTCTAACTCCAAGCCTGTAACTCCCATCACAATACTGAAGACTTCAAGCATAGAAGTGACCCCACCGCTGCAACATCATAGCCCCTTCTTCGACCTCCAAGACAGTTCAAGTCATAAGAAGTTTGAAGCTCCTAGTAACATGGTAGAAGAGGGAGAACACCCAAACACAGAGGAACCCATGAACACCCAAGAGCTACTCAACATTATGGTAGCTAGTTAGATTCAGCTAAGGGAAGATATGAACCGTATGATGCAACAGTTTTAGAATTTGAAGAACAATCAAGAGGGGGACAATACTGATCATGATCCACTAGCCCTAAAGAGTGAGAAGAAGATCAATGAAAGGATGAATAAAATGGAGGAGATGATTAGAGGAGCCCACAAGATGGAGGAACTTATGGATTACGATTCTCTTTCCCTATTCCCCAATGCAAGGTTGCCACCCAAGTTCAAGATGCCCAATCTAGACAAGTTTGATGGGACCAGCTATCCAAAGTTTCATATGAAAATGTATATGAGAGCTATACAGCCCTTAGGAGCGACCGAGGAAGTACTTGCTTAGATGTTCCAAAACACATTGATCGAAGCCGCTCTTAGATGGTTCCTCAACTTGGATGATGCAAGAGCAAGAAGTTGGTAGGACAACTGTCGAGAGTTTCACAAGCAATACAAGTACAATATGGAAGTGGACATCACAAGAAGAGACCTTGAGACTACCAAGCAAGAGTCGAAAGAATCCTTCTCTACTTTCATCACCAAGTGGAGAGCCAAGGTAGCACAGATGATGAGTAGGCCGAGTGAAGAAGAACAGTTAGCCATGGTTGTAAAGAACTTATTGCCTGTATACCATAAATATTTGTTTACACAATATTTTCCCAATTTTAAGGCTTTAATTGTTGCCGGAACTCAAATTGAAGATGCTATAAACAATGGTACTATAAAGATTGATGACCTTCCAAGGTTTAGAAAGAATCTAGGATCTAATTCTAAGACTGCAAAGGTTTCCAATATTCATAAAAATGAACCTTATCAATTGATTTCACCCATTGCACCTATGTAAAAACCAAAAGGGCCTAGACCCAAGAGAGAATTTCATGAATTGTACAAGCTCATGAGCCAAGTGTTTGATAAGCTAAAGGTGAAAGGGTTATTGAAACCCTTGGACCCAAGACCAATTCCAAACCCCTTACCCTCAAGATTTGATATGAATAAAAGATGTGCCTACCACAAAGTACTTGGTCATGACACTGACCATTGTTTCACCATTTGTCATGCAATTCAAGACATAATAGAAAATAAAGTGATTGCGTTGCCTACAAGGCCTAGCATCGCTAACAATCCCTTGCCCAATCACAATTTTGGGAAAGGACTAAGGGTTAATTTCTTGATGACCGAAGAAGATAATAAGGAAGACCCGTCTGACTTGATCTATAACCTCCCCGAGTGTTTCATGATGATGTGGGAAGAATTAATGGATAGAATCTCTGCTACCGTCACAGGATATGACATATGGAAAGAACAAGAGAACAACCAAACATCCACAAATGGGGGGAAACACTTCAAACCCCAAGAGAATGGTCAAACATCCAAAAACAGGGGGAGGCACTTCAAACCCCAAGAAAATAACCAAACATCCACAAATGGGGGGAGACACTTTAAACCTCGAGACACTGATCCCTATGATTCAACCAAAATTGCCCATATCACAAGTGGGAGAGACACTTCAAACCCCCACATTTAGAGACCAACAACCTGGTTGAAGCTCTGAATAGGTCCATTCAACAAACACCTACCGAAGAAGATAAAGTCCTCAAGCAACTGCAGAAGACACAAGACAACAGACCCTTATGGGATTTACTCCTGGCCTCATTCAAATACCGACAAAACCTAGTAGACTTGCTCAACCAAATCCAAGTCCCAACGACCACAACCTCCCAAGATCTGAATGCTATGATTGGGTCCATAAATAGGGAACTCACTATTTCCTATTTCGACAAGGACCTGACCCAGAAAGGGAAGCACCACAGTGATCCGTTGCATATCATTGTGGATTCCATGGGGGAAAAGGATACCAATGGTTTTAATAGATGATGGAAGTGCCTTGAATGTCTGTCCTTTGAAGACTGCAAGCTGCCTTGGCTTGAGCATCAAAGACTTTGAGCCTACTGATCAACATGTGAGGGCATATGACAATAGTAGAAGAGAAGTCTTGGGAACCATAACATTAGAGCTCACCATCAGACCGATGGTCAAGAAGGTGGATTTTTAGGTCCTTAATATAGCCTTATGCTTTAATATGCTCCTTGGGCGACCATGGATCCATGACATAGAAGCCATACCTTCTTCCCTATATCAAAAGGTTCGATTTTCACATGAAGGGGCTATTGTGACCATCTATGGAGATAATTTGACTGTGCCTAAACCCGTTTATGGTATTGATTCTAAGAAGGAGCCATTGACCTTGGATGGCTTTGAGATCGAGAAGCCTGGCTTTGAGATCGAGAAGCCCGGCTTTGAAAAGAGAGAAGAAGAAGTTGAAAAGATCCCTACGGACTTTGCTTCTTATGGTAACAACAATGTGGTAGCAATGATGAGAAGGATGAACTACCTTCTTGGGATGAATTTGGGGAGAGCTGTGAAGAAGCCAACTGTTCAAGACTTGGCAATTCCTACTGCCACACCACCTTTTGGGCCAAGCTATAAGCCCACTGATGATGATTTGTTAGAAAAGGAAGTGAGAAAGTTGGCCGATGCCAAGGCCAAAGCAAAAGGACTTCCTGGTCCTCCAGAACCTTTGAAGCCCTACATTCCTACATTGAATAGGAAGTTTATAAAAGCTGGAGAAAGTCAACGTTATTGGGGATTCCCAGAACCAAGATTCGATCCTATAACAAAGACAATGGTGCTTGGTTTTGAGATACTACTCGATTGTCACAATAATGCTCTAGAATTGAAGAAGGAGGATACAATCTGGGTCCTTACTAATTGGGCTGATCACATGGATCCTGACGCCATGACTACACTCCTTGGAGATCATATCTACAATATAGAAGAAGAAGCTTACTGGGAGCCACCTGCCATTGTGGAAGCCAAGACCGAGTTGAAGAACTGGGCATGGGAGGGAGTCGCCCACCCTATGGAGGACTCTGTGAGGAAAATCAAGACTGTCAAGTTAGTCACTTTCACCAAGAAAATCAAGACCACCAAGCTAGTCTCTCTTGCTAAAAACATTTTTTCCATTCCTATTAAGTCTATTTTTGCAGTGTTTCTATTCTCGTTAAGTTTGTTTGTGATAGTTTTCTAGTTAAGTTTGTTAAGTTTGTAGAGTTTGTTAAAAACTCTTTCTCTTTTAATATGATTTCTGATTTTGCTTATTTGCTGGCTTTGAATGTTTTTATTTCTGAAATTGGTAAAGAAACTCTTAATAGTAAGAAATTAAAACATGGATACCTAGAACCTATAAAAGAAGAAACCCAACCTATTAACCTAGGAACTGATGGTGAGCCCAAAATGATCCAAGTGGGCAATACCCTAACCACCTCAAAGAAAGATGCATTAGTGGCACTGCTGATAGAGTTCAAAAAGATCTTTGCCTGGTCATATGAAGACATGCTTGGGATTGATACAGATATAGTACAACACTGCATTCCAATAGATCCAACCATGTAGCTAGTCAAGCAGAAGTTGAGAAGAATGAAGCCAGAATGAACTTTCAAGATCAAAGAAGAAGTTGAAAACAGTACAATACAGGATTCTTGAGAGTGGTTAACTATCCAGAGTAGTTAGCTAATGTGGTTCTAAAACCAAAGAAGGATGGGAAGGTCAAAATGTGTGTAGATTTCTGAGACTTGAATAAGGCTAGCCCAAAAGACGACTTTCCATTGCCTGACGTCCTGGTTGACAACACTGCAAGGCATGCACTACTCTCATTTATGGATGGATTTTCAGGATACAATCAGATTAAAATGGCTCCAGAAGATATGGAGAAGACTTCCTTCATTACACCATGGGAGACACATTGCTACGAGGTCATGCCATTTAGCCTTAAGAATGCTGGTGCTACTTACCAATGAGCAGCCACCACTTTGCTGCATGATTTGATCCATAAAGAAGTAGAAGTTTATGTTGATGACATGATAGTAAAGTCCAAAGATTGTGAAGGGCACATATCGGCTTTGAGGAATTTCTTTAAGAGAATCCAGTTCTATAAGTTGCAGTTGAATTTGAAGAAGTGTACTTTTGGAGTCATATCCGAAAAACTGTTTAGGTTTATTGTAAGCCAAAGGGGAATAGAATTTGATCCTAACAAAATCAAGGCAATCATAGAAATGAAGCCTCTAAAGACTAAAAAAGAGATCCGAGTATTTTTGTGAAGAATATAGTACATCAGTAGGTTCATAGCTCAACTCACTATGACATGTGAACCAATCTTCCAATTGCTCAAGAAGGAGGTCCCAATCGTGTGGAATGAACAATGCCAAGAAGCCTTTGAGAAGATCAAAAGTTATTTGATGAAACCACCAATACTTGTTCCACCAGCTCTTGAAAAGCCATTGTTGTTGTACCTTACCACTACAGATACAACGATGGGGGCTTTACTTGCTCAATACTTAAAGGAGACTAGAAAGGAGAATGGCATATACTACATCAGCAAGAAGATGATGCCTTATGAAGAGAAGTATTCACCATTAGAAAAGACATGTGTAGCACTCGTATGGGCAACCCGTAAACTTAGACATTATATGCTAGCTTACAAGGTTCCGTTGATTGCAAGAATGGATCCTTTAAAGTATTTAATGGAAAAACCTGTGCAAGATGGGAAGACTGCTAAATGGGTTTTGCTTTTGTCAAAATTTGATATCAAGTATGTGACTCAAAAATCTATGAAGGGGAGGGCAATTGCTGATCACCTAGCCCATTGTTCACCAGAAAAAGATAAAGAGATTTAAGGAGACTTTTCGAATGAAGACATCATGGAGATTGAAGTAGAATCATGGAAGATGTATTTTGATGGAGCAACAAATCAAAACCGAAGTGGAATTGGAGTTCTCTTAATTTCTCCAAAAGGGGCATACATCCCATTTTCTGGCAGACTCAACTTCCCTACCACCAACAACGCCACAGAATATGAAGCTTGCATCATGGACTACAAGCAGCCTTAGGCCTAGGAGTGAAAGAGTTGGAGGTGTATGGAGACTCAGCTCTAATAATCTCTTAGGTACAGAATAAATGAAAGATCAAAGAAGAGAGGCTTATGCCTTATCATCAATGTCTACAGAAGTGGTCATCAAAATTTAGCAAGATCCAATATCAGTATGTGCTGAGGATGCAAAATCAAATTACAGATGCTTTAGCAACCATGACATCCATGATGGATGGGCCAAAAGAAGATGAAGCTAGACTGATAGTGTTGGAACAAAAAGAAGAACCAGCCTACTACATGACAATAGAAGAAGATGAAGGAAAGGATGGGGAAGGTGAATGGTATTCAGACATCTCACAATACCTCAAGGATGGAACATACCCGGAGTTTGCGAACAAGAATGATCAGTTAGCCATCCAGAGGATGTCCACTAATTATATTATTTGTGGTGAGAGGCTTTATTTAAGATCATATGATGGAATTCATCTCGTTTGTGTAATTACCAAGGAAGCACAATAGATAATTGAAGAGGTTCATAAGTCAAGTTATGGGCCACATATGAATGCATAGATGCTATCAAGGAAGATAATGAGACATGGTTACTACTGGACCACTATAGAAGCCGACTATGCAGCTTATGTTCGAAGATGCCATCAATGCCAAGTCCATGGAGATCTGAAGCACATGCCACCCGTGCCATTACATACCCTGACATCACCTTGGCCATTCTTTACATAGGGAATAGACATTATTGGGAAGATCCACCCTACAGCATCCAATGGCCATGAATTTATACTTGTAGCCATTGATTACTTTACTAAATGGGTAGAAGCTACCTTATACAAAGTTTTGAATTCAAAGAAAGTTGCTTAGTTCATTCAGACTAGTATTATCTACATATATGGGGTACCGTATGAAATTATCTCTGACAATGGGCAGCATTCCAAAGGAGAAACAGAAAAGTTGCTACGACAATTCAGCATTTGGCACCACAAGTCTTCGCCTTATCGTCCTTAGACTAATGGAGCAGTTGAGGCTGCTAATAAAAACATTGGGTGAATCTTGAAGAAGAGCACAAAGAACTACAAGGACTGGCACCTATAGTTGCCTTATGCACTCTGGGGGTTTAGAACATCAATTCGATCTTCCACAGGAGCCACTCCTTATTCGTTGGTGTATGGGATGGAAGTAGTCCTTCCTATTGAGATGGGATTCCATTCACTAAGGACAGTATTGGAAAGTGAAATCTTTGAAGCAGATTGGTTGCAAAGCAAATATGATCAGTTGTGCATGTTAGATGAGAAAAGACTCAAAGCCTTGTATCACATTCAAGGATATCAGAGGAGGCTTAGGAAAGCTTTTGACAAAAAAGTGAGAACCAGAGATTTGAAGTTGGGGACTTGGTGTTGAAAGAAATCCGAGCCCCGGTTCAAGATGCAAATGGGAAGTTCAACAAAATTGGGCAAGCCCATACATTACCAAGCAAATATATTCTAGGGGAACAGTAAGATTGATCGACTTGGATGCAAACCCTTTCACTGAGCCAACCAACATGGATCAATTGAAGAAATACCATGTCTGAGGTGGTTGTAAATTAAGTTATTTCCTTTCCTAGGTTTGACTAAAAAAAAAAAAAAGAGGTAGGTTGAAAACCCGAATGGCCAGTCTACATAAAAGGAGAGTAAAAAAAAAAACCCTCATTAGTTCGATCACAATTTCCCAAAACAAACCATTTGCCCATTAGCCAAAATTACCAAAAAAAAAAAAAAAAAAAAAATTAACCATTCCATTAAACCATGTCATTACACAAAATCCAAAAGCTCAAACCCTAAACCAGACCATAAAATTCCAAACCCCAAAAGCCTACAACTTAAGCAGAATCCCTAACCTACAAATTCTAAATAATTCCCAAACATAAGAGTTTTTTTTTTTTTTTTTTTTTTTTTTTACATCAACTCCTAAAATAAACATGATTCAATGCCAAAGAATAAAGGTCACTTTGTCTTCAGTCTTTTCTTTTTCTGTTGATCATCAATTCCCTCTGTGATAGGTTCTTTGTCAGCATTGTCCCTTCTTTTGAATTCATAATTGTCATCATTAGGTCCTTCCCAGTTGCCTTTGAGAAACTGTTCTCTCATAGCAATCCTTTCAGCTCCCTTGTCAACAATCTTGTCTATCAACCAGTTAGAGTATTCTGTAGTCATCTTGTGGAAGTGCACCTTAACAAAAGATTAGTCCACTTGGTCAGCCATCTCTAGACCCAATTGCATGTTCTGTACAGAACTAGGATTTGTGTCTTCAGGAGAGAAAGGTCTTCTTCTTTTGCCACAAGGTATTCCGTGTTAATATTTGAATTTCCTCAAGAGTCTGTCTCCTTTGTAAAAAGTTGCTCTCTACAATCCAACAAGGAAAATATGATCTGATCCTGGAGACCTCAGTAAAGGGGGTAGGCACTTCCACCAATAACAATCCCATTGAATTGAGGTACTAGATTTCTTGTCTAGGAATGTCACCTAGTCACTCTCAATTTGGCATTTAGTCTTGATTACATCCCTGCTAAGAAAACTGCTAGGCCCATAATTACCGGTTGTAGGCTTGGCTATCATGTCCAATTGCTCCATTAGCCATATCTGCAAAGTCAAAGGACTCCCTAAAAAGTTCTGAATTTCTCCACCATGAAATACAGCATCCAGTCCCAGAAGAGTTTCTGCCAAGATCAAAGAAATAGGATTATCACCATCCTTAATCTGACTCACAACACTTATAGCTCGAGCATCCACAAAGCTGTGTCTTCCAGAGCAATGCAAAAGTTCTCCCACAAAGCATAAAGCCAAACCAAAGTTTTTCTGCATGTTGTCGGTCACTCCATAGGTGCGTTTGTCAATCATCCGAGAGATAATGGCATGAAGATTCACCATATGACCTTCAATCATACTATCAATAATGGAAGTAAGAAGATCAAGAGCGTTAGACATAGATTCCTTATGCCTTGGATCACAAGAAACCGCTACAAATTTTTTACCTGGATCGTAGCCCAAGATAGCAAAGAATTCTTCAATTGTCAAATAGAGTTCAGAAGTGTTGAACCGGAACACATGATCTTCAGGATCCCAAAATTTCATAACATCAATTTTGACATTCCTCAGAGCCTTGATTCCCTCTAATTTGAAGGCTGTAAAATTGGTTTTGGTACTAAAATCAAGCTACGAACCCATCTATTGATGTCATGAATTGTTGAATGAGAAAAATTATGATTGCTAGCCATGGATGACTTTTGCTTATGATTACTATGTTTTGCTAACCTTTATGCAGAGATTTGTCGCAAGAGAATTCGTTTAAATAATTTGCATCAATTCCTAATTAGGTTTGAAATAGGTTTTAGAGAGTTTGTAGCTAACTAGGAGAGAGTCTCATGATCACAAACGAAGTAAATATTTTTAAAAACAATACAAAAACATGAAGCGCGCATTAGGAGATCATAAGGAGTCAGCCCACCATGGCGTGAGTGTCATGGTGTGGCTTAATGCAATTCGGCACTCTAAAAGTGTTGAACGGCACTCTAAAAAAGCTGAACGACACTCCAAAAGTGTCGAATGGCACTCTTCAGTTGCCAAGTGGCACGCAGCCCCTCGATCCTACATTCATGCAATTCCATGCAGTTTCATGTTCTCGTGTAATTTTTTTAAGGCTGTTTTGACATTCAAAAAGATTTTTTTTAATCAAACTGAGACATTCTGACAAGTCTAACACACTTGTTTTCAAAAAATCATCACTTGCATCGTTGTTCTCAAAAAATGATCAACTCAAGTTTTCTTAAGACTTATGGATTTATATTCCAAACTAGGGGCATTCGCCCACGCCTCATGCATTTTCCCAAGAAAAAAAAAAAAAAAAAAACCTTCGTCATTTTCTTTAAAAAAAAAAAAAAAAATCACATCAAGATTTTCAAAAGTCATGCATTCATTTTAAACTAGGGGCATTCGGCTTCACCTCATGTAAGTAAGTGCAGATTCCAACAGAGCCAAGCAAGATAAGTTTAAATTAGTACTACAAGATCTCATTAGGTGAATTCTAAACTTATCTTAGTTAAAGTTTCTACATGATCCAAGGTGATACCAAGGACAAGGAGCTAAACATGGAAAACAATAGAAGATTGTCAAAGGAACACTTCCTTTTTGTTTAGCAGGAAAAATAAACATACAAGTCATGCATCATTAGGACTCTGAGTCCACCTGTGGAAGGATCTCCTTGATCCACCTCTAGAGGAGCCACCTTTAGTATTTCCTTCTTGACTTGAGAAAAAGCGAGGATTGTACTGACGATTTTCAAGTTCGAGGTTCCTAATTCTTTCCTCCAAAGTTCTTTTGGTATTGTCAACGGTTTCCATTCGATGTGCCTGAAAAGTCAGCAAAATCAAATGTTAAAGTCATTATCAAGCAAAGCTCAAGCCAAAGATATTCAGAAAGCAACATGGTATACCCAGTCAGAATCATTGATCACATATTGGGAGGACTAGGTACGAGCCAATGACTGCAAGCCCCCAATCATCCACATGCTTTCTTCCACAAGATCCACATCAAGAAATAAGGACAAAGAACTGAACATTCAAGAACACACGAGATCTGGCCAAGGAACATTTGGCACATGCTCTGTTCTAGTCAAAGGTATGGAACTATACATTCCATCAGGATTCATCACATCATACTACCATGTCGGAAAATGAGGATAAGTCTCTGTGAAAGAACTAGAAGAACCACCAGCATGGTGAGGAGAGGGAATCTCTTCCTCTTCCTCTTCCTCTCCTTCAGAAGATGGAGGCTGAAAATCCAACATGCAAATATTGTTACCAAGCAGAAATATGGAAAAGGAATTTGCAGAGCAAAAGTTTGATCTTAGAAGGGAAGGAAAATATCGTTCTGCCAACCAAGCAACCTTGCAAATGATCTCGAATAAATTCAGAATAATCTCCTTCTGCTCCTACAACAATGTAACCATCACAGGCCCAAGCAATCTCTTCAGTAGCCAGAAAGTCAGCCAACTAAATAGTGCGACAAGGATGAGCCAGAATTGTGGCAGGAGGATACACATGTTCAACTTAGGGCAACACCTGATCACCAAGATACCAATACTTTCCATGCCCACATTCAAACAATACTTAGTGGCTATTCAATTCTAAAGCCCACTCACACTCAACATACCCTTCACATCTAACCCAAGGATTTAATTTCATCTAGAAAGTCACAAAGAAACTCAGAAAGAGAAGAGACTAGATCATAACCAAATGCCAAAGATTTAAAAAGCAAAAAGAAAGAACTCACATCATCAATTGTCAGATTGTCAATCACCAAGCGCCAAAGCTCCAAAGAACGCATAGAGGGTGGGGACAAGCAATGTTTAGGCAACCAATGAAGAAATCTAGGAAAAATACCAGTAGCCTCCTCTCGAATTTCAAGACCAACCCCAAAATACTCATAACACCATTACCACATAGCCAAAATAATTTTCCTCAACCTACATATAGCCAAAATAAACACCAAACCTCACGTGCCAAACAAATGGAGCCCCACCCAAGCTTGAAAGACTTCGCCTAGAGAGTTAGGTCATGAAATGCATCAGACTAGCATAGGCCATGCTGCCCCAGTCATAATTCTGAAGATGTTCAATTTTTCTCAAGCTCCCTAAGTAGCGCAAATTCACAGTACTGCCTAAATCTGGACACAAGAAAGTCCTAATAAACAGAAGCATGAACATACAAGCACCCTTTACCACAATCTCACATTGGGGAATACTCTCACATAATCAAGATAAAGGAACATTGTTGCTCCTCATTCTAGAAGGCATTACACCTAGAAGTTTCTTGAGCTCAGTTGAAGTAAGGGAATGATTAACAAGAATTCTTTTACCACCCAAACTCATTCATAAGGTGTCAACATTACCTCCCCAATGTTCAGATAATGGAAGGTACAAGTAGTGTCCCAGAAGCGCTCTGCTAAGGCAAGAAGTAACTGAAGATCCTTGTACTCATGTGCCTCATGATTCGACAAAGCTTTGAAGAAGGTGCCAAAGCCCGCTTCATTGATGAAATTTTTTATGCTAGAAGACAGTGCTACCCATGCACTTTTCAACATTTGGAGACTCCCTTGACTCTTGAGGCTCTGCAACATAAGAATTCAACTCATCAATTTCCATAACCCAAAATATATAACCAAAAAATTTCCATACCCCAAAAAATATTTCTACAATCAATACCCCACCACAAAATCAAATCAATACGCTACCAAATTTATCACATATCCATACAACCACCAAATTTTGCCACAGCCATGCAAAAAGAAAATTTCTACATGCTAAGAAAAAAATTCCCACAACTTCATGCACAAATAAAGTGTCACATACCCAACAAAGGTTTTCCACAATGCCCAAAAAATTTGCCAATATCCTTAAATATATCCATGCACATACCCACAAAATTTTACCATGATCATAAAACAAAGTTTACACATACCAACAAGTTTTCCCACATATATCACGAACACATTCCTATAAGTCAAGCACAAAGTTTTCACGATGCCAGTACTCCCAAAGTCCAAATCAAAATTCATCCAACAACATCATAAATTACCCAAAAGCCACCAACATTGCCCAAATTGCACCATGATCAAAGAAAAAACACACTTCAAGAATGCTCCAAAGCCAACATTCCAAACATGATCAATCACACAATGCCCCCAAAATTTTAAAAGTGATAATATCTCATTGTGAAACGTTCAATGAAACATGCAAGAACATTTTTTTTCAAAGAAAAGAAACCAAAGAAAAAACTCACCTTGGTGTCTACATTACAATATGGAGCATGGGTCCTAGGGTCTTGAAGAAGTCCATCATTATCATGCCACCCAAATGTTGGATCATATTTCTTACCATGAGAAGCTAAAAAAGAAGATCCCTTGAACGAAGAAGCCATTTTAATGCAAAGAAAATGGGTTTTGGAAAATGGGTTTCACCAAAAATGGGTGTGGGATGAAAATGCTCAAAACATGAAGATCTAAAGAAATATTGATAGAGATGGATGAGGGGGAGTTGAGAAGCTTAGAAAAGTGATTTTTGTGAGAAGAAATGATGAAATGAAGAAGAAAATCCAAGGGGAAGTAGAGAGTGAATTATGACAATGGAGGACGAGAGGTGGAGAAAGATGAAACAATCAAAAAAAAGGAAAAGAGGGAGACAAAGGAAAGTGGGGGACCAAAATTCGGCCCACACAGTTAAACTCAGCCTAAGGCTGAGTCAACTCAGTCAACCCAAAAAAAAAAAAAAAAAACTTTATGTTTCAAAGTTTTCAAATATCTCAAATCCCAAATTTTCAACTCAAAATTTTTGTTCCCAAATTTTCAAATTCATATTCTCAATGCTCAAATTTTGAATTCAACTCTTCAGTTTTCAATAAAAATAAAACTTCAAATTTCATGATCAAGATTTTGAGCCTTGATTTTAAAAACTCTGAAGGCTCAAAATTTCAGATTTTAAACTCTAGATTTCAAGAAGAATTTTTTTTCAAAGTGTCAAAAATCGAAATAAAAATTTCAAAACTTTAGAATTTCAAAAATCAAATGTTTCTCAAAAGAAAAATCTTTTGTCAATTAAACTTTTCTTAATAAAGTTCAAATCAAGAAAAGGATCACATCTCAAAAAATAGTGGGAACGCAAAGCCCTTATCAGTTAGAAACTGATTCCAAATTTTGATTTTTGCAGGCAATAACTTGGTTTCGAGGATGAGAAACCCTAGACACCCTTCCATCAAGATCAAGCTAGTTGATCGCAGACATTCCTTTAGTCAAGACCAAGCCAGTTGGTCGCAAACGCTTTTTTTTGTCAAGACCAAGCCAATTGGTCACAAACGCTCCTTTTTGTCAAAATCAAGCCAATTGATCGTAGACACCCTTTCGTCAAGATCAAGCCAGTTAATCGCAGACGCTCCTTTTTGTCAAGATTAAGCCAGTTGATCGCAGACGCTCCTTTTTGTCAGGATCAAGCAAATTGATCACAGACACCCTTTCATCAAGATCAAGTCAGTTGATCGCAGATGCTCCTTTTTGTCAAGATCAAGCCAGTTGGTCACAAACACTCCTTTTTGTCAAGTCAAGTTAGTTGATCACAGACACCCTTTTGTCAAGACCAAGCCAATTGGTCACAGACGCTCCTTTTTGTCAAGACTAGGCCAACTAGTCACAAATGCTCCTTTTTGTCAAGATCAAGCCAGTTGATCACAGACACATCCTTTCGTCAAGGCCAAGCTAGTTGGTCTCATATATTTCTTTCGTCAAGATCAAGCTAGTTGATCGTTGACACCTCTCTTCGTCAAGACCAAGCTAGTTGGTCGCAGACGCCCCTTTTCATCAAGATCAAGCCAGTTGATTACAGACTCCTCCATTATTAAGATCAAAATGAAAAAGTCTCAACCATATCAATTATCAAGAGTCATTTTAGAGTTCAACAATTATCAGCTAAGTCAAATACTTTCATTTTTTGTCAAAAAATAGGGCACTAGTTCTACCTTCCAAAGTTTTAGGTTCGAGGGCTAGGTAATCTTTGAAGATTCAACATCGATTAAATCATAGTCACTAAAATTAGTGTCTTTGTTTTACATTGATATTCAAGCTCTGTCAATGAGGGGCATTCTATAGAAACTCAATTTTGCACCCATGATTTAATCAAGGAAGATTACTAGAATGACCATCCATGTACAAAAAAAAAAAATAATAATAATAAAAATAAAAATAAAAATTCTTGCATCACATGCATCATTTTGTTCTTGCATCACATGCATCAATTTGTTCTTGCATTGTATGCATCAATTCATTTATTGCATATCATAAAAATGATCTTGAGATTCTAAATTGTCAGAGATATTTTATCTCATTTACAGATGACCATACAAGGTATATGTATCTCTATCTTCTATATAAGAAGGCTAAGGCATTAGATGCTTTCAAGACCTATAATGCAGAAGTAGAGAAACAAAAGGAAAATAAAATCAAAATTGTTAGATCAAATAGAGGTGGGGAGTATTATGGTAGATACATATTGAAGGGACAAAGGCTAGGTCCATTTGCTAAGTTAAAGGGACAAATGTTAGGTCAATTTGCTAAGTTCCTTAAGAAAGAGGGCTTCATTGCTCAATATACAATGCCTAGTACACCACAACAAAATGGTGTTACTAAAAGGAGGAACTACACACTTATGGATGTGGTTAGGTGTATGATAAGTAACTCTGATCTTCCTTGATCCCTATGGAGTGATGCATTAAAAAATGCTATGTATATCTTAAATAGGGTTTCATCTAAGACTGTTTCCAAGACACCTTTTGAATTATGGTATGTATGGAAACCAAGTTTAAAGCATTTGCACATACGGGGTTGCCCTGTTGAAGTACGGATTTATAATCCACATATAAAGAAATTAGATCCAAGGACAACTTGCGGTTATTTTATTGGCTATGCAATGAACTCTAAGGAGTTTAGGTTTTATTTTCCTTCTCACACTCCAAGAATAGTTGAGGCTAGAAATGCTAAATTTCTTGAGGACTATAAACTTAGTGGGAGTGCTTTTCCTAAAAGGATAGAATTTGAGCAAGCACAAAATTCAATCAAGTAGCCTTCATGTGAAGAACCCTTGGTGATTTTTCAAGGAAATCAAACTAATATCCTTAAAGAGCAACCAATTCAAGAACAACCAGCCCATCAAGAACAAGTTCACATTGAACCAATTGCTGAGGCAAAAGGTATATGGAGATCCAAAAGAATATGGAAACTAGCAATTTTTAGTAATTATATTGTATATCTCCTAGAGTTTGATTTTGACACCGGACCTAAAGATGATCCAACTCTATTTTATCAAGCCATAAGTGAAGATAATTTGACACTTTGGTATGATACCATGAAGGAAGAAATGGAATCTATGGCTAAGAATCAAGTTTAGGATCTTGTTGAGTTACTAAAAGAAGTTGTAGCTATTGGCTGCAAAAGGGTTTAAAAAACCAAAAGAGATGCTTCGGGTAATGTTGAATGATATAAAGCTAGACTTGTAGTCAAGTGTTTCACTCAAAAAAAGGCACTAATTACCATGAAACCTTCTCTTTAGTTTCTAAGAAGGATTCATTTAGAATAACCATGACTTTAGTAACTCATTTTTTATTTAGAGTTACATCAAATGGATGTGAAAACGGCATTTTTAAATGGGGTTCTAGAGGAAGAGGTATACATGGTTCAATCTTAAGGATTTTATGATAATCAAAATAGTCATTTGGTTTGCAAATTAAAGAAATCATTATATGGACTAAAACAAGCCTCCCAACAATGGTATATAAAGTTTCACAATGTTATTACCTTATATGGATTTATTGAGAACATTGTTGATCAATGTATATGGATTTATTAATAGGAGAAAATACATCTTTCTAGTCCTATATGTGGATGAAATTCTACTTGCAAGTAGTGATTTAGGTTTGCTACATGATACAAAAAATTTTTGTTAGGACATATGTGATTTAATGTTAGGAACATATGTCAAATTAGAATTGGCTAATACTTTGACAAAACACACTTTACTTGTAATTGGGTAGATCTAGGATGTGTTTAATGCTTCAAGGAACAAGGCTTTAAGAATAAGTGTTAAATCCATGTAAGTCTGTCCAAGAAACAAGTGAAGAAGTGTTGGATTTCAAAAATTGGCAGCTAGTATCTATTGAGGTTTAAAAAGCTATTGAAGCCCGATGCTCGACAGCTAACTCGACAGATAAGCTATCTATCGAGGTTTATGAAAAACAGATTTTCAACTCTGATTTTCATCCAATCTATGTGTATATGTTTGGGATTTCTTTTCTTAAACCCTAAACATATATAAGGATTATTTTAAGGGCCGTCAAAGGTTGCACGAGTGTGAAGCAAAGTTGTGTTTATGCAAATTGTGACCAGAGACAGAATATGCCCTAGTTCATCTTTCTCTTGAAGAAGCTGCTGTTTTTGTACACTGTAGGGTTTTGTGACCAAGGAGCTTTGTGATCTTCATCGTGTGATGAACTGAAGAACTTTGCATCCAACATCTTTCTCAAGTTAGTGAGTAAACCGCGTACTGGGATCCACGCATCGAATTGGTTAGTCACATACTGGAGCCGTGTATTGAAAATGAGAGATTGTCATTATAGGTTGGTATAAGGTATTGGGATTCCTTTACTTGTAACCACTTGTTGTGATAATAGTGAATTCTCAATAGTGGTGACCTTAAAATAACTCAGTGGGGTTTTTGCCGTGTAGGTTTCCCCATTCGTAAACAAATCACCGTGTCAATTTAATTTTCACTGCATTTACTTAATAGGTGATTTGTTTGTGCTACCACGTGTGTTGCATGCTAATTGAATTAATTAATTAACTTGGCTAATTAATTTGTTAATTTATCACAAGGGGTCATTACATTCTTGGCCTATCAAGTGGTATTAGAGCAGGCATACTTTGATTAGATTTTAATCTTTGTTGTGTGATCCATTGACCTCTGTTTGTCATGGATAGAGGATAGTCTCTTATTATGCCTCCTTTATTTGATGGCACTAACTATGCATACTGGAAAGTACGCATAAAAGCTTTTTTGCAGTCATTAGATGAAAAGGTGTGGCAAGCTATGGAGATAGGCTGGACCAAGCTTATTGAAGCGTCGCCCGACTGGATGATGCTAAGATCAAGGCAAAAAACTTCAATAACAGGCCATTGAATGCGTTATTTAGTGTAGTCACGAATAAGGAATTCAAGAAGATTTCCACTATTGAAATTGCTAAGGAAGCATGAATCATTCTCCAAACAACCTATGAAGGAACCAAGACTGTCAAGGATTTAAAGCTTTAAAGGCTTACTACGAGCTTTGAAGAGATTAAGATGGAGGAGGATGAGTCATTCGATGAGTTCTATGCCAAGCTCAAGGACATAGTGAACTAAGCTTTTAAGCTTGGGGAAACCATTCTCGAACCCAAGATTGTTAGAAAGGTGCTTAGATCTCTACTCGAGAGATTTCATGCCAAGATCACTGCAATTGAGAAATCGAAGGATATTGACAAAATTCCTTTGGCAGAGTTGGTTGGCAATTTGCAAACCTATGAGTTGGGTTTGACAAAGATATGGAAATCAGGCAAGAGCAAAAGCATGGGATTGAAGGCCAAGAGTAATGACACTGATGAGTCTTCAGACGATGAAGATTCTAAGATGAAATCCTATATCACCTGGCAATTCAAAAATTTTATGAAGAATGCCAATGCTAAAGGATTTGACAAAGATCGCAAGCAGTCTAGCTCATATCAGTTCAAGAACCAAGACAAAGGAAAGAAGGATGCTAGGGATGGTAGTCAGTACACTGTTCTCTCAGGACCAAAATACTTTGGATGTCAAGGCTTCAGACACATGAAGTAAGAGACTAAGAGTGCCCTACATATTTCAAGACATTGGGAAAAGCAAGGCACTTGCTGCTACCTTGAGTGACACCGAGTCTGAAGATGATTCTGACAATGAGGATGATGGAATCCTAAGTACCTTTACTGCCACTATAAATCCTACTGAAGGGATTGTTGAATATGTGGATGAAGAAATGGAATTGGTGGAGTCTAAGTTTGAAAGGATGGATGAGCAAGATGACATCCACACAGCTTATACAAAGTTATACAAGGTCTCCAAAAAGCATGAGAAATTGTATAGTTGGCCACCAAGAAGCTTAGTGAAGTGGAACTTGAACAAGAAGAAATTTTCACAAAGTTTGATGAAGTCAATCAGACCATTGGAGCACTGAGATTTGAGAATAATTTCATAGCAGAGAATACCAAGAAGCTTGAGGCAGAACTATTCCAAGTCAGAGCCCAGTTGGAAAGGACTTTAAGTGCAAAGCTTGATGAGATGCCCAATCTTCAAAAATCTGCTTCTAATCAAACCAGTTTAGGGTATGATTTCTCTTCTCCTAGTATTGCTACTTCTAGTACTACTGTTTTTGTTCCTCCTACTAATAATGTTAAAATTGAGAACTTATTTAGTATGTTTGTGAGTTTTGGATCTATGAACTTGACATTTTTTCTTATTGAGAGATGACTTTGTGAGCTTAAAATGTTGTTTGGATCTTTGATTATATAGCATGCTTGATTGCATTCATATCCATGTTTTTCTCTTCTTAAAAAACAATTTTATGGCAATCTCGACAGCTTCTGGACACCTCTCGACAGCTAGGCTATCTATCGAGCTCTTTCAGCTGCTTTTTATCGCATTCTTGATATCTCCTCGATAGATACTTGATCCATTGAGAAAATTCCTAGATGATCGATAGATTCTCGATCCATCGAGATCCTATAGCTGTGGACACCTCTCGACAGATCCTGGACAGCTCTTTGACAGATTTTTCACACATTTTAATTCTCGACACCTCTCGATCTATCGAGCTTTATGACTTTTCTATATAAAGGATTTGCATGATTTTTTCTTCATTTCTCCTCAACCTCTCTCGATAGATGTCATCTTTTCATCTTCCCAAACCTCTCTCTCACACTCCAAACCTCCAACCTAAGTGTTCTTTGGCCTTTGTGTGCATTTTTTGCTTCTAGTATGTCTCTTTTTCACTCATTCATCATGCATTTCACGTTTTTGACCTCACTTTTGGTTTTTTTTGTTGAAAATTTGGGGTTTTCCAAAATTGTTAGGTTTTTCACAAAATGTTTGGGTTGGTTTTTGTGAAAATGTTTTTAAATCATCATGCATTGCATCTCATTTGCATTATAACAATGTTTCATGCAGATTAGATGTATGTTTACTTTGTTGCAATGATTGTGTGCTGGTAGGTTTGGATTAGGCTGAGCTCATGATGAATTTAAGTTTGCATCTCACATATTCATGCATTTTTCATGCATATGTACCTTCAAGTTTTTATATTCTTATATATTGTCTTGTTGGTGCTTTTTTGATTGTCTCTCTCTCTCTCTCTCCCTCTCTCTCTTTCTTGCGTTAGTCTGCTTTGTGGTACCCAAATGCAAATCCATTCCATCCCAGAACCCTCTTCGTTATGGGGCACCCATTTCTTCTTCTAACCCTACACCTTTTCATGTATGGTTTCGTGATGATAAAGCCCAAAAGGACTTTTCAGAGAACTTTTCTCGATGAGGCATTCATTCAAAACACCACGTCATCTTATTAGATTTTTTTCAATACTGGCCTACCCATTGTCATCTACAGTAGGGGTTGGGGGTCACTGTGTGACATCTTGGTCACTTGTCCCTCTATGATCATACAGGAGTTTTACCCCAATATGCACTGATTCGATACTTTTGTACCTCATTTCTTCTCTCGCGTTCGAGGTACGCGCATTGTAGTTACTCCGGATATTGTATCTGATGTACTACTGAAAGTTCAAAAACGTGTACAAAACACTTTTGAACGTTTAGACCCCCAAAAATTAACTTAACCAACACAAGCAATATGTCAAACAACAAGCGTGTACAAAACACTTTTGAACGTTTAGACCCCCAAAAATTAACTTAACCAACACAAGCAATATGTCAAACAACAAGTGTGCGGAAACTTAACATATGCTATAATGTGAAATAGGTTAAATACTATCTAAGCCATAACAAAATAAAACCACAGCAGATAATGTAAAGGCAGAGATAGAGAGGAAGGAAGATGCAAACACAAAGATAACACCCGATGTGTTATCGAAGAGGAAACCGAAGACCTCGGCGAAAAACCTCTCCGCCGCCCTCCAAGCGGTAATCAATCCACTAGAAAATACAGTTGGGATACAAGGACAGCAATAGACCCTCCAAGCCTAATCTACCCAGTGCACCTAAGCCCTCCAAGCTTCTTGCTCCAACGAGGTTGCGCCGAACCTTTTTCTTTTCTAGCTTCCCGGATTCCGCTACTACACCGTAGCATCAACCAATGAAGATTGGCTCCTTCCTAACTGCTTCCCAGAAATCCAAACGACTGTCTCACAGAGATGATAATGGTGAGAACCAGGTTTGGTATAATGCCTCTCAAGGATTTGACAATGGAGAGGAAGAGAGTGAGGGATTTTGATGAGACTCTAAGGTAGGGATTGTGTGTGAAACAATCTTGTTTTTCTTTAGGGTTTCTCTCTCAAAATTCTCTCTGGAAGCTCTCTTTCAATCGTGGGTTAAAGGGGTATTTATACTAGAGAGAAGAGGAATGTGAAACGTCAGGAATTTTACAAAACAGGGGTGGCTCGCGGCTTGACCTCGCGGCTTGACCTCGCGGCTTGACTAAGTCGCGAGATCCAGTCACGAGTTAACCGTATGGCCAGTTGTCCTGTTTTGTCCTGTAGTGCTCCAGCTAGCATGACTGTTCATCTTCTAGCATGTTTGGCACGTGTGCAGCTTCTAGCGGCTTGCAGCCGCGAGTCCACCCGCGAGTCCCAGCCGCGACACTCTGTTTTCTTGCACACTCTTGAGCAAACTTCACTCTATCTCACTCACTACCCTTACAACAAACCCACCTAAATACAGGGTTACTAAATGCTGAATTACAAGCAAATTTGGCACGGAATAAAGCCAATTAGATGGTTGAATAAATTCAACCTTACAATCTCCCCCTTTGGCTATTCCGTGACAAAACCCTAAAACAGACTCTAGACTTAACATGTGAGTTGGGAATAGTTGAACAAAACTCACTCACACCTAACTCTAGAAGCTGTGAAGCACTTGATCATATGAACATAAACTCCTGAAACACAACAATACACCATGATCATTGTAAGCAGAAAATTATAAATGCATATGAAACAGGCATAATGTGATCAAGCAAAGATGGAGTTAATAAACAAACCATGGCTTGATCAACCAAGTGAACACCACAAGGTAGTGATCACAGTGCTCATTCACACTTGGAATGAACACAAGGACATACAAGTTAACAAGCACAAGGCAAGACACTTGTATGCTCAACACTCAACCAATGCATAGCACACAAGGCATATGCATCTAGGAACAATCCTACAAGGGCACAAGAGTGACAGTACATAAACCAAAATGCAGAACATTTAGATTAAAGTACTGATTTCAACATAGCATAAAGGCTGCACTAAGCAAGGTACATACCATAAAGCCTACAAACTATGCATAAAACATTAACCCTAAAAGCTTACAAAAGCACATGGGTACAAACACATTATATTGAATAAAAACTTAAACAATATAAACTAAAAGTGCATAAAGTTTCTCCCCTTCAAAGTGATGAGAAGCTGTGATGCACTTGGAACATATTTATACTTGTACCCTGAAACACTTGCACAAACCACATTAGACCCTTAAGGTAAAGCAAGTAATAAATGACAAGTATAGAAATGACTACAATGATCACATAGCAAAGCAAATGATCATTTGAACATGCATTCAATGAAGTATAATAACATAGGGATATGTGCATGTCCAAAGCACAAACATGATGCAATGAGAACACCAAAGCATAACACAAAGCACCATAAAGCCAACAAGAAAACAAACAGAACAAGGTTTTCTAGTTAACACAATGTCTTCTCCCCCTTGGTATATGCATCTCCCCTATGGAATATCTCTCCCCCTACAAATGTGCATGAGAAATAGAATTTCTCCCCCTAAGGATGTGCACAAGAGTCATATAGAAAAGACAAAATACTCCGAAACATTCTCTAGAGTATACTCTCCCCCTTTTTGTCAGGAATAGACAAAGGGTCAAGAAGAAACGAGGGCAAGAGATGAGGGTATGAACAATGCTAATGATGCATGAGGGGTGCAAGATGAATGAGAAAATAAAGCTCAAACCTAAGACAAAGTAACATGCTACAAAGCATAAGGTAAGCATGACATGCTAGGATGAAACAGCAAGGTCAAGACCAATGCATGACAAGGGAAGCAAAGGTGTGTGCAAGAGGTGGCTAAGTGCAATGCATGATCAATGCATGAAAAATGCACATGTGGGGCAAAGTGTGTTAAAATACACAACCAATGAACCAAACATGTTCCTAATGAGGAAACATGAGAAACCCCAAATTTTGGTACTCATTGGAGTCCAAACAAGCGAGAAAATGTCTAAGAGGCATTTTATCAAACACCTAGCATGCACACTATAAACAAAAATGTGAAACAATGCATGAACATCATGAAAACCACCCTTAATACATGTTCTTACTACCACAAGGGGCCAACATCCAATGCATATCAACAAAAGAAACCAATCCCATGAAGAAAATTGACAAAAAATAAGTTTTCCCAACCCCTATGATGAAAATCCCAACCAAGAGCACAAAACTCTCCAAAACATAATCTAAGGATCAAAATTAATGAAAAGAGTTTATAATTACCTTAGAGATGTTAATGGATTGAAAAACCATTCAAATTGGTTGGGTTTTGATGTAAAAATATTGAAAGAGGGGTTTTAGAGAGGATGGGAGAGGTTTAAAACAAGTTTCCCACGAAAAAGCTCTTTAAAAAACTGATTCTGGGCGACTCGCGACTGGCGAGTCGCGAGCCAAGTCGCGAGTGAGCCGCGAAACCTCTCTGTCTGAACTCGCGGTTTAGACTCGCGGCTTGCAAGCCGCCAAACCGACCAGCCAAAACTGGCAGCTTGCTGGCAGCTCACGCAAGTAGCCAAAATGAGTGGCAAAAAAATCTGACACTTGTTTTTCAAACCAGAACATGTTTAAACATTGAAAAACAAAGTAAGCACTAAACATAAACTCAAAGAATGATAAAAATCACTTCCAAAAACATATAAAATGATCAAAAATCTTTTTGGATTGAACCATATATGATTGAGCACACACACATCACATTTAGACAAGTACAATCTAACAAATGAATAAGACATTCATTGAACATAAGGCAAGTGTGTTATGTGTGTGTATCAAATGTGGAATAGTCCTTAGTCTAGAATGAAGTTTCAATGATCAATTCAATCAAGTCATACACAACTAGTACTAAGTCAAGTGGTATATCTCAATTATAGAAGTGAACATATATGACCTCCCACAAGAAAATGATTACATAAGATTGAAGCTTTTCATTTGGCTTCTTACAATTCATATCATTTGATCATTTTGAATCAATACAACTCATTTTGAGCAATACATCTCATTTTTGAGATTGATGCCTGAAATTTTTGATATTTCAATTTGATGAACAAGCCTTTGGCTTTTTGGGCATCATACATTTTCATATAAGTCGCTTTCCCTTTTCCCTAGTCGAATACTAGTATGTGCGACGGCTTTTGCAGCTCATTATCTCTTTTCATTTTGAGATTTACATTTATTGAGCTCTTTAAGCAATAAAGATAAAAGAGTGGGAAGAGATATAAGCACAAGTCTACGCATGTATCAAAACCAACATGACTATTGACAAATCATTCATGACAAGCTTGAAGATCGATTTACAACAATCACACAAAGATGTCAAGATTTTTCCCACAAAGATATAAGTGCAAAAATAACAAGCTAAGCTCGAAAATGCACAAAGCCATTTGTACAAAGGTACAAGGCCAAACTCACATGTGATATGTGCTCAAACATATACGATCAAACTTTTTGAATTTTTCACTTTTTATGTGGTTTTAGATTTTTACTCACACAAAATAGAAACATAAAAGTAAGATAAAAAACGAAACAATGCATACAAATAAATGCAAGATGCACAAAATGCATGAAGATATGACATTTAATGCATGAAGGGTCCTACAAAGATCGAAAGAATTAGATCAAGGACCAAAAGAGCAAAAGCTCAATCATAGGAACCTTTCCTCACCCAAACGGAACGATTGTTTGGAATGAGTGTCTCAAGAGAAGCGAGACGAGGGTTGGAAGAATGAGAACCGGAGATGCACATAGTCAAGGAGTTAAGAGCATTAAACATTTTCTTTAACAACATGCTATTTTCACTCAAATCCAGTTTACTCTTTTTAGCACAACTTCCAAAAAGCTCAAGTTTCTCTTTTCTTTTGATTCTCTTAAGAGCTTGAAACTTAGAGCAATGAGGTCTTAGATGACCAAAGGCACCACAATGGTGACAAATAATGTGTTTAGGTCCACTAGGCTTTTTGGGAATGGATCTAGCAACATGGTTTTGTTCCCTCTTCAACTTATAACATTGAGGTCTTATATGACCAATCACACCACAATGGTGGCAAGTTGGAACAAACTTAGATCCATCCAAAGCCTTAGGTTGAGACCTAAAGGAAGGCTTTGACTTAACAACCTTTCTCTCCACCTTTTGATTTCTTTTATGTGGAGGAATGTACACCGATTTGTCCTTTAAGGTAGAACACACACTAGGCACAAAATCGGGTACCACAACATGATTGCAACAAACATTATCATCCTTTTTAACAATAGGTTCAGCAATCAAACACTTGGCATGCATCTTAAGAGATTCATTTTCACATTTAAGATCATCAACAAGTTTGTTAGACAAAACAAGTTTAGCATCCAAGTCCATATTCAAACATTCAAACTCTTTCAGCTTTTCAAGAGAAATTTCAGCAAGTTTTTTATATTTCTCAACCAATTTGTTGGATTCATTGAGCTTAGCAATCAAATCATCCTTTTCACAAAATAACTTGCTCAAATTCTTTTGAAACTTCTTAGCATTTTTCTTGAAGAGTTTGTCAACAACACCCATAGATTCAAATAACATGTCATCACACTTATGAGGATTAACACTCATAGAGGCATTTTCACAAACACGTGGCATGTTACATTCATCACCAACCAAATCATGCAAAGGGTCATACAAAGCACAATCCATGGCAAATAAACACAAGGGGTCAATGATCACACTTAGGTATTTAAACCACAACAAGTGTACCCGCTCTGATACCAATTGAAAGTTCAAAAACGTGTACAAAACACTTTTGAACGTTTAGACCCCCAAAAATTAACTTAACCAACACAAGCAATATGTCAAACAACAAGCGTGTACAAAACACTTTTGAACGTTTAGACCCCCAAAAATTAACTTAACCAACACAAGCAATATGTCAAACAACAAGTGTGCGGAAACTTAACATATGCTATAATGTGAAATAGGTTAAATACTATCTAAGCCATAACAAAATAAAACCACAGCAGATAATGTAAAGGCAGAGATAGAGAGGAAGGAAGATGCAAACACAAAGATAACACCCGATGTGTTATCGAAGAGGAAACCGAAGACCTCGGCGAAAAACCTCTCCGCCGCCCTCCAAGCGGTAATCAATCCACTAGAAAATACAGTTGGGATACAAGGACAGCAATAGACCCTCCAAGCCTAATCTACCCAGTGCACCTAAGCCCTCCAAGCTTCTTGCTCCAACGAGGTTGCGCCGAACCTTTTTCTTTTCTAGCTTCCCGGATTCCGCTACTACACCGTAGCATCAACCAATGAAGATTGGCTCCTTCCTAACTGCTTCCCAGAAATCCAAACGACTGTCTCACAGAGATGATAATGGTGAGAACCAGGTTTGGTATAATGCCTCTCAAGGATTTGACAATGGAGAGGAAGAGAGTGAGGGATTTTGATGAGACTCTAAGGTAGGGATTGTGTGTGAAACAATCTTGTTTTTCTTTAGGGTTTCTCTCTCAAAATTCTCTCTGGAAGCTCTCTTTCAATCGTGGGTTAAAGGGGTATTTATACTAGAGAGAAGAGGAATGTGAAACGTCAGGAATTTTACAAAACAGGGGTGGCTCGCGGCTTGACCTCGCGGCTTGACTAAGTCGCGAGATCCAGTCGCGAGTTAACCGTATGGCCAGTTGTCCTGTTTTGTCCTGTAGTGCTCCAGCTAGCATGACTGTTCATCTTCCAGCATGCTTGGCACGTGTGCAGCTTCTGGCGGCTTGCAGCCGCGAGTCCACCCGCGAGTCCCAGCCGCGACACTCTATTTTCTTGCACACTCTTGAGCAAACTTCACTCTGTCTCACTCACTACCCTTACAACAAACCCACCTAAATACAGGGTTACTAAGTGCTGAATTACAAGCAAATTTGGCACGGAATAAAGCCAATTAGATGGTTGAATAAATTCAACCTTACAACTACACGCTCCTAGGGTAATGCATCCTGACTACCCTGGTTGCGATCGTCTGAGGACTGTGTCCAAAGATGAACTCTCATCTCCCTTTTGTGAGACACCTTCATCTTGGGGTAACCGTCAAAACACCCCTTGCTCGGGCTTTGCAAAAGGTTCTAGATTCCTTAACATGGTGATGACATTTATTCTTCATCCTTTGTCTCACTATAACTCCATTACAGAGCCTTGTGCTCAATTTTTGTTATCCTTCTTAGAGGATATCTCTATCGACTTCCCTTCTCACTTCATTTTATCCCTTATAGATGTCTATAGGGATACGGTGACCTGTGATAAGCTCATTTTTCTTTCAACTATCACGTGGATCCTTTGCCATTTTTTTATCTCCTTTCCTGAGTCTCCTCACTTCATGGTTATGAGTGCCGTAGATGCAACTATCGTCAAACAGAGTGAGGCACAGCTTAGACCAAGGTGGCCCCGGATAGAGACAGCGACTCCTCCAGCTTCTACCACTCCATCCACCTCTGCTTCTTTGTCTTCTGCGGGTGTAGTGACTCAGTGATAAGTTGTGTCAGGTGAACACCCGTGTTGGTCATATCGCACGACGACAGGCTATCACGGGTGGTTTCACTGTTGCTTCTACTCCATCTCCACCAAGTTCCGAGGATGAGAGTGATGATGGCTCCAGCAATGATGATGCTGACGAGGAAAATGGTGCTAGCTCGCATAGTGATGATGAGATGTCTACTTGATGTACTTACCCTTTGTCCCACGTCACAAAAAGGGGGTGTAGTTTTGATATGAGAGTAGTCATATACATAGGGGGAGGGTTAGCATAGGAGATTTTTGTGATAGGGGGAGTGTTTATGAGAGATGTAGTGAGGATTTTTTTTTTTTTTTTTTTTTTTGGTATCTTTTCTTTCTTTCTGTTTTAGATACAATGTTTTTGTACATCGGTCTTGTGACCACTTAGTGATAGCAAACCTTGTACTTATGTTGATATATATATATATATATATTAAGGTTGTTACTACTTTCTTTCACCTATCTTTTCATGTGTTGTTTCTTTTCTTTCTTTATGCACATGATTATTATATACTGTATGCAATCTATTATTTCTATTTCACACTAAAATGTCGTGATGAGTTTCATTTAAAGTGTTTCAGAAATATAGGTTGTCAAAGTCTTCTTGCCATAAACTCTCTTCTTGCAAAGTTTTTCAAGAGTTTGTGTTAGGATAGATTTTATTGTATTCAACAAGTGAGTATGAGTTTAGTGATTTATGACTTCTCTCATATGTTCATTTGTTTGTTATGGTTTTGTCATGGATTGCCAAAGGGGGAGATTGTTAGGACATATATGATTTAATGTTAGGAACATATGTCAAATTAGAATTGGCTATTCCTTTGACAAAACGCACTTTACTTGTAATTGAGTAGATCTAGGATGTGTTTAATGCTTCAAGGAATAAGGTTTCAAGAATAAGTGTTAAAGCCATGCAAGTTTATCCAAGAAACAAGTGAAGAAGTGTTGGATTTTAAAGCTTAACAGCTAGTATCTATCGAGGTTTAAAAAGCTACTGAAGCCTGATGCTCAACAGCTAGCTCGACAAATAAGCTACTATCGAGGTTTATGAAAAACAAATTTTCAACTCTGATTTTCATCCAATCCATGTGTATATGTTTGGGCTTTCTTTTTTCACAACCTTAAGCATATATAAGGATTATTTTAAGAGTCGTCAATGGTTGCACGAGTGTGAAGCAAAGTTATGTTCATGCAAATTGTGACCGGAGATAGAATTTTCCCTAGTTCATCTTTCTCTTGAAGAAGCTATTGTGTTTGTACACTGTAGGGTTTGATGACCAAGGAGCTTTGTGAATGTGATGAACTAAAGAACTTTGCAGCCAACATTTTTCTCAAGTTGGTAAGTAAGCCACGTATTGAGATTTGCACATTGAATTGGATAGTCTTGTACTAGGAGTCATGCATTGAAAAGGAGAGATTGTCACTATAGAACAAGTCCAATTGAGTATTGGGGTAATGGTTCAACTGTAAGTTTGTATAAGGTACTGGGATTCCTTTACTTGTAGCCACTTGTTGTGATAATAGTGAATTCTCTAGAGTGGTGACCTTAAAATCACCTATTGGGGTTTTTGCAGTGTAGGTTTTCCCCATTCGTAATCAAATCTCCAAGTCAATTTAATTTCTGCTACATTTAGTTAATAGGCGATTTGTTTGTGCTACCACGCGTGTTGCATGCTAATTGAATAATTAATTAACTTGGCTAATTAATTTGTTAATTCATCACAAGGGGTCAATACATTCTTGGCTATGTTTCTCTCACAAAACTTTGAGATGAAGGATTTAGGTGAAGCCTCACATGTTATTGGCAAAGACATTCATAGAGATAGATCACAAAAGGTGTTAGGATTATCTCAAAAGGCTTGTATCAAAAAGGTTTTGAAGAGATTTGGAATGAAAGAGTATACACCAATAGTAGCACCCATTTTGAAAGGAGACAAACTTAGCTAGAATCAATGTCCTTAAAAATGCATTAGAGCAAGAGAAAATGAAGGAAATACCATATGCATCTACAATAGATAGCTTGATGTATGCATTGGTCTACACAAGGCCAGATATCAGGTATGTAGTGGGTTTATTAGATTGCTATCAAAGCAACCCTAGTTTGGAGCGTTGGAAAGCTATGAAAATTGTTATGAAGTGCTTGTAAGGAACCAATGAATTCAAGTTTATGTATAGGCATACTGATCAATTGGAGGTGATTGGTTGTTCAGATTCTGATTTTGTTAGATGTGTAGGCACAAGGAAATCAACCTCAGGATATATATATATATATATATATTTTTTTTTTTTTTTTTCTTTCTGTAGGTGCTATATCTTGGAGAAGTACTAACCAAACACTTGTTGCTTCATCTACTATGGAGGAAAAATTTGTTGCATGCTATAAAGCTACAACATAGGCATTATGGTTAAGGAATTTTATCTCATGTCTTAAGATTGTCGATTCTATATCAAGAACTTTGAATATTTTTTGTGATAGAGCTACAGTTTTCTTCTCTAAGAATAATAAAAGTGGAAGCCAAAGTAAGCATATCGACATAAGCCACCTCAATGTTAGTGAGAATGTTATGGGGTTACGAAAATGTGCTAGTGTCCATGTGTTGCATATTGCTACCAAGCTGTAGATAGAGTATTTTGTCTACTCTCGATTTGCGTGCCAAAGCTCAAAAATTTTTAAAAATATTAACTTTCTTCCATGGGGCTGCAAAAACATCTAGATTGATGTGGCACAACCCGTTCGGGCGTCGGAGCAATCAAAATGCCATTTCAAGTCAAATTTACCAAAATGCCCTTAGTCAACCCTAGGTTAACCAAAAGTCAAAGTAGTTCAAAATCATCCCAAAAATTTTCATGTTTCTACATCAAACCTAAGCTACTTGGTGATTTTTGTCAACTTTGAGAAACTTTGACTAAGTTTGACCCGAGGTTGACTCTTTAGGGCTCCAAAAACCCTAATTGTGATCCAACCATTGGAATGATTTGGGACCAGTGTAATTGTGAATATTAGTTTTTTTTCAACGACTATTCATGGGTCGAAATCGGAGTTACAACGGTTCAGATATCCTGTAAACCATGCAAAGCACGTCAGCTAACTTCCCGAGGTCATAACTTTTAAACTGACTGTCAAAATTAAAATTTCTTTAGTGTTTAGGAAACTAGACATCCAGAGCTTTCCAGGGACATCAAGATCAGTTCAATTAAAGGTCGAAAAGGCCTTCAAGTATGCATCCAAAGTCAAACCAGGGAAGAATCCGGGATTGCTGATGTCAACATTGGACCTAGGGGTGACTAAAGGGCCATTAGCCCCAACCAGTGGCCACTGAGTGGTGGCCAGAAGCCGAAAAGTTATATTTTCATTACAAAGACCCCCAAACCCCTACAGACCCAAAAAAAAAAAAAATGATTCAGGGCATTTGGAGCATTTTTCTAGGTAGATTCTCTCTCTTTTCCTCTCTAAATTCTCTCCTAAACACATCCAAAAACCTTTGATTCCTCTCTTTTCTCAACAATCAAGAGGTAGTGTTCTTACACATTTTTTCCTCTCCTTGATCCTAGGACCTTGGATTTGAGGTTCTAAGGGTGTAGATGTAGCTTTTTAGCTACAATCTACACCCTTTGCTTTATCTTTCTTCATAACATGTTTATTTGCTTTTCATAGTATATCTTTGCTTTATCTTTCTTCCTAGCATGTTTTATAGCTTTTCTAGCATGTCTCCCTACTTTCTATCATGTTTTACCACTTTGATGATGTTGGCCTAGCATTCTTGGGCTAGATATGCCTAAATATCGTGTTTGTGCTTAGATCCATGTGCCTAAGTGCTTTTTAGCATGCTTACTGTTAGGACATATGTGATTTAATGTTAGGAACATATGTCAACATTTTATGTAATTGGCTAATCTTTTGACAAAATGCACTTACTTGTAATTGGGTAGATCTAGGATATGTTTAATGCCTCAAGAAACAAGGTTTCAAGTTCAAGTGTTTAAGCCATGCAAGTCTGTCTAAGAATCAAGTGAGAAAGTGCTGGATTTCACAAGCATATTGTGAATGGGAGACATATGCCCTAGTTCATCTTTCTCTTGAAGAAGCTGCTGTGTTTGTACACCATAGGGTTTTGTGACCAAGGAGTTTCTTGATCTACATCATGTGATGAATTGAAGAACTTCGCAGCCAACAACTTTCTCAAGTTGGTGATTAAGTCGCGTACTGGGATCTGCGCAATTTTTTAGTCACGTATTGGGAGCCATGCATTGAAAGGAGAGATTGTCACTACAAAATAAGTCCAATTGGGTATTGGGGTAAGGGTTCAATTGTAGGTTGGTATAAGGTACTGGGCTTCCTTTACTTGTAACCGCTTGTTTCGATAATAGTGGATTCTCGGGAGTGGTGACCTTAAAATCACCCGATGGGGTTTTTACCGTGTAGGTTTTCCCCATTTGTAAACAAATCATTGTGTCAATTTATTTTTCATTGCATACTTTAGTTAATTGGTGATTTGTTTGTGCTACTACGTGCTTTGCATGTTAATTTGATTAATTGATAAACTTGGCTAATTAATCAATTAATTTATCACAAGGGGTCAAGACATTCTTGACTTATCAAGTAGTATCAGAGCAAGCACACTCTGATTAGGTGTTAATCTTTGCTGTGTGATCTATTGACCCCTGTTGTCATGGATAGAGGACAATCTCTTATTATACCTCTTTTATTTGATGGCACTAACTATGCATATTGGAAAGTAAGCATGAGAGCTTCCTTGCAATCTTTAGATGAGAAAGTGTGGTAAGCTGTGGAGATGGGCTAGACTAAGCCTACAAAAGCCGACTAACTGGGATGATGCGAAGATCAAGGCGGCAAACTTTAACAGTAGGGCACTGAATGCTCTATTCAGTGCAATCACTAATGAGGAATTCAAGAAGATATCCTCCACTGAAATTGCTAAGGAAGCATGCACCATTCTTTAGACAACCTATGAAGGAACCAAGGCTATTAAGGATTCAAAGCTTCAGAGACTCACTACAAGCTTTGAAGAGATCAAAATGGAGGAGGATGAGTCATTCAATGAGTTCTATGCCAAGCTCAAAGACATAGTAAACTTAACCTTTAATCTTGGGGAAACCATTCCTGAACCCAAGATTGTGAAAAAGGTGCTCAGATCTTTACCCAAGAGATTTCATGCCAAGATCACTGCCATTGAGGAATCAAAGGACAACGTAAAAATTCCTTTGATTGAGCTGGTTGGAAATCTGCAAACCTATGAGTTGGGATTGACAAGGATAGGGAAATTAAGCAAGAGCAAGAGCATGGCTTTGAAAGCCAAGAGTAGTGACACTGATGAGTCTTCAGACGACGAAGATTTTAAGATGAAATCCTATATCACGAGGCAGTTCAAGAAGTTTATGAAGAATGCCAACGTGAAAGGATTTAATAAGGACCAAAAGCAATCCAGTTCCTTACAGTTCAAGAACCAAGATAAAGGGAAAAAAGATGCTAGGGATGGCGGTCAGTACACTGTTACCTCAGGACCAAAGTGCTTTAGGTGTCAAGTTTTCGATCATATGAAACAAGAGTGCCCCACTTATCTCAAGACCATCGGAAAAAGCAATGCACTTGCTACTACCTTGAGCAACACTATGCCTAAGGATGACTCCGATAACGAGGATGATGGAATCCTAAATGCCACTGCCACTGTAAATCCTATTGAGGGGACTGTTAAAGATGTGGATGAAGAAGAGGAATTGGTGGAGTCTACGTTTGAGAAGATGGATGAACAAGATTACATCCACACAGCCTATGCAAATTTATACAAGGTCTCAAAAAAGTAAGAGAAGTTGTATTGGTAGGTCACCAAGAAGCTTAGTGATGGGAACTTGAGTGAGAAGAAATCTATACAAAGTTTGATGAAGCCAATCAAATTATTGGAGCAATGAGATTTGAGAATAATTTCTTGGCTAAGAAGACCAAAAAGCTTGCGGCAGAACTATTCCAAGTCAGAGCTCATTTGGAAAGGACTTCAAGCACTAAGCTCGATGAGATGCTCAATCTTCAGAAATCTGTTTCCAAACGAACTTATTTAGGGTATGATTTCTCTTCTCCTAATATTGCTTCGACTAGTAATACTATATTTTTTCCTCCTACTAATAACATTGAAACTGAGAACAATGATGTTAAAAATGAATTAGCTAGTGAGAACATAGACAAGGTTAAATCTATCTTAAGAGCACCCCTTAAACTTGATAAGAAAGAGATTAAGAACCCTAGGGTTAAGAAGGGAAACTCTCAAAAGCTTAAGCAGAAAAAGCAGCATTTTTGTCATCACTGCGACGCAGCTAGACATACTTGACCTAAGTGCTACAAGTGGTTAGCCACTCAAAAGAGCTATAACATGATTGCATCGGGAAACTAGAATCAGTTTCCATTCTCTTTTGCTCCTCTTGGAGATCTTAAGCCCTCATGTTTCTTTCAAACTTGAATGGCTTTAACTCTTCCCCCTCACCACCGAATCAAGGGTTTGCTAAACGGATAGGTTCTTCCAAGGTGTGGAAGGAAAAGAGCTTCAAGTGATTCTGTCACTTATTCTCTCTTTCCCCTTCGTGTGTATGTGTGTGTGTGTGAGTGTGTGTGTGTGTGTGTGTGTTTTTTTGTTTGTTTGTTTGTTTTGTTTTGTTTTGTTTTGTTTTGCATTACTTGTGTGTTTTGCTTTATTGTTTTGAGTCAGTCAAGTTTTAGGTATTACTTTGTTTTTGTTTGTTTTCTTTTCAGTTTTGGTTTATTTTGCTTTTCATTTAAAAATAAAATAAAATAAATTGAAAAAAAAAAAATACAAAAATAGTGTGTGTTTGTGTACATTGTTACTTGTGTACCTTGGATGGCCATTGAAACAAAGTTTTCTAAACTTTGTATTTTTTGTAGCTTAGATAAGCATCTCTATGCACAACTAAGCTAGTGAGCTTTGTGGCTCATGTTTGTGATAAGTGAGATTAAGTGATCTCTTATACTTAACACTCATATCACTCTTTTTGACGGGAAAGACTAGAAAATCCTAAGAGAAAGGCATAAATAACCATCTCACTGTTGTTGCCTACCAATCATGAAATGACGTTTGTATGCTTTGGCATAGCCAAAGTGGAATGTCAAATGCTTAACATCATTGGGTATTTCTTTTCTCTCTCTTATATGCCCATGCATGGTTTACTTAAAAGAAAAATATGCAAAGAAAAATAAAGCAAAAAGATCAAAATGCTTTATATATGATTGCAAGCGTGTATTCTAAGAGATGTGGGAGTTATAGGACGTACCTCGAAGGTGATAGTCTCCATCAAACAGTTATGATTGGTTATGAGTTAAAGTGATTTTCTCATATCCCAAATCGTCATAACATGTAGACACTTATGCAATCTTGTGATTTTTTTTTTCACACACAACACGCAATATTCTTTACTGCTTTTGATACATGTGCAGGTACAATGTGATTTGGCCATCACAAGGAATACTTGTGTTAATGTATGCTCACTAAACTGTCTTACCTTATTTTTAAAATATAAAATTGGTTAGACTTGTTTAGTGTGTACGTTTTGGGAGCTATGTGCTTAGCATTTTTCTTATTGAGAGATGATTTTTAGAGCTTAAAATGTTTCTTGGATCTTTGTTTGAGTAGCATGTTTGAATGCATTCATTTTTGTGTTTTTCTCTTCCTTGAAAAATTGTTTTTGAGCAATCTTGATAGCTATCTCGATACCTCTCTATAGCTATCCTACCTATAGAGCTCTTCAACTTCTTTTTATCGCATTCTCGATAGCTCTCAATAGCTACTTCGATCCATCTAGAAAATTTCTGGATGCTCGATAGCTCCTCGATAGCTATCTCAATCCATCAAGCTTCTTTGTTGAGAAAACCTCTCATTAGATCCTCAATAGCTGGTTCAACAGCTAAAAAGCGCATTTTTAAACCTTAATAGCTCTCAATCAATCGAGGTTTGTGAATCTCCTATATATATGCACCTCGCGATTTCAGACTTAATTCCTTCAATCTCTCTCGATAGATTCTCTCTTCTCTCACTCTAAAACACCTCAAACTTAACCTTTTCACCTTCCTCACTTGATCTTTGGCCCAAATCAAGTTTTCTTCATTTGGTATGATCTTTTTCCTCTCTTGAATCATGCATTTCATATCTTTTGACTTTTGGGATTTTTGATAAACTTTGGGGGTTTTTTAAAATTAATGAAGTTTTTATGCAATTCTTGGGTTGGGTATTGCATCATTAAGTTTTAAACTTCATGCATTGCATCACATGTGCATTATAACAATGTTTCATGCATTTTAGATGTGTGTTTACTTTGTTGCTATGTTGTTTTTTGGTAGGATTGGATTGGGTTGAGCCCAGATGCATTTATATTTGTATCTCACTTGTTCATGCATTTTCATGCATATGTACCTTCAATTCTTTATTTTTTTTGATATTGTGTCTTGTTGGTGCTTTTCTGATTGTCTCCCTCTCTCCCTCTATCCCTCTTTCTTGTGTTAGTTGCTTCGTGGCACCCAAACACAAATCTACTCCGTCCCAGAACCCTCTGCGTTTTGGGGCATCTTCTTACTCTGATCCTACACCTTCTTCTATTCGGTTCCATGATGAGAAAGCTCGTAAAGACTTCTCAGAGAACTTCTCTCGACGAGGCATTCATTCGGAATGCCAAGTCATTTTGTCTGATTTCTCTGACACTGCATTTCCTATTGTTATCTATAGTAGGGGTTGGGAGTAACTTTGTGGCGCCCCGGTCACTTGTCCCTCCGTGATCATTCAGGAGTTCTACTTTACCATGCATAGATTTGATTCTTTAGTACCTCAGTTTTCTACTCGTGTTTGAGGTACGCGCATTGTGATCACTTCGGATATTGTATTCGAGGTGCTTCATGTCCCGAGGGTAGCGCATCCTGACTACCCTAGTTATGATTGTCTAAGGACTGTGTCCAAAGACAAGCATATGTCTTTGTTTTGTAAGACTCCTTCTGTTTGGGGTGATCGTCAGAACACCCGTTGCTCGACATTTACTAAAGGTATGAGATTTTTGAACATGGTGATGACTTTTATCCTTCATCCTTTGTCACATTATAACATTATCATAGATCCTTATGCTCGCTTTTTGTTATCCCTCATTGAGGATCTTTCCTTTGACTTCCTTTTGTTGGGGTTTATGCCCTAAAAACCAATTTATTGGCATATCATAAATAATTAAATTGTTTAATTATATGAGACTATTTATAAATGAACTGATGGGACATTATCATAGTCCATGAGATGCATAGTATGTGATTTATGTGAAAAGTCACAGAAGATATAAATCACAAGTTCTTTGAAACTCAAAATGTAGTTCGTAGTTGGTGATGAAATTAGGCGTTTCATCTGCAAAGACTATGACAAATCAACTAAGATGATTTGTCTGGATCATGGAAGTGGAGACTTCTAGTTGATGTGTTGATGTGTCTTAAGAGCTAAGACATATTGAACTGGACCACTGTAAGATTAATTATTCAATCAACAACTGTCACCTGAGTAATTAATCTCACGACTTCTAATTTCATAGACTCTCAATCCTGAGAGGATAGTGAACCTGATCATGAAATGTAGGTTACTTTGATATATCAGGAGTGAGATTTAATATTCACGGTTAAAACCTCAGTATGTTAAGTAACCACACGTAGGGTTGAGGGAACACATATTCTCAAGATGGATTCTGTAAGGTTGAATTTATTCAACCATCTAATTGGCTTTATTCCGTGCCAAATTTGCTTGTAATTCAGCATTTAGTAACCCTGTATTTAGGTGGGATTGTTGTAAGGGTAGTGAGTGAGATAGTGTGAAGATTGCTCAAGAGTGTGCAAGAAAACAGAGTGTCGCGGCTGGGACTCGCGGGTGGACTCGCGGCTTCAACCCGCCAGAAGATGCACACGTGCCAAGCATGCTGGAAGATGAACAGTCATGCTAGCTGGAGCACTACAGGACAAAACAAGACAACTGGCCATACGGTTAACTCGCGACTGGAACTCGCGACTTAGTCAAGCCGCGAGGTCAAGCCGCGAGCCACCCCTGTTTTGGAAAAACCTGACGTTTCGCATTCCTCTTCACTCCAGTATAAATACCCTTTTAACCCACGATTGAAAGAGAGCTTCCAAAGAGAATTTTGAGATAGAAACCCTAAAGAAAAACCAGATTGTTTCACCCACAATCTCTACCTTAGAGTCTCATCAAATTCCCTCACTCTCTTCCTCTCCATTGTCAAATCCTTGAGAGGCATTATACCAAACCTGGTTCTCACCATTATCATCTCTGTGAGACAGACGTTTGGAGTTCTGGGAAGCAGTTAGGAAGGAGCCAATATTCATTGGTTGATGCTACGGTGTAGTAGCGGAATCCGGAAAGCTAGAAAAGAAAAAGGTTCGGCGCAACCTCGTTGGAGCAAGAAGCTTTGAGGGCTTAGGTGCATTGGGTAGATTAGGCTTGGAGGGTCTATTGCTGTCCTTGTATCCCAACTGTATTTTCTAGTGGATTGATTACCGCTTGGAGGGCGGCGGAGAGGTTTTTCGCCGAGGTCTTCGGTTTCCTCTTCGATAACACATCTGGTGTTATCTCTGTGTTTGCATCTTCCTTCCTCTCTATCTCTGCCTTTACATTATCTGCTGTGGTTTATTTTGTTGTGGCTTAGATAGTTGTTTAACCAATTCCATATTATAGCATATGTTAAGTTTCCGCACACTAGTTGTTTAACATATTGCTTGTGTTGATTAAGTTGGTTTTTGGGGGTCTAAACGTTCAAAAGTGTTTTTGTACACGTTTTTGAACTTTCAGATTCCATAATCTCTTTTTATAGAGACATGAAATATCCCCTTGAGATAAGTTTAATGAGAACTGGTTATTTAGGGCACCCACTTTAGTAAGGAGTTACTAAAGCTTATATTTATTGAAATTGGATTTCAATAAATGAAAATAACTAAAAGATTAAATCAGGTACTCAAGGATAAAATAGTTGTTTACAAAGTGATAGTTCTTTATGACTCTGTTCACTATGGATATTTCATGGAGGGGTCATATGATATCATTAGAGTCTTGTGATATAATTTATTAATAAGGCCTAAAGTGCAATTATATTTATATAGTGGTATTAAATATAATTAATGGTAACTTTGGACTTGTCAAGAGTTGACAGAAAAGCCCAAGGCCCATTGGAGCTAGTGTCTTATTGGTCCCTTTTAGTTCCACTCCAAGCCACACACTAAAGCCCAATAGGCCAGCCCAATTAGATAATCGGTTAGTTATAAAGGGAGAATCATACAAAATTTATTTTAAGAGAGACATCATTGTGAAATGGTGTGTGTGTGTGAGTGTGTGAATGAAGTCACTCGATTATCCTCCCTTGGAAATTGATTGAGAGACCATACTTCTTAGGCGTAGAGTGGAATTGGAGTGAAGATTAAAAGTGTTCCCAAGTACTTCTAATCTTTTGTTTTGAATTTCACCACACCAAGGTATGCTATCTTGTTCTTAAACTCTGAAATTTACATAGTGCATGTTATCAATCATGAATGAAATAGATCCATATTTGTTACTTCCGCTGTGTGTTTTGTATGAGATGCAAAACTAGATTGACCAACACCCTTCTCATTTTATCTTTTCCCTCATAGATGTCCATAGAGACACGGCGACCCGTGATAAGCTCATCTTTCCTTTAGCTATCACGAGGAGTCTTCGCCATTTTTCTATCTCCTATCCTCCATCTGATCCTTTCTTTGTCATGGGTGCCATTGACGCTGCTGCCGTTTGACGGAGCACAGCACAGTTAAGACCGAGGCAGCCCCACACACAAACGGCAACTCTATCCATCTTCGCTCCATCTTCTTCTACGGGTGGTGTGACTCTTGATGCAATCATGGCGCAGCTTCAGCACATGGATGCTTGCCTTGACACTCTCAGTGATGAGTTATGTCAGGTGAACACCCGTGTCGGCCATATTACTCGAAGGCAAGCTCACCTTGGTGGCTTCATCGAGTCTCCTTCTCCTTCTTCAGAGGCTTTTACGACAATGGTGACTCTGATGATGATGGTGATGAGGACGATAGTGTTAGCTCACCTAGTGATGACGAGATGTCTACTTAATTTACTTACCCTTTGTCACTTGTGACAAAAAGGGGGAGTAGTTTTGAGATGAGAGTAGTCATACTCATAGGGGGAGGGTTAGTATAAGAGATTTTGTTTTGGGGGAGTGTTCATATTTTGAGGGATGTAGTGAGGATTTTATGTATCTTTTTCTTTTTCTCTCTAATTTAGATACATTGTTCATATATTTTAGTTCTTGTGATCATGTTGTGATAGCAAACCTTGTACTTATTGATATATATACATTTAAGGTTGTTATTACAGTTATTTCACCTATCTTTACATGTGTTGTTTCTTTTCTCTCTTTATGCACATGTTTCTTATATGATGTATGCAATCTTATATTTCTACCTCACACTAAGATGCCTTAATGAGTTTTGTTTAAAATGTTTTAGAAATACAAGTTGTCAAAGTCTACTTGCCATAAACTCTCTTCTTACAAAGTTTTTCAAGAGTTTGTGTTAGGATAGATTTTATTGTATTCAACAAGTGAATATGAGTTGAGTGATTTATGACTTCTCTCATATTTTCATTTGTTTGTTATGATTTTGTCACGGATTGCCAAAGGGGGAGATTGTTAGGACATATGTGATTCAATGTTAGGAACATATGTCAACATCTTATGTAATTGGCTAATCCTTTGACAAAATGCACTTTACTTGTAATTGGGTAGATCTAGGATATGTTTAATGCTTCAAGAAATAAGGTTTCAATTTCAAGTGTTAAAGCCATGCAAGTCTGTCCAAGAATCAAGTGAGAAAGTGCTGGATTTTAAAACTCAACAGCTAGCATCTATTGAGGTTTAAAAGCTGTTTTAGCCCGTGGCTTAACAACTAGCTCGATAGACGGTTATCTATCAAGGTTTATGAAACTCAGTTTTTAGAGCTGTTTTTCATCCAATCCGTGGGTATATGTTTGGGCTTTCTTTTCTCACAACCCTAAACATATATAAGGATTGTTTTAAGGGCCATCACAGCTGATGCAACTCAAGGCAAAAAATTTTCACAAGCATATTGTGAACTAGAGACATATGCCCTAGTTCATCTTTCTCTTGAAGAAGCTGCTATGTTTGTACACCGTAGGGTTTTGTGACCAAGGAGTTTCTTGATCTTCATCGTGTAATGAACTGAAGAACTTTGCAACCAACATCTTTCTCAAGTTGGTGATTAAATCATGTACTGGGATTCGTGCAATTAGTTAGTCACGTACTAGGAGCCGTGCATTGAAAGGAGAGATTGTCACTACAGAACAAGTCCAATTGGGTATTGGGAAAAGGGTTCAACTGTAGGTTGGTATAAGGTACTGGGATTCCTTTACTTGTAACCACTTGTGTTGATAATAATGGATTCTCGGGAGTGGTGACCTTAAAATCACCCGATGGGGTTTTTGCCATGTAGGTTTTCCCCATTCGTAAACAAATCACCGTATCAATTTATTTTCAATTGCATACTTTAGTTAGTTGGTGAATTGTTTGTGCTACCACGCTCTTTACATGTTAATTTGATTAATTAATAAACTTGGCTAATTAATCAATTAATTCATTACAAGGGGTCAATACATTCTTGGCCTATCACTTACGCTTAGACCTATATCTTTGTGTGCTCCATGCCATGTTCATGTGTCTTGATCTACATGTTGATTGCTATGTCATGTGCTTCTAAAGCCTTTTCATCTCTTGTTATGCCTATTTCTTATGTTTTGGCCCTTTAGGTAAGGTGTAGATCTAAATCTTGTAGTCTAGGCCTACATCCATACACCTAGGCCTATATCAAAGGATTTGGATCATTCTTTTATGCATGTGTGTGCTTGTTTGCTTCTATGAATTATATCCATGTTTGCCTATCCAGATCTAGGCTTTGCCATGCTTTTGCCCTCCATGGGTTTATACTTGTCAGTCTTTGGGGCCACTTGCTTGCATGGTTGCCTCCGTCCCTCTTGTGGATTGTTTGGATGTAATTGTTTGCGAGACACATCTCTGTGATGTTGGTGTGCTTGATGCATACCTTTCTCTACTCTGTGCGGTGATGTTATGCTTGCCTTGCTTGTTTTGTGCCACCCGTTTGGCTTTCTTTACTTCTTTGAATATTTTATGCTTGCCTACATGTTCAGGCATGAGACTGTGTGTCGTCCATACTCCAATCCAATGGAACTATGGACATCTGATCCAAACCTACAGTTGTCTATACTTCTAGCAAGCTTTCCTTCTATTTATTTCTTTGCTTTTTTGTTGGCTTGTTTCCTTTTTCTTTGCATGTACAAACTTGAAGCAATGACACTTGGAGTGAAGGCCTGGCCTCTTAGGCACAAGTAATAAGGGCAAGGATGCAGGCAAGAAGACACAAGCCCACAAAGGGAAATGTTTAGTAGATTGGGAGGCCTAGCCTCCCCGAGTGGCTACATCTTTCTCCCTCTCTCTTAGCCTCTTCTCTAGAGAAATGTATTAAGGTTTCCCCTCTCCATGTACCCTTTATCTTTTCCTACACCTTGCTTAGGTCGCGTTCCCTGGGTATGGCAATGTCTATTTTACATTTCCTGTACCTTACTGGGCCATATCTTTAGGACGTTAGCAATGTCTGTTTTACTTTCTTGCTTTGTGTGATAGCATTGTGCATGATGTATGTATATCTATCTATGCTTGTATATGGGTGATTGTGCACTTTGTATGATGGACCCTCATGACTACGTGAGCGACCCTCTCTAGCCATTTATGCTCTTGACCTTGTAGTGTGTGTATGTGCCCAAGGCAATTGCTTTAGGTGCATATTCACGCTATATTATGTGCACAATCATCACGGTGTGACCGTCCTAATCCATGTCACCAAGTGACATTGGTTTCCTCGTGTATGCGACTTGCATCAATATGCTTGATGCTTTAAGGGGCTCTAGCTCATCCTAGCATAAGCATGTTGGCATGCATCATATACACAGGCATGAAATCCTACTTAAAATCCTACTAGTGAGCCATAGTGCACCAAACACCAAACTTTGCCGGATTTTCACTGCAAAAATGGGGAATCCCCATTGCCATATTCTCACAATGAAAGCTTGGCTAGGATAGTGTTTTGTGAGCTATGACGCAGCTAAGGCAAAGCACTGCCAAATTTCCGCCAGAAAATAAGGCAAAATGCTGCCAAATTTTTGTCATGCAAATTTGGCAGTGATTCCAAACACACTAAGGAAGTATTGATCAAGACCACACCCTTTCCAAAACCAAATCTCAAAGCCCAATTCGATTAAAGCCTTGAAAGCTAATGCAAATAGATTGATTTTTAATTGCCAATGTCCTTAAATTAAGATTTTACCAAAATAATGGACTGTCCTTGGACAGGTGTTGTGGGATGCCTAACATCTTCCCCACACGTAACTAGACTTCCGAACTCAGGAATCAAGATTTTTTGTCCATCCATATTAAATTAGGAAAAATGACCTTCTTTCTAGCCTAGGATTGGTAATAAAATCAAATTGAGTCAGGTGACCAATTACACCTTTGAAAAAAAACCCAATTATTGGTGGCGACTTCACTTACCTTTGGTAGCTCAATTAAAATTGACTCACTTTCCAATCACACACTAGAGGTATACCCTTCTTCATAGCACCCGAGCTCTGAGCTTGTATGTTTAAGCGTGTGGCGTCGCCACGATGGGTGGTTCAACTACCATGAGGCATCGACAGACTGGTAACTCCACTGGGGACACTTATAGAGTTTAGCCTTTAAAGCTTTTGATAAGATCTTAATCTTTGGACATTGGCTTTCAAAAACGTTGAAATTGGCATTAGCCTCTAGGGCTTTCCTTTTGAAAAATGCTTTTACTATATCCTAGTAAACTATTTTCAAAACTCAAAATTATTTTCCAAAAATGTTTTCAAATGGTTTTCCAAAAACCAGCTTTGAGGTATTTTCGTATGTGTCTTTCCTACTTTCCTAAGCATGCTTTACAACTTTCCTTCACATGTGCAAACCTAGGGTAGTAAGACTTAATTTCTGCTACACCTTTATTTGTTTATATATCTTTTGTGCTTGGAAAGTCTTTCCCCTTTCATTTCAAAATGCGTGACATCACCCCTCATATTGGGTCTAACGCGGACTCAGCATTAAAGGTGAATGCTGGATGTGTATACCTTAGATAGTTACTGGATGCTGAATTGTAGGCTTTTCCTTGGTCCATGGGTGGACAGGATTATGCTGAAAAGGCCCCCTTGATCCGCTCTATCCCATAACTTCTATGAAGGGATGGATTAGATGATCGAGGACCTCCCCTAAGAACAGGACCAACTTACCTATTAAGCTGTGTCTCATATAGTTGGCCTAGACTAAGTCAAAATCCGTGAAGACTCAAAAGAGCTAAAGCCAAGTGAACATCCAAGCCTAGGGTAGGATATCCTTCTTAGGATTGTTTTCAAAATGACTTAAGGGGTAAGTGTATAGTTTTCGTTTACAGGTTTGCCCTTTTGCTTGTGTCAAAGAGTTGTGCTCCACTCCAGGTTCTATCCATCCTATTTACACAACATCTGTGACTAACCCCTAGGGAAAAGCGACCTCGTTGCTTGCACATTAGATCATACCCAATCCCTAAGGGTTTCCAACCCTACAAGGGCATGCATGCATACACTAATGGCTCCATCATGTAAATGTGTACAAATAAAATTTGTGGCAAGTAGCCAAAACTCTACACCAAGGAGGACATCGCCAAGAGTTCAAGATCTTCTCCGAGAAGGCAAGACCATCCAAAATGGAGCCTCTTCATTGTAAATTTGACTTTCCTTGTAATGTAAAAGGCCCACTATTGGAGCCATTGTATATAGCCCATGTTTTGGAGGCATTGTAAAAGGCCAAGTTTTGTAAAAGCATTGCTTTCTTTGTAATAAAAAAAAGGGTCCATCTCGCAATTTTAAGCATGATATGAAAGTTCTGATTAGTTGCCAAGCTAGAGCATTAATTCTACATCACTATAGCAACTCACCGTGATAAAAACCCACTCAAGGGTCCAAGCCAATATTTTCGAAAATGATAGGTGCATTTTAAATAAGCAAGAACCTAACTCAACTTTGTGTTTTTTTTTTTTTTTTTTTTTTTTTTTTTTTTTTTTTTTGTGTTTCCACATTATCAAATTTTCAAATGTACCCCATTTCATTTCCATCCCATTCTTTTCCTTTCCAGGGTTATAAAGAGAATAGATTGAGAATAGATTGCTTAAAGGAAACAATCCAAGTTACTATCACATTGTGATCCTATCATCACTAGGTCTCGTGCTAAAGAGTTGTCTACATCTCGCAATTTTAAGCATGATATGAAAGTTCTGATTAGTTGCCAAGCTAGAGCATTAATTCTACATCACTATAGAAACTCACCGTGATAAAAACCCACTCAAGGGTCCAAGCCAATATTTTCGAAAATGATAGGTGCATTTTAAATAAGCAAGAACCTAACTCAACTTTGTGTTTTTTTTTTTTTTTTTTTTTTTTTTTTTTTTGTGTTTCCACATTATCAAATTTTCAAATGTACCCCATTTCATTTCCATCCCATTCTTTTCCTTTCCAGGGTTATAAAGAGAATAGATTGAGAATAGATTGCTTAAAGGAAACAATCCAAGTTACTATCACATTGTGATCCTATCATCACTAGGTCTCGTGCTAAAGAGTTGTCTACTAGTGTTCCTTCCCCCATTGAGGAAAACACTTATGAGATCGCTCTCTTGAAAGAGTAGATGGCCGAAATGATGCGTATGATGCAACAGCTGGTTGTAGGAGGGACCCAAGATTCATCTGGTCCCATTCTGGAGGGCTCTGTGCCCCAGTCTAAAAATAAGGCCTAGCCACCGCCAGATCCAAATCAAGGCCAAGCCACACCGCCATTCGTCCCACAAGGGGGTGACCAAGAATTGAATCCTCCTAAGGATAAGACTCAAAGTTTGGTTATGGTCAAGTCAAAACAAGTGGAGACCCTGATTGAGAAAATCCGTATCATAGAGGGCTCTGGTGCCTGAGAAAGTGTCGATTTGGATAGCTTGACCAATTTCCCTCAAGTCATTATACCTCCAGAGTTCAAGGCACTTGAGTTTGTCAAGTATGATAGCACTAGAGATCCTTGTGCCCATCTACGCATGTTCTGTAAGAAGATGGCACCTTATGGAGACAATCACCCTTTGCTCTGGTAGATTTTCCCCGATAGCTTGATTGGTCCTGCGGCCACATGGTATGTGAGATTAGAAAAGACCTCTAGCTAGAGAGAGAAGTCCAATGCATTCTTGGAGTATTACCAATTCAATATGAAGATATCTTTAGATCGCAAGGTTCTTTAGAGGACAAAAAAGAAAAGTAGGGAATCTTTCTGTGAGTGTGCCTAAAGGTGACATTAGTTAGCTGTACAAGTGCTTCCTCCCATGATGGAAGATGAAATGGTCGTGGTTCATCGATAACCTTAAATCTTCTTACCAGGAGAAGACGATCAGTGCCCAAGTCGCCCATTTTGCAAGCCTGATTCCTATTAGGGAGTGTATTGATGAAGGTATCAAGAGTAAGAAAATAGTCAATCTCAAGGCTTTGAATTCTATGATAGAACAGTAGATGAAAAAGGCAACCAGCTGCAAAGGAAAGGAAGCCAATGTTCACATGAACAACAAAATGCTTGAAGGACCAAGGGGTATCTTTTCTGCTTATACAGCCCTGAACACTCAGCCTTATTAGCAACTGGTTAAGCCAACCCAAGCACCTTACCAAGCATTCAATTAGAGAGGAAGGCCCGATCAACGTTGATATCCAAAGGGGTAACCATAGAAATTATCTTCGTTGCCCATGCCCATGGCAAAACTTTATGCCTATCTATTAGAAAAGAAGTTAGTGACTCCACTGTTTGCAAAACCTAGAGAAGGTCCTCCTCTGCCCGGTTTTGACCCATCCAAGATATGTGAGCACCATGTTGGGGTCAAAAGGCACACCTTAAAATAATGTGTGCATTTAAGACATCGCATCCAAGATCTCATCAACAAAATGCTAATATAGTTTGACAACACGGCCGAGCCGAATGTCATCACCAATCCCTTGCCTACTCATTCGATAGGGAACGTGAATGCTATCTCTACAGTGGAAGAAAGGATCCCAAATTTCTCATCCCCCTCATTCTCTTGGAAAACTGTATTGTGGGCTCTAGCCCAAAAAAGTCACATTGTTTTGGAGAACATAGGAGCCCCAAGATTTGACTAGGAAATTTGCTCATTCTGTGATAGTGGGGACCGACATACCCTATTCGATTGTAAAGTGCTCAGGGCATAAGTCCAAAGTTTAGCAGACCGTGGCATTATCTGGATTGAAAGAAAGGTCGTGTAGAGGAATGATTGCATGGCAACTAGCCTATGCCCTCCAAGTACACAAGCGGGAACTAGCCATAGTGCTATGTCAATAGGATCAAGGAAATATTGGGACGAGTACTTACAAGAGCGCCTTTATAAGGTTCCTCCGGGAATGAGGATGCCAGCTCCACCGACTTCAGTCGTTATCAAAGAAATTATAGAATCGCCTATGGATTTAGGAGTGCCTGGTCTAAAGAAAGGACAAGCCATACCAGCCATTGAGGGTTTTGCTCCTTTAATCTTATCTTTGCCTGGGATTGCTGAGCCATCTCCAGGATTTATCTAGAAGGGAACCCCTGAAGTCCTTGCCATTCGAGGTTTTGATCCTTTAGTTCTTCCAAGGCCTATCTGAAAGTTCAAATAGTGTGTAAAATACTAATGAATGTTTAGACCCCCAATTTCAAATTTAAACAACACAAGCTTATACCCAAATAATACATGTGCGAAATAATAGGTACAAGCAAAAACCCAAACAAATAAACAACTCTACACCATAATTAATCATAACTCAGCAACAATTAAATGTAGAGAGTAAGGGTTAGAGTGATGCAAACACAAGGATAACACCGGCACGTGTTATCGAATAGGAAATTGAAGAACTTGGCAAAAAGTCTCTCTGCCGCCCTTCAAGCGGTAAAATGAGCCACTAAAGAATAAAGTTGGGATACACAAATAGCAATAGACCCTCCAAGCGTAATCTACTCAATGCACCTAAGCCCTCCAAGCTTCTTGCTTCAACAAGGTTAAGCCTAACTGTGTCTTCTTTAGGTTTATGGATCCTGCAATAAGCCCATTACATCAACCAAGTAAATTGGTCATCTCTAAACTGCTTCCCAAGTACCAAAATACTGATATGGGTATGGTGAGATAAAGATTTGGCTTATATACCGCTCAATGGTATGTCAATGGAGAGGGTGAGAGTAGAGGAATTTGGAGAATCAAATGTCTAAGATTGTGAATGAGTCAATCTTGGTTTTCTTTAGGGTTTCTCTCTCAAAATTTTCTCTGGAAGCTCTCAACATTTCGTGGGTATAAAGGTATTTATAGTAGAGTACATAAGAAATGTGAAAAATCATTTTTCTGCAAAACAGGGCATTCTGACGACTCAGTCTCACGAGTGGGATGAGTCACGAGTTAACTACCAGGCCAAACTGTCAATTTTTGTCCTGTAGTGCTCCAGCTATTGTAACCCTTCAGCTTCCTGCATGCTTCACACATGTGGCATTTTGGCGAGTTGCCAATCGCGAGTCACTCACGAGATCCAGTCATGAGAAACCTCTAAATGCACACACACTTGAATTTCTTCACACTCTCTAACACACAACCCTTACATAATTCCCACCTAAATACAGGGTATCTAAATGCTAAATTACAAGCAAATTTGGCACGGAATAAAGCCAACACATGATTGAATAATTTCAACTTTACACTATCTAAGGAATCTCTAGGGCTCCTTTCCCAAAGGCTTTAGAAGCTGCTCTGCCCAGTCCAATTATCATCGGTCTAAAGATGTTCTCCTCGACGCCAAATTTGCGTACTCAAGAAGGCTTGGTCATCTGTATGCCAAAACTCTTCCCTTACAAAGACAGCCATCATGACCCATGGAAGTACGATGTGACTTTGATCTCCACCTGAACTAGAAAGGAAGAGGTTTGTTCTAATTTATCTTCAGGTTTATCCAGGCTCACTAGGAGTGGCAAATGTTATACTCCTGTGGAACTAGAAAAAAGAAGGAAAGAGATTGGCAAGGGCAAGACCAAGCCAGTCAGGAATAAGGTCACTACTGAAGAAGCCAAGGAATTCTTGAAAACCATCCGAAAGGCCAATTATAGTGTGATTCAGCAATTGAACAAATCTCCAGCTTAGATTTCTATCTTAGTCCTGTTCTTATCTTCCGAGGTTCACTGTGAGGCTCTATTGAAGGTATTGAAGGAAATGCATATTCCTACTGGTATTACAAACTACTCCTTCGAGGGTATGGTATCATTGGTATTGGCCACCAACCAAGTCTCCTTTTTCAGATGATAAGTTGCCTCCAGAAGGAAGAGATCATATCTTGGCCATGCATATCGTAGTCAAGTGTAAGGACATGAATGTTGCAAGGGTATTAATTGACAATGGATCAACCTTGAATGTCTACCTGATAGCCACTCTCGAGTGCCTGAAAGTGGATATGTCTCTTATTCGGCCTAGCACCATGATCATCAAAGCCTTTGACGACACATGTTGCGAAGTGTAAGGCAAAATTGAGCTAATGATTGAGATTGGCCCAAAATCCTTCATGGTCAACTTCCATGTGATTAAAGTGGACTCTCTGTACACTTTTAGGGAGGCCCTAGTTACATACAGCAAGTGCAGCCGTGTCTACCCTCCATTGGAGACTCAAGTTCATATCTGAGAATCAGTCGATCACCATTATGGCTGAAGAGCCCATTACTATCTTCCCAGAGACATCTATTCCCTACATCAATGCTAATTCTTTTCCAAAAGCATCATTCCATAGTATTGAACTAGTCTCCATGATTCACAATGCTTCAGAGCCTGAGTCCAGCTGTAGCAGTTTGGGTACAAATTAGGCCAAGGCCTCGGAGCCGCAGGACATGGGAGCCCTGCTCTAATTGAACTTTTAGATAACAAAGGAAGATTCGGTTTGGGGTATGAACCTACTCATGAAGAACTCTTTCAAGATTCTAGAGGAAAGAAGAGGAAGTGTGCCATTCTAGGGATGTCTATTCCCCATATTAGGACTACATTTTCGGCTCCGATCGAGGTCAATATGCCAGAACCTTTCAAGGAATTGGAAGACAGGGAGCCTAATCTGGCTTGCATTATTCGGCTCTGTCCCAAAGAGTTCTCCATGAACGCAATCACGTCTTCTGAAGATGATACGACTTCTACAATCTGACCAGGGGTACTAGGCGAGACAGCAGGCCTTTGGACCCTTGAGCCTTGCTTTATGGTTGCACCGGTTGAGTAAAAATTATTCCATCATTGAGTGATTGGGCCTCCCGATCACTTGAGAGGGTTGGACTAGCATATTTAGTTTGTTTTGCATGCTTATGTCATTTCCTGCTTTATTTGTATTCCCTGTTTATTTCCGTAGTTTGTTTTCCCGAAAACAACAAAAAAGAGTATTTCCCTTTTATCATTATTAGGCATGAACTTTGTTTTCCCCTACCTATAATTCATTAATGAAATATTCAGCGTACTATTCAGGAAAATTCTTGCATCTCTCTTTATTTGCTTTCCTATGAATATGTGTGTGCAAATTATCTTATATTTCTTCGTATATGTTCTGCTCTATAGGATCTGTTCTGATTCCTAAGTGGGTACATTGTCCCTTTGCCATAACAAGGGTGTGGATGATGTGAATGAGACAATAGATTTAGATCATGATGTTGAAGGATTGGAAGAGGTCCAAAAACTTACCTCGAGACATCCTTGAAGCTCTGAACAAAGAGAGTGAAGGGTTTAAGCCTAATATAGAAGAGACAGATGTGATAAACCTAATCGAGGAAGGCGAGAAGGAAAAACCCGTCAAGATCGGGGTAAACATTCCCAAGGACATGAAAGATGAGTTCATAGCTTTGTTGAAGTGATTCAAGGAAATAGTTTCTTGGTCTTATCAAGATATGCCGAGATTGGATACAAATATTGTTGTCCATAAGATTTCAGTTAAATCCAAAAGCCCCCTAGTGCGGCAGGCTCTTTGAAGGATGAAATCTGAGACTACCCTAAAAATCAAAGAAGAAGTTCAAAAGTAGCTGCATGTCGGTTTTCTTACCGCTATAGCCTACTCTAATTGGGTTGCAAACATTTTTCCCGTGCCAAAGAAGGATGGGAAGGTAAACATTATGCATGCGCACGCAGGACTGATCCTGCGTGCACATGTAGGGTTCCAGAAGCATAAAAAGGCAAGTTTTCTAAATTAATGCTAAGGTTTGGAATGGATCCCACATCATCTGGGAGCCATTCCAAACCCTTATCTTCTTAATAATAATAGCCATACATGGTACCTTTTTAAAAGAGACGAAAATTCTAAGGGAAAACTCTATGATTCACTAGAAATAATAAATCAAAGAGGTAGTCTTCCACAAAACATCCTCAAGTTAATTTTCTTTTGATTAGGACCTCTTCTGGCCTTGATCTTTGAGTTTAAGATTACGAATCATGTTTTTTTATTGATTGTGAATAGATTTGACTAAGGGGAACGGTAAAAAATAAAGCTTGGAAAGCTTTGTATTTGAGGTATTAGTCTAAACTTTCTTTTCCTTTTCTTTTTTATTTTATGTTTTAATCTTTCTGTTTGCTTTAGTTTTTTGTTATTATATGTTTTAATATGTCTATGTAGTTTAGGTTTATGTAGTTTTTATATTTTAAAGCATGTTAGATTGTTAGAATTTTTGTTTGGAAGTTCTGCTATGTTTTTTGTGTTGCTAGGGTTTCTAGAGTAGATTCTATGTGCGCATAATCTTGTCTACACACGTAGGTTATATTCTGCACACGCAAGGTTGTTCATGTGTGTGCATGATCTTGCCCAAAAACCCTAACCTTAATTTTTCTAATTCTGTTTCTTATTTCACATGTAATGCTTCTGTTTTAGATCCCTTTTTCATATACATACATACATATATATATATATATATATATATATTTTTTTTTTTTTTTTGAGTTTCCGTTCCATCATTTGTTTGTTTGTTTGTCTTTCACATGTTAAATTATGATTTATCTTGTGTTTCCTTGTTTTGATGCCATGAACACACATTCACATGTTCACGTATTTATGCCATAGGTGCTGAGATGCAACAAGGTAAGTGAGGTAAGTCATGAATTCGCATGCATCTTTGAATATGATCTTGCTTTGATGATGAGTAAGAACATGTTTATTTGTGTGAAATATTCTTAATGTATAGAAGCAATCATATGTTATTTAAATCTTTCCAAGCTTATGTTTTTGCCTTGATTTATTGTTTATGCCTTGGATAGGATATGGTAACATGATGATAGATGGATGCTAGAGTTGATGTGAGACGCCATGTATGCTAGGTTTGGGTTGTGATATGCCATGCCAGATGTATGTTAGGGTACACCATGATAGATGAATGATTAGGTCTTTTTGGGATGATTAATACCATGTTGTATGCTTAAATGTATGCTAGTGTGTGTGTGAGTTAGAACGCAATATTAAGTGTGCCTTTAATAGGGTTAAGACATAAGACACAATGAGAGGAAGCCAACCCTAGGGTTGGGCGATTTTGGGTGCCTAACACCTTCCCAAAACCGTACCTAAACTTCGAACCCATATCTTCGGTAGTAAGATCAAAAAGGCCCTTCCTCGAGAGGACGTTATATATATGGTTCCTAGGTCATTTGCAAAAACTAGGTGGCAACTCCCCATTGTGTCCACAAGTATTTGTTGAACCCTCCTATTTTGTTTCCCCCAATGCCAGGATATCCACTGATTCTTTGCCTAGCAATGCAAGAGACATCCATGGGTTGCATGTTAGGCCAGCTAAATGAACCTGATCAAAAAGAGAAGGCGATTTACCACCTAAGTAATAAGTTCACCAATTGTGAGATCAATTACATCGCCATTGAAAAGACATGTTGCGCCCTAGCATAGGCCTCATGTAAGTTGCGACAGTACATGCTTTACCTCACCACGCAGTTGATTTCCTACATGGACCCATCAAGTACATCTTTGAAGAGCCTGCTCTCATAGGGCAATCTCCCATTGGTAGATGTTGCTATCCAAGTTCAATATTGTGTTTATGGCGTGAAAGGCCATCAAGGGCCAAGCCATAGCTGATTACCTAGCAGATCAGCCATTGAATGATCTAGATTTCTCAAAATCCCTTTTCCTAGATGAGGATGTCTTGGCAATAGAGCCAGAACCCAGCAATGTGGAACCATGGCATTGGAAACTTTATTTTGATGGGGCTGCCAATAACACTGGAAATGGAGTGGGAGCAGTTCTAGTATCCACAAAGGGCCAACGAATCCCTATTTTAGTCAAAATAAATTTTGATTGCACGAACAATGTCACAAGTATAAGTCGTGCATAGTAGTCCTACAAGTCGCCTTGGAGTTCGACGCATATGATCTAAGCATCTTTGGAGATTCCCTATTAATCATCTCCTAAAAAGAGGGAAAGTGGCAAGCCCAAGACACCAAGTTGATTCCATATTAGAAATGCGTCATCCACTTAATCCCAAAAGTTTCGGAACATTACCTTTGCTTATTTGCCCCGAGCACACAACTAGTTCGCAGATGCTTTAGCCACCCTAGCTAGTATGGTTAAGTTGAGGAAATGAGATGAGACAGCTGCACAAAGAAGTCCACAGTTTGCAGCCTACTACTTGAATATCAAAGAATACATGAACATCGAAGTTAAAATTGATGGGAAGCCATGGTGCGATGATATCAATGCTTATATCAAAGATGGTGAATACCCACCTAGGACCATAGATAGTGAGAAGAAATTCATCAGGCGCATGGCATGCCAGTATTTCTTGAGTAAGGAAGTCCTATATAAGAGGAACCACAACACAACTTTGCTTCGATGCATAGATGCCCCTGAGGTTAACCATTTGATGGAAGAAATGCATGAGGGCTTGCTTGGAGCCCATGCCAGTAGACCTCTATTGGCCCGAAAAGTTATGGGAGCCGGCTACTATTGGCTCACCATGGAAAGCGACTACATTAAACATGTGAGGACGTGCCACTATTGCCAAATCTATCTGAATAGGAAGAATTTCCTTCCCCAACCCCTTCACTCTCTATTAGCACCATGGCCTTTTTCAGCCTGGGGAATAGATGTCACCAAACTTGTGATTCCAAAAGCCTCAAATGGGCATGAGTATATCTTAGTTGCCATTGATTACTTAACCAAGTGGGTGGAGGCAACCTCCTACAAAAGCGCCACCCAAGCTGTGGTGGCCCAATTCTTGAAATAGAACAACGTTAGCCGCTACAGTGTGCCAAGAAAACTCACTACAAATAACGGAAATAATTTGAATGGCAAAATGATTAAGTAGCTTTGCCAACAGTTCAAGATTGTACACCGGAATTTGGTTACCTACCGCCCCCAGATGAATGGCACGGTGGAAATAGCCAACAAAAGCATAAAGAAGATCTTGGTGAAGATGACAGACACCTATAAGGATTGGCACGAGTTCTTGCCATTTGCCTTGTGCGCCTATCGCACCTTTTTTCGTACTTCCATGGGTGCAACCCTGTATTCCTTGGTCTACGACATGGAAGTTATCCTCCCTATATAGGTAGAGATCCCATCTCTCAGAATCTTGTCACAAACAAAGCTGTCAAATGCAGAATGGGCCCATTCCTAATATGAGCAATTGAACATGATAGACGAGAAACGATTAACTATAATGTGCCATGGACAGTTGTACTAGCGCCGAATCAAATGAGCATTTAACAAGAAGGTTAGACCTAAAGTCTTTGAAGAAGGCGGCCTAATCTTGAGAAAGCGCAACCAAGTCATGCTTAATCATAGAGGAAAGTTTGCCCCAACCAACGAAGGCCCGTATGTGGTAGAGAAGGCCTTCTCTGGAGGAGCCTTGATCCTAGACGACATGGATGTGTACGATTTCAATATACCCACTAATTCTGATGCTGTCATATAGTACTTTGCATGAGGGGGCCTTCAAGTGCAACCCCTTTTTTTACATTCCTATGCAAAAAAAAAAAAAAAAAAAAAAAAAAAAAAAAAAAAAAAAAAAAAAAAAACCAAAAAAAAAAAAAAAAAAAAAAAAAAAAAAAAAAAAAAAAAAAAAAAAAAAAAAAAAAAAAAAAAAACAAAACAAAAAAAAAAAAAAAACAAAAACAAAAACAATGGCCCTCTGTGGTTTGTTTAAAGATGCTATGGCACATGCCAATGGAAGGTGTACCCCAATGGGAATGGGAAAGATGCATCTAGAATAGGATGTATCCTTTGGAACCTGAGATATTGATATGCAGACTTACATTTACCATTTTACTTGTATGATCATGCATTTTCAAAGCATTTGCGCACAGATTCATTAAGCATGCCTATTTTGTGCCTTTCTAATCCTTCCATGCATTCATCATTATGTTTTTAAACATAAATCTCATAAACATAAATATCTCCTGATGATCAATATATGCAAAAACACCTTTGTTTCCACCTTCTTTCCGTTTTTAAGCATGCCTACAAGCTAGACTATGCTTTGAAAACTCAAAAGTGGAAGGCCATGCGTAATCGCCTACCAATTTACGACGAACCTTTCCATGCATAGTGGAATACTAACTACATAGCTCATGTGTAGAAATGAAAAGAAACAGAAAAGACTCTAGCAAGTTAAACATGGTCCAAACGGTTTGACACCGCCCTACATAGCACCCCAAAGCCAATGAGAAGAATCGGATCATCCGAGGAATTGGTACAAAGCAACCCTGCAGCATTAAAGCCCAGATCTCTAGAAATCTTATGAAGCCTGCTATATAAATGTCGAAGACAAACCAGCTCCCTCTCTAGACTGGGACTTGAGGTGTAACTCTGCCTCTCTCTATCAAGTAGAACTTGTAATGTGCTAATCTCAACAACTCTCAATGCCTTCTCCTTCTCGACTACCTTAGCCTGGAGATGATGAAATGCCAATTGTGGCTTATTGGGCTCATCAGTCGACCTATACTCAAGACTCAAAGTAGAGTGAATGTAGGATCTAGCTTGCATTAGCCTCATGGCTAAATCATTAGCCCTGCTACTCGCCTCAGTACGACTGGCCTCCATCGTGGCCCTCTCCCTATCTCTCGTCTAGCCCAACACAGTGAATCTTAAGTAAGATCTGCTAGCTCACTCTCCAAGCTCATAGCCCGAGATCTTAACTAAGTGCACTCAACCACTGTGGCTGAAGGGATCTGACCCCTCTACGCGAGCTCAGTGCAAAGGGTGCCAAGCTCAGCCTTTTATGTCCTCCCCATCTCATCAAAGTCCTCCACATTGGCATCAAAGGCCTTCTTGCAGCAATCCCTATCCCTGATAGCCTTTGTCAGGCACTCTCTCATATCCCTAAGAGTTCTCTTAACTCTGACCTCAAACTCTAGTGTGTAATCCCTCAATATATCAGCCAGAAGGCAAGGATCAAGTGGATCAAGAACTGACAAGTCAATGATGAAACACAAATACCTAGTAGCTCTCCACTCTCTAAACTCAGCGGTAGACCACTCATAATCATCCCTAGGACAAATGGGGTAATCAATAGTCGATTTGAGCTCTTTCCAGAAATCAGAAGCGTAATCTATGACATCTGTATCAATATCCTAGAGTCCATACTTGCAAGTGATGATAGAAAGATCACTAAGTCAAGGAACATGCTGGGTACCCCCAAATTGCCTCTCTACCATACCCAAATAGTACCCTGTACAACCCTAGATACCTACTAAAGGGATGCCAAGGAAACCAACATAGTGGGTCCAACCCTACCACCTAGTAACTCCCCACTTGGCTCTCCATACCCAATCAATAGGACCCAAGCCAAACAAATACCTCAACCAAGTAGTGTTATCCCCAATAAAAGGAAGATCAAGGGCTACAATGATCTTAACTCTATTCCACCTAAAGAACCCTGCAAGTTGTGCCCTAGATATCATACTTAGATGACTATAGAACCAAAGTTACAACAAATGCACACAATAGCCAAGCCTACCACTACCCATCTCATGGCATAGAGAAAGAGATTGAATAGTCTCAAAGAGGAGAGAGAGGATAAAGGAAGTGCTATAAGATAGAGTACTCACTAGGGGTAAAACTACAAAGCTAATAGAACCTGATTGAGAAGGGAAGAGCATTAAGCCAAAGAAGTACACCATAAAGGCTTGGCTTCTGTAAAAGGTCTAAAGCTCCTCCAAATCCATAAAGTCCTCTCAGTAAGTAGCAGGGCACTCAGCTAGGCCAAACCGACATATTAAAATATCCCAAGGGATGCTACCTCCTAAACCACTTTCATACTGGATCAACACATCTACAACAGGCTTCTTCTTGCCTAACAGCTCTGCTAATTGCTTGCAAAAGCGAGATCAAACCGATGGCAGATAAACCGGACTCATAGGGGTAAGGACCAAGTCCACATCCCCAATGGTAATGCACTTCAAAACGGGATCCCAATAAGTAATTATGGCCTTTAGTAAATGCCAATCTAAAGGAGTACGAAATAGTGAAGTGGCATCTCTGAGGAACTGCTTGATGTATGCCCGATCCTTGGAGGAGAAAGAAGCCCACCATCTCTTGAGCTACCTCTAATGAAAAGTTTGCCTCTCAAGCTTCACAACTGTCCCAACAGCATCCATGCTCAAATCTGAAAGAATGCAGTGTTCTAATGCCGATCCGTGCAAGAAAGTATAAACAAATGGTATTTCTAAGAGTTTTTAGTGAAGAAAATGGGTAAAAGAAGACCCAGAAAATCGCAAACCAAAATATGCGAGGTCTTGGGAGCACCTAGACCTTTATGCACACTTTTCGAAGCCGATGAACCTTTAGAAGTCGTCGACCCCAAGTAGGTCACCTTAAGTGGACGTCGAGCCTCAAGACACATGCCAGGGCTTTTCAAGCCCCCTGGCATAGCTCCACATGTTTTTGACCATTGGATTTGGAAAATGGAAAGTTTTTGTTAGTTTCAAAACAAAGATTCCTTCAGTTTTTGCACTAAAAGTGGTACAAGAGCAGTTCAGCAGCAAATCGGTCCGTTTAGGGATTTTTCGCATAAACCGAGAACACACAAAACCTACACTGGGGTAGTTTATTTCTCCTCCGTCATTTTGGAATATCTTGAACGTTATTATTGAAACCCGGTTCACTCGGGTCTGGGGTCAATTTAGCTCCATCGTCTGAACATATGATAAGACAGTGCCAAGGCCACTCCTAATCATTGATAGCAATCCATCCAACATGGTATGGAGATCACAACGATCAGTTCCTGTACGGAACCTTTCCAAAGCACTGATCGGTTCAGTCGATAGCTAGGTTAGTCAATGCATTCTACCACATAGTGAATCCACGAAAATCCTGCCTCAAGTCGGTTGATCAGTTTAGAACCACGCAAAATCCACACTGGGGTAGTTTATTTTGTGTAGTTCAGTCCATTTCTATGAATCAATATGCTTGAGATTGATATTTTGAGTACAATGACAGATCCATCCCACCGAGAACATTTCCTCTCATGTTATGTTAAGAACTGCATAGAACCTACACTGTGGCAGTTTTATTTTATGCAGTCTCTTCCTTTTCCATATCCCTCAATGGGTCAGTAAATATTAGATTTTATTGGTAAACATATGAAAATATAGTACGATGCAAATGAATATGGAATATAAACTGGCGTAAGAATGTCGTTGTTCTAGAAATGCAGCAATGCATGAATAACAGCAGTGGCACAACAGGCTCATAAATACTAAAGTGCTACTGGCATACATACATATGAGCCTACCAAAAGGCAATAATATCAAGAAACATACATCTAAGCCTACCAAAAGGCAATACCAAGAAACATACAGGAGGCCTACCAAGAGGCAATGTCCATACATACATCTAAAGCCTACCAAGAGGCAATGTCAAAAAGTACACATTTGAGGCCCATAATGGGGCAATAATACATACATGTCCAGAGCCTACCAAGAGGCAATATCAAAATATAGTCCAGGCCCACTATGGGGCAATTTAATACATACATGTCTGGCTTACCAAGGGGAAATGTCTGAAAAAGTACATAGAAATATACATGCCCACGTAGGGGCTACATCATCATAATGATACAACAAAAGTGGCTAGCTAAGGGGAATCATCGTCTCTGACCGAGTCATCTATAAAACGCTCGCCACTGCCATTGTTGGCACCACCACCACTAGCTAGTAGGGTTGTCCAAAGACCTGGCCAAGCCGACCTACCTGCCACCGCCAATCAAACCTGACCCACAGTCGACCGAACCGACTTCTTCGATATTTAGTGATGGGTTTGTTCCTCCAAAACCTGAGTTTGGCGAGTTGGATGTCGATTTTCCTTCTCTAGAATTCGATCAAACCGATCCGACTGACCCACAAGATTTCTAGCAATATTTGGTAGATTTAGCGAGATCTAGACCATTTTCATCAAGATCTCAACAAGATTTCATCGGATCTAGTCGAGATCTTACCGAAATTGGCCTAGATTAGGCTAGATTTGGATATACTTTAAAGATTTTGCCTGTTTTTTCTCCGTTTTCATGCCAGATTTTCACCATTTTCCAGACCTTCAACCTCGACCAACCCTTCTACCGCCTGTTGAAGTTCCAACCTGCCCAATCCAATCATCCTCTCGGTCGGCGGAGGGTTGAGATTTCGTCCACCCGATCTGGTCAGGTCAGATGTGGGTTAAGCACAAACCTGATCCAACCCAACCCATGGACAAGCCTAGCGGATGGACCAACAGAAGGACCGGTTCGCCTAACTAAAGAAGCTGGGACCCGTCCTAGAGTCTAAAATGAAGCCTGCCCTGGTGCAGGGCCTCATGCACAGTTTGAAATAGGGCATATCCCCATCTGCCAATAGGACCTAGAGGAACTAGCATGTACTCGGTCTCATGTCTTCGAAAGGAAGGATCCCTACCTAGAATGTAGGGCGCCGGGGGGCACGTGCATCCCATGTCTCATCTCATTGATCCATTTGCTAATGTACCCCTGGATCAAGCCTATCTCAGTAATATACTGGCTCTCCCGCTCTCTTTGCCATCACACCCTCTCCTGAGATAATACTCTGGTAATCTCCTCCTGCATTAATTCATTTACTGCATATCATAAAAATGATCTTGAGATTCTAACGGTCATAATGGTGTGTCCAATTCCCAAATCGGACCATCCTATCGAAAGATATCGCATGATCAAGTTGCATAATCAACATGCATTGTGTCTAAGTCGAGTCGACCACACATGATCAATTTAAATTAATTATGATTGGTTAAGCAATTAAAATTAATTAAATAATTTTGTGATTGGTTGATAATTAGTGTTTAAAATAGGGAGGCATGCATAGGAATAAAAGGGATGATTGGATAACAATAAAATTATGGATAATCTGAACTTTATCAAGATTTATTTTAGGGTATTTATCTAAAAGATAATTGTTCCTAAAAAAGCTTGAATTATCCAAAAAAGAGATAATAAAAAAATCATAGACTAAGGATGAAAACACATCTAGGTGCGGGGACCAGATCAAAAAACCCTAGAATGAGAGTCCAAAACGCACCCGAACATGGAAGAACATTCGGTGTCCAAGGGCCCATTTAGCACTTTTGTAGTGCTGAACGGAACTTTAAAAGGGCCAAATTTCCCCCTTTTGGGCTTTGGCTCAATGCCCATCGGGTGACGATAAGGCACACCCTTTTCGATCTTTTCGCAAAAGGATGAGTCCCAATTCGCATTTTACACATCAGAGCTATTTTTTAGAGTCTTCTAGCCTCTATAAATAGTGTATGGGTCTCATAATTCAGCACTTTCTTTTTCTACGGTCTAAGAGGCATACGTTTTGAGGCTCTCAAATTGCTAATATTTGCTGATCCTCTCTGAGATTTGCTACTAAAATTAGGGTTTTTAGGTTTCAAAGATAACCGAATAAGTTTCTTTGAACTCCAAAACATCCTCTCAAGAACAAGGAGTGTGCATGCAAGAGGTTGTTTTCAATCACCTTTTCTTTTTATGCTTCTTGTTTATGAAGATGAATGCTTTTCTTTATCCGTGAATTATTATTTATTGTTTTGTTAAAGCATGATCTTGATTTTTAAACAATTGTTATGATCTTTTTCTTAATTCCAATAATCTGCATGTGAATAATTCTTTTTCTTAAAACAAAAATAGATCTACATCTTTCTTAGATGTAGATCTAAATTTTTATTAAACAAAAATAGATCTACATCTTTCTTAAATGTAGATCTAAATTTTTATTAAACAAAAATAGATCTACATCTTTCTTAGATGTAGATTTGAATTTTTCTTAATCCAAAAACAGATCTGCATCTTCATTAGATGCAAATCTGATTTTTTCTTAAATAAAAAAACTGATCTGTATCTTTCTTAGTTACAAATTTGATTTTTCTTTAACATACGCAGATTTTTGAAATAAAGAAAAAGATTAAACATGATTGTGTTTGTGTTTGTTTTATTTAATTCATGTTGCATAAATTTAAATTATGAGTGAAACTTTCTTCTTAAATAATCTTTTTCATTCTTTTAAAATATATAAAAAATAGATCTAATTTTTTTGTTATCAAAAACCATTTTTTAGTTCTTAAAAAAAAACTGATCTGATATTTTTCAAATCAAAAGACTTTATTTTATGTGATAAACACAGATCTGAATTTTTTTAAAACAAAAGAAGAGACTTCATTCATAAATAAATTTATGTGATTTAATCTTTATTTAACATGTTCAACATATCATTCATTACATGCGTAAATTGGTCACAAGAGTCTAGAAAACCAGACTCTGTCTGGGCGGAATGGGTGCCTAACACCTTCCAATTCTGTAACCTAGCCTCCGGATTTAGGTCTTTGGTTAAGTAGATCTAAGCCTTGTCTTTACTTTTTATTTTGGGTAGAATGTAACTAGGACAAAAGGTCATGTAATTATTTGGTAGTTTGTAATTAGGACCCAAAGCCATGTAATTTTTCAATTTTCCAAACATGTAATTTTTTATTCAATCAATGAAGAGAATAATTCAATCATGTATTTAGTTTTTCTTATTTTTTTTGTGTAAAAAATAAGTGATGACTCTATACCACTTACCCAAAAAGAGAGGTGCCCTAAAAAGCACTCCAAAAATCTCTCTTTTTTGAAAGGCAACTTTCGAGGTCTCTCACACCAGTACGGCACTAATAGTTGTCAGCTATGTCAGAGCAACTCTGGGAATATCGTAAAGAGACTAGGAATATGCCCTAGGATATATCGTCATGGAAAGCCCAGTATACTATGGACGTAGGGCTAGGATGTACTTATACGCCCAACATGTCAAAATCTGCCAAAAACCCTTAAGGCTCCTAAAGCCTTAGCGTGACGCCTACCTCAAATAGGCGATGAATATACCGTAGCAAAGGGACCCCCAATCATAAGCACTTATAACAGACCCTACTATTATGGTAGCAAGCAGCCTATAAGTCAACACTGATCTGTTGTTGCCCAGCAAGCAATTACCAATGAAGTAGAAGAAGAACTGCCTAAGAGTGACATCGTCCAGCTTTGTCACCCAAGGTATGTTCTCCTCCAACCATCGCATTCAGATCTAAGGCTCCTCAGTAGGCCCAAAGTACCCTCTAGTTGTCTTGGCAAGAAGGTAAGGGTTGCCCAAAAGCTTGCTCACCATCGCAAAGCTCACAAACTTAGTCAGGACCGGCTCTTCTCCAAATCTAAGGCCCAAGATGGCCGTCCAGTCAAGGGGAATGACTACATACTCCCCACAACTCAGGTGAAAAGTGCCCGTCTCAGCATGAAACCACTGCACCAAAGCCTCAACTAGCAGTGAGAGACCTCGAAAGTGCCCTTCAAAAAAGACATTTTGGTACCTTTTAAGGCACCTCTCTTTTTGGGTAAGTGGTATGGAGTCACCACTTCTTTTTTATACAAAAAAAAAAATAAGAAAAAAAAAATACATGATTGAATTGTTCTCTTCATTGATTGAATAAAAAATTACATATTTGAAAAATTGAAAAATTACATGGCTTTGGGTCCTAGTTACAAAGTACCAAATAATTACATGGCTTTTTGTCCTAGTTACATTCTACCCAAAATAAAATAAAGAAAAGGCTAGATCTACTTACCCAAAGACCTAAATCTGGAGGCTAGGTAATGGAATGAGAAGGTGTTAGGCACCCATTTCGCCTAGACAGAGTTTGGTCTTCTAGACGTGACCAATGTACCTTTTTATGCATAATGATATGTTGAACATGTGAAACAAAAATTAAATCACACAGATTTATTTATGAATGAAGTCTCTTCTTTTGAAAAGAATTAGATTTGTTTTGGTTGGTAAAAAATTGATTTTGATTTGTTAAAATACCAGATCTTTTTTGTAGTATGTAGAAAAAAGTGGTTTTTGGAGATAAAAATTCAGATCTATGTTTATTGCATAAAATAAAGTCTTTTGATTTTAAAAATATTAGATTTGTTTTTAAGAACTAAAAAAAATGTTTTTTTGGTTTGTAAAAGATGTTATGATAACAAAAAATAGTTTTTGATAGCAGAAAAATCAGATTTGTTGTTTATATGTTTAAAAAAAATGAAAAAGATTTTTTAAGAAGAGAGTTTCACTCATAATATAAATTTATGCAACTTGCATTAAATAAACAACCACAAACACAATCATGTTTAATCATTTTCTTTATTTCAAAATTTGCACATGTTAAAGAAAAATCAGATTTATATCTAAGATACAAATTAGTTTGTGATTTGAGAAAAATTCAGATCTACATCTAAGAAAGATGTAAATCTGTTTTTATCTTAAGAAAAATTCAGATCTGTTTTTGATTGAGAAAAAATTCAGATTTACATATAAGAAAGATGATGATTTGTTTTTATTTTAATAAAAATTCATATCTACATCTAAAGAAAGATGCATATCCATTTTTTACTAAGAAAAAATCAGATCTACATTTAAGAAAGATGTAGATCTGTTTTTTTATTAAGAAAAATAATTGTTCACATGCAAATTATTGGAATCAAGAAAAAGATCATAACAATGGTATAAAAAACAAGATCATGTTTTAACAAAACAATGATTAATAATTTATGGATAAAGAAAAACATGCATCATCATAAACAAGAAGCCTAAAAAAGGATAGGGTGATTGAAAACAACCTCTTGCATTAGCACCCCTTGTTCTTGAGAGGATGTTTTAGGGTTCAAGTAATTTTAACCAACTATCTTTGAAACCTAAAAACCGTAATTTAGCAGCAAATCTCAGAGAGGATCAGCAAATATCAGTAATTTCAAAGCTTCAAAACGTATACCTCTTAGAGTGTAAAAAAAAAAAAAAAAAAAAGGTGTTGAATTATAGGATTCAATCTATATTTATAGATGCCAAAAGACTCTAAAAAATAGGCACAGACAATTAGAATGCGAATCGGGACTCATCCTTCTGTGAAAAGATCGAAAAGAATGTGCCTTATCGTCACCCGAAGGGAGTTGGGCCAAAGCCCAAAAGTGCCGAATGGTACTCTTGGATGCCGAACATTCTTCCGTGTTCGGGTGCATTTTGGATTCTCTTTCTAGGGTTTTTTGATCCAGTCCTTGTACCTAGACATGTTTTCATCCTTAGTCTATGATTCTTATCTCTTTCCTAGATAATTCATACTTTTTCAGGAACAATTATCTTGTAAATAAGTTCTTTAAAATAAATCTTGATAAAGTTCAGATTATCCACAATTTTATTATTATCCAGTCATCCCTTTTATTCCTATGCATGCAATCCTATTTTAAACAATAATTATCAACCAATCACAAAATTATTTAATTAATTTTAATTTTTTAACCAATTAGAATTAATTTAAATTAATCGTGTGTGGTCGACTCTACCTAGACACAATGCATGCTAACCGTGCAAAATTGATTATGCGATATCTTTCGATCTGATGGTCCGATTTGGAAACCGAACATACCATCGCGACCATTAGAAGCTCAAGATCATTTTTATGATATGCAATGAATGAGTTAATGCATGTAATGCAAAACAAATTTATGTATGTAATGCAAGAACATATTGATGCATGTAATAAAATCATGATTTTTGGGGTGCATGGATGATCATTCAAGTTATTCTCCTTAATTAAATCATGGGTGCAAAATTGAGTGTCTACAGAATGCCCCTCATTGATAGAGCTTGGAAAGCGAATGTTAATGTAAAACAAAGACACTGATTTTAGCGAATTGAGGTTGAACTTTCAAAAATTACCAAGCCCTTGAACTTAAAACTTTGGAACATAGAACTAGTGCCTTATCTTTTGACAAAAAAAAAAAGAAAATTATTAACTTAGCTAGTAGTTGATAACTCTAGAAATGATTCTTGCCAATTGATGCGACCAAGAGGCTTTTCAATCTTGATCTTGAATATGAAGTTATCTGCGACCAAAAGGCTTCTCAACCTTGATCTTGATGAAAGGTAACTAAAGGGCTTCTCTACCTTGAAACTAGAGAAAGTTGATCAAAGGACTTTTCAACCTTGAAACTGGAGTTGTAATTGATATGACCAAGAGGCTTTTCAATCCTGATCTTGAATATGAAGTTATCAGCGACCAAAAGGCTTCTCAACCTTCATCTTGACGAAAGGTAACTAAAGGGCTTCTCTACCTTGAAACTGGAGAAAGGTGATCAAAGGACTTTTCAACCTTGAAACTGGAGCTGTATATGACCAAAGGGCTTCTCTACCTCGTTCTGGAGTTGTCTGCGACCTAAGGGCTTCTCTACTTCAATCTGGACTGTTGAAATGTCAATCAAAGGTCTTCTCTACTTCAATCTGGAGTTGTTGAAATATCGATCAAGGGTCTTCTCTACTTCAATCTGGACTGCTGTAATGTCGATCAAAGGTCTTCTCTACCTCAATCTGGACTTGTTGAAATGTCGATCAAAGGTCTTCTCTACCTCAATCTGGACTTGTTGAAATGTAGATCAAAGGTCTTCTCTACTTCAATCTGGAATTGCTGGAACGTTGATCAAAGGTCTTTTGTACTTTGATCTGAAGTTGTTGAAATGTCAATCAAAGGTCTTCTCTACCTCGATCTAGAGTTTGTTGGAATGTCAATCAAAGGTCTTCTGTACTTTGATCTGAAATTACTGAAATGGTGATCAAGGACTTCTCTATCTCAATCTGGAGTTGTTGAAATGTCGATCAAAGGTCTTCTCTACTTCGATCTAGACTACTACCTGCAAAAAGTCAAAATTTGAAGCTAGACATTAAATTATGAGAGCATTGTGATCCCACTATTTTTTTTTTTTATTTTTTTTTTTTGGAGATGTGTGATTTTCATATATTCCTTCTTGATTTTGAACTTTGTCAAGAAAAGTTTAATTGTCAAAAGATTCTATTTTTGAGAAACATTTGATTTTTGAAACTTGAAATTTTCGAAATTCACATATAATATTTTGGGACTTTGAAACTTTGAGATTTAGTATTGAAATTTGGAACTTGAAATCTGAAATTTTGAGATTTTGGGTTTTGAAATTTTGATCATGAAAACTGAGGTTTGAATTTTTTTTGAAATCTTGAAAATTGAAGGTTTGGATTTAAAAATTGGGCATTGAGAATGTGGAATTGAAAATTTGGGGTTTGAAAGAATTTTAAAACTTTGAATTTGAATTTTTATCTTTAATCCATTCCAAAAGAAATTTCATCATTTTTTTTTTGGGTTGACTGAGTCAACTCAGTTTGACTGAGTTAACTTAGCTCTTGGCTAAGTTTAAGTGTGGGAGCTGAAATTTTGGCCCCCCACTTCTTTGTTTCTCCCTTTTTTCCTTTTTTGCTTCACCTTCATCAACTTTTCTTCCTCCATTAACACTATTCATCTTCTTCTTCCCCTTGATTTTTCTTCTTCATTTCACCATTTCCTCTACCAAAAAAAAAAAAACTTTTCTAAGCTTCTTAACTTTCCCTCATCCATCTCCATCAATAATTCTTTGGATCCTTGTGTTTTTGAGCATTTTCACCACACACCCATTTTTGGTGAAACCCATTTTTCTTTTGCATCAAGATGGCTTCTTCCTCCAAAGGATCCACTTTTCTTACTTTTCATGGTAAGAAATATGATCCCACATTTGATTGGCATGATGAGGATGGGCTTCTTCAAGGCCCTAGGACCCATACTCCATATTATCACGTAGACACCAAGGTGAGTTTTTCTTTGGTTTCTTTGCTTGGAAAAATGTTGTTCATGTTCCATTGAAAGTTATATGGTGGGATATTGTCATTTGGTTGTTGCAATTTGGGGCATTGTGTAATTAGTTGGTTTTGGAGCATTCTTGGAGTGTTTTTTTTTTTTTTTTTTTTTTGGATCGTGGTGCCATTTGGACAATGTTGGTAGCTCATGGAATTTTTGACAATGTGGGTAAATTGTGATGTTGTTGGATGAATTTTGGTTTAGGTTTTGAGAATGTTGGCATTGTGAAAAATTTATGTTGTAGGCTTAGATGAATATGTTCATGATGCATGTGGGAAAAGTTTGTTGGCATGTGTAAACTTTGTTTTATGGACATGGTGAAATTTTGTGGGTAAATTTGTAGGTATGGGCAAACCTTGTGGGCATGAAATTTTGATTTATGGAAAAATTTTGTTGGGTATGTGATGTTGATTCTTGGAAAATTTGTGTGGTTATGATTTTGGCTATGTAAGAATTTATTTGTGCATGGGCTGAGAAATTTTTATGGTGATCTTGGTCATGTAGGGTGACAGTTCAAAAACGTGTACAAAAACACTTTTGAACGTTTAGACCCCCAAAAACCAACTTAACCAACACAAGCAATATGTCAAACAACTAGTGTGCGGAAACTTAACATATGCTATAATATGAAATTGGTTAAACAACTATCTAAGCCATAACAAAATAAACCACAACAGATAATGTAAAGGCAGAGATAGAGAGGAAGGAAGATGCAAACACAGAGATAACACCCGATGTGTTATCGAAGAGGAAACCGAAGACCTCGGCGAAAAACCTCTCCGCCGGCCTCCAAGTGGTAATCAATCCACTAGAAAATACAGTTGGGATACAAGGACAGCAATAGACCCTCCAAGCCTAATCTACCCAATGCACCTAAGCCCTCCAAGCTTCTTGCTCCAACGAGGTTGCGCCGAACCTTTTTCTTTTCTAGCTTTCCGGATTCCGCTACTACACCGTAGCATCAACCAATGAAGATTGGCTCCTTCCTAACTGCTTCCCAGAACTCCAAACGTCTGTCTCACAGAGATGATAATGGTGAGAACCAGGTTTGGTATAATGCCTCTCAAGGATTTGACAATGGAGAGGAAGAGAGTGAGGGAATTTGATGAGACTCTAAGGTAGAGATTGTGGGTGAAACAATCTGGTTTTTCTTTAGAGTTTCTCTCTCAAAATTCTCTCTGGAAGCTCTCTTTCAATCGTGGGTTAAAAGGGTATTTATACTGGAGTGAAGAGGAATGCGAAACGTCAGGTTTTTCCAAAACAGGGGTGGCTCGCGGCTTGACCTCGCGGCTTGACTAAGTCGCGAGTTCCAGTCGCGAGTTAACCGTATGGCCAGTTGTCCTGTTTTTTCCTGTAGTGCTCCAGCTAGCATGACTGTTCATCTTCCAGCATGCTTGGCACGTGTGCATCTTCTGGCGGGTTGAAGCCGCGAGTCCACCCGCGAGTCCCAGCCGCGACACTCTGTTTTCTTGCACACTCTTGAGCAATCTTCACTCTATCTCACTCACTACCCTTACAACAATCCCACCTAAATACAGGGTTACTAAATGCTGAATTATAAGCAAATTTGGCACGGAATAAAGCCAATTAGATGGTTGAATAAATTCAACCTCACTCACACCTAACTCTAGAAGCTGTGAAGCACTTGAATCATATGAACATAAACTCCTGAAACACAACAATACACCATGATCATTGTAAGCAGAAAATTATAAATGCATATGAAACAGGCAATATGAGATCAAGCAAAGATGGAGTTAACAAACACACCATGGCTTGATCAACCAAGTGAACACCACAAGGTAGTGATCACAGTGCTCATTCACACTTGGAATGAACACAAGGACATACAAGTTAACAAGCACAAGGCAAGACACTTGTATGCTCAACACTCAACCAATGCATAGCACACAAGGCATATGCATCTAGGAACAATCCTACAAGGGCACAAGAGTGACAGTACATAAACCAAAATGCAGAACATTTAGATTAAAGTACTGATTTCAAAATAGCATAAAGGCTGCACTTAAGCATGGTACATACCATAAAGCCTACAAACTATGCATAAAACAATAACCCTAAAAGCTTACATAAGCATATGGGTACAAACCAACAAATACCTGAATAACATCATCAAACATATATTAAAGTTTAAACCAAGAGTATATGAAAAGAGTTAGAAACAGTTATACACCAAAACACAGTGTATCAAAACCATAAAAACCATAAGTTTAGAAGATAAGATGAAAAACAAAAGTATGTGTGTACTCCCCCTATCACTATGCACACTTCCCTTTGAACTTTTCTCCCCCTTACTGAATGCTCTCCCCCTTTTTGTCACGAATAGCTAAAGACTCTCGTCCAACTTTCGTTGAATCTCATCTAGCTGATTCTCCATAGCCTCGAGGCGCATTTGGACATGGTTGTTTGTGGAGTAGAGAAGTGCCACAAGCTCATCAACGCGTTTCTGAATATGCTCAAGAACACTGCCAACTCTGTCAGTATGAGAAGCAGTTTGTGCTTGCGGAATACCAGCCGGTGAAGCTTCGGGAACAGCACGTGATGCAAATGTAGTATGTGCAGGTGTCTCTGAGTCAGGGGCAGATGAAGTAACCGGAGAGATGTGAGCACTTCTTGGTGATTTGGAGGAGTGACTTCTGCTCGCTTGAAGAGTGAACAAAGAAATGGGACGTTGACGAGTCAACATTTTACCATCTGCAGGAGGAGTAATGCCTGCACTAAGAATAAGTTTCATGACGAGACTGCAAAATGGAATGATTCCTCGAGCTGTAGATCGACACGCGGTCTTCCTCAAGTTGTAGTAGATGTGAGCACATATATCAATGGGGGCTCCGGTAATGAGATCACACAGAAATATAGCTCTCCCAAGATTGATGAATGTAGTGTTGGACAGTGGGTAGAGATTGGTGAACATGATCAACTTCAGTGTGGTCAGCTCAGGTGCAAACTTTGCGGTGCTGATGGAAGTTCCTGCACTGGATACCTCATGATCGTGTCCTAGGATTTGTAAAATTTCTCCAACCTCTGGATTTCGTTCATCATAGGGAGTTAAATTCACATTCTGAGGTCTGGTGATGCCGAGAAGATTTGCGATGGAGTCTGGGGTAACACTAAACTCTGTTCCTCTGACCCAGAAAACGAGGATAGGTCCAAGATCAGATGCATTGGAGAAGCATTCTTTGACCAGCTCATCCATTGGATCATCAAAGTTTCCGAACAAGTTTGCCCAGTCTCGTTTCTCAAAGATTCGAGGGATGAAAGTAGTCCCTAAGGTGTTGAACTCTACTACCCGCTCCACTATAGTTGTTGACTTGTCAAAAACATTTGAGTAGGCGTGTGAGTTAAGGGGAACTCTGAATCTATCCTCATTGGGATCTTGAGATGCTTGAGATGATAGACGAGTCCTTTTAGCAACTGGGGATGCTGGTTCGTCAGCAACAATGTCTTTACCCCTGGAAGATCGACGAGACATCTGCAAGAGAACAGACCAACAGAAAAGAACCAAGCAACAATACCCCACAAAAGATTGTCAACAAGATTCAGTATAACCAATATTTCAATATATAAACCCAGACTGAATATAGTGCAGACCCAACCAAACCTTCCAACAATACACAGAAGCACAAACTAATACGTGCATCAAACTTGGTGAAAGAGCACCAAGACAAAGATAGACATCACAACTGACAAAACTGACATTGAGACAGGTTAAGATGACCATGATATGCAAAAAGATACAGCATATGAACATTTAGAGCAGATAGCATAAATCACTCCATCAGAGACATGAACATGGGGAAAAAATTTCAAACATGAAGAAACCAAACATCCACACTGGAGCACGTGGTTGAGAAACATACATTATGTTATCATAACAACTCAGTGACCAAAACCAAACACCAACATCAATATTCAGGCAAGTGTAACGAGTAAGTCACATAGACACCAAACCCATTTCAGAAAAGATTCTCAGATTCAATAATAAGCCCAAATCAGAACAATGAAAAACACATTGTGACTGCTCAGCATGAAAAACAGGTGAGAACAATAGCAAACACGACACTCCATACCCATTACACAAAGAGATAAGTATAACGAATAGAATATCAGACCAAACAGTAACAGAAATATGCAGGAGAAAGAAAATGAGATAGAGAAAGCAAAACCCATACCTTTTCTTGATGATTTGGATAAGAAACGAAGCACCAAAGGGGTTTGAAAAAATGGATTCACGAAGTGTTTGGAAAGGAAAAGCAGTTTGAAGAGAAGATGAACAGTTTACAAAAGTTCGAGGGAAAAACTGAAAGAGGTTTAAAAACTGCTCCTGTTTCTGCAAAACACGCGATTTTCGCGACTGGATTAAGTCGCCACATAGTCGCCAGCTCAAGTCGCCAAAGCACTCAAGAACAAAATTTTGAAAAATTTTTTTAAGTGTTTTTCGCGACTGGAAGGTCTACCCGCGAGTTAGTCGCGAGCTGAGCCGCGAAAATCTCTGAGTGAATCTCGCGACTGGACCTTCCACTCGCGAACAAGTCGCCAAAACTGACCAGCGAAGATGCGACTGAGGCTCGCGACTTGACATACCCGCGACTGAGCCGCCAAAACAGGGTAAAACTGTATTTTTGAAATTTTCAGATTTTTCCAACAAAACACTTCCCAAAAACACCTAAAGCACTCAAAAATCTTTTTGTGCTTGAATTAACAAAGATTGAGCATGTGAAAACACATTTTATCAAGTACAATCACACAAATGAATATGGCATTTATTGAACATAAACTTGTGTGTTGTGTGTGGATATCAACAATGAGATAGTCCTTTGTCTAATGTGAAGCTTCAATGATCAATTCAACCAAGGCATACACAATTAGCACTAGATCATGTGACCAATCTCAATTATAGAAATATGAATATATGACCTCCCACACAACTTGATAACATAACTTGGAGCTTTTCATTTGACTCCACTTTCAATCATAACATTTGATCTTTTTGATCTTTTTGAGACAATCATCTCTCATTGTGAGAGGGATATGTAACATTTCTCTTTGAAGAACAGGCCTTTGGCCCTTTTGAATGAAATTTCACTTTTAATATAAGGTCGCTTACCCTTTTTCCTAGTCAAATACTAGAATGTGCGACAGGCTTTTGCAGCTCAATATCTCTTTTCATTTGGAGATTTACATTTGGTGAGCTCTTTTTAGCAAAAAAAATAAAAAGTGGGAAGAGATATAGACACAAGTCTATGCATGTTTCAAGATCAACATAACCATTCACTAATCATTCATGACAAGTTTGAAGATCTATTTACAACAATCACATAGATTTCAAGATTTTTCCCATAGTGATATGAGTGCATGAAAACAAGCAATGCTCGAAAATGCACAAAGCCATTAGCACAAAGGTACAAGGCAAAACGAGTTTTAAGACAAAAACTCAACAAAGTCAATCAAGCTTTTTGATTTTCAAATTTTTATGTAATTTTTGGATTTTTGACTCAAGAAACAAAAAGATTGATAAAACATAATTAAGAAATATTCACAAGAAGAATAATCAAGCAACCAAGAACAAAAAAACAGCAAACATACCACACAAACATAGTCACAAAGCATAGGAAGTATTAATGCATGGACATGTTGTAATGCTTATGCATGAGTACCCCTTTTCACCCACACGTCACTTGCGTTTGGGGTGATTTCCTTAAAGGATTGGGTACGGGAGTTAGGGCTTTCAAACCTTCGTGAGAAGCTTTCCAAGCAGTTGGTGAATGCACCAATCATCTTCATCACGTTCATCATTCCGGGATCTCCATTTTGCTCTCTAGGTTGATCACCTGCCCAAGTTCTCCTATCAATTCTTGGTCCTCCTGACCTTTGAGGAGTTGCACTGTTCTTTGCTCTCAGCTTTTGGCAATTTGGTCGAGTGTGCCCTTGAAGTCCGCAATAATGGCACACATACATTCCTCTAGGACCTCTTTGTGGTCGTGGACGTGACTTGGCACGAGATTCAGACCTGCCCATAGACTGATTCCGATGATTCAGCATCTGTTGTTCCACCACATTCTTCTTCTCCTCCACCTCGAGCTTCACACCAGTAGGGTCAGCTACAACTGGATCTTTGGCCTTCACAAACTTCACCTCTTTAGTGACATTTCCAGTTGAGCTACTTCCTCCGGTATATCCCAGTCCGGATTTGTCTGAAAAGCTCTTTTGAGATGATATAACATCATCTAGCTTCTTGGTGGTGACCCTCTCTATTTTTGCATTTGCTTGCACAATCTCATTCTCAAGAAATCTCACTTTAGTGTAAGCTTCGGACAGCTCACCATTCAGAGTTTCAATCTCGCATTTGGCCTCCCTATACCGGATTAGGAGACTTTTGTAGTCTTCCTCAGCCTTCTTCATCTTTCTCACAGCAGCCTTGGCCACCCTTGTGTATTCACCCGACTTCTCCAAGAGTGAGTTATAATTCTCTTGAAGAGTTGCTGTGCTTTCTTCTTCTTCAGCTTCTGACTCTTCAACAATTCCTAGTGAGTCATCATCACTATGTTCTCTAAGGTCTTGAACAAGCAAATTCAATTCATCCGAAGACTCAACATGAGCAATAGTCATGAAAGCTGAATAGTTCCCTTCTCCATCACAGCTCTCTTCAGATTCTGAGCCGGACGAGTCTGAATCACTCAAGGTCGTGGCATACACCTTGCCTTTCGATTTCAAATAATTAGGACATTCCTTCTTGAAGTGTCCATGCCCGTTGCATTCAAAACAAGTGACACCTTGTGTGGATTGGGATTCTTTTCCATCTTTCTTATTGAAATCCCTCTTCTCCCTTCCAGAATTTTGGAATTTTCTCTTATCATCAAATTTTCCATTGTTTTTAAATTTCAAAAACTTTCTGAAATTCTTAACAAGATAGGCTACATCTTTGTCAACCATATCTTCTCCTGACGAGCCTTGATCTTCCACCTTCTCATTAATGGTCTTTAGAGCAAGGGATTTGCTCTTCCGTTGATTGGGCAGCGACATCTCATAAGTCTGCAAAGAACCAACCAGCTCCTGTACCTTGATGTCGTCAAGATCCTTGCTCTCTTCAATAGCTATCACCTTAGCACGAAAACTTTCCGGCAATGATCGAAGGATCTTCCTCACAATCTTTGAGTCCTCCAATTTCTCCCCCAAGTTAAACTTACTGACAACCACTTCGTTTAGCTTTCCATAGAAAGAGTCGAAAGACTCATCCTCACTCATCTTGAACTCCTCAAACCGAGTGGTCAGCATTTGTAACTTGGTATCTTTCACTTTCTTCGTGCCTTCATAAGTTGTTTCCAGAATCTCCCATGCATCTTTGGCAATGATAATGTGAGAAATCCTGTGAAATTCATCTGGAGACACACCACAGAAAATAGCATTTAGTGCTTTACTGTTCGCATTAGATGCAGCAAGTGCTGCCTTATCCCATGTGGATTTGGCTGCCTCAGGTTTGGTCTAACCAATCTCAACAGCATCCCACACGGATTCATCAATAGAGCATAAAAAGGCTCTCATACGAACCTTCCAAAATGCATAATTACTTCCATCAAAATATGGAGGTGCATTAAGGGATTGAGACCTATCCATCTCAAAAAGGGAGTCAAGGATCACACAATGGTAATGAAACCAAACAGCTGTGTACCCGCTCTGATACCAATTGACAGTTCAAAAACGTGTACAAAAACACTTTTGAACGTTTAGACCCCCAAAAACCAACTTAACCAACACAAGCAATATGTCAAACAACTAGTGTGCGGAAACTTAACATATGCTATAATATGAAATTGGTTAAACAACTATCTAAGCCATAACAAAATAAACCACAGCCGATAATGTAAAGGCAGAGATAGAGAGGAAGGAAGATGCAAACACAGAGATAACACTCGATGTGTTATCGAAGAGGAAATCGAAGACCTCGGCGAAAAACCTCTCCGCCGCCCTCCAAGCGGTAATCAATCCACTAGAAAATACAGTTGGGATACAAGGACAGCAATAGACCCTCCAAGCCTAATCTACCCAATGCACCTAAGCTCTCCAAGCTTCTTGCTCCAACGAGGTTGCGCCGAACCTTTTTCTTTTCTAGCTTTCCGGATTCCGCTACTACACTGTAGCATCAACCAATGAAGATTGGCTCCTTCCTAACTGCTTCCCAGAACTCCAAACGTCTGTCTCACAGAGATGATAATGGTAAGAACCAGGTTTGGTATAATGCCTCTCAAGGATTTGACAATGGAGAGGAAGAGAGTGAGGGAATTTGATGAGACTCTAAGGTAGAGATTGTGGGTGAAACAATCTGGTTTTTCTTTAGGGTTTCTCTCTCAAAATTCTCTCTGGAAGCTCTCTTTCAATCGTGGGTTAAAAGGGTATTTATACTGGAGTGAAGAGGAATGCGAAACGTCAGGTTTTTCCAAAACAGGGGTGGCTCGCTGCTTGACCTCGCGGCTTGACTAAGTCGCGAGTTCCAGTCGCGAGTTAACCGTATGGCCAGTTGTCCTGTTTTGTCCTGTAGTGCTCCAGCTAGCATGACTGTTCATCTTCCAGCATGCTTGGCACGTGTGCATCTTCTGGCGAGTTGAAGCCGCGAGTCCACCCGCGAGTCCCAGCCGCGACACTCTGTTTTCTTGCACACTCTTGAGCAATCTTCACTCTATCTCACTCACTACCCTTACAACAATCCCACCTAAATACAGGGTTACTAAATGCTGAATTACAAGCAAATTTGGCACGGAATAAAGCCAATTAGATGGTTGAATAAATTCAACCTTACATAGGGATTTTTGTGCGTGGTTAAGGAAAAATTTGGTAGTTGTGTATGGATATATGAAAATTTTGATTATGGTGAAATTTTGGTGGGTTATTGATTTTTTGTTGCGATGGGGCATTGATTTTTGAGAATTTTTTGGTTATGTGGGTTTTGATTGTGGATTTTTTTTGTTGACATGCGATTTTCGTCATGGAAAATTTTTGGACATGTGATTTTGGGTCATAGGAATTTTTTTTTCATGTGAGTTTTTTGTTGGCATGGGAAATGATGAGCTAAACTTTTGTGTTGCAAAGCCTCAAGAATCGAGGCAATCTCCAAATGTTGAAAAATGCATAGGCAGCAATGAAGCAAGCTTTGGCACTTTCGTCGAAGTTTTGTTAAATCAGGAGACACATGAATACAAAGATCTTTAGTTACTTCTTGCCTTGGCAAAGCACTTCTAGGACACTACCTGCACCTTCCATTTTCCAGGCATTGGGGAGGTAATGTTGACACCTTATAACTTCTCTGTTATCACCAGTTTGAGGTTGGGTGGTGAAAGAATTCTTGTTAATGATTCCCTTCCTTCAGCTGAACTCAAGAAACTTCTAGGTGTAGTGCCTTCTAGAATGAAGAGTAACAATATCCCTTTGTCTTGGCTATGTGAAAATATTCCCCTTTGTGAGAATGTGGCAAAAGTTGTTTATATGTTCATGCTTCTTTTTATTAGGACTTTTTTGTGTCCAAATTTAGGCAGTACTGTGAATCTGAGCTACTTGGGGAGCTTGAGAAAAATTGAACAAATCCAAAATTATAACTAGGGCGGCATGGCCTATGCTACTCTAATGCATTTCATGACCCAACTCTCTAGGTGGACCCTTTCAAGCTTGGGTAGGGCTCCATTTGTATGGCAGGTGAGGTTTGGAAAATTATTTTGTAGGCTTTGGAAAATTATTTTGGCTATGTATGGGTTTTAGAGAGTTATTTTGGCTATGTGGTAATGGTGTTATGAATTTTTCAAGTCTAGATGTACGAGTACTTTGGAATTGGTCCTGAAATCCGGGAAGAAGTTGTTGGTATTTTTCCTAGATTTCTCTGTTAGTTGCCCAAACATCATTTGTGTACACCTTCCAGGCATTCTTTGGAAATTTGGCGCTTGGTAATTGATAATTTGACTGTTGATGATGTAAGGTCTTCCTCCTCTTTCTTTTGGAATCTTTGGCACTTGGCTATGGTTCAGTCTCTTCTCATTCTAAGTTCCTCTGTGACTTTTCAGATGGATTTAAATCCTTGGGCTGGATGTGAAAGGTATGTAGAGTATGAGCAGGCTCTAGAACTGAATGGCCACCAAATGTTGTTTAAGTGTGGGCATGGAAGGTATTGGTATCTTGGTGATCGTGTGTTGCCCCAAGTTGAACATGAGTATCCTCCTACCATAATTCCAACTCCTCCTTGTCACACTGTTCGGTTGGCTGATGAAAAGATTGCTCGAGCCTGTAACGGTTATAATGTTGCAGGAGTAGAGGGGAATTATTCTGAATTCCTTCAACTTTATCTGTAAGGTTGCTTGGTTGGCAAAACGGTACTTTTCTTCCCTTCTAAAGTCAAAATTTTGATCTTACAAATTCATTTTCATATTTTGGCTTGGTAACAATACTTGCATGTTGTATTTTGAGCCTCCATCTTCTGAAGGAGAGGAAAGGGGAAAGGGAGAGGAAGAGATTCCATCTCATTCTGGTGGCTCTTCTAGTTCCTTCATTGAGACTTATCCCCATTTTTCGGCATGGTAGTATGATGTGATGAATCTTGATGGAACGTATAGTTCCATGCCTTTGACTAGGCCAGAGCACATACCAAATGTTCCTTTGCCCGATCCGGTATGCTCTTGAATTTTCAATTCTTTGTCCTTATTTCTTCTTGGCTTAAGGAATGGCTCTTAACCTGGTAGGGTTGTGCTTCAGGTTGATGTGGATCTTGTGGAAGAAAGCATGTGGATGATTGGAGTCTTGCAATCATTGACTCGTACTCAATCCGCCTAATATGTGCTCAAAGATGCGAGCAAGGTATGCCATGTTTCTTTCTAAGTGTCTTTGGTTAGAACTATGCTTAATGGTGGAATTAACACCTGATTTTGCTGACTCTTCAGACACATCAAATGGAAACTACTGACACTACCAGAAGAACTTTAGAGGAAAGGATCAGGAGCCTCGAACTTGAAAATCATCAATACTGAAGGTGGCTCTGTTCGAAAATCTGGTTTTGTATCCCATACCAAACACACAGCAGAAGCAACGATCACGGATCTACTTCATTCATGAAAGATAACATTTAACCTTGAATTATAGAACAAAGAATAGAAAGCGTACCTTGGTGTGGTGAAATTCAAAACCAAAACACTTGAGAATACCTTTAATCTTCATCTCAATTCCACATAGTGCCCAAGATGTGTGGTCTCTCAATCAGTCTTTTTGTACATAGATTCTCAAAGAAAAATCCTTCTTCTTCTCCTTGTGGAGAAAAACTGTTTTCTTTTCTTTTTATCATATGTACGTACAAACTACATTAGTAGTTTCTTTATTTAATAACTCTTATCTATATATATATATAAAACCGAAACTTTTGAAGCTACCACAATTTTCCACATCAGCATTTTTTTTTTAATTTTTAAATCTGATTTATTTCTTTTTATTAAATATATATACTCCCCTTTCTCAAACCAAATACCCTAACCCGATATTCTGAAACATATATACTCCCCTTTCTCAAACCAAATACCCTAACCCGATATTCTGAAACCAAAACCCAGACCACCGTCGGTCCTCCTCTCCCACAACTCAATGACTCCACCTTCTCCAGCCGGCAAAGATAAAGAACAGAGTCCTGCCTTTCAGCATAGTCCATCTCTAAGAATTTAAATCGACCAGCTGGAGAAGGTGAAAGCTGTAGCGGTTCTACTTCAACTTCATCAATGAACTTTCGTCACTTTCCCGAGAACAAATTGTCGAAATCATTATTACAATAATAACAGTGCACGCAAATTCATTACTCTTATATCACCATGTAAGGATTTCAGATCGCAAAATTCATTACTCTGCGGAATTAACAATTTCTTATATATATTTTTTTTTTTGGGTTTGAATTTCTGGTTTGAAAGATTTAGTACAAGTTAGGGTTTTATGAGGTATAGTTTTTATTTATTAATTTATTTTTATCGTTAACAGTTTAAAAGAATTATGTGATTCAGTTAATTGGTTTCACTCCGTTTGGTTCCCAAGAAACCACTAGAAAAGAAGTTCAAACTGGCATGCTGAAAACCGCTTTTTAGAATTTCTTTTATTGTGGTTTCTTGGGAACCAAACAGGTTTGTATTATGCTGTTTTTATGAGGGATCTGATGCTAAGGATGGCTTACTTGCAGGCGGTAACAGTTATTGATTCTTCATTCTTTGGTTTTTGTGTTCTAACTTCGAAATAACATGGAACAGAGTAATTGGGAAGCGGATAAGATGTATGTACACTCTGAATTTTGTTTCAGTGGGTTCCAACTCATTTTTGCTGTGCTAAATTTACTGAATTTATGTTTTTTTGGCTGGGTTTCCTTTTCTTGTGGTAGGCTTGATGTTTACATTCATGATTATTTGTTGAAAAGAAAATTGCATGCTTCTGCAAAAGCCTTTATGACTGAAGGGAAAGTCGCCACAGATCCAGTAGGTAAATGTTGCAAGCTTAATTCTTTTCCTATACACTTTTTTGTTTTTACTTTACATTTACATTATTGTATTTAGCCATCATTGCGTTTTCCCCTTTCAGTTGTAATACTTGGGATTTTCTTTCTTAATCTTCTTCTCCTTCTAAGTGAGAGTTTTTTTGTGTAATTTGGGTGGCTCAATTTTTTTTTCCTTCCCTTTGATGTTCACACTGTCACGCTACCGTATTGTGCTTTTTCCTGAGACTTCGTAAGGGTGCGGAGAGAGTTTAGAAGGCTGTCACCACCAGTCTACCGCCACTATCAGATGGCTGGAACTGCTGCAGGTAAAGTTTTTTTCTTGTCCCTTTATTGAGCGTTAAATGTGATTTAGGTTTGGGTATTATGGGTGTATTGGTTTTGATATAGGAATTTTGTGTTTTAAGTTGAGGCTGTTTTCCTTCTCATTTGTGGTTCAGATTTTCTGCTTCACTCTCCATAGAATTTTGACTACCCAATTGAAGATTTTCATCAATTTTGTTTCATGGTCGACTTTTTGTTTTTGTTTTTCCCTCTATTAGAGGAAGGTTTTTGCTTTGAATGATGTTGGATTAATCTGGATGAACTATGGACTTTGAATTTCCTCTTTAATCTGTATGATTTCTTCTTTATATGTTTTTTACTTGCTGTACTTATTAATTCATATAAGAAGATGTAGTTTATGCCTTATGGTTACAGATATCAATATGATTCTTTTGCACGGCTTTATTATAGCTTTGGGATGGCTCTTTGCATGAGGAACTGTTACATTAATGGAACTAAATGAAGGTATTTTTGTTGGAACAAATGGAGTTTAACCAATCTATTTTTATTTATTTATTTATTTTGGTAGGTAAAGATAAATTCTGATGATGGGTTTCATTGGTAATAAAAAGAGATATTTGGATGACCAGTTTGAAGTTTGAAGATTTCAAGAATTGCAAGATGACAACATGTAAATTTTGTGGGCAAAGGTTGCTGGCCAAATCTGGTGTGGCATTGGGTTACATTCATAAGGTAACCTTCTTTGAGATAAGACTATTTGGTGGAGTTATGAATTTTGGTTATGCTTCTCTGCATAATGCAATACAGTGTCACTGCTCATTCACTAAGTAATATTCCCCTAATATGAAACTATTTTTTAAATTACAACTGGAGAGATGTAAATCAATTTTGAACTTATAAATCTATTCCTATTCAAGAATAATAGAATCATAAAGTATAGTGATGATCTTTTTTTTTTTCTTTTTTCTTTTTTAAATAGTAATTCATTTAAGCTTAAACATTATTTGCTGGGACTACGGCTTCACAATGCTGAAATTGTCAATTTGAAATAAGCAGATTTATTACACCATAAGAAGCTATACTTGGTTCTTGATATAGATCATATGCTACAGAAGAAGAATATTTAAAATAAAAAACAGATTTTCAAGGTATTTCTGTTACCTTTATATTTTATTGTACTTTTGCAGTGTGCTTAGCATTTTGTATATCTTTGTTTTCAGGTATCATGGTGACATTCCATCTTTGTTTGTATGATCATCTCTAAAAGGGTCTTGATATCTTAATGATGCAGAAGATGTAGATACATCTGTGTCAGCTGAATATCTCTGCTTAACCAATTTATTTTCACTTTAATATGATAATATTTGTTACACATAATACTTTTGATCTTATTGTTTTACCCACTAAAAGAAGAGGAAGTTCTTTCAACATTAAGAGTCCTCTTATTTGTAGGGAAGAGAGTCAGATTACGGAAATGGGCAATTTCATCATTATTTGAAGTATGTTGTAGTTTCATTCTCAAAGGTTCTTGCTACGTCATATTGAACTGGACCTGTTTGTGTTTTGAAATTAACTTGAACTCTTATAAAAAAGACATGGTTTTGTATCTACTCTGTGTGAAACACCATAAAGAAGTAAACTTTAACTTTTTAGCTTTAACTTATAAACTTTTTTTATTCACTTCGGTTTCTCTTTAGTCAAACTGGGAAGGGTGAAGGAAAATTAAAAAACAAAAAACAAAAACTTGCTTATGGATTTTATGAGATGCATACGTGTTGATTGTGACTTTTATATTGTAGAATGATGAATAGAACTGAGAAGTAAATATGACATTGTTTAGGAGCCACTTGAAATAGTGAAGAAGCCTAAAGGTTGATTCTAATGTGGCTGCACTTTTATTCAAAAGTTGTGTAGACGTGTTTATGCATTAATATGTGATGCATCTTTTTGGCAAATTTTACATATTTGAGGTTCTGTGGTAAACAATTTTTTGTTTTTTTTTTGTTTTTGTTTTTGTTTTGTGTATATGTGTAATTGTTTTTTTTATCTTAATTTTTACCTATCAAAAACACATCATTTATCCTAATACTTGAATGTCTTGATGAAGGATTTGCACTTAATCCATTGAGACCAAATTTGATCATGCAAGTGATTCTGCTACCAATAAAAAAACTGACTGTAACATGAAATTAATTCTTTTACATAATTTTGTAGTCTAACTTGCAAAATGATTCTAATTTTAGAGTTGATCTCATTTTCAGTAGCTTTCCCGTGCATCGCACGGGTTAGCGACTAGTTAAATAAAAACTGATTATCTAATTAGATTAGCCTTTTGGGCCTACCCAATTGGGTTTTAGTTTGTGGCTTGAGATGGGACCAAAGGGAACAAATAAGACTCTAGCTCCAATGGGTCTTGGACTTTTCTGTCAACTCTTGACAAGTCCAAAGTTACCATTAATTATATTTAATACCACTATATAAATATAATTGCACTCTAGGCCTTATTAATAAATTATATCCCAAGACTTTATTATACATACAACCCTTTCATTAAAATATTCGTAGTAATACAAAGTCATGAATATTGACTGCCACTTTGAAGATTACTACATCTTAATCCTTGAGTACCCGGTTTAATCATTTATGTTATTAATCATATATTTATGAAATCCAATTTCATAAATATATACTTTAGTAACTTCTTACTAAAATGGTTGGGCCCAACACTCTGAATAACCAAACTCATTAAACTTATCTCAAGGTAATATTTTATATCTCCATTAAGAGATTATGAATTCCATATTAAGAGTATATATTCCATCAACACTAAATGCGGCTACCCAACATACTAAGGTTTTGATCATGTCTTATAGATCTCACTTCTGATATATCAAAGCAACCTACACCTCATGATCAAGTCCATTATTCTCTCAGGATTTAGAGTTGATGTAGAAAGAAGTCGTGAGATTTATTATTCATTTGACAGTCGTTAGGAGAATAATAAATCTCACAGAGGTCCAGTTCAATATGTCTTAACTCTTAAAACATATCAACGTATCAACTAGAAGTATCCACTTCCATGATCAAGACAAATCATCTTAGTTGATATGTTATAGTCTTCGCAGATGAAATGCCCAATTTCATCACCGACTACGAACTAAAATTCTGAGTTTACAAAGAACTTCTGATTTATATCTTTCTGTGACTTTTCACATAAATCACATACTATGCATCTCATGGACTAAGATAATGTCTCATTAGTTCATAAATAGTCTTATATAATTAAACAATTTAATTATTTATGACATGCCAATAAATTGGATTTTAGGACATAAACCCCAACAGGCTCCTCTAGAGGTGGATCAAGGAGATCCTCAAACAGGTGAACTCGGAGTCCTAATGATGTATGACTTGTATATTTCATTCCTGCAAAAGAAAAGGAAGTTTTCCTTAGACAATCTTATATTATTTCCCATGTTTAGCTCTTTGTCCTTGGAATCGCCTTGGATCATGTAGAAACTTTAAATGAGACAAGTTTAGAATTCACCTGATGAGATCTTGTAGTACCAACTTAAACTTATCTTGATTGGCTCTGATGGAATCTGCACTTACTTGAATGTGGCGGAGCCGAATGCCCCTAGTTTAAAATGAATGCATGATTTTTGGAAATCTTGGTTATGATGATTTTTTATTTTATTTTATTTTTTTGAACAGATGATGATAGTGATTTAAAAAAAAAAAAAAAAAATGAATGAGCCATGGGCGAATGCCCCTAGTTTGGAACATGAATTCATGAGTCTTGAAAAAAAACTTGATTTGATCAATTTTTGAAAACAATGATGCAAGTGATGATTTTTTAAAAACAAGTGAGTTAGGCACCTTACAAAGCCATAGTTTGACCCAAAAAAAAAATCTTTTTTAGTGTTAAATGATCCTAAAAAAATGTTCAAGAGTGCGAAATTGCATGGAATTGCATGAATATATGATAAAGGGGTTGCGTGCCACTTGGCACCAAAGGAGTGCCATTCGGCACTTTTGGAGTGCCGCTTGGCACTTTGAGAGTGCCAATCGGCACTTTTAGAGTGCCAAACAACACCTAGCCACGCCACAATGCTTATGCAATGGTGGGTCGACTCCGTACACTTTTCCAACGCGTGTTTCGCATTTTTACAATTTTTGAAAATTTTTTACTTCGTTTGTGATCATGAAACACTCTCCTAATCAGCTACAAACTCTCTAAAACCTATTTCAAACCTGATTAGGAATTGATGCAGCTTATATAAATGAATTCTCCTGCAACAAATCTCTGCATAAAGGTTTGTAACACATAATAATCACAAGCAAAAGTCATCCATAACTAGCAATCATAATTTTTCTCATTCAACAATTCATGATATCAACAGATGGGTTTGTAGCTTTGATTTCAGTACCAAAACCAATTTTATAGCCTATAAACTAGAGGGAATCAAAGCTCTAAGGAATGTCAAAGTCAAGTGGGACTTCCTTTGTGCTACTGTGAAATTCTAGGATCCCGAAGTTTAACACCGCTGAACTCTGTCTGACAATAGAATAACTTTCTGCTACCCTGGGCAATAATCCAAGCAAAAATTTTGTAGTAGTTTCTTGTGATCCCAAGCATAAGGAATCTTTATCTGATGCTCTCAGTCTTCCTATTTTTATTACTAATAGTTTGATTGAAGATCATATGGTGAATCTTCATGCAATTATCTCTCAACTGATTGACAAACGCACCTATGGAGTGAACGACAATAAGTAGAAAAACTTCGGTTTGGCTTTATGCATAGCAGGAAAACTTTTTCTTTGCGCTGGAAGACACAATTTTATGGATGCTTAAGCCATAAGTGTTGTGAATCAAATTAAGGATGGTGATAATCTTGTTTCTTTGATCTTGGTAGAAACTCTTCTAGGACTGGACTCTGTATTTCATGGTGGAGAAATTCAGAACTTCTTAAGGAGTCCTTTGACTTTGTAGATATGGCTGATGGAGCGATTAAATATGATTGCCAAGCCTACAACCGATAATTACGGGCCTAGCAGTTTTCTTAGCAGGGCTGTAATCAAAACTGAGTGCCAAACTGAGAGTGACTGGGTAAAATTCTTAGACAAGAAATCCAGTACCTCAATTCAATGGGACTGTTATTGATGGAAATGCCCACCCCCTCTAATGAGGTCTTTAGGATCAGATCACATCTTCCTTGTTAGGTTACAGAGGGAAACTTTCTACAAGGAGATAGACTCTTAAGGCAATTCAAATATGAGGAAGGAATGCCTGGTGGCAAAAGAAGAAGATTTTTCACTCTTGTGGACACAAATCCTACTTTTGTACAAAAGATGCTATTGGGATTAGAGATGGTTGACCAAGTGGACCAATCTTTTGTCAAGGTTCACTTTCATAGGATGACTACAGAATACTCTAACCGGTTGATAGACAAGATTGTTGATAAGGAGGCTGAGAGGATTGCTATGAGAGAACAATTTCTCAAAGACAACCGGGAAAGACCCAATGAAGACAACTATGAATTCAAAAGAAGGGACAATGATGACAAAGTACCTATCATAGGAGAAATTAGTGATCAACAAAAAGAGAAAAGAATGAAGACAAAGTGACCTTCTTATTTTTTGGCATTGAACATGTTTATTTAAAAGTTGATGTAAAAACTCTTATGTTTAGGAATTATTTAGGATTTGCAGGTTAGGGATTCTGTTTAAAGTGTAGGCTTTTGGGGTTTGGAATTTTTTATGGTTTAGTTTAGGGTTTGGGTTCTTAAGGTTTCATTTGGTTTCGGGTTTGATTTAGGGTTTTGTGTAATGACATGGTTTAATGGAATGGTTGAATTTAAAAAAAAAAAAATTGGTTAATGGGCAAATGGTGGTTTTGTGAAATTGTGACAAAACCAATGCATGGTTGACTACGTACCCCTTTGGCAGAAGGATCAGGTCATCATGTAGTTCATTGATTTTTTTTTATTTGACTTAACTTTTGTCTAGGTCGACCTCTCGGGTTTTAGTTAAACCTAGGAAAGGAAATAACATAATTTACAACCACTTCAAACGTGGTGCTTTCAAACTATTACCTCAGATATGGTATTTCTTCAGTTGATCCATGTTGGTTGGCTCAGTGAAAGGGTTTGCATAAGTCCATCAACCTTACTACTCACCCAAAGTATATCTGTTTGATAATGTATGGGCTTGCCCAATTTTTCTTGAACTTCCCATTTGCATTTTGGACCTAAGCTCGGATTTCCTTCAACACTAAATCCCCCAACTTTAAATCTCTGGTTCTCACTTTCTTGTCAAAAACTTTCCTAAGCCTTCTTTGGTAACCTTGAATATGATACAAGGCTTTGAGTCTTTTCTCATCCAGCATGCACAGCTAATCGTATTTGCTTTGCAACCAATCCACTTCAAGAATTCCATTTTCCAGTACTGACCTTAGTGAACGGACACCCATCTCAATAGGAAGGATTGCTTCTATCCCATACACCAATGAATAAGAAGTGGCTCCTGTAGAAGATTGAATTGATGTTCTGTACCCCTAGAATGCATAGGGCAACTGTAGGTGCTAGTCCTTGTAACTCTTTGTGCTCTTCTTCAAGATTCGCCCTATATTTCAATTAGCAGCCTCAACCGCTCCATTAGTCTGAGGACGGTAAGGTGAAGACTTGTGGTATTGAATGTTGAACTATCATAGTAGCTTCTCTATTTCTCCTTTAAAGTGTTGCCCATTATCAAAGATAATTTCATGTGGTACCTCGTATCTGTAAATGATATTGGTCTAAATGAATTGAGCAACTTTCTTTGAATTCAGAATCTTGTATGAGATAGCTTCTACCCATTTAGTGAAGTAATCAATGGCTACGAGTATGAAATTCATGACCATTAGATGTTGTAGGGTGAATCTTCCCAATAATATCTATCCCTCATGTGGAGAATGGCCAGGGTGATGTCATGGTATGTAATGGCATGAGCTTCAGATCTTCATGGACTTGGCATTGATGGCATTTTCAGACAAAAGCCGCACAGTTAGCTTCCATAGTAGTCCAGTAGTAACCTTGTCTCATTATCTTCCTTGACAGCATTGTGCAATCATATGTGGCCCATAGCTTGACTCATGAACCTCTTCAATTATTTGATGTGCTTCCTTGGCAATTACACGAAGGAGATGAATTTCATCATACGATCTTCGATAAAGCCTTTCACCACAAATAATGTAATTAGTAGACAACCTCTGGATGGTTAATTGATCATTCTTGTCTACAAAGAGTGGGTATGTCCCATCCTTGAGGTACTGTAGGATGTCTGAGTACCATTCGCCTTCTCCATCCTTTCCTTCATCTTCTTCTATCGTCATGCAATAAGCGAGTTCTTCTTTTTGTTCCAACACTATCGGTCTAGTTTCATCTTCTTTTGGCCCATCCATCATGGATGCCATGGTTGCTAAAGCATCTGCAATTTGATTTTACATCCTTGGCACATACCGATATTGGATCTTACTGAATTTTGAGGCCCACTTCTGAAGACATTCACGATACGGCATAAGCCTTTCTTATTTGATCTTCCATTTATTCTAAATCTAAGAGATTATTAAAGTTGAGTCTTCATATACCTCTAACTCCTTCACTCCTAGGCCCAAGGCTGCTTGTAAACCTATAATGCAAGCTTCATATTCTATGGCATTGTTAGTGGCAGGAAAGTTGAGTATGCCAAAAAATGAAAAGTGTGTCTCTTTTGGAGAAATTAAGAGAACTCCAATTCCACTTCCATTTTGATTTGTTGCTCCATCAAAGTACATCTTCAATCCCCATGATGTCCTCATCTGGAAAGTCTCCTTGGATCTCTTCAGCTTCTTTTGGTGAACAATGGGCTAGGTGATCAACAATTGCTCTCCCCTTCATAGACTTTTGAGTCACATACTTAATATCAAATTCTAATAGAAGCAAAACCCATTTAGCAGTCTTTCCATCTTGCACCAATTTTTCCATTAAGTACTTCAAATGATCCATTCTTGCAATCAACAAAACCTTGTAAGCAAGCATATAATGTATGAGTTTACGGGTTACCCATACAAGTGCTACACATGTCTTCTTTAATGGTGAATATTTCTCTTCATAAGGGAACATCTTCTTGCTAATGTAGTAGATTGCATCCTCCTTTCTAGTCTCCCCTAGGTATTGAGCAAGTAGAGCCCGTATCGCTATATCTGTAGTGGTGAGATACAACAATAATAGCTTTTTAGGAACTGGTGGGACAAGTATTGGTGGCTTCATCATATAATTATTGATCTTTTCAAAGGCTTCTTGGCATTGTTCATTCCATACTATAGGGACTTCCTTCTTGAGCAATCAGAAGATTGGTTCACATGTCATAGGGAGTTGGGCTATGAACCTGTTGATGTACTGTATCCTCCCCAGAAATCCTTGGAACTCCTTTTTAGTTCTTAAAGGCTTCATTTCTACAATTGCCTTGATTTTCTTAGGATCAACCTCTATTCCCCAATGGCTTACCATAAACCCTAGCAGTTTTATGGATGTGACTCCAAAAGTACACTTCTTTGGATTCAACCGCAGCTTGTAGAACCAGATTCTTTCAAAGAACTTCCTCAAAGCTGGTATGTGCCCTTCATGGTCTTTGGACTTTACTATCATATCATCAACATAAACTTCTACTTCTTTGTGGATTAAATCATGCACCAAAGTAGTGGCTGCACGTTGGTAAGTTGCACCAGCATTTTTAAGGCCAAACGGCATGACCTTGTAGCAGTATGTCCCCCATGGAGTTATAGAGGAAGTTTTCTCCATTCTTCTGGAGCCATCTTAATCTGATTGTATCCTGAAATTCCATCCATAAATAATAACAAAGCATGACCTGCTGTGTTGTCAACCAGGACGTCAATGTGAGGCAATGGAAAGTCATCTTTCAGGATGGCCTTATTCAGATCTCAAAAATCTACACACATTCTAACCTTCCCATCCTTCTTCGGTACCAGAACCACATTAGCTAACCACTCTGGATAGTTGACCACTCTTAGGAATCTTGCATTGTATTGTTTCTCTACTTCTTCCTTGATCTTAAAAGTCCACTTTGGCTTCATTCTTCTCAACTTTTGCTTGACTGGCTTAATGGTTGGATTTGTTGGAATGCAGTGTTGTACTATATCTATATCAATCCCAAGCATATCTTCATATGACCAAGCAAAGACCTCCTTGAACTCTGTCAACAGTGCTACTAATGTATCCTTCTCTGAAGTGGTTAAGGTATTGCCCACTTGGATCATTTTGGGCTCATCAATTCCCAGGTTAATGGGTTGGGTTTCTTCTTTTATAGGTTCAAGGTATCCATGTTTTAATTCCTTATTATTAAGAAAAATCAAAAATCATATTAAAAGGGAAAGATTTTTAACAAACTCTACAAACTCAACTGGAAAACTATCACAAATAGATTTAACAGGAATAGAAACACTAGCAAAAATAGACTCAATAGGAACGAAAACAATGTTCTTGGCAGGAGTGACTGGCTCAGTGGTCTTGATCTTCTTGGTAAAAGTGACTGACTTGATAGTTTTGATCTTCCTCATGGAGTCCTCTATAGGGTGGGCGGCTCCTTCCCATGCCCAGTTCTTCAACTCAATCGTGGCTTCCACAATGGCAAATGGCTCCCAATAAGCTCCTTCTTCCTTCAGCATCGATACCGAGGGATCTACATCCATATAATCCATAGCTTCTTCTTCAATCTCCATGTTTGTAGACTTGTCAATCACAAAAGCACCCAGGCGCTCTATGCTGTCCACCCATTCATCAAACAAGTCGTGCTTGCCACTGTTGCCCAAGTAGGTGGGTTAAGGGAGATGCTCTAACTCACTTTCTTCCATCCTCTCATTATTACATTCAGCATTCTCAAGTGTCATGATTTTGAGACTGTGGACCATCAAGTTTTGGTCTAAAGCAGCCAACTTGGCATCTATGTCATCCTCCCCTTCAGTATGCGAGATTGGTGAACTTGGTTCTGAATCATAATATGACCCTAATTCCGAAACTTCTCTTCCATGTTTGTCATACCAAGGGCCAAACCTTGAACTAACATTAGTGATATCACTCCAATCTGAAAGGTGCCCATAGGAATATTCATCATGATACATTTGATTGGCTTGTGCATTCTCCTCTCTTGCATTCTCTAACACATTTATAAGCTTGTATTGATCACTATTAGTGTCGCTCCATTTGTTGGCTTCGGCATCGTCTTCTATGTCTTCATCATAATAGTCCACATCACTGTTATATTCCTCAAAGAATAGGTCTTCATCTTCATCTTCTCTATCACTAGGGGGTTCACCCCAATCATTACCATTGTACGAGCTATCATAACTTCTGCTATTGTCGTCACTATTGGTGATACTGTCATCATCATCATGTCCACTATCACTGCTGTTGTTGTTACTACTACTATCACTTTTATCTTCACTTCCATCTTCATCATCACTAGGAGATGTTCCCTCTTCCTCATCTTCATCATTGTCTCTTAGTTCATACGGGCTCTTTAATGTATGCTGGCAGGCCTCCCAATATTCCTCTTCATCTATGTTGCAAATAGGATCTCCAAGAAGTGTAGTCATGGCATTAGGATCCATATAATTAATCCAATCAACAAGAACCCAAGTTGTATCTTCTTTCTTCAATTCTAGAACCTTGTTATTGCAGTCAAGTAGTATCTCAAACCCAAGCACCATTGTCTTTGTCACAAGATCAAATCGGTTTAGGGAATCCCTAATAACGTTGACTTTCTCCAGCTTTGACAAACTTTCCGTTCAATGTAGAAGTATAGGGCTTCAAAGGTTCTGAAGGACAAGGGAGTCCTTTTGCTTTGGCTTTAGCTCAGGCCATCTTTGTCATTTCTATCTCTAACAAATCATCATCAATGGGCTTATAGCCTAGCCTAAAAGGTGGTGTGGCGGTAAGAATCATCGAGACTTGAACAATAGGTTTCTTCATAGTCCTCCCCAAATTCATCCCTAGAAGATAGTTCATTCTCCTCATCATTGCTACCACATTGTTGTTACCATAAGAAGCAAAGTCCATCGGGATCTTCTCCACTCCTTCTTCTCTCTTTTCAAAGCCAAGTCTCTCAATCTCAAAGCCATCCAAGGTCAACGGCTCTTTCTCAAAATCAATACCGTAAATAGGTTTAGTCATAGTTAAAGTGTCCCCATATATGGTCAAAATAGCCCCTTCATGTGGAAACCAAACCTTTTGATATAGAGAAGAAGGTACAGCTTCTATGTCATGGATCCATGGTCGCCCAAGGAGCATGTTGAAGCATGAGGCTATATTAAGGACTTGAAAATCCACTTTCTTAACCATCAGTCTGATGGTAAGTTCTAATGTTATGGTTCCCAAGACTTCTCTTCTACTATTGTTGTATGCCATCACATGTTGATCAGTAAGCACAAAGTCTTCAATATTGAGGCCTAAGTAGCTAGCAAACTTCAAAAGACATACATTTAAAGCACTTCCATCATCTATCAAAACCATCGATATCCTCTTCCCCATGGAATCTACAGTGATATGAAACGGGTCGTTGTGGTGCTTACCCTTCTTGGTTAGATCCTTGTCAGAATAGGAAATGGTGAGTTCCCTATTTATGGACCCAATCATAGCATCTAGATCCTGAGAGGTTGTGGTTGTGGGGACTTGAATTTGGTTGAGAAGGTCTACCAGATTTTTTCGGTGTTTGTATGAGGCCATAAGTAAACCCCGTAAGGATATGTTGGCTTGAGTCTTTTGTAATTGCTTAAGGACTTCATCCTCTTCAGCAAGTGTTTTTTTGGGTGGATCTATTCAAGGCTTCCACTGGGTTGTCAGTCTCTAAATGTGGGGGTGTGAAATGTCTCCCCCCTTGTTATATGGGCAATATTGGTTGGATCTGGGATCGATATCTTGGGATTTAAAGTGATTCCCCCCACCTATGTGTGTTTCGCTATTTACATAGGGTTTGAAGTGTCTCCCCCCATTTATAGGTATTAAGTTGGATTGGGGTTCGAAGTGTCTCCACCCATTTATGGATATTTGGTTGTTCTCGAGTTCTGGTATTTCATTCCATACGTCATATCCTGTGGTGGTGGTAGATGTCCTACCCATTAATTCTTCCCATGTCATCGTGAAGCATTCGGGTACTTCATAAATCAAGTCGGATGGGTCTTCCTTATTTTCTTCTTCGGTCAACAAGCAATTAATCCTTGGTCCTTTCCCAAAATTATGATTGGGCAATGGATTGTTAGTGATGCTAGGCCTTGTAGGCGATGCAATCACCTTGTTATCTATTAGGTCCTGAATTACATGACAAAGGGTGAAACAATGGTTAGTTTCATGACTAAGGCCTTGGTGGTAAGCACATCTTTTATTCACATTAAACCTTAAGGGCAAGGGGTTCGGAATTGGTCTTGGATCTATGAGTTTTAGTAACCCTTTTGCTTTTAGCTTGTCATATACTTGGCTCATGGGCATGTATAACTCATGAAATTCCCTTTTAGGTCTGGGTACTTATGGTACTTGCACAGGTGCAATGGGTGCAATCAATTGATAAGGATCATTTTTATGGATGTTGAAAATTTCTATAGGCTTAAAATTAGATCCTACATTCTTTTTAAACCTTGGTGGGTCATCTTTCTTTATAGTTCCATTGTTTATTGCATCCTCAATTAGGGTTCCCACAACAATCAAAGCTTTAAAATTAGGAAAGTATTGTGCAAACAAATACTTGTGGTATACAGGCAATAAATTCTTTACAACCATGGCTAACTGTTCCTCCTCACTCAGTCTACTCATCTTCTGTGCTGCCTTGGCTCTCCACTTGGTAATGAAAGTAGAGAAGGATTCTTTCAGTTCTTGCTTAGTGGTCTTGAGGTCTCTCCTTGTGATGTCCACTTCTATATTGTACTTGTATTGTTTGTGATACTCTCGCAGATGTCCTCCCAATTTCTTGCCCTTGCATCTTCCAAATTGAGGAATCACCTAAGAGCGACTCTAGTTAGTGTGTTTTGGAACATTTAAGCAAGTACTACTTCGGTCTCACCTAAGGGCTACATAGCCCTCATATACATCTTCAAATGTGACTTCGGGTAGCTGGTCCCATTAAACTTGTCCAAGGTTGGCATCTTGAACTTGGGAGGTAGCCTCACATCAGGGAAGAGAGAGAGGGAATCATAGTCCATAAGGTCCTCCATCTTATAGGATCTCCTAATCATCTCCTCCATTTTATTCATCCTCTAGTTAATCTTCTCTACAGCCGGTGGATCATAATCAGTCTTGTCCTCCTCTTGATTACTCTTCGAATTTTGAAACTGTTGCATCATACAGTTCATGTCTTCCCTCAGTTGAATCTGACTAACTACCATGGTGTTTAGTAGCTCTTGGGTGTTCATAGGTTTCTTTGTGTTTGGGTGTTCTCCTTCTTCCGCCATACCGCTAGGAGCTCCAAACTTCTTGTGGCTTGAACTGTCTTGGAGGTCAGAGATAAGGTTGTGATGTTGCAGTAATGGAGTTTCTTCTATGCTTGAAGGCTTCAGTATTATGATGGGAGTGATAGGCTTGGAACTAGAGCTACTAGCTTGAGTGTAGGGCTTTGGTTCTCCTTGTAGCCTTCCTTCATATCTTGACCGGACTCTTCCCTAATGGGTTGGTCAGGTTAATCAAAGCTAAGACCCCATCCACATCCATCAATCAACCAAAACAAATACACATAACATGCAATGCAATTTTAACCAGGACCGACCTAAGGGTAGTATAAAACATTTAACTATAACACTGTAATCATTAAATGAAATAATAACCACTTTAGTTAGCCAAAATAAACTAAATAGGTAGAACCAATATATATTAGTAATAAACAATTTTTTCACTTATAAAGGTCAATAACAATAAAACAGTAGTTCGATATGGAAAACATTTAAGTCATTATGTTGTAGGGTGGGTTTGTTGTTTCATTGTTTCCCACAGCTAGGACATTACACCTCCTAACTTGTAATGTATTGAATATTACGTTGGTTCGAACAGCATGGTTTGTCCCTTACAGTCAACAGGAAATGATCCAGTGACTTTAGGCTATAAGTTGGTGAGTTCACCACTAGGTACCTAAATCTAATGAAGGCCGGTGATCTGTGGTTACTACCACCACAAGTTGTTGAAAAGGGGTGCATACATATTTGTTTGGATGGCACACACTATGACAGTTAAGGAAAGATTTTAACAAACAATACAAACAACAAAATGTCATACACCAAAATATTATACAACATCTCATCAAACATAAATAAACAAACAAACAACAATATCACACAAGACCATGCAAAAACAAGGGTACACATTTGGTCACTTAAGTCTAATACGAAGCTTAGCCCTCGACATCCCCAGCGGAGTCGCCACTGTGAGAGATCTCAAAAGTAACCCTCAAAAAAGAGATTTGGGTACCTTTTAGGGCACCTCTCTTTTTGGTAAGTGGTATGGAGTCGCCACTTATTTTTTATACAAAAAAAATAAGAAAATAAATAAATACATGACTGAATTGTTCTCTTCATTGATTGAATAAAAAAGTATATATTTGAAAATTTGAAAAATTACATGGCTTTGGGTCCTAGTTACAAACTACCAAATAATTACATGGCTTTTTGTCCTAGTTACATTCTACCCAAAATAAAATAAAGACAAGGCTAGATCTACTTATCCAAAGACCTAAACCCGAAGGCTAGGTTACAGAATAAGAAGATGTTAGGCACTCATTCCTCCCAGATAGAGTCTGGTATTCTAGACTCTTATGACCAATGTACCATTTTATGCATGTCATGAATGATATGTTGAACATGTGAAACAAAAATTAAATCACACAAATTTATTTATGAATGAAGTCTCTTCTTTTAAAAAGAATCAGATCTGTTTTGGTTGGTAAAAAATTGATTTTGATTTGTCAAAATACCAGATCTTTTTTGTAGTATGTAGAAAAAAGTGACTTTTGGAGATAAAAATTTAGATCTGTGTTTATTGCATAAAATAAAGTCTTTTGATTTGAAAAATATCAGATTTGTTTTTAAGAACTAAAAAAAATGATTTTTTTGGTTTCTAAAAGATTTTATGATAACAAAAAATGGTTTTTGATAACAGAAAAATCAGATCTGTTTTTTATATTTTTTTAAAAAAAATGAAAAATATTTTTTAAGAAGAAAGTTTCACTTATAATATAAATTTATGCAACATGCATTAATCTTTTTTAAGAAGAGAGTTTCACAACCACAATCATGTTTAATCTTTTTCTTTATTTCAAAATCTGCATATGTAAAGAAAAATCGTCAGTTTCTAATTTGAGAAAAATTCAGATTTGTTTTTTGATTGAGAAAAAAAATTCAAATCTATATCTAAGAAAGATGCAAATCTATTTTTATGTTAAGAAAAATTCAGATATGTTTTTTATTGAGAAAAAATTTAGATCTACATCTAAGAAAAACACAGATTTGTTTTTATTTTAATAAAAAATCAGATTTACATGTAAGAAAGATACAGATCCGTTTTTGACTAAGAAAAATTTAGATCTACATCTAAGAAAGATGCAGATCCATTTTTTGATTAAGAAAAATAATTGTTCACATGCAAATTATTGGAATCAAGAAAAAGATCATAGAAGTGGTATAAAAAACAAGATCATGCTTTAACAAAACAATGATTAATAATTTATGGATAAAGAATAACATTCATCATCATAAACAAGAAGCCTAAAAAAGGATAGGATGATTGAAAACAACATCTTGCATGAGCACCCCTTGTTCTTGAGAGGATGCTTTAGGGTTTAAAGAAATTTATTCAATTATCTTTGAAACCTAAAAACCCTAATTTAAGTAGCAAATCTCAGAGCGGATCAACAAATATTAGCAATTTGACAGCCTCAAAACATATGCCTCTCAAAGCGTAAAAAAAAAAAAAACAAAAAAACAAAAAAACAAAAAAACAAAAACAAAAACAAAAACAAAAACAAAAACAAAAAAAACATGGACAATTAGAACGCAAATCAAGACTCATCCTTCTACAAAAAGATCGAAAAGGATGTGCCTTATCGTCACCCGAAGGGAGTTGGGCCAAAGCCCAAAAGGAGGCAATTCGGCACTTTTAAAGTGTCGAACGTTCTTCGGTGTTCGCGTGCATTTTGGATTCTCTTTCTAGGGTTTTTTTATCCAATCCTTATACCTAGACGTGTTTTCATCCTTAGTCTATGATTCTTATCTCTTTCCTGGATAATTTAGACTTTTTCAAGAACAATTATCTTGTAAATAATTCTTTAAAATAAATCTTGATAAAGTTCAGATTATCCACAATTTTATTGTTATCCAATCATCCCTTTTATTCCTATGCATGCAATCCTATTTTAAACAATAATTATCAACCAATCACAAAATTATTTAATTAATTTTAATTTTTTAACCAATCAAAATTAATTTAAATTAATCGTGTGTGGTCGACTCTACCTAGACACAATGCACGCTTACTGTGCAAACTTGATTATGCGATATCTTTCAATTCTGTAGTCCGATTTGGAAACCAAACATACCATTGCAACCGTTAGAATCTCAAGATCATTTTTATGAAATGTAATGAATGAGTTAATGCATGTAATGCAAAACAAATTGACGTATGTAATGCAAGAACAAATTGATGCATGTAATACAATCATGATTTTTGGGGTGCATTGATGATCACTCAAGTCATTCTCCTTGATTAAATCATGGGTGCAAAATCAGGTGTCTACACTAGACCATGCCTCATGGACAAAGGTGGAATACTAAGGAAGGCCTCGAATCCCTACTCCATTAGAAAGGCAGGATAGCACGCATCAGTAGATGCATGGAACAAATGGAGGGAAAACAAAGACCATGCCCTTCGATCGCAAACCCTCTCAGCACCCTATGTTCAAGATCAAAGAAAAGCTATCCATCAGCACACATAATATATGTACCAAACTGATAAACAGAAGGGAAGAGAAGCATACCTAACCCTTCCACACTTGAGCGGAAGGATGCCTCTTCAAATCTTATTGCAGATGAGTGTCCTCGATATTGTCATCTATCTCTCCAGTATAGGCCTCTGATCCAGCCTAACAAGGTGGAAACCCCGGTCTACGACTACTATGCTTAGGGGCGCTGAGCCTAGCCTAGCTGCATCATCAGCCTCCAAATTTGCATCTACGTCAAACATGAGCTCATCTCCAAACTTGTCGCCCCCTAGGCATTCTCCCTCCTTGGTCTAAGGGAACTGTGAAGAACCTCCACCTGAACTAGTATGAAACTAAGATAAGGCACTGGCCATCTCTACTGAACATCGACTCCTAATGTGATGTGCTATGTGCATACCCCTAAAGGGCGCAATATCATCACCTCCTCAATCAAAACACCTCTGAAGGGTCCGGTACACCTACAAACTAGCTGAAATGGTGTCATCATCACTACCAGACGAATCCCTTCAGGATAAAGCAATAATAGGAGCCTTCTCGCGATCCCCACTAGACCTCGACCGTTGAGACATAATCTACAAAGACAAATTCAGATTTAATCAGTAAGCCCAAATTAAATGGCAATGCAAGCAAACAAGTATGTCTAACCCTACTACCTAAAACGTACCATGCATGATCATACCAAAATGTAATGTTTTCTCAAAATATCAAGGTTTTCAAAATGCCTCTCTTGGGATTCAAATTCGGTAGTGGCCGTGTACTCCTACCTTTTTTATCTCAAAATATCAAGGTTTTCAAAATACCTCACATGGGATTCAAACTCAGCAGCGACCGTTTAATCCCTCCTTTTTTATCTTAAAATATCAAGGTTTTCAAAATACCTCCCTTGGGATTCGGATTTGGCAACAACCGTTTAGTCTCATCAGGATTCAAATTCGGTAGCGACCATTTAATCTTATTTGCCTCTTCGGGATTCAAATTCAGCAGCGATCATTTAATCATGTCCACCTTTTCGAGGTTCAAATTCAACAAAGACCGTTTAGTCTTATCGAGATTCAAATTCAGCATCAACTGTTTAATCCTATCCACCTTTTTAGGATTCAAATTTGGCAGCGACCGTTTAGTTTCATCGAGATACAAATTCGGCAACAACTATTTAATCCTATCCACCTCTTCAGGATTAAGATTCAACAATGACCGTTTAATCCTATCCACCTTTTCAAGATTCAAATTCAACAGTGACCGTTTAATCCTATTCGCCTCTTCGAGATTCAAATTTGGCAACAACTGTTTAGTCTCATTGAGATTCAGATTCAGCAGCAACCATTTAATCCTATCCACCTTTTAGAGATTCAGAATTCAGTAGCGGCCATTTAGTCTCATCGGGATTTAGATTTGACAGCAACCATTTAATCCTATCCACATTTTCGAGATTCAGATTCAATAGTGACCGTTTAGTTTCATTGGGATTCAGATTCGGTAGCGATCGTTTAATCCTATCCGCCTCTTCAGGATTCAGAATTAGCAGCGACTGTTTAATCCTATCTGCCTCTTCAAGATTCAGATTTGGCAGCAACCGTTTAGTCTCATTGGGATTTAGATACGACAGGGAACCTTTAATCCTATCCAACTTTTCGAGATTCAGATTCAGCAGTGACCATTAGTTTCATTGGGATTCAGATTTGGCAGAAATCGTTTAATCCTAACCACCTTTTCAAGATTCAGATTCAATAGCGACCATTTAGTCTCATCATAATTTAGATTCGACAGCGACTGTTTAATCCTACATTTTTCAAAATTATTCTCATTCAAAATTTCTTTGTCCTCACATTTTCAATACCCAAAATCTCCGGTCATCCTACATCATTTTTTATGTTTTCCTAGGTTTTTCTCCTCAATTTTTGTTGTTTTAGTGGCATCCAACATTTGCATTTTCATCTATGCTACCTAAAATTAAGTTTTACTTGCATGGACAGGTGTCTATATATGTAATTATACATGTATGCAATTCACACACACACACACACATATATATATATATGAATGTGAACCTTCGTGCCTACATGTATGTGCGTGTGAAAGCATGCAAGTATGCTTATGACGCTCCCCAACCAGCTCATTGCTAGTCCCTAGCAATTTAAGCGACTTGAGACAAAGACACAAAATAACAAAAAAAATTATTACTTTGGTAGAAATTGTTAATCAAAGATCAAAACACTAACAACCACCAAAGATATTCCACATGCCATCAATACTTAGTGTGTGAATAGTTTAGACAACACAAACACAACCTCAGTCTTAAGATAAAATATGGCTTGAATTTCTATCCAAAGTTATACTTCAACTCAAATCTCACAGTTGTTAACACTCAACAAATAAAATCACTCCGAAAAGGGTGTAACACTCTCAAACATATGTGAGCAGAATAATATAGAACAAAGACTAATATCTCACATATAAATAAGATGAAGAACGGTGAAGCAAAATAAAGGATATTTATAGTCTCATGAAAGGATGCCAAACACTAAGAATATTACACCACACACATTGATTAGTCATGTCAAGATCCAAACCATACCTTCCTTAAGATCAAATAGGGCTTTCATTGGTACGTAATGTAGGGTAAAGAGGAGGAATTTAGAACAAAAGGTATAGGTAAAAATAAAAAGTGTTCCCAAGAATAATTAGAGAGACAACTTCTTTTGAATATATGACAATTAATTTATTCTCTCAAGTTTCTTGAATATTGCACTTTCACTTTTTTTCTTTTTCTTCAAAATTTCATCAACAAATTCATTCTCTATTTCTTCCTCTTTTACATTCCCCTTTTTTTTCAACATTTTTCCTTTTCTATTTATGAATCTTTTTTCTTTCTTTTTTTTTTTTTGAGTGAGTCCTCCTTTTCTTCCAACTATTTCACCACAAATTTATCGTAATCAAACAATTTGATTGCATTCATTCTTGGAACACCTTAGGAAAGGGTTTGAGAAAGAACGGCTAAAATAATAGGCTCAAATGGGTGACTAGCGGTAATGTATCAAGAAAGAAAATAATAAAGGCTCAAAATTAACAAAGATGGCCTAAAATCATCTCTTAAGGATTGTTATAGTTCTTCAAAATCCATGACTTTAACATATTTAGGTGTGGCATAAAATTTGATGAATTCTTAGCATTCAACCAATTCAAAGAATAATGAGACTAAGCAACAAAAAACTTATGTGCTTCCAAATGAAAAATGAGGTCAAAAGAAAATAACCCTAAAATAAAAAATGAATGGCTCAAGAACTCACTTGGGTTATAGTCTCTACATTTTATTTTCAAGATTTTCAAAGTCATCTCTATCTCTCAACCAAGAAACATGTTCATTTGGGTAAAGTGCATGTGCATACTAGTTGAGCATGAAAAACAGTGGAATTGTTTAGATAGAAGTAGTATAAAGAACTTTGACTTAAAACTCTTGCTAAAGCAACACTTCTTCTTTTTTTTTTTTTTTTTTTTTTTTTTTGAAAATTGGACTAAAAACAAAAATCATTAAAAACAACCCAAAAGAAAAAAAAAATAACATAAAATAAAACCAAATGCAAATCATCTCAAGTTCCTCCCCCCAACCTAAAACTTACATTGTCCTCAATGATAATAAGGAAAAACAATAAAGAGTAGAGATTACAGAGAGTACCTTGAAGAGACGAACATAAATGAACAAAAAAAAAAACTTTAACACCTACAAAAGGGGTTAGAAAACAAAACAACAAAAATAATAAAAATAAATAAAAATTTTTTAAAAATAATTATAAAAAAAAAAAAAAAAAAAAAAAAAAAAAAAAAAACACACACACACACACACACAATCTAAACTACAACACAAATACTAATGCTAATTGCTTGGCAAGTCTTGATAAATGGGATCCTCCAAATTAATGGATTCCTCCTCTTGTGAAAAATTCTCCAGAAATGGCTTAAGACATTGTCTAATTCACCTTAAATATGTTACCATTCTTAGGATTTTCAATTTCTATGGCGCCATGGGGGAACACATTTTTAACAATGAAAGGTCCAATCCATCTAGATCTCAAATTTCCAGGGAACAAATGTAACCTAGAATTATACAAAAGAACTTTTTGAGACGGTTCAAAAGATTTCCTTAAAATTTGTTTGTCATGAAAAACCTTCATTCTTTCTTTAGAAATCCTAGAATTCTCATATGCATCATGCCGAATTTCTTCCAACTCATTCAATTGCAATTTTCTCAATGAACTAGTCTTGTCTAAGTTAAAGTTAAACATCTTTATTACCCAATATGATTTATGTTCCAATTCCACAAGCAAGTGACAAGCTTTACCATAAACAAGTCTATACGGAGACATACCAAGAATATTTTAATAGGCAGTGTGGTACGCCCAAAGTGCATCATTCAACCTTAAAGACCAATTTTTACGATTTGGGTTAACTGTCTTTTCCAAAAAAAATTTAGTCTCCCTAGATGGTTTGTCATTGTCCTTTAAATAAATCCTATGAGTACAAATTAATGGACTAAGTCCTTTTATGTTAGCCATGTTCCTCCCTATGACACCCTTATGTTTTCTCAAAACATTTAATAACTTACATTCTTGCAAGGAATCAAGTTCAGAAGATATTACCATAGGAAAAGTCTCATCGGTTCCTAGAAAAGCATACTTGAGATCATTTGGCCAAGGTTTCAACTTCCATTTAGGTACTTGCTCACTAGATGAGAACAACTTTATCTCACAAGGTAGCAACTACTCATATTTCAATTTCCAATTGTTCGCTTCCAATTCCTGTGCAGATTCCAAGAGACAATGAATGTATGCAATTTCAGAATTCTCATCAAAGTTAAAATCACATGAATTGACTAAACAAGTTTCTAATGTTTGGTCTTGAACAATTGTTTCAATCAAGTTAACTTCATGCACATCCTCTTCATCCCTAGTTTGCTTACAAGTATTAAAAATATTAAGCTCAAGGGTCATATTGCCAAAAGACAATTTTAAGACTCCACTTCTACAATTTATCAATGCATTAGAAGTTGCAAGAAATGGGAGTCCTAAAATCACAAATATTTGAGAATCAACATTAGAAACAGGATGCATGTCCAAAATAATAAATTCAACAAGAAAATAAAATTTGTCCACTTGAACCAAAACATCCTCAACAACACCCTTTGGAACAATCACAAATTGATCGGCAAGTTGTAAAATTATGGAAGTGGGTTTTAACTCACCTAGACCTAATTGCTCATACACTGAATATGGCAAAAGATTCACACTTGCCCCAAGATCAAGCAAAGCTTTCTCTATCTTTGAATTACCAATCACACATGAAATAGTAGGAAAACCTAAATCTTTAAACTTTGGAGGTCTTTTGTTTTGAATGATTGCACTAACTTGTTCAGTAAAAAATGCCTTCTTATGTACATTAAGCTTACGCTTAACAATGCACAAATCTTTCAAAAATTTAGCATAAGATGGAATTTGCTTTATGGCATCCAAAAGAGGAATGTTCACTTTAACTTGCTTAAGCACTTCAAGGATTTCAAAATTTTGATTCACTTTTTGAGGGGAAATCAACCTTTCGGGAAAAGGAGTAAGGATAGGACACCTTTCAATTTCATTAGATTTAAACTCAAGGACCTCATCAATACTCTTTATTTTGGAAGACTCATCAAGTGTATTGCTTTTAGGAATATCTTTTTCAATGATTTTTCCACTATGAAGAGTAGTTACAGATTTAACTTGACTCACTTTATTTTCAAAGGAACTACAATCATCAACACAAAATTGACCTTGGGGGTTTGGTTGTGGTTGAGATGGAAACTTACCCTTTTCTATTGTGCTCATGGATGTGGTCAATTTAGTAAGAGTGCTCCTAATGTCATTTATGGCTTGTGAGTTTTGATTATTAATGGTGGATTGAGTTTGCATGAATTGTTGCAAAGTGTCCTCAAGACTCTTCTTTGGAGAGGGATTATAGGGAACAAAATTTGAAGAATCATGTGTAGGAGGTGCAACCACATTATCATTCCTCCAACTAAAATTTTGGTGACTCCTCTACCCTGAATTGTATTTCTCTGAATAGGGGGAAGGGTATGATTTTTTCACCATGTTCATAGCATTTTCTTGATCATGCAACACCTCTTTAAAAGCTAGAATTGTAGGGCATTCATTGGTAGGGTGTTCCATGGTCTCACAAATTCTACAAACTTCATCAATTTTAGGCACAGTATTAATTCCATTGACCTTCCTTAATTCCATGGCTTCAAGCTTCCTAGTTAGACTAGCCACCCTAGCACTAAGGTTATCATCTTCCCTAAGTTGGTACTTACCACCCCCAGAGGGGTTGGTGGATGCTCTAGACCTATCCGAGGTATCAGTGGTATCCCAAGATTGGGCATTCTCAGCTAAGAGATCAAAATAATCAAAAGCCTCATCAGGATCTTTATTCAAAAATTCTCCATTGCACATCATCTCTACGAATTGGCGCATCTTTGGAGTTAAACTTTTATAGAAAAAAATAATTATACGCCAAGTTTCATAGCCATGATGTAGACAAGCATTAAGAAAATCTTTAAATCTTTCCCAACATTGATAAAATGTCTCATTATCTTTTTGTGAAAAATTCATTATTTGTCTTTTAAGTGCATTAGTCCTATGAATTGGAAAAAATTTCTTTAAAAATTCAATTTGCATCTCTTGCCAAGTACCAATTGATCTAGGTCTCAAAGAATTAAGCCAAGTTTTTCCTTGTCTTTAAGAGAAAAAGGGAACAATTTCAACCTAATGGTCTCTTCATTACATGATTGGTCATGGAAGGTAGAACATACCTCCTCAAATTCCTTAAAGTGTAGGTAAGGATTTTCAAAATCTAAGCCATGAAATTTAGGAAGTAATGAAATCATACCGGGCTTAAAATTAAAATTATTTGCATTAGTTGGAAAAATGATGCATGATGGTGCACTACTCCTAGTAGGTTGCAAATAATCCCTGAGAGTTCTAATGGGTTGGTCAGGATGGAAGTTTTCATTATTTAAATTATTCTTATCACGATGATTACTCTCTAAGTCCGCCATGATATTAAGTGTGTGAGAATGTGTGAAAGAATCAGATAAATTGCCAAAAAAATTATTAGACTCAATTCTAACCAAGCGATTATCACTATCACAACACCAAACACGCATGCAATAGTAAAGCAAGAAAGAAAACGAAAAAGAAAATAAAATAAAACAAAAACCTTTAACAATAAAGAGAAGTAAAAATAAAAAGAAAAACTCTAAAAGAAAACTAAACTACTTAAAAAGAAAAGAATTGGAGAGATATTACCAAATATGTGAAGAAATTTAATGCCGAAAACCTCTCCAACAAAGTAGAACGCTTTTCTAATCACCTAATCCCCGGCAACGGCGTCAAAAACTTGCTGCGACTTAAATAATGCTCCTAAATGCAGGATTGTCACGAAGTAATAACTCGGTAAGTCCGAGGTCAAATCCACAGGGAAAAGGGAATTGATTAGCAAATCACAAGACAATAAAACTAAAATAATAAAGTTTAATTGAAGAGATTTTTAATAGTTTAGTGAAAGTAATTTAAATTGAGTGAAAATAACTATATATTAAGGTGCTAAGGTTTGAGGATCCACACACAACACATCTATTGGTAGTCTTGACAATATTTATTTTATAACTCAACTAAAATTCATATGAAGGATGATTTTAGTTGGATGATTTAACAATAAAAACTTGAGAATTAATTGTCTAAGGTAGTTTCATGCAATTGATTGATTTTAGGCAAAACAAAAGTAGTGAATTAGTTCGCAGGGAATACTAAGCATTTAACGTGCCCGGAGTCTACGATAAATCAAAGAATTATACAAAACTAAACAATTTTCTAGATGAGTAAAAAAATCAAAAACATAAAAATATAAGCATTAAAACCAATAAATAATTGTTAAGAACATACCAATAAACGGTTGAGTTTCACCCCTTGCCTTAGCAAGGCTTCTAGCAAGCCATAACACAAATAAAACTCTAAAAACTGTAAAGAAACTTTAAGAAAACCTAAAATTATGTTCTATAGCAGCTCTTACCTGAATTTTTCCCTAAAGAGCCTATAAATAGGTCAAGGAATCCTATTACAAGTTGAATTCCCGTTTGGACGAAATCCCAGGTTTTTAGGCTTCAATTAACCGACGTTTTTGGCCCATTTAGCTTCAAAATTATGAATTTTAGTAAACTAAAAATTTGTAGCCCTTTAAGTTATCTTTACAGCCCAACTTGAATCATCTCAATTGGACATCGGAGCTGAAAGTTATGCACCAAATACTAACTGGTGCACAGGCTTGAATCCCAATCCGAATTGGACTTGGATTAGGTGCAAATTTCCTTTGATTTCTTCCTCCAATTGGACTTGAATTTAATTGGGTTGGCCTTCTTTGACTTCATCATGGCCCTTGCAAAATTAAAGTCCATTAGCTTTCTTCTTTGCACAAATCCACTTATTTAATTTCATTATCCTACAAAAGACAAATTCATGCATTAAAATTCAATTAAGCACAAAATTGATTATTTAGCATTATTCCAAAACCAATTATAAAATGCATGAATTAACTCAAAATAAGTATGATAATGCTTTCTAATAATGATATAAATGTGCAAAATTAAGCTATTATCACCTATAAACATATGAACAAAAAAAATATTTTCCAACATCATCATGGCATAAATGATTAAAAAAATATATATATATATATATATGCAAAAATACCAAAAATAAAATAAATAATAGCATGCTTTCCTAGTTGCATTGCTACTAACATATTTGCAAAAAATAAAAATAAAGAGAAAGAAAATAGACACTAACCTCAAGTGCTAAACAGAAAGCTAAAGCGACAAACTGAAGCTAAAAGCTAGACCCACCAGACCATGACAAGCTCCAGAGAATTTTTTTACAAGGGAGAATTCAGAGAAATGAAGTCAAAATGGTTAAAATGAGGCTTTAGGGCCCATTTATAGGCCACCATATGGCCTAGGCAGCCCGGCGCACCTTTATTGGCTGCCGGGTTTGCCTAGCGCACATATAATGGCTGCCAGACAGCATTGATTGGTTGACCGTTGATTAAAAAAATAAAAATAAAAAAAAAATAAAAAAGAGAGGAAGTTTTCGCCCGATACCAAAGAGCCAAGCCAGAATAAATTTTTCTTAGACCAACTGCAACAACTCAATCTTCACTAGAGTAAGACCAATCTCGGCCCATGAGCAGTAGTCGTTGCACGCAATTTTGGGGCAAAAAAATGTAGAATTACGTTCTTTATCCAACACCTCTCCTTGCAATCAAGATGTCAAATAAAGAAGGGGCACCTGTAGATACCATATTTTATCCGCCCTAGATTTGCATGTCAGACCTCGAAAATTCCAAAAATATTAACTTTCTTTCATAGGACCGCGGAAACATCTAGATTGACGTGGCACAACCTGTTCAGGCATTGGAGCACTCAAAATGTCATTTTAGGTCAAATTGACCAAAATGCCCACGATCAACCGAAAGTCAAAGTCGGTCAAAATCATCCCAAAACAACATTTTTCATTGATAGGCCAAGAATGTATTGACCCCTTGTGATGAATTAACCAATTAATTAGCCAAGTTAATTAATTAATTCAATTAGCATGTAATAAGCGTGGTAGCACAAACAAATCACCAACTAAATTAAAATACAGCGGAAAATAAATTGACAAGATGATTTGTTTACGAATGGAGAAAACCTACATGGCAAAAACCCCACCGAGTGATTTTAAGGTCACCACTCCCGAGAATTCACTATTATCACAACAAGTGGTTACAAATAAAAGAATCCTAGTATCTTATATTAATCTACAGTTGAACTCTTACTCAAATACCCAATTGGACTTGTTCTATAATGACAATCTCTCATTTTCAATGCATATCTCCCAGTACGTGACTAACCAATTCGATGTGTGAATCCCAGTACGCGGCTTACTCACCAACTTGAGAAAGATGTTGGCTGCAAAGTTCTTCAATTCATCAACATGATAAATATCTCAAAGCTCCTGGTTACAAAACCTTACGGTGTATAAACATAGTAGCTTCTTAAATAAAAAGATAAACTAGGGCATATGTCTCCAATTCACAATATGCTTGTGAAAAACTTTTGCATTGAGTTGCATCAGCTGTAACGGCCCTTAAAACAATCCTTATATATGTTTAGGGTTGTGAGAAAAGAAAGCCCAAACATCTACAAACCGATTGGAGTGAAATCAGATTTGAAAAACTGATTTTTTTAAACCTCGACAGATACCCTATCTATCGAGCAGCTGTTGAGCATCGAGCTTAAATAGTCTTTTAAACCTCGATAGATACTAACTATCGAGCTTTAAAATCCAGCACTTCTTCACTTGATTCTTGGATAGACTTGTATGGTTTTAACACTTAAACTTGAAACCTTGTTCCTTGAAATATTAAACACATCCTAGATCTACCCAATTACAAGTAAAGTGCGTTTTGTCAAAGGATTAGCCAATTCTATATTGACATGTGTTCCTAACATGATTCACATATGTCCTAACATTCATGTTTCTATATCAAACCCAAGCTTCTCAATGATTTTCGTCAACTTTGACTAAGTTTGACCCTAGGTTGACTTCCGAGGGTTCCAAAAAGTCTAATTTTGATCGACCATCAAAATGGTTTGAGACTGGAGTCATTGCGAAGATTATATAATTCCTTTTCCAATGACTATTCATGGATCGAAATCGTAGTTAAAACGGTTGAGATATTCTGGAAACCATACAAAGTGCTTCAGCTCACTTCCAAAGGTTATAATTTTTTATCCGACCATCCAAATTTAAATTTCTTTAGTGTTTTGGAAACTAGACATCTAGAGCTTTCAAGGACACCAATATCAACTTAATCAGTGGTCGGAAAGGCCTTCAAATACGCATCTAAAGTTGAACTAGGGAAGAAGCTTGGATTGTTGATGTCACCATTGGACCCGGTGGCCACTAAAGGGCCGCCATCCCCAACCGAAAGGTCATATTTTCATTATAAAGACCCCCAGACCCTCCTCAAACCCAACAAAAAAGAAAAAAAAAAAAAACAAAAAAAACCGATTCTGGCCATTTGGAGCATTTCTCTCTCTTTTCCTTTCTAAATTCTCTCCTAAACACAAAAAACCTTTGATTCCTCTCTTTTCTCAACAATCAAGAGGTAGTGTTCTTGCACACTTTTTCCTCTCCTTGGTCTTAGGACCTTGGATTTGAGATTCTAAGGGTGTAGATGTAGCTTTTTAGCTATAATCTACACCCTTTGCTTTATCTTTCTTCATAACATGTTTATTTGCTTTTTTATATTATATCTTTGCTTTATCTTGCGTCCTAGCATGTTTAATAGCTTTTCTAGCATGTCTTATTTCTTTCTGTCATGTTTTACTGCTTTGATGATATTGGCCTAGCCTTCTTGGTTAAGGATATGCCTAAATATCGTGTTTGTGCTTAAATCCATGTGTCTAGGTGCCTTTTAGCATGCTTATGCTTTAATCTATATCTTTGTGTGCTCCATGCCATGTTCATGTGTCTAGATCTACATGTTAGTTGCTATGCCATGTGCTTCTAAAGCCTTTCATCTCTTATTGTGCCTTTTTCTTATGTTTTGGCCCTTTAGGTAGGGTGTAGATCAAGATCTTGTGGTCTAGGCCTACATCCATACACCTAGGCCTATATCAAAGGGTTTGGATCATTTCTTTTATGCATGTGTGTGCCTATTTGCTTCTATGCTTTATATCCATGTTTGCCTGTCTAGATCTAGGCTTTGCCATGCTTTTTCCCTCCGTGGGTTTGTGGTTATTGGTCTTTGGGGCCACTTGCTTGCGTGATTGCCTCCGTCCCTCTTGAAACTTGTTTGGATGTGACTGTTTGTGAGGCACATCTCTGTGATGTTGGTGTGCTTGAAGAACACCTTTCTCCACTTCGTGCGGTAATGTTATGTTTGCCTTGCTTGCTTTGTGCCACTCGTTTGGATTTCTTTACTTCTTTGCATTTTTGCACACTTGCCTACATGTTCATGCATGAGTCTGTGTATCATCCATACTCCAATCTAATGGAACTATGGACATCTAATCCAAACCTACATTTTTCCTCCTAGGACACCCTCTTTTGTTTGATAACATGTTGTTTGCCCCTGTTTGGCTCTCTTTGATAGTTTGTGCTCTAGCATGCTTTCCTTCTTGTTGTTTCTTGTTTGTTTGCTGGCTTGTTTTAGTGGCAACTCCAAGAATTTTTTTTAGGGGGGTCATTAAGAAACTTAAATTAAAAAAAAAAAATTAATAAAAAGAGAACTTGAATATATCAGGTTATCGACCAAAAAAAAAATGAATTTTTACAATTTCCTTCTACAAGTTTTCTAATTTTGAATTGTTACGTGATAGTTCATTATAAGTATTTATTGCCAATGTGGGTAGCTATGACCATTTTATTTTGTTAAGTTTGTCTAACATTTTTATTTTTATGCCGTTGTTATTATCTATTAATTTTTCATTGTTTTTATAAAAATATTTTAAACTAAATGAATAAACTAAACTCATTGGTTCTGTATTAATTATTGATGCATACAACCACACTCATTCATACATAAAATAATACACTACGTGTCTACTTAACCAATTAAATGCTAGAACAATCACTAATTTTTCTTCTTGAATTTTTTTGATATTATAACAAAAAGTTATTATAACATGATGACAATACACACACATGTAATAAACCCTCTCTATTTCCTAATTATTAAATTATATAAAATTATATTATATTTATACTGTACACACAAATATCCACTCACATCATTATTCACACAAATGTAATTATAAAAAAAAAGTAATGCACACAATTAATATTAGACACACACACACACACATATAATATAAATTTATAATAAAGAGTAACACTTACGGTTTACAAACACTTACTCCTATTCTTAGAGTTGGAAATACTTGTAATAAGGGTGTATAAGATTTAAGTTAGGGTGTGCAATAATATTTTTAAGAATAAATTAAATTATTAAACTAACAAAAAAAATATTATAAATATATATATATATATATATATATATAAATTAAGTCAGGGGGTTCATTTGAACCCCCTGAACAAAGGGTAGAGCCGCCCCTAGCTTGTTTCCTTTTTCTTTACATGTACACGCTTGAAGCAAGGATGCTTGGAGTGAGGGCACAACCTCCTAGGCGCAAGCAATAAGGGCAAGGATGCAAGCAAGGAGACGCAAGCCCATAAAGAGCAATGTTCAGTAGATTAGGAGGCCTAGCCTCCTCGAGTGGTTACATCTTTCTCATCTCTCTTAGCCTCTTCTCTAGGGCAATGTATTAGGGTTTCTCCTCTCCATGTACCTTTATCTTTTCCTGCACCTTGCTTGGGCCACGTTCCCTGGGTATGGCAATGTTTGTTTTACATTTCCTATACCTTGCTAGGCCATATGCTTAGGACGTCAGCAATTTCTGTTTTAATTTCCTACTTTGTGTGATAGCATTATGCATGATGTATGTATATTTATTACGCTTGTATATGGGTGATTGTGCACTTTGTATGATGGACCCTCATGGCTATGTGAGGGACCATCTCTAGCCATGAGTGCTCTTGACCTTGCAGTGTGTGTATGTGCCCAAGGCAATTGTTGTATGTGCATATTCATGCCATATTGTGTGCACAATCATCGCGGTGTAACCGTCCCGATCCATGTCACCAAGTGACATTGGTTTCCCCATGTATGAAACACACATCAATATGCTTGATGCTTTGAAGGGCTCTGGCTCGTCCTAGCATGAGCATGTTGGCATGCGCTGTATACACAGGTGTGAAACCCTGCCAGTGAGCCATAGCACACCAATTGCAAAACTTTGCAGGATTTTCGCCGTGAAAATGGGGCATCCCTACTGTCGTACTCTCACAGCGAAAGCTTGGTGAGGATAGTGTTCTGTGTGCTATGACGCCTGTTGGGATATATGTGAATCATGTTAGGAACATATGTGAATATTTTATGTAATTGGCTAATCTTTTGACAAAACACACTTTACTTGTAATTGGGTAAATCTAGGATGTGTTTAATGTTTCAAGAAATAAGGCTTTAAGTTCAAATGTTAAAGCCATGCAAATCTGTCCAAGAAACAAGTGAAGAAGTGCTGGATTCTAAAACTCGATAGCTAGTATCTATCGAGGTTTAAAAAGCTGTTGAAGCCCGAAGCTTGATAGCTAGCTTGATAGATACCCTATTTGTTGAGATTTATGAAAAACAGATTTTCAGTTCTGTTTTGCATCCATCTGTGAGTTCATGTTTAGGCTTTCTTTTCTCACAACCCAAAACATATATAAGGATTATTTTAAGGGCCGTCAAAGGGCGCGCAAGTGTGAAGCAAAGTTGTGTTCATGCAAATTGTGACCAGAGATAGAATTTTCCCTAGTTCAACTTTCTCCAGAAGAAGCTGCTATGTTTGTACACCTTAGGGTTTTCTAACCAAGGAGCTTCGTGATCTTTATCGTGTGATGAACTGAAGAAATTTGCAGCCAACATCTTTCTCAAGTTGGTGAATAAGTCACGTACTGGGATCCGTGCATCTATTGGTTAGTCACATTCTGGGAGCCATGGATTTCAAAAGGAGAGATTGTCACTACAGAACAAGTCCAATTGGGTATTAGGGTAAGGGTTCAACTAGAAGTTGGTATAAGGTACTGGGATTCCTTTACTTGTAACCGCTTGATTTGATAATAGTGGAATCTCGAGAGTGGTGACCTTAAAATCACCTAGTGGGGTTTTTGCCATGTAGGTTTTCCCCATTCGTAAACAAATCACCGTGTCAATTTAATTTCCACTGCATTTAGTTAATTGGTGATTTGTTTATGCTACCACGCATTTTGCATGTTAATTGAATTAATTAATTAACTTGGCTAAATTAATTGGTTAACTTATCACAAGGAGTCAATACATTCTTAGCCTATCAACGCCCCTAAGGCAAAGCACTGCCGAATTTCCGTCACCAAAATAAGGAAAAATGCTGTCAAATTTTCGCCATGGAAATTTGCAAACAATTCCAAACACACGAAGGAAGTATCAATCGAGACCACACCCTTTCCAAAACCAAACCTTAACTCCCAATTTCATTAAAGCCCCAAAATCTAATGCCAATAGCTTGATTTTTAATTGCCAATGTCCTTAAATTAAGATTTTACGAAAACAAATGACTATACTTAGACAAACATTGTGGGGTGCTATAGACACCGCATTTTGTACCCCTTATAACTTAGGCTCTCGTTCCCTTATTGTTAGGACATATGTGTTTCACATGTTAAGAACATATGTCATGATTTTATGTAATTGACTTATCCTTTGACAAAACGCACTTTACTTGTATTTGGGTAGATTTAGAATGTTTTTAAATACTTCAAGAAACCTTGTTTCAAGATCAAGTATTGAAGTCTTCAAGTCTGTTCAAGAAAACAAGTTTAGAGTGCAAAATCATTAAAGCTCGATAGTTGCATCTATCGAGCTTAAGGAAGCTGTTCTACATTCGGTGTGCTCGACACCTGCTCGACACCTGCTATCTGTCGAGGTTTAAGATTTTCAGAATTTCAATCTGATTTTCTTAGGATCCGTGAATGTTCTTTGGGCTTTCTTTTCTCCTAACCCTAGACATATAAAAGGATCAGTTTAAGGGCCATCAAAGTATTCACAAGTTGCACAAGCTTTGAGCAAACTCTATTCAAGCAAATTGTGACCGGAGATGAAGTTCTTGCCCTAGTTCATCTCTTTCTCTTAAAGAAGTTGTTGTGGATGAACTGAAAAACTTTGCAACCAACAACCTTCTTAGTTGGTAATTGAAGTCGCGTACTGGGATCCGCGCAATTGGTTAGTCACGTACTGGGAATCGTGCATCTGGAAGGGGAACTGTCATTACAGAATAAGTCCAATTGGGTATTGGGGTAAGGGTTCAACTGTTGGTTGGTAAGGTACTTGGATTCCTTTACTTGTAACCGCTTGTTGTGATAATAGTGGAGTTTCGGGAGTGGTGACTTGAAAATCACCCGGTGGGGTTTTTGTCGTTAGGTTTTCCCCATTCGTAAACAAATCACCGTATTATTTATTTTCCGCTACTTAATTAGTTTATTGGTGATTTGTTTGTACTACCATGCGTTTGCATGATAAATTGATTAATTAACAACTTGACTAATTAATTAATTAATTTCTATCACAAGAGGTCATTCAGTTTGTGGCCTATCAAGTGGTATCAGAGCAGGCGCACTCTGATTAGGGTTTAATCTTTGCTGTGTTGATCCATTGACCCCTGTTTGTCATGGATAGAGGACAGTCATTAATCATACCTCCTTTATTTGATTATTTGATGGCACTAACTATGCATACTGGAAAGTACGCATAAGAGCTTTCTTGCAGTCTTTAGATGAGAAAGTGTGGCAAGCTGTGGAGATAGGCTGGACTAAGCCTACAGAAGTGCCAGCCGACTGGGATGACGCCAAGATTAAGGCGGCAAACTTCAACAGCAGAGCATTGAATGCATTGTTCAGTGCTGTCACCAATGAGGAGTTCAAGAAGATATCCTCAACTGAAACTGCCAAGAAGGCTTGGACCATTTTCTAGACAACCTATGAAGGTACTAAGCCTGTCAAAGACTCAAAACTTCAAAGGCTCACTACAAGCTTTGAAGAGATAAAGATGGAGGAGGATGAGTCTTTCAATGAGTTCTATGCCAAGCTAAAGGACATAGTGAACTCAGCCTTCAATCTTGGGGAAACCATTCCGAAACCCAAGATTGTGAGGAAAGTGCTTAGATCTCTGCCTGAGAGATTTCATGCCAAGATTACGGCAATAGAGGAATCAAAGGATATTGACAAGATTCCTCTGACTGAGCTAGTTGGAAACTTGCAGACTTACGAGCTAAGGTTGACAAAGAATAGGTAAGTCGGGTAAAAGCAAGAGTGTGGCACTGAAGGCCAAGAGCAGCAAAACAGATGAATCTTCTGATGATGAAGATTCAAAGATGAAGTCCTACATCACCAGGCAGTTTAAAAAGTTTATGAAGAACGCCAATGGAAAGGGTTTCGACAAGGACCGCAAGCAATCTAGTTCTTCTCAGTTTAAAGGCCAAGACAAAGGGAAGAAGGATGCTAAGGAAGGTGGTCAGTACACTGTTCCCTCAGGACCTAAGTGCTTTGGGTGTCAAGGTTTCAGTCACATGAAACATGAGTGTCCTACATACCTCAAGAGCATTGGGAAGAGCAAGGCACTTGTTGTTACCTTGAGCAACACTGACCCTGAGGATGATTCCGACAATGAGGATGACGAAATCTTAAATGCCTTCACTGCCACGGTCAATCCTACTAATGGGATTGTTGAAAATGTGGTTAAAGAAGAGGAACTGGTGGAATCCAAATTTGAGAAAATGGATGATCAAGATGACATCCATACAGCCTATGAGAAACTGTACAAGCTTTCTGAGAAGCATGAGAAACTATATAGGCTAACCACCAAGAAACTCAGTGATGTGGAACTTGACCATGAGGAGCTTTCCACAATGTTTGATGAGGCTAATCAGACTATTGGGGTGCTGAGGTTTTGAGAACAATTTCTTGGCTGAGAAGACCAAGAAGCTTGAAGCAGAGCTATGTCAAGTTAGAGCTCAACTGGAAAGGACTTCAAGCGCAAAGCTGGATGAGATGCTAAGCTTTCAGAAATCTGCTTCAGATCGAACAAGTTTAGGGTATGGACTTTCTTCCTCTAATACTGCTTCTTCTAGTACTACTGTTTTTGTTCCTCCTGCTAATAATGTTAAAAATGAGAACAATGGGGTTTTTGCCGTTAGGTTTTCCCCATTCGTAAACAAATCACCATGTTATTTATTTTCCGCTGCTTAATTAGTTTATTGGTGATTTGTTTGTGCTACCACACGTTTGCATGATAAATTGATTAATTAACAACTTGACTAATTAATTAATTAATTTCTATCACAAGGGGTCATTCAATTTGTGGTCTATCACTTATGATGCCCGAACTTTAAGGCCCAAGGCCAGTTTAGAGCCCAATCAAATATCAAATTGACTGAGGAGTTTTAAAATGGAAAATATAACTCTTTAAATGAGAAAAAAAATCTATTTTTGCAAATAAATAACCAAAGAGACCCTCAAACCACGTATATAGGCAGCAGCCTATGTATGTGGGCTAAAGCATGCGTACAAAGGCACACTTTTGCGTACGCAGCTAGGGTTTCAAAAGCATAAAAAAGGAAAGTTTTCTACAATAATGGCTGAGGTTTGAAATGAATCCCACATTGTCTAGGAATCGTTCCAAACTCCCTTTTTCCACTATATAAAACCTTACATGGTACATTTTCAAAACAGATAGAAATCCCACGGAAAAAATAAAATAAAATAGAAGATTCACTAGAAAATAGTGAATCAAAAGGGAGTTTTTTACAAAACACCCTCAAGTCAATTTTGTTTGATTGGGACCTTTTCTAACCCCAATCCTTTTAGTTTAGTGTTGCTAATCACTTTCTTCTTGGTTCGTGAATAGATTTGACAGAGGGGAATGGTTAAAATCAAGCTTGGAAAGCTTCTGTGTGAGGTATCTAGGAGATTCTAGCCTTTTGCCCTTAATTTTTAAAAAATTTAGCAATATGCCCCTATTTCGAAACTATATAGGGATATGCCCCTGTTTCAATACTCGATTACCTTAAAATCGAGTTTCAATGAAATACTCTATTCGTAGAAAATCAAGTTATACTAAAAAAATAAAAAATAAAAAATAAAATAAAATAAAAAAAGCATGGAACTCGATTTTAGGGAAGTTGAGTTCCAAAACGCCGCTACAGGGATCTAAAACGTCTCTATAGGGCTTAAAAACGCCACTATAGGGCCACTTGAAGCTGGTATGGGACTATAAAAAATTTTTGCAGAAAAACGCCGCTATAGGGCTCTAAAACGTCACTATAGGGCCTAAAAACGCCACTATAGGCCACCCAGAACAGGGCGATTACACTTGGTAAAAAAAATTTACATGAAAATGCCGCTATAAGGTCTTAAAACGTCACTATAGGGCTTAAAAACGCCACTATAGGGCACCCTGAATATGGGCCAATTACACTCATAAAAAAATTTGTAGGAAAATGCCGCTATAGGGTTTTAAAACGTCACTATAGGGCTTAGAAACGCCACTATAGGGCTCCCTAAATATGGGGCAAGGGCACTTATAAAAAAAAATTTTGGATGGAACTCGATTTCCTGAAACTCGAGTTCCATGGAAATTTTTTTTTTTAATATTTTTTTTTTAAGTTTGATCGGGCATAACTCGATTTTCTACAAATCGAGTATTTAATTGAACTCGATTTTAGGATAATCAAGTATCAAAACAGGGGCACGCTCCTATATAGTTTGCAAACAGGGGCATATTGCCAATTTTTTTTTTTAAATTAAGGGTAAAATGCCAGAATCTCCGAGATATCTAGTATAAACTTTTCTTTTTCCTTTCTTTCATTTTCTGCTTTTAAATCTTTCTATTTGATTTATTTGTTTTTTATAATATGTTTTAATATGCTATTCTAGTTTGGGTTTGTATGTTTAAAATGCATGTTAAGGTGTCAGATTTAGTGTTTTAGGCTTGGTTATGTATTTAGGGTTTCTAGGCAAGAACTTGCGTACACATAATCTTGCCTACGCACGCATGCTTGATTATGCACACGCAAGCTTGTTCTTGCGTGTGCAAATCGCTACCCAGATACCAAGCTTGTGTGTGCAAATCGCTACCCAGATACCCTAGTTTTTGTTTTTGTTTGTTTTGCTTCTACTTTCACATGTTTGTTTTGTTTAGCTTCTTTTCCATATTTTTATGCTTCCAAAGTCTCTGTTTCACATGTTTAGTTTCTTGGTTTGCTATCATATGTAAGAATTAGGGTTTGTTTATTATTTTCCCTAGTATGATGATATGAACATGCATTCACATGCTCACACATAAATGCCATTGGTACTAAGTTGCTGCAAAGTAAGTAAAAGGTTTTTCATGCATTAGAAATGCCCACGCATCTATGATATGGTCTTGCTTTGATGACAGAGATGAATATGCTTGTTTGATGTTTGATTTCATGTCTAAGAGTTTAGAATACCTTTGATGATCTATGTTTGCTTGCCATGTCTACTTTGATGTCTTGTTTTGCTGCTGCCATGGTATAATATGATGGAGTTTGTGATGGAGCATGCTTAGATGTATGATTAGGGTTTGTAATGTGATGAATGTCTTGATGCGATGATTAGATGAATGCTAGGGTTGTATATGTGTGGTTGGGTTCCTTATACTTTATGGATGGATATGTATGTGTTTTGGGATGAATGATGCCATGTTGTATGCTTAGATGTATGCTAGTGTGTGTGTGAGTTTTGAATACAAGTATTGAACATGATTTTATCGAGGTTAATATGTAAGACACAATGTTGGGAGGCCAACCTTAAGGTTGGGCAGTCTTGGGTGCCTAACACCTTCCCAAGAACATACCTAAACTGCAAACTCATACCTCTGGTAGTAAGATCAATGGTTCTTCCTTAAGAGGATGCTATATATATGGTTCCTAGACCATTAAAAAAACTAGGTGGCGACTCCAACACTTTCCGTTGTGTCCACAGTGGCGACTCCACTGGGGATAATGAGTTTAATTCCTATGTGTCTTATTTCTTAACCTTGATAAAAACTATTTCAATACTTGTTTGCACACACATCACTTGGTTTCTTTTGTCCCTTAACCTCAGTTGGTGATGAATGGGAAGATGAAAGGCTCCATTCGGGCCCAAATCTTCTAGAGTTCATCCCATTAACTCACAATCGGTGTCATCACCTATAATGGGCTTTAAGTACGTTAAAGATTTGCTACCAATCCACTATGGGGTCCACTTAGGCCCTCGATTGGAATCATAGCCCACCAAGTTGTGAGTGACCTACTTATCTATCCATTCAGACTTAGGGAGCCTACCCATATTTAGAGAGATTCTAGACCCTATCACAAAGGATACCCTTTATATATCTCTTATTTGTTCAACCATATATCTTACGATCACCTAATTCTAAAGGAACAAATAAAAGATGTAAAAATGGAAGGGATGACCCTAAAGTTATGGTATACCCTAAGATGTTTTGGGATAAAATTAAAGAAATTCTCACATATAAGAGGCTTATCCCTAAATCCAAAGGTATATCTTAACTTAAAAGGTTCATAAGACCATAACCTAATTGCTATCATAGGCTCAATGGAAAAAGCCCTTTTGAAAAAGAGGACTTTGGGCCTAAGGTAACAAATATGCAATGAACTTAGCATCCAAAATTCTACAAAGACAACATGAACTTCCCTAATCTTGGGCCTCCTTGTTGTATGCCTAGGCCCAAAATGATAAGAACTTCATGGACTTTGAGAGGAAGGCTACAATATATTCTATTTAAAGGGCTATTTTCAAATAAATAAATAAAATAAAATAATGAATAAAAATGAAAAGCTCAAAGGTGATGAATACATTGTAAGCCCATGTTTGAGACAAAGGGTGGAAGTGCATTCTAATGAAATCCCATGAGAGTAAGATAAGAGCTTTATTGTAAATGGACAAAGCCCAATAAAACAAGGGGCAAAAATCCATAAGAGGGAAGGGAGTGATATTGTAATTGAGCCTTCATTACAATGAACTTAAAATTTTCTAAGGACATCTAAAAAGTTTAAAAAATCTGTAATTGGGACATGAACTTAATGAAAATAGGGCTTCTTTTCAAGAATCATTGCACCGTCAAAGTCAAGAAAACACGTCCCCACTCCCATTTGGATTTGAGAGAAAGGAAAGCGCTTGATCAAGATTGAGGACACACACCAAGAAGAGGAAGAGACCCCCCAAGAAACAATGACTACCTCCGTGGAAGACTCAATGGCACAAAAGATCCTTAAGGCTTTGGATGAACATGGAGAGGCTCTTAAGAAAAAGGGAGGGCGTCTCACTAGGTTGGAGGAATCTAAGCTCAAGAAGTCTTCATATGTGAAAATCAATGATGATAAGGAGGAAGTGGAAGAATGGGATGAAAAAGGACAAAGCAAAATATGAAAGGAACAAGCAATTTAAGAAACTCACTACGGAAACCATAGCCATGAGGGAAAAGATGGAGAAAATGCAACTCGCCTTCCGCAAGGCACAAGGGATGAATGATTACCTCTATAACATGGGAGGAGTGAGTTCAAAAGCTCCATTGCATTGCCTCCCAAGTTCAAGATTTCTGATGTAGAAAAGTTTGATGGGACTAGAGATCCAAAGAAACAAGTAAGAAGATATCTAAGCATCACTGAAATGAAGGGGCTAGATGAGAAGCAAATTTTTCTTGCATTTCCCCTCTCACTCACAAGAGGTGCATCTAGATGGTACTATAGCCTTGATCCAAGCAAAATTAAGGTGTGGAACAAACTAGTGGAGTTATTTTTGGACCAATTCATCTTTAACACCATGATTGATGTGACTTTAAGGGATTTGGAGACTACCAAACAAGGCGTTTGACATTTTCCGAATACATGACTAGATGGAAGACCAAAGCGTCTGGAATGATCAATAGGCCAAATGAGAAGGACCAAATCAACATGATCATCAAGAACTTTCTCCCGACTTATAACAGTAGGCTTTTGTCATTGCCTATTAGCTCCTTTGAAGAACTATGTGATTGTGAGACAAGAATTGAAGACAATATCAACAATGGACAATTGGAGAAAGGTGAAAGTAAGCCTCCAACTAAGAAAATAAATGGAGGAGGAGCAACCACCACTAAAGCACCCAATCCCATAAATGTGAGTGCCATCATACCCCAACAAACACTAGCCTACCCAAAGAAAGCTCGTCAAGAATTCTCCGACCTAGGAATTACCTACACCCAAGCATATGAAAACCTATCCTCCAAAGGATTCATCAAACCTTTAGACCCTACACCCGTGCCTAATCCCATACCTCCCACTTGGAACCTCAATGAATATTGCCACTACCACTAAAAATTCGGCCACAAAACTGACAATTGCTTACCTCAAACACGAGATAAAAGACCTCATAGACAATGGAACCCTCCTAAATCCCAACATTATCACCAAACCCAACATTAGAAAGAACCCTTTGCCCGATTACCATAGGGATTCTCCTTTATATCAAAATTGGGTGCAAATAGATGAAATTGAATGGGATTGCTCAAAGTTGATAGAAACTATAGATGTCAATATCAATGTCATAAAAGTCCAAGGAATATGGGATGAGTAAGATGAAGCCTTAAAGGAAATGGTAGCAGTGTGGGGAATACTTCCCAAAGGAGTGACTGAATTAAAGAAAATGGTCTTGGAGGATAATGTAGCAAATATCACTAAGAGTGGGAAGCACTAAAAACCATCCTTTTTGGAAAATGATCATCCTGGTAGAGATTTAGGGGAAGGGTCCAAGCCCACAGAACTAAAGGAAAAGAAGACAAAGAAGAAGAAGATAGAGTCTTAATGCAATTGAAGATGACCCAAGTTCATGTGTCCGTATGGGGCTTACTCATGGCCTCTCAAAAGCATCGTAAGGCTCTCTTGGACGCCTTGAATGGGAAAGAAGTACCTATAGAAACTACACCATAAGAAGTTTTGTCTCTCATGGGGGTTAAGGGTTCCTCACACCCCCTCCTTGCCTTTTTCGATGAAGATCTCCCTCCCAAAGGAGCTACTCACACTAGACCCTTGCAAATCACCATTGAATGCATGGGTGCCAAGTTTCTAATGGCACTTATTGACAATGGATTTGCCTTGAATGTCTGTCCTTTTAGGACCACCCTCACTATTGGCCTAGATATGGAGACTATCATCCCTTCCCCCTTGACCGTAAAGGCATATGACAACACTTCAAGGAAGGTCATGGGTACTTTCAAGGCTCCTTACAAGATTGGGCCAATAGAAACCATTGTGGAATTTCATGTCATGGACATTACCCCAAATTATAACCTTCTCTTGGGAAGAGCTTGGCTTCACCCCAATGTGGTAATCCCTCCTCACTACACCAAAAGACAAAGATTCCATGGAAAGGAAGGATTGCCATAGTGCTTGGAAATGGTGAAATTCTAGCACCGATTTGTGGACTCAAGGAAGGAGGAAGTGAATTTCAAATGAGTGGCTTTGAGTTCATAAACATGGCTGACTATGGGCTGAAGGATGAAAGATATATTACCAACTTGTTCCCATATTGTAGCCATAAGGTGATTGCAATGATGAAGACCATGGATACATGCCTGGTATGGGCCTTGGAAAAGAAGGAAAGGGGGTAGTCGAGTTCCCCAACGTCAAGACTCAAGTGACTAGGGAAGGTTTAGGCTTCTTTGAAGGCTGCGATGAAATCAAGAAAAACCTTTGCACTCTCAATGGGAATTTTGTAAAGGAAGAGGGAAAACTTCCCTTCTGGTGGATTCCCCGAACCTTGGGTAGGTAAGGATGGAAATGTGTATCTGGGTTAGGAAATGTTCTTTAATGAAAAGCTCACCTTTAAGGAGAAGCCTACCGTGGTGATCAAAGAGATACAAGAAAAGGTCGATTGAGTGAACTACATGGATGCTAAAGCAATGAAGACCATGATGAAGACGAGTGGGGACATGTTCGCCATCACCAACAAAGAGCCAAGTGATCCTTCCAAATTCATCACGCCTGTTGTGGGGCCCATTAATAATTGGACTTAGGTTGGGTTTTTTGAAAACATGGGGAAAAATTTTTGTAATGTAAGTTCCAATGTACTTTTCAATATTGTCAATAAGATGAATTCTAATTTGGCTTACTTTGATGTGTCCCATAACATTGAAATTCTGCACTTAAATGATTCAAATGAATTTGAAAATGAAATTAATAAACAATTGGAAAAGAAAATTTGAACCTATGGAACTGACTCTTGAAACTATTAATTTGGGAAATAATGAGAATCCACACTTAATTAAAATTGACTCAACTCTAAATGAAAGAGAAAGAAAAGATCTTCAAGAACTCCTCACGGAATTTCAAGAGGTGTTTGCATGGTCCTATGAAGATATGCCTGGAATTGACCCCGAGATAGCTTAACATCACCTTGATACTCATGATCACATGGTACCCGTCAAATAAAAGTTGAGAAGAATGAGAACTGAATGGCTTTTAAAAATCAAGGAGGAAGTCACCAAACAATTAAAGGTAGGATTCATCAAACTTGTACACCAAGTCTTCACCATATCGACCATAAGCTGATGGGGCCATAGAAGCAACTAATAGGAATGTGAAGAATATCCTAGCCAAGATGGTAGTGATATACAAAGATTGGACCGAGAAGCTTCCATTTGCCTTATAGGGTTATAGAACTTCTATCCATGCATCGACTGGGGCAACACCTTACTCTTTGGTTTATGGTAGTGAGGCGGTGCTTCCTATTGAGGTGGAGATACTATCTTTGAGGGTATTGGTGGAAACCAAGGTCCTAGAAGAGGATTAGGCTAAGGTGAGATATGAAGAATTGGCTTTGATAGATGAGAAGAAGGCTAGGGCACAATACCATGCATAAGGGTACCAAAAAAGGATTGATAGAGCATTCAACAAGAAAGTGAAACCAAGAAACCTTAAAGAAGGGGATTTGGTCCTAAAGGTGCTTAGAGATGAGACTTTTAATCCAAGAGGAAAGATGAAGCCAAGGTTGTTTGGGCCTTTTATCATTAAGAAGATCATGTCTAGAGGTGCTATGGGGATCACAAATTTGGATGGGGAAGAGATGCTTCGTCCAATTAACATGGATAGACTCCAGAAATAAAACATTTAAAGGGGAAAGAAAAAAAAAAGCCTACTAGGTTGAAAACCCAAAGGGCAGCCTAGGCAAAAATTAAGGCAAAAGAACCCCGCTAGAGTGAAAACCCGAAAGGGCAGTCTTAGAAAATTTAAGGGAAAAGACCATGGGCATGGCGAAAATTCCCTGAGGGACATCGTGGGAAAAAATTACATGGCAAAGAAAAAAAATAAAATAAAATAAACAAACAAACAAACAAAGGAATGAGATGACAATAAGCAAAGATAATAAAAAAGTGATTCTTTTATAGCTCAAATTAAAAGGTAACAAGATTGTTTTCATAGGGGATTTGGAACATTCCAATCGTTTATTAAATTCAAAAACAAAAACATAAGAATCATAAAGTTTAGAAAAGTAAAATATGGGACATATCAAGGTGGTCACTCAGCCCTCCTTGCTTTCTTGCTAGTCTTCATGTAAGCTTTCTCATGCCTCAGAATCCACTTCATGTCATCCTCCAACCATTGCTTGTACCTCGCAGTGGGATAGATGTATCAAGGGGGAGCTATGCCTCTAGTCACCCTACGGCGTGGCCAAGCCTCACAAAGCCTACCTAATATCCTATTAGTAAACGCCTCGGTGTGGAAGGCACCTTCATCATTAGGAGCTCCTTAACGCTCTCCAAATTGCTTAACGCTCTCCAAATTTCCTTGAGATACGAAAATTGGAGTATTATGAGCGGCAACAAAGTCCAACTAAAGGCACATAATAGTCCTTGCAGCAACTATGAACAATACTTGAGATGTGCCACCACTTTACGACCCATTGAATGACGGTCTCCTTGATGTGACCCATAAACTCCGTGTACACCTCAAAGTTCATGTTGTTTTGATGAAGCCAGCGGTCCCTAAAATGCCTAGGGAGGTATATGCTGGGGGGTATGGTAGGAGGTAGACGCAACCGAAGCCTCTCTTATAGCCATATCTGGGAAAAAATGAGGGAGTAAACAAAAGGGAGGAGAAAAAAAATAAAAAGAGCATGAGTGAAAAATATAAATAATAATGAAAGATGATAGAAGGTGCCTCAATGGGTTGAAAACCGAAAGGAAATCCATGCAAAATTAGAAGAATCCCACTAGGTTGAAAACCTAGGCAAAAGTTAGAGATTATACCTGAAGAAGAAGATGACTTCCCGCAAAGAAACTTGCTTCCTTTCTAGGAAAGGCATCCAAACCATTGAAGGTTTCCGCCAAGATCAAGCCCACTGAGTTACCTCTCTTTAGCTCATAAACCCCGTGCACATTCAAAGGTCCACACAATATGATCTTTGGACCAAGAAGTACCTTGCAAGAGCACATAAGCAAAAGGCACAAAGAAAGTATGAACATGACCTCTCACCCACAGGAAGGGCTAAGCCGAAAAAGTGTGCAAAAGCCAAGCTAAGGTTGATTTTGCCAAAGACGCACCACCTATTTGCCATAGCAAGAAGGACACCCAACAAAACTTGCAACAAGGAGGGGAGATCCCCACCCATGGTAGGGAAGATGAGATCGTCAATCTCTGGTTCACCCATGATGGCACCAAATTCTTCGATAGTGGGGCATAATTCTACTCCATTGAAGCAAAAAACATGTCGAGTAGGAACCCAATAGTTAGCCACAGCATGAAGAAGAGGCTCATCCACCCTTATTTGATGGTATGGAAAGACACAAGAAAGACCATAAGGGGCGATGGAATCCTTGAAATCAAGATCGAGCCTCCTAATCCAAGCCGAGACATCAAGTGGAGAGTTTTCTACCATTAGGGGACCTCAAAAAGGTGCTCTCTGAGTTAGAAATATGTTGGTAAGGGTTTTAGGACCTAAATGGCTACTTTTATACTTAATTAGGGCAGTTAGAGCTTCCTTTGATTCGCAGCCCACGCACGCAAGGTCAACCCTACATATGCAAAGTCAAAGCTGCATACGCAGGCCCATCCCCACATATGCACAGCACTTGGCAGAAGCTCATTCTCCCCTGTTTTAGGCATGGTTTTTCCACTCCAAGGCATCCCTAGGGTTCCTACAATCTAAAGGATCATTCAAGGCATATCTCAAGCACTAGACTTCAATCATCAAAGAAGCAATGTTGTATAGAAACATACAACCATATATCTTGCAAATTAAGTACTAGTCCCAATTAAAAGCATAAATGTAAAAAGATGTTCTTAAGTACAACCCTTTGTCTCAAACTGAATTCAAATGTTTGCTAAAGGAAATAAAAAATAAAAAGCAACAAAAAAAGAAAGATGTGTGTTGTATGCCTATGTGTCTTGACTACAGGTAATCAATGGTGTTGCTTCTTCCTTGGTTGGTAGCTAGGAGTCGCCTCAGAATCCTCCTCATCACTACCAATATCATCATCATCATCATCATCACCACCGCCCAAGTAGGCTACCCCTCCAAGACCGTACAAGCTCCTTAAATAGTTGGTCACCTCCAGCTTCAGATTCCCAGCCAACCATACCAACTCCTCTTGCTCTTGAATAATGGGCTATAGTTCGAAGAAAGAAGGCTTAGTGACCAGAAAAAGGGAGAGATAGCAAGAAAAAAAAAAAAACAAAATCAAAAACAAAAACAAAACCAAAACCAAAACAAAACAAAAAAACAAAAAAACAAAAAAAACAAACAAACAAAAAAAAACAACGGGAAAGAAGAACTCACCACCCAGGTGTTTGGAGGAAAAGGGTAGCTCATAACATTGGGGCATGGGGCAATCCTGAGCAAAGCCATCAGGGCCATAAGCATAGACCGTCCAAGGGAGATGTGGAGGATCAATGGGTTCACCGACAGCAGGCTCCTCTTGCTACAATTTTCCACTGTTTAAAGCCATGACAAACAAGGTAAAGGAAAAGGAAAAGAAGAAGAAGAAGAAGAAGAAGAGATTGAGCATATACCTGAGCAGTAAGGGAAGGCATGAGGCGGGTGATGTTGAATTCCTCATAATCCAATCCATCAAGGAGCCGCCCGACATAGGGAATGCCATTCCCCCACGAGTTGTACTCAGCATCAGTCATGGAGTGTGGGGCAAGCATGAACTCCGGAGGATCCATCGGAATCTGTGGGTCATCTATACCCACCAGTTGACACCGCACCCTCTCCGCCAAGTAGAGTGCCCTTAAGCCCGCTCCTTCAAAGGGCTGGGTAATCTCCATATGGCAACAGCTTCCAAATCCAGAGAAGCAAGAAGGGGCTGGTCAACCTATAAAATCCAGTTAACCTATAATGATACAAGGTTAGAATAAAGGTACCTTAAAGGAAATGCATGAAGAAGCATGAAAACTGGAACTCTTAAACTTACCTCATTCGAAGTTAACCCAGCAAGGTGGGCCCTCACTCGAGGGAATTCCCTCAAACTTAGATCGACGCCCAGAGTTATGAGGCCACACCTAACAATCCACCGCTACAAAAGGAAGGACAAACCACAGGTTAAATGCAAGATGACAGTTTTCAAGATGATACAGTTTGCAAGACTACAAACTACAATTGAAAATTCAAGAAATGGAAAGAGAACTAACTTCAAGGAGCTTCCAAGGCCCCACAAGCTGTTGCAAGGTGCCCCGGCTAAGAGTGTCGAGGATACAGGAAAGATAGGCCAGACATGCCTACCCCTAGTTGGCCCTCCGTGCCTCTACAAAGTCTTGAAAGAGGATCTGCCACCTTAAGGACACCATTTTCCCATCATTAGTGAAGAAAAAAGCTCCCTACAAATGTAGAAGAAAAGCCCTAGACATCCGAATGCGCTCCTCCATAGTCCTTTGGGGGAGAAGCATTTAATCTGACACCAAGTCAAAGTAACAGATGGTCTCAGTGGAGTACTTCCTCCCCAACATGTCAGGACCCAACTGGATACTCGACACATCGTCCAAATTAATGATGACCGCTTCAAACTAAGGCTGGTCATGTGGTAGAGGTTATATGGAGTCAATGTCATCTCCTGCTTAGCAATATGGAAGGTATGAGTAGTATCCCACCACCACTTAATAAGGCATTGCACCAAAGTAGCACTTGCGGACCTTTCCAGCAAAAGGCCAAAAATAGGCTCAAAGCCTGCTTCCCAAATCTAAGCCCTCATTTCGAGAACAAGGTTATACCATTCCACCACCTTATTGGTGCTTCCCCCTACTAGCATAAGGGGATAAGGACTACAAAAGAAGAAGATAACATTAGATTTTGGATTCAAGTGAAAATGATGAAAAAGGATGTTTTCGATGCAAAAATAGAGATAAAAAGAAGGATGCAATGATGTCAGGTGTAAAAATGACAAAAAGGGGTGTTAAAGTTGCATATAGAAGTGAAACAATTGAAAAAGAAGTGAAAATGATTAAAGCAAGGCCTTTGCCAGGGGTTTCACGTACGCAGGTTAAAACCCACTTACACAGACAAGACCCCATGTACGCAAGACAGAACCCACATATGCAGAGCCTCAAGAACAGAGCTGCTTACACAGGCTCAAGCCCACTCACACAGAAACACGTATAGGAAGAGTCCTTCAACATTTTCAAGCATATATCATCCAAAATCAATTCTAAACATGTTCATACCCCTCCTAATGTGTCAGGTTTTCATCTAAACTCATCCCACAAAAAAACCCAAGCATTTACATGACCAAAACACAAATCAAAATGGAAGATCAAAGAGAAACTTGAAAATGAGAAAAGTTTGAAAAATTACAAATTTAGCCATAGGGATGCAATTCTCTAGTCGGTATGTCAATGAGGGAGGCTCCATCAATCTCACTACTCCACTCCAGCAAGTGAAGAGAAATGCATCGAAGGAAAGGACATAGGAAGTCTTCTTGGCCTTGGGTGACATTAAAGGAGATGAAGAGAGTCTAGAGAGAATGAGGGAGTTTTGAGAGAATGGGAGAGTCAGATGGTGTGAGGAAAATGGAGAAGAGGGAAGTTTTTGTAAAGAAGAGAAAGAGGAAGTTGAAGAGTTAGGAAAAATGTGAAGAGATGAGGGAGATGAAGAGAATGAAGAAGAAAAAGAAACGGTTAGTAGCCATTGGGAAAAATGAAAAGACGGGAAACACCTGATGGCTAAACTATGTGCAGTTTAGGTGTTACCACTAAACTACGTGTAGTTTAGTCATGAATAGTATAAAAAAATTAATTTAAAAAATAAAATAAAAATAAAAATAAAATAAAAAAACTCAAGATTGCCCTAATTAAGCACAAAGTCACCAAGGACCCCCAAATGAGCAGTAAAGGAAGTAGAAGACTCTTCCCTCGATGAAGCATGTACATCCTAAAAACTTTTCCAGCAAATTACATAAACTCAAGAACATTATCCCCAATAAGGAAGCAAAAGATTCTTCCCTAGTGGATCAAGCATATCTAGAACATTATCCCTATGAAGGAAGCAGAAGATTCTTCCCCGATGGACCCAAGCATATTTAAACAAAACCCAGTGTGGAAGCAAAAGATTCTTCCCCAATGGATCAAGTACACCTAAAATATCCCCAATAAGGAAATAGAAGATTCTTCCTCAAAGTCCTTAGGATACCACGAAGGAAGCAGAAGATTCTTCCCCAGTGGATCACACATCTACAAAGTTACACTATTCCTCAGCGAGTCCATTTCTACTACTCCTCAGTGAGTTTCTCATCCTAAGTAAGTCGTAAAAGAGGCAGAAGATTCCTCCCCATACATACCTACTCCTCAACAAGTTTTCACCACCCCAGTGGATCCAACAATCAAGACTACTCGTGCACATATCCTCTGGGAATTGAACATGCAGGCATGATAGAAAAAGGTAGAGATAGAGAAAGAGACTAAGGTCAACCAGAGGCAAGAGCCTTACAAGAAAAGGTAGAGAAAGAAGTGAAGAAGATAAGAGGAGCAAGTTACCCCAAGAAGTTTGAGGCAAGAGCCCCAGATGGACACCACAGAGACCATATCCTTTTGTTGTTTGTTGCGTTAGCTCGAAGAGCACCCTTGTTTGTTTGTTTGTTTGTTTTTTTTTTTTTTTTTTTTTGCTTTTTAAGTGACTCTAGGATAGTGAGTCACTCGCTATTTACTTACAAGTGGCAAAACAAGTTCTGGGATAGCGAACCTGTCATTACTTGTTTCCTGAGTAACAAAGGTGGGACTTTAGAGATACTAATCCCACGCAACTCTCTAGAGTTACACCCCACCCCATGTATGTGTGATATGTGTCATGTGCGTGGGTTGGGTCCAAGCCATAGATAAAAAAAAAATGTTTGTTAGCGAAGCTCACGAATCAAAAGAAGGGCATCTGTAGACACTGTATTTTATACCCCTTACAACTCTGGCCCCCGTTCCCTAAGGCCAGTTTAGAGCCCAATCAGATATCAAATTAACTTAAGGAGTGTTAAAATGGAAAATATAACTTTTTAAATGAGAAAAAATATATTTTTGGAAATAAATGACCAAAGAGGCTCTCGGCCCACGTACGTGGGCAACAACCTGCGTACGTGGGCCAAAGCATAATGGCTGAGGTTTGGAATGAATCCCACATCATCTAAAAGCCATTCCAAACCCCATTTTTTCCACTATATAAAGCCCTACATGGTACATTTTTAAAATAGACAAAAATCCCACAGGAAAAATACAAGATTCATTAGAAAATAGTTAATCAAAAAGGAGTTTTTCATAAACACCCTCAAGTCAATTTTGTTTGATTGAGACCTTTTCTAGCCCCAATCCTTTTATTTTAATGTTGCAAATCGCTTTCTTATTGGTTTGTGAATAGATTTGACTGAAAGGAATAGTCAAAATCAAGTTTGGAAAGCTTTTGTGTGAGATATCTAGTCGAAACTTTTCTTTTTTCCTTTCTTTCATTTTCTACTTTTAAATCTTTCTATTTGCTTTATTCATTTGTTATAATATGTTTTAATATGCTTTTCTAGTTTAGGTTTGTATGTTTAAAATGCATGTTTGGGTTTCAGATTTAATGTTTTAGGCTTGGTTGTGTCTTTAGGGTTCTGGGCAAGAACTTATGTATGCATAATCTTGCTTGCGCACATAGGCTTGATTATGCGCACGCAGGCTTGTTCTTGCATGCATAAACCACTACCTAGAAACCCTAATTTTTGTTTTTATTTGTTTTGCTCCTACTTTCACATGTTTGTTTTGTTTAGCTTCTTTTCCATGTTTTTATACTTCCAAAGTCTCTGTTTCACATGTTTAGTTTCTTGGTTTGCTATCATATGTTAGAATTAGGGTTTGTTTAGTATTTTCCTTGTTTTAATGACATGAACATGCATTCACATGCTCATGCATAAATATGTCATTGGTGTTGAGTTGCTGCAAGGTAAGTAAAAGGTAAGTCATGCATTTGAAATGCCCATACATCTATGATATGGTCTTGCTTTGATGATAGAGATGAATATGCCTTGTTCGATGTGCAATTTCATGTCTATGTTTGTTCGCCATGTCTACTTTGCTGCCTTGTTTTGCTGTTGCCTTGGTATAATATGATGGAGTTTGTGATGGAGCATGCTTAGATGTATGATTAGGGTTTGTAATGTGATGAATGCCTTGATGCCATGATTAGATGAATGCTAGGGTTGTGTTTGTGTGGTTGGGCTCCTTATGCTTTATGGATGGATATGTATGTGTTTTGGGATGAATGATGCCACATTGTATGCTTAGATATATGACAGTGTGTGTGTGAAAGTATTGAACTTGATTTTATCAAGGTTAAGACGTAAGACACAATGATGGGAGGCCAACCTTAGGGTTGGGCAGTCTTGAGTGCTTAACACCTTCCTAAGAACATACCTAAACTTCGAACTCATATCTCTGGTAGTAAGATCAATAGTCCTTCCTCGAGAGGACGTCCTCAAGAGGACGCTATATATACGGTTCCTAGACCATTGCAAAAACTAGGTGACGACTCCAACACTTTCCGTTGTGTCCACAGGTGCCTAACACCTTCTCCATACATAACCAGACTTCCGAACTCAATAATCAAGATTTTTTATCCATCCATATTAGATTAGGAAAAACGACATTTTTCCTAGCCTAGGATTGGTAATAAAAACAAAATAGAGTCAGGTGACCAATCACACCTTGAAAAAAACCCAATGATTGGTGGCAACTTCACTTACCTTTGGTAACTTAATTAAAATTGACTTACTTTCCAGCCACACACAAGAGGTATACCCTTCTTCACAACACCCGAGCTCTAAGTTTGTATGTTCAAGCACGTGAGTGTCGCCGCGATGGGTGGTCAAACCACCGTGAGGTATCAATACAAGTTTATGATTGTTGATCCCATGACTAAAGGTTTGCCAACCAAACAATATAAAGATCACGTGGGACACATGGGACTTGGTAGTTTAGTAAATGTTTAATTTCTCTCTAATTGTTTTGTTTTTGTTTTCTGGACATGTATTTGGATATTCTTAGAGAATAAAAGACATCATGTTTATTTTGTGCACATAAAGTATTTGCATAAAGTTTGTTTTATCCATGGAGATATATGTAAACGATGTTTTATCCATGGGGATATGTAAGGTTTATATATGCATGAGGATATATAAAGATGTATAGCCGTTGGAATACATAAAGAATATATCTGTGGGGATATATAGAGGACTCGAATGGCTAGTAGGTAGTCCATTCATACAATATTAATGGCTCATAAAGTGCGTACGTAGGGAGTACATACATTGCGATACATGGAAGGAAGTAGTCATCGTTATAAGGGTATTACCACCATGATTCGTGTATAGGATTCTTTATTTGATTAGGAGCATTTTAGAATTAGAAGGTATGGGTAAAATTATGGCCTTATTATAGTGACTATCACTCATTAAGTTCTTAAAATGTCATGTGGGTCAAGTGGGAAATTGTAAAATTATCTACATAAGGAGACTTAAAGTGGCCCACATACATTTTATTTTAATTATTTTTTGGATTTATTATTTATTTGATAATAAGAGTGATAGATAAAGATCCATCCAATTAGGAGTCTTTTGTGAACAAACACTTATAACGCTTGGTTAAATAGACGTCATTTGATAAACAGACATACTCTTTGATGGGAGAAGTATAAATAGATAACCAACGTTAAATTGAAAGGGTCCCTAGTCTAGAACATGTGCATGTGTGTCTAACGTTTCTATCTAATAAGTAATAGAACATACAAATTCATAGTATTACATACAAGCCTAATAAATTCAAACTAAGTCTCTTTATATTTCCTTTTTTTTTTTTTTTTTTTTTTTTTTTTTTTGAGAAACAAACACATACACAAGGAAGAGGAAAATGGATTCTAATACAAAGGCACATCACAACTCCACTCAAAAGTCATGGTAACAAAGTAGAAAAAATCTCTCCCTTTTTTTTTTGGCTTATTGTCTTATTCACTAAATATGCAAATATTTGGAATATCCCAAATCGAAAAACAAAAGATACTGATCATGCATGCTTGATAGCTTCTTTGACTAAGGCAATACAAGATCTCACCAAATCTCTCCCACCAATCAACTTGAGTTGCAAGATTTTGTTTTGGAAAAGTCATGATTACCTTTAGATTAGAGAATGTTTTGTACAGATCTTAAGATTAGTCTCGGCGTATATATAATAAGAGAAATAGGATTGCACGAAAGATAGGCAAACATAAGTATGGTGTATTACTGCCGTTTTTCTTTTTTTTTTTGAATGGGTATCACTTCCGTTGTAATAATAAATATTTAAAAAAAATTAAAAGTAGGGTGTATCGGTTCCCATATCTATTAGATTTTTTTTTTTTTTTTTTTTTTTTTTTTTGGTGAACCGTATCTATTAGATTTACGTACTGTTATATAAATATTAGGAATTTGATTCTCACAAAACAAAAATAAAAAAGTAGTAGGTAATTTAGGAATGCATGATGGCTTGTTATCAAAGAATGCTTGGCCCTACTAAGCATACTCCCCATCAAAATAAACAACCCTTAATCCTACTTACTCTCATGACAAATATTCTATATTCCTAGTTTTGAAATTTGAAAGGAATACTACTACATTTGGTTAATAATCCATAACCTGCAATTACAATATAATTGAAATGAAAACTACATTTCATTTTATTGATGTTTTACAAGAGAAAGAAAAAACAAAGAAGTGAAAACATAAGAACAACGAATTATATCTATGTTAAGTTTTGACTTCTCTAAAATGGATATAGACCATTTCAAAATCAAAATTTATTCAATAGATCTAACAGTCATGTCATTTAATTTTGAATGTAGCACTGAATATATCTTTAAATTTGTAATATTTGATTTGAACTATAAAGTAGATCTATTCTAAATAAAAAATATATTTTTCCCCAATTGTTTGATATTGCCTTTTTTTCTCGTTACTTTTGACAATGTCTTGAAATGTGTAAATTGTACTTTTATTCGTGCACTAAAAAAAATCTGCATAGGGCAAAAATGGGCTAGGTTTGGAGGGATTGAGTTGGAAATATGTACAAAAGTGGTGTTTAGTAACGAGAGTGCCAAAAGATAGGGAAAAATATAAGTGTTTTGGAGATGGTAATATACAATATGTAAATAAATAAATTATAAATAGAATATGTATATGGAAAAAACTAAATTATATATATATATATATACACACACTAGCCTCTAAGCATGGGCATAAGGTTCTTCTATATTTGAAACAACATTCATATCATTTTCTAACCAAAAAACAACAACAACAACAAAAAACATATCTCTTCTCCTTTTTCTTTTTTCTTTTTTCTTTTTTTTGTTTCTCTCTTACCGTTTTCTTTTTTGCTTTTTTCTTTTTTTGTACATGTTCAACTCTATCAAAAATAAACCCAAGTTGATATAATCTCAAAAAAAAAAAAAAAAATGTTAGAAAATGTAAGGAGAGGTAGTGCCTATTTTTATGTGATATGGAGAAACAAGGTGAAAAAAAAAAACACCAAATTTTTTAAATTTACCTAAAATTTAGGAGTTTTATTTAAAGTTCAAGGCTTAAATGGCTTGGAAAACCCCTTAAATAATAGTATAGATAATTAAGTTAATTAAATATATATTAAATAAAAATAATACATATACACAGTTAGAGTGGGGCGGCACGAGATAGGATGGAACAAAGAAAACAAATTCCCTCTCCATCACCTCATCATTGCGAGGGGAAAAAAAAATCACGGGAAGAATAGAGAATTTTTTACATCCCTAATAAAAACTCTATCTTACCCTAGCAAGCATAGGTGTTTAGCTCTAGCCCGGTTTAGATATAATACAATGAGCACCCCCTAGATGATAAGATGCAAATGTCAACGTGAAGCTGAAACGCATTATTAACTGTAATCTATAAAATGAAAGCCTTCTTGATTAAACGTTTCCTTTATAGACTTATTTTGTCAACTGGCCCTCCACCAAAGTTGATTCGTATAGGAGGATGAGTGCATTGTGACCTCTTTGAGCAATTAGTATAGTTTCCATTTGACATTAGAGATTGAATAATATTTCACAAAGGCTTTCACATCATGTCAAACCCTTCACTCAACATCCCAAGTTTTCAGCTTACGAACATTTTTACCACTTTCCATATTTGAACCACTTTCCGTCAATCTGCATTATAAATTTTCACATAAGCACCCAATGACTTGTTATTTGCATTACAAAAATTCTATTTACTTTCAGAGTCAGAACAGTTAAAAGAATTTTCGGCCCATTGATATAGCTATTGATAAGACAAGTAATGAAGATAAAAGTTTTGGATAAAAGATGTCGAAAAAAGGGGTAGACATGAGCTTGTACTGCTCGGGTTAGCATGAGCACGTACTGTAAAGTATGCTAGCTAGGAATGGAGCAGTCGTTTTCTTCTCCAAAGTGAAATGCTGACGCACAATAAGTAGTTTCTAAGAGCATTTTCAGTAAATTCTTCAAATTTCTGTACTATTTGGTGAGTAAACAATAATTTTTACCTTTTATCTATCTACTTTATAAAATACATTGTCCAACAGATTCTCTATATTTTCTATATTCCATTAAAATATTATTTCTTCATTATTTCTTTAATTTTTTTAATTCTTCCTTTATTCACGCCCGCACAAAAAAGTTAGCTATGGAATTTTTTAATGTGATTAATTCTTTTCCAAATCTACAGTAGCTCATCAAACTTGATGAGTTATTGTTCATGAGCAAAAACTTTTTGAGAAATAAAGAGACTGTTGGAGCAATGAATTATCGTTTCACTCTCTATTATAGAGAAAATTTTGGGTTTAGCTACACCGTTGGAGATGCTCTAAGTGAGCAATGAAGTGTAGTAGTTTTTGGAGACCAATAGATGTTAATATGGATCCTAGCACATCTGCCAGTGAAAAGTTAAATTCCCTTCTTTTTTATAATGGTACAGAGCTTAGCCCATTATTTTATGTCATTAAACTAAGTAAATGAGGTGTAGAAGTGAGAAGTTAAAGGACAAAGTTTAGCTACAAAATTGGTTGTAACCTTAGGTTACAACCTTACTCAATAAAATAAATATTACAACATAATTTAGAAATCTAACCATTAAATTGCATATTTTTTACGCTCTTAATACACATATCAAATTTTATGTCAATTAGATATTATTTACTATATAATCTATAAGTCTATATTTTATGCATAATTTTAAACAACAAAAACTTGCAATCTAAACAATTTATTAATGACATAATTATTAATTTTTAATTTTTTAGAAATTTTATAAGCACGGAGGATATAAGAAGAAGATGTAATCTAATGGTGGATTTGTCAAAATTTACATCTAATAAAAAGATGTTGAGTAATTTGTAGACTTAGACTACGAGTAATTTTGTAGATAAATTTTGTCCAAAGTTAAAACTAGAATATATATATATATATATATATATTCCAATTTTTGCCCTATTTCTGAGGGAGTTAGCAATCCATTTAAAACCATGGTCAGGTTTGGATTTGAAAATTTAAAATCAAGGGATTTGAAATACATAGGTTGAAACTATCTCAATATAAATATATATATATATATATATATATATATATATATATAGACACACACGCACACACTAGTCTCTAAGTATGTGCGTTGAGTGCTTAGAGGCTCTCTTTTTTTTAGGTAAAGGTTAATAATTTGCATCTATTATTATTTTTTTTTTTTTTTTTTAAACTACTAAACTAAATTTTAGGGAATAAAAAGATGAATGTGAAGGGAAAAAAAATCCTAAATTTTAGGAGTTTTCTTTTTGAATTCAAAATGAAATTTTTTATTTGACATTTATGACCCTATTTCTAAAAGAAGTTATCCTTCATTAACCAGATTATTTTTTAACCATATAAAAGTTCAGTTGAAAGAGGAGAATCCTCTTATATATAGTATAGATATCTAGGTTTTTTTTCCAAAATAACTATAAAAGCCAAACTATTTTATTAGTTAGCCAAGGTTTTGAAACTATTTTGGTATCTAACAAATCGAGTGCAGAGAACTCGATTTTGCTCTGTGAAATTACACTTGGAAATCGAGTGTCTCAAAATCTTGGCTAACTAATAAAATAGTGTGAGGGATTTTATTATTTTGGAAAAAAAATCTTATTTATAAACATAAACGTCAATACATAATAATGTAAATTACAGAGTTTACTTTAGCTAAAATATTTGTGATATTACAAATTTGAAATAACATCTTACACGTATTCATCTGAAATCCACATTTAAGAAAACCCAAATCTAGGCATAAATTTCATCCAAAATATATATATATATATATATTCTGATTTAGTGCCATAATCAAGTCATATAAACTAAAGATCAAAATTCAAATCTCTCTCTTTAAATCCTACATTCAAACAAACCAGAAGAGTAATCTCTTAAATGCACAGAATCATATCCATGCACACACCAAGGTAGAAATGGGTGGAATCCTAACTCCTGAAAAAATCGAGCAATATATTTTTATAACTACGCCAGTCTCAACAAACTCTACTATTACATGCTTATTAAAAAAAAAGACATGTTTTCCTTTATAGGAAACACAGAAGACATCTACGTCCCAACAGGAACTTTTGCTAATCTTTTGAGTAGGTAAGTAGACAATTTTGATTGCATGGTATAGTTGGAGCACTCAAATTGTCAAGTGCTTAATAAACATAGTGCTGCTCTATGTGGTGAGGTAAGAGTTATACATATACATATCAATGAAATGACAACCATAAGCCAGTGCTTCAAATAGAAACTTTTATGGATAAAATGGAAAGTGCCCTCCTGGATATCCATGGAATTGATACTGGGGATGATAAGGCAAACAACAATAGATTTCAACAGGGCACACCACCAATATCAGTTCTCTCATAATTGGCGAAGTGGAAGGAGCACTTCCTTTATAGAGGATTTGAAATGACCATCTATCAGAAAATCTTCTGTGCTTTATTATGAGTTGCTTTAAGTACCATACGCGCGTTTTATCCTTTTGTATACTGCATGTGTAAAATGGTCTCAATTCCTCGACAGGCATTGTCATAACACACATTATAGAAGTCGTACTTTTGCATACCAATTAGAAGACCACTTCATATAAAGCCAACCACGGATACGCATAGTGCTCTTCCATGGTTGTCGTGGTTCTTCAAAGTTGCATATATAGTGGACGCAAGTTGTCACCAAAGCTTTGTTGAAAGAGTATATATTATAGTGCACTGGACGCGATATGATGTGGACACATGTCTAAAACTTATCCCATATCCGCATTGAGTGCACTGGAGCACTAACAATTTTCGTTATAGACATAAGTCTTTTAACGTCGAATCACATTAATCATTTTTGTTCTCTCTCTATAATCTTCTCCATATTTTTCTTTTTAATAGTTTTCATTTATTTGAATAGGTTTAACTTCTATCGAGTTGGCCCTTTTTTGGGATCACACTAGGTTCGTGAAGCAAATTTTGAAGAAGTTGGATGTTCTTTTAGGAGGTTCAGCTAAAAGACTAAAATTCAAGGGGAAATTTTCAGAAGAAAAGGCACTTCTAACATCAATATATATATATATATATATATATATATATATAACTGAGATCTCATGTGGGAAAGCATAAATTCTGTCAAGTGACACATTCTATACAAAAAGAATTAAAATGATCTCAAGATAAGAACAAATTAAATATAGACTTTTTGTTTCAATGTTTCAATACTTTTCTAATTAAAAAATAAATATTCTTTGTATCCTTTAGTTCAATATTTCAAGAATTTTCATCCCTCACACATATCACAAAGCTCTTTGCATTTTAATTCACCATTTTCACCTCTTACACTTTTATCCCTTTATATATAATTACCCAGCCATAACCCTTCATACTATTCTATGTCAAACACACAGACCAAAAACGATGTCATTTTCCTTCAATTTTTCAAGCCCTAACATTATTGTTTTATCTAAACCTACCCCATATGAGTTGTCCACAACCAAAGAAGGGGGGCTTGCATTTTATATTAAATGATTACGACAATTACTATTTTGATGCTAAGGTCAAATGTTGTAAATTTATAGGTTTTGTAAATGATGTGATTGACTACGAGTGTTTAGAATGTATATTTTGTTCTAGAATTAAGGAGAAAGACAGACAAATTTTATGTCAACTTTTAAAAATATTCCTCCAAAGTTTTTTTTTTATTTTTTATTTCTCATCACTTCAATTGAGTTATTATAATGAACATGTTTGTTCAATTTATAATTGTTGCTTTTTATGATGAACTCATTATAAATAAAGTTCTATAAAAATTATGTTATAATACTTATACAATATTCTCCAAAATCATCTTACATAAAATATTACAACATTATCCGTACATCACACGGATAACTTCCTAGTTTTATTCTAAAAGCTCGGCCAAACAGTTTTAGCATTTTGGTGAAAGCAGACGAAAATTTTGATTTGGAAATGAAAAAAGGCATGTAAATTTTTCAAAAGTGATTTTAAAAAGATTGGATAACAGGGTTTTGAGGAAAAAGATAAAACCTTGTAGTTCTGCTGAAAGTAAATTCTAGTTTAGATATAGGATTGTAAATTTACAACTGCGACTGTCTCGGAAAGAAAAATGTACTACTTTTTCCCAGAAAGCAAAAAAAAAAAAAAAAAAAAAAAAAAAAAAAAAAAAAAAAAAAAAAAAAAGCTTTGGTACTCTTTTAACTCATTAGAGTCCAATGTTTTCAACAAAGGCAGCCTTTCGAATTTAGGCTTTGAGGTGGGCTCCCCATTCCTCAAAATCGGGCTTTAGGATAGGACTGTTCAAATAGAGACTGAATGGTTTTTGCTTTTAAACGAAAAAAGCAATGGAAATTTTAAAGAGACAATTGTTAGAAAATGCCGGATTGAATTTACGCCAAAATATTGAAACAAACCCTTTTATAATTTTTATTGTTACATCAACTTGGAGTTTGCACGTTTGGTTTCGTGAGCTTCAACTTAATTCAAATGCAGAATCACTAGTTCACTTACCAAAAAGATAAATCAGTGGTTAGGTAAGTTATCTATAAAGAAGGGGATGATTTGAAAGGGATAAAATTGTCAAGAAATTCTCACACTAAAAAAATAAATATTGACAGAGGGCTGTCATTGCTTGCGTGACAATGTTAATATGCCAGGTAGATATCCATACAAATTCATATTGACGCCATTCAAACATTAAAAATTGTAGGCCTAAGTGCATAAGCCATAACATGCAAGTGATTCCTGGAAATTACTTTCGATTCAACTGGGGGTATCCACATGATGTTACAACCTTACAACACATTTTGAGCAAATTTTTAAGATTTGAACTCCAACATTTGAACTGTCTATACAGCAATCCTCATAAATAACAATTTGTAAATTTTCTTGTATTTTGTGAGGATGCTTACAACTCCCTTCAGCACTCTAGAGCAGAATGTTTTTTCTAGTTCACGCCTAAATAACCCTCGTAAGTCATGAGATAACTAGACCTCTAATCCCCGTCAGTATGCTAATTTGAGCAATTAAATAAAGAAATTTAAACACAAGAATTAATTATGGTACAAAATCGGCAAAATCAGAGTTAGTACTGGTAGCTTTGCTGGGCACTGATGTTGTGGTAAGCACCCTGCGGTACATTGATGTTGGGGTACGATCCTTGCTGGCCACTTGATTGATAGGGGCTTTGCTGAGCATTCATGTTTTGATAGGAGCCTTGGTAGCTTTGCTGAGCGTTCATGTTCTGGTAGGAGCCTTGTTGAGCATTCATATTCTGGTAGTTCTGAGAATTCACATTTTGTCCACCAGAAGCCATGAAGGCCTGAAGGATACTCTGTGCTGCATTCAAGTGCTCAGAAGAACCCCGGATGTCAACAGCACATCCGGAGCCACCAGCATGAGAGTTTTGAAGCTTCACTCTTGCCCCAACAACCTGAACAAGAAATTATTTTTTATGAATTTTGAATATAGAAGTCCTGAATATGATATTGCATCATGCTTAACAAGTTGAAAGCCCATAGAAGTTGAAAACCTAAATCCCTAACAAGCTGATAATTCAAAATTTTTGAAAATATATGATGGCCAAATTTGGCATTCTACAAAAAGGAAAATGCTTGTTTTTCAATTTTATAGCATTTGATATTTTGATGTTACTAGACTGACACCTTTACATGGAATGGAACTGAAACTATAGTTATCCAGGGTACAAGATACATTGAAAATTTGAAAGTGTAAAGAGCCTAGGTACAAAGCACAAACCAAGGCTTGAGTCTGACATTTTTTAAGATAAAAAAACTAAAGAAACTTGTAAGTAGTAACTATGAATACAACATTCCTATATGAAATGATGCAATAAGCTTACTCTCTTTTTTCTTCTCTTTTTTTAAATGACAAGAAACACCCACATCCCACTTAGTAGGACAGGATAAACTCTGAATACCTGGGATAACCCACAAACCAAAGGTATCAGGTTAAAAAGCAAGGACACAACAAAAAGCCATCAGACACGAGCACGCCTGGGACACAATTGCATGCATGTCCATGAAAGAGTGACGGAAAATTTGAAAAAGAAAAAAAGGGTGATAAATTACTATTAGTCTCAAAAGCTTTAAATTGTTAGAAAATAGTAAATTTAATCATTTAACTATTATTCTAACATGCCCTCACCTGTAAACCAAGACTATCCCTTAATAAGGGAGGCTCAATATGTGGGATTTATATCTTTTTAAATGAGAGGTAAAGTGGAAATAAGGTTCGAACTTAGAATCACCTACTTTGATATCATGATAAATTATCACATGTCAAAAAGCTTAAGAGATGCAAGACAATATCAAACAATATCAATAGGAAATAAAAAGAACAAAAATTAAAAGATAACCCTAACAATTAGAACTCAGGGGTTGCCTGGAATCAGCACGAAGCAAGAAAACTTAGGAATCGACGTCCAAGCTATTAGGAATCAACAACCAACAATTTGGAAAATCTCCAATTTCAATTTTATTCATCAAAACATCAATCTTCAATAAAACCACTTAGAATCCTTTTATAGAAGGACAAAGTTTAGCTACAAAATTGGATGTAGCCTTAGGCTATAACCATACTCAATAAAATAAACATTATTACATATTTTGAATATCTAATTGTTGAATTGCATGTTCTTTATGCTCTAAATACACATGTCAAATTTTGTGTCAATCGGATATTATTTACTATATGATCTATAAGTTTATATTTTATGCATAATTTTAAACTATAAAAACTTGCAATTTTAACAATTTATTGATGTCATAGCTATTGATATTTAAATTTCTAGAAATTTTGTAAGCATGGAAGATATAAGAAAAAGATGTAATCCAATAGTAGATTTGTCAAAATTCACCTCCAGTAAAAAAATATTAAGTGAGTTGTAACCTTATTTTACAACCAATTTTATAACTAAACTTTTTCCTTTATAGAACTTCCAAGAATAAAAAATAATCCTATCTAAAAACAAAAGCTAATCTAAAAACTAATACAACAATGAGTATCTGTAGTGGATATATTCATAAAAGTGTGACTATATTTTACGTTGGCCATCAACAACCCTCCTCTTCCCAAGCTTGGGACCAGCTATGAATAGAATATATGACACTAAGCACAGAAATGGGCGGAATAAAAATAAAAGTTTTTAAATAATCCAATTTCCTATGAGACAAAGAAATTCAGAAATAATAAATTCCAAAAAAAAAAATAGTTGTCCCCACATCATACTCCCCTGGTTTGAAAAAGCTCAACCTCAAGTTTTGAAACATTGAAGGATTAGGATTCCAACACATAATACTTGCTTCTGTTCACAATCATCTTTGGGAGCTTTGAGAATGTATAAACCTTCTACTCCAGCTCACTAAACTCTTCAGGAATCACAAAATTAATGTGTGGATTTGGCGAATCAACCTTTTCAACTTCATAAAGCTACAGATCTTCTTGTACCATGGAGGATTCTTCAAGTATAGAGGGTTCTTGCCGAACTTCATTGATGCTCTTGCCTCAAGCACCCTACAATCTGTTTAAGGCGCACAGCCGCTGGACTAGATTCTAAACGTGATCGTGCCTAAGCAGTGTGGCATAGGACAGTTTGAAAATTTTCTTTACATGTAGTTGTGGTGGATTGCCTCAAGCGCCCTACAATCTGTTTAAGGCACACAGCCACTGGACTAGATTCTAAACACGATCGTGCCTAAGCAGTGTGGCATAGGACAATTTGAGGAATTTCTTTATGTGTAGTTGTGGTGGATTTAGGACTTTGATAGGTAAGAGGAAGGGCATGGTTTGAGGGAGTATGAAAGAAGGAAAGAAGAAAATTTTCAAGGGTTGTATAAACAATATCAGCAAAGAGAAGAAGAGAAGAGAGAAAAGAAAAGGAGAAAACACCACATGAAGGCCAACGTATCTCAATACTCAAAACAACACAATATTTTTATTAATCAACTCTCTCTCTCCTTCGAGTACATTAAACATATATAGTGTCTCCGTATTAGTAGTGTTAAGACTTCTAGTTTGACTGGTAAACTAAAAAATTAGTAAGGTAATAACTAATAAAAGTAAAAACACCTGACGCATTTGTCCACTCTAGCAAATGCCCCTAATAAAAATTTACCAAAACATGTTACATAAAACCCAAATTAAGGGATGCTTTTAGCCCAAGGACAAATAACTAGACCTCTAAAATCACATAACTTCTATTTCAATTGGACTTCACAAATGAGCCCCATAAAGTAAATTGGTGAAAATACCATTTTGCTCCCTACATTTTGGAGTCACAGTCAATTTGGTCCCTCTTATTTTCAACTTACAGTCAATTTGGTACTTACCGTTAACTCACTAACAAAAAATGTCTATGTGGCTAAAACCGTACACAGTTGGTACATTTAAAGCTTATGTGGCTATCAAAGTAATAATTGAAAACTTAAATTAATTTTAAAAAATTACACATCACCATATGAATGAGTTTTTTTTTTTAATTTCTTAATTTCAAAGAAAGAAAATATAATCCTTATTCTGGACCACCAGCCCTGAACCACCCGAAAATTGGGATTTTTTTATTTTGCCCTCACCAAAATTACACTAGCTCAACAGATCAAAGCCCAAAAAAAAAAATCAAACCCACCTGATATAAACCCAAATCAAAGAGAGATTCCAAGTATTTGCTCTCTCCCTATGTCTCATCGAAGAGGATGAGAGAGAGCCCATTCAGGATTACAACTTGCTCCTCGCCATTCACTCCCATGAGCCACCATTTGCTTGCTCTCTCCCTCTATCTCTAATTTTCTTGGACTCATCCCTGTAATGGAACCTCTGTCATTTCGCATAAGGATGTAGTCATGGCTTAGAGCCAAGATGAAGCCGATGGCTGAGGCATAGCCCAAGACAGCTATGATAGTGGGCATTGAGAGAGAGATGAGATTGGCTACTAGAGATGGAATTGCATTTGCCTTGTGTGGCGGTGTGGTGAGATCGTAGTAGTTGGAGAAGAATTTACCTTGAGCAGTGGCAATGAATCTGGGTTTGTTTGTGTTTTTTTTAGGGTGGTCTGGGTGGATCTGGGTTTGGTAGTAGTGGATTTGGGTTTGGTGGTAGTGCTGGACTGTTGGGTTGCTGGTAGTCAGTGGTACTGCTGAACTGCTGTGTGTGTGTGTGTGTGTGTGTGTGTGCATGTGAGTGTGCGCGCGCATATATATATAGATAAATGCTAATGTGGCTTTTTTTGCCATCTAAGTGTTGATGTGGATCCCTGAAATTTAGACACGTCAACATTGGCATGCCAACATTGCACACCATTAGCCACGTAGGCATTTTCCGTTAGTGAGTTACAAGTAGGGACTAAATTGACTACAAGTTGAAAATAACACGGACCAAATTGATTATTATCAAAATGTAAGGATCAAATTGATTGTGAACCCAAAATGTAGGGATCAAAATGGTATTTTCAGCTTTTCGCCAAATAAATTTTGAATAGACAAATTTGTGTAGTAAAAAATTAATCTTCCATGGCTGCATCATTCTTCCCTGGATGGAAACAACTCAGTCTAGAACTTGCACAGACTCTTCAATTACCTATGTAAGCATTAAGGATAATCCCACAATATCATCAAATTCTTTTGGAATGATAAAATCAATCCTTCGAAAGATTTCGGCTTAAAATCATTCTTGAAATTATCCATAGAATAACATCAATATCTTCCTCGTTCTAGACTTTTCCATGATCAGCCTTATGCTCACCTTGCTCCATTGTCCTTATATTGCATTTTTTGTGTTGTTCTTGAAATTGGACATGTGATGAACTGTAAGGCTGGATTTCGCTTTAATCTAACACCTTGATGCACTAAAACAACGCGTGACAGCAAATTGGGCATCCATCAAATTTTGAAGGGATAACAAATGCAATGTATGCCAACAAGGGTGGGGATAAATTTGAGGGTCTAACTTAGAATATTAAGAACTTGATCAGCTACCATTCTAGCAGGATGTCAGCTTTACCAAAATAGCAACTGTCAGCTTACCAAAGTTTCTTGCATGGTAGGCAAATCTTCTAACTTCACTTTTACTGAAAACACCCTTTCTTCAATTGTTGCAAATTTTCTTGGATTCTACAAAATCTTGAAAAGAAAATCCCAAAACCTTGAATTTAGTTCTACATTGATGACCACCATCTTAAATGAGAAATTTCATCAAGCAATTGGTGGAGAAACTTTCAACAAAGAACTTGTGGAAGGATTTTGGCTCTAATACCAAATTGATGTAGGACAAATAGGGGAATTTGTCTACGTGTGGTTGTGGAGGATTTAAAGTTTTGATAGGAAAGAGGAAGGCTTTGGTTTGGGGTTGTAACAAAGAAGGAGAAAAGAGAAGTGTATAGTGTTTAAGACATATATGAATAAGTACCCTAAACATTAGCACAAGAAAGTGAAGCAGAAAAGAGAGAAGAGAAAACAAGAAAAGAACATTCAAAAACCAAAATGCCTTTTGATACTTGAAAAGAGAAAACAAGAAATGAACATTTAAAAACCAAAAATGCCTTAATACTCAAAACACTCGATGTGTTTATTAATCAACTATATCTCTTTTTTTAGAAGTAAAAAAAAAATGTCAAAAGATATTAATCAACTATAACTATTTCTTGTACTAGTAGTATTAGGACTCCTAATTTGATTAGTAAACTAAAAGCATAATTAGGTAATAACTAATAAAAGACTAACTTGGACTAAGAAAAAAAGAAAACCTAAGATACTTAGGGCCCGTTTGGTTTTAGCCTCACTCATATCTCATAATTCATATCTTAGTTTTCTTTGCTTATAACTCAATCTCATGTCTCAGTTCTAATTTCCTATCTTCTCTTAACTCATTCCAGATCATGTTTGGCACTCTAAACTCATTCTAAAATCCCCTTGGTTTTTGGTTTGAAAATGCAACTTCTATCTCAGTTGGTAGAACCCACTAGTCAGAACAGGTAATTGCCCTTCATTCACAACCAGCGTGAAACAACTACTTTAACTATCTCCCCACAAAAATCCAACCCACAGACCATAGTTGAGACAAACCCACTGAGGAACCAAAGAAGCCAAACCCAACCACCACTGTATAGAACAATTTAGCTACAAAAACACAACCACCACCCTCACTCTCCAATCGACCCAGCCGCCCAGCCTCCTACCACCACCAATCAACCCAGCCGCTACACAAACTCACCACCATTAAATGTAGAAACCAACTACCGCAACCCACAAAAACTTAACAACCACCGATCTCAATGCCAACATAAACAACCCACAAACCCAACAACACCATAAACAACCCATAAACCCACCAATCTCAACCCATAAACCCACCAATCTTAACACAAAAACCCAATTCCCTACCTTGCTTCTTCATTGATCAGTCCCATGGCAAATCTAGCAGGTGATACGAGCTGGAGAGGTGGATATGTACAGGCTTGGGAGTGGTGGAGGTGTTTAGTGGAAACTACAAGAGATGAGAGAAAGAGACCAGAAATTTCTGGTTTGTGTGTGTGTGTGTGTGAGAGAGAGAGAGAGAGAGAGAGAGGGAGTGTTGAAAAGTGAATACAAAACATTGCATGTGGTTCTGACTTAAGGTAGACAGGTCATAAGTGTGGGTCCCAGCACCTTTATTTTTTTACAAGTTTGCCATATAACTCAATTTTCATAATTTATTTTAAAAAGCCGTTTATTTTAGACATGAATTGTTAAAAAATAGGCCTAAGCATTCATAATTTATGCTAATTACATTGATACTTTGGCTTCAGCCTTTTCACACTTATGAATGTTTCTCATACATGTTTATAATTTTAAATATATGTTTTTAACTCTACTATAACCAGACCATCTTGGCATGTACTTTGTTATTTGATATCTAAAAATCTTTACTCATTCCAGAATGCCTCAACCATTCATCTTTCAATTCATTGGCATGCAGTTATGTAAAGGTCTTAATTGTTTCCTTAAAACTCACAAAAAACAGTTAAACCAATATTGTCTTAATTTTATCACTAAAAATAAATAAATAAATAAAGTTTTAAAAAATGGTTTGGGTCATGGGTCAGGTCACGGGTCAACATTTTTTGCTTCGGGTCAAAAATTCAGGTTCGCGTTGTGTATTTTCTGGGTCGGGTCGGGTCAAGAAATTCTGACCTGTTTTGCCATGTCTAGCTACTATAAGCAGCCAGCCACTCAGACACAGTACGTAAAAGATTCAGTTTTAACGCTACAGATGAACACTCAGCCCCATAAAACATATGGAGGTTATGTTCTCTCCAAAATAGTTCACATCACGCAATGAAGCTAGATTATATATTAAATAACTTCCCTAAGTGAGATGAGAGTAAAAAATTAAATAAAACAAATGATGTTCATTAAACTAGAAAACTTTCTAGGTTTAATTTCTTTTTTCCTATTGCTCGTGAATTACAGCTAATTAAATATTTATGACTTTTTTTAATATTTTAGTAACATTAAAGAATCTAAAAACTAATGTGGAAACAGGAGGAATGAGTAGGGGATTTGTGCGTTTCAAATTTGAGAACATGTGATTGAACATGGAAGGTTTTGTGGAGAAATCAATCGGTGGTGGAATGGATACCATTTCACAGGGTCCCCAAGCTTTGTTCTAACCCACAAATTGAAGACTCTTAAAGAAGATTTGAAGGAGTGGGATAAACATGACATTGGCTTTTAAGGAAAAAGTGCTTATTGAGTCAGCTATTGGGGTTGGATGCTAAAGAAGGATCACAACGCTTATCTCAAGTAGAAAAGGCCCACAGAATTGAGCTTGAGGCTGAAATTGATCATCTAGCCTCTATGGAGGAAATTTCTTGGTGGCAAAAGCCACATGCATTATGGTTGAAAGAGGATGACAGTAATACTCACTTTTTTCACATATTGGCTAGTTCCCACAGACGGGCTAATCATGTGAGGCATAGAGGTGGATGGTGTGTTGAATGACAACAGGTGATTCAATTTTATCAGAAATTGTATTAGGAGACTAAAACCTGGCGAACTACTATGGATGGGTAAGGCTTGTATATGAGAACAGGAGGCAATTGCTTGAGAGAGAATTTGCTAAAAACGAGGTCATTCAAGTGTTGAATGACATGGAGCGTGCTAAAGCCTTGGGTATGGATGGATTTACTGACATTTTTTCAAAAGTGCTGGTGTGGTTGAAAGGGATGTTACGGCTTTCTTTGTTGACTTTCATAGGCATTGGCTTTTTGAGAAGTCTCTCAATGCCTCTGTCCTCGTTTTAACTCCTAAGAATAATAACACCTAAATAATAAGGATTTCCAGCCCATCTGTGGGTAGTGTGTATTAACTGTTGGCCAAAGTGTTGGCTAATAGAATGTGGGTGGTTTTAGACGAACTCATCTCTGAGTCTCAAAACACTTTCGTTGGAGGCAGGCAGATTTAAGATTCAGTCCTTATTGTTAATGAGTGCATGGATAGTAGACTGAGGAGCCATATTCCAGGTGTGATCTGTAAGCTGGACGTAAAGAAAGCCTATGATCATGTGTATTGGGATACATTGTTTTATTTGTTGGATAGGATGGGTTTTTAGGAGAGATGGAGGAGGTGGATGATGGCTTGTGTATCTACCATACACTTCTCAATGCTAGTCAATGGTTCCCCCAGTTATTCAGCAGTTCTCAAGATTTAAGATAAGGAGATCCCTTGTCACCCTTTTTATTTATTCTAGTCATATGTGTTGAGTTGAATGATGAAGAAAAACGCAGAGAGGTTTCATTCATGGTTTTCATGTGGGGCTTAACACGTCTAAGAAGGTAAGTATTCACATCTTTTATTTGCTGACAATACCATTCTATTTTGAGATGCCTCTAGGAAGCATTTTTTATACATCAGGACGGTTTTGATATGTTTTGAAGTTGTTATTGGCTTCAAAGTCAATGTGGGAAAAAGTGACAAAGTCCCAATTGGGTAGGTGAGTAACTTAGCAACATTGGCTAATATTCTCCGTTACATAATTGGTAGTTTGTCAATGACATATTTGGGAACGCCTTTGGGTGCACACCTTAAGGTAATTTTAGTTTGGAATACTATTTTGGAGAAGATGGAATGGAAACTTTTGGGCTAGAAGAGACTTTATTTATCCAAGGGTGGCAGACTTACTTAGGGTGGCAAACTTACTTTATTGAAGAGTACTCTCTCCAGCCTTCCAACATTCTATTTATCATTATTCACTATGCCTAAGTTTGTGGCAGATTGGAGAGGATTCATAGGAATTCTCATGGGGGGCATCAGGGGAGGAGTTTAAATACTCGTGGTGGCATGGGATACACCCGTTGAGGCAGGGGGACTGGAGGAAAGGAGGATTGCGAGTTTTAATCAAGCACCACTAGGGAAGTGGTTATGGTGATTTGGGCATGAAGTTACTTATTTATGGCATCGGGTGATTGTCTCCAAATATGGAGAAGATAGAGGTGGGTGATGTACATAGTGAGTAGAGTGATGCGTGTGTGTAGTTTATGGAGGAGTATCAGAGCAGGGTGGGATGGATTCTTCCAGCATGTATGGCATTCAAAGTTGGAGAGGGCAATCAAATAAGATTTTGGCATGATCTTTGGGCTGGAAACCTTCATCTAAAACTATTATACCCTGATCTATTTGAATGCTCAGTGGATAAGGAAGATATTTACTCCTCCACTGTCAATATGCACATAGTTTATGGTCATTTGGTTTTTGTTTGATTGGAGTTTCCTGGGTTATGCCTAAGTGAGTAGTGGAGGTGTTGGCTTGTTGGAGGGGAGGATTTGGACGTCGTCGATCTGCTGGTATATGGGGGCTGCTCCGTTGTGTCACATGTGGACTATTTAGAGAGGGCAGAATATGCGTACCTTTGAGGGGAAAGAGCACTCAGTTTTGGAGCTGAAAAGTTTATTCTTGCATTTTTTGTATGACTGGATGTTGGCAATGAGAGGTCTTTCCTTTTCTTCTTTTATAGAATGTATTGATTCTTGAACTCCCTCAGGAAGATTTTTTTTTTTTTTTATGTACTGGACTCTCAATTAGATGTGGGTGGTTAGGAGTTGGAATTTGAGGCTTCATAGGGATTTTCACGATTGGGAGATGGAGGCTGTCTCTTTCCTTGATTTTACTTATTCTTAGATACCCAAGGGGGAGGGGGATGACAGGATGACATGGAGACTTAGTGGGAATGGCAGCACTGGGTAAAATTCTTACCATTGACAAACTTATCAAGAGGGGTGTGTCGTTGTTAAATTGGTGTTGTATGTGTTGAAGAAACAGGGAAACGGTAAACCATCTTTTAATCCATTTTGATGTTTCTTCTGCTTTGTAAGGTGAAGTGTTTAGGATGTTTGGGAATCATTGAATAATGTCAGGGACAGTTGCAACTTTATTCTTTTGTTGGAGAAATTGGTTTGGGAAACATGACTCGGGTGTATGGAACTTGGTGCCATCATGTCTGATGTAGATTGTGTGTAACGGAATAGTCATACACTTGCAGATATTGAGAGATCCTTGGATCAATTGAAATCCTTGCTAGTTCTTCTCTCATTGATTTGTCTTGGGTTTGGTGTTTTACACACTATTCTTCCATTTTAGAGTTCCAAAATTCTTTTAGTTCTTCCATTTGACATATTTGTATTTTTTATGATACTTTGTGTTCATCATTGTGAACATAAAGTATTTCTTCATTATCAATAAAACTTGCATTACTTATCCAAAAAAAATGTGGCCATTATGATGAGGCAAGTTCTCTTCTGATAAAGTTAAAAGTTTTAGTTTTCATTAACAATATTTTTTTTATGGATAAAAAAAGAGATAAATGAGATGTTTACAGAGAGAAGAAGAAGAAGAAGAAGAAGAAATGAGAGATTAGCTTGTCCCAATGAGCTCTAGCTGTAATAGCTCCTTCTCGCCTTATAGGTTCTAAGTGGAGGGTGAGGTTGAGTTCAAGATCTATTAGATGAGAGTGAGAGGAACAGCAATTTTTTTTTTTAAGTGTCGACTTGTTCCAGACCAAAATGCAAATATCGGCCACAATGCACCAAAAGACACTAAAATATGAGCTAAGGTGGAACATGGGGATTTTTTTTTTTTTTTTTTTTGGATAGGTAAGGTGGAACACAGGGATTAAGTGTAAGGTTTTATAACTAGTACAAAATATTGAAACAAAATTAACATCATCAATTAAAACATCTTACTCTGTAAAGAGGTAAAATATACACCAAAAGAGAAGCTAATATCTAACAAATAACACATTAAAAATGGCAAAGAGCAGCCAAAAAACAATCAACTTACAAAAAAGATGGGACAGTGAAACTGCAGAATGTGGGAAGGAGAAATGCTAGTAAATCAATATTCAATAGGACACTGACTACAGGGTGTGTGAAGGAGAAAGATCAAGTAAACTGATAACCACACCAAATTTCAGCCTCTTCAGACTCAGTTCCAAAAAGTATCTTCAAACCTAGAACCAAAACTAGGGTAATCTACTTTCATTTTTAGTTTTTGGTTAAGTCAAAAACTGCTCTAAGGGTAGACAATACAACCCAGGAAAGTAATCCCCAGACAGTCATAGCCATTTACCAAATTTCTTCCCCTCTGGGAGGCCACAAGGTTGCAGTAACATACCTCACCAACATTGGAAATGTTGCTCCCTCCTGATCCAATAACCGAACTAACTGCACTACTTGGAATCTTGACATCTGAAGCACTATTGACATTTGGGTATCTGGAACAAAAAGATAGCCACCATCTCAATTATGTTAATCAATCATGAAATTTACATAAAACAATGATTTGAATGGCACACTACCCAGTAGCAGCTCTTGGAACTGGATAGCTCTGTGGTTCATATTCATATCCCTCAACCTTCAAGAGCATCAAGTATAATTGAGTTATCAAGGCAAGGAATCATAGAATAACATAATTAGTAATACGAAGAAATTTGCTCTCTTTTTTTTTTTTTTTTTTTTTGAGAAGTACAAATTTGCTAATGACTTGTAAACAGAGTTTGAACACAACAAATCAATTGTTACTACAACAAAATAACTATCACAACCATGTCTCTCAGGAAAGCTGATATTACAAGACTTGTGCCATGCACAACTTAACTTGCCAAAAAAAACAAAGGAATTAATTTAATATATTAAAAAATACATTGCATAACATCATCAAAATTGTTTTCCTTCAAAAAAAAAAAGAATAAGTAATAGTTTGCATTAATATTTTTTTTTATGCAGGTGGCAGCCATTGAGCCCTGGCACAAATACTGTCAGGTCTGCCTAGAAAAATCCATTATGAAAACCCAACACCAGCTCATATCCCACTGGGTATTATTTAATAAAACTCATTACCAACCGTTTCTAGCCGGGTAGGACTGCTTTGGGCAGGTCGGGGTTGGTTTGAGCAGTCATAATGGTTACAACAGAATGAAAAGTGGTAGTAAGAAGGAATTACCTATGAGTTTTATTTAAGACTGTTATGCCCTTAAACATTTATAAGAGGGTGCCGCTGAGTAGGAGCATTATTTACAAATACATTAAAGATCAGAAGATATTTATTTAAATACGGTATTTTCATATCAAAAATAAATGATTATATAAAGCAAATGGATTTAACAATATTCAGAGACAAGCATGCAACAGACTAATAGAGTACCTTTAGAGGATCATATCTACCAGAGCTACCGGCTCCCATTGTGCCAGATTGTGGGAGCCCTCCACCAGGTATGCTTCCTGCAGGACGAAGTCCCTGGGAAGGACCAACAGGAGCACTTTCTGCAGCAGCATTTGCATCTCGCAGAGTTCTCACTCTGAGTCTTGATGCAATCTCTGCCAATGCATCTTTAGCAACACCAAAATTTCCAGATACCTGAATGACCAAAGGCATAGGACTTAGTGTGGAAAATTGCATATCACAAAAATTATAATAATCAGAACACCATAAAAACTCAGGATAGAAGAAGTTGGTAACAGTAGCATATTACAAAACAGATTATAAAAATGCATGTCACAACTCATCACCTGCACAAGCTCTTCATCTTCAGCTGCACACTTAGGCTTGTCATCTTTAGAGAAAACACGAATGTCTGCCTGGGTTCTCTTTCGCATCTCATTGATAACATGACCTCCTTGTCCAAGAATGCAACCAACCTTACTTGACGGGACAAGAAGCCTAGTAATGATATTACCTTTTTCAGAGTATTCACTAACTTTATTCTGAAGCTGAAGAATTGCTTCAATGGTTTGTGATCTCTGGTTCCAGATAGCCTGAAACAACATAAGGGCAATGATCCACCACTATTATAACAGCAGCAATGCAGCACCATTGACATCAACAGTTCATATACAACAGGATGCCCCATATTAATAATGATTACATACTATGTGAAGAGCTGTAAAAGAGGGAATTGTAATGGGGCACAGAAAAGGCGGACCTCGAAAGCAGAGACCCGAATCACACGTTCATCTGAATCGGTTGATGCCTCTTGAACATATATACCGGCTCCTGTTTCCTGCTGTAACTGTCTTACATTAAAACCTCCCTTGCCAATCACCCCACCAATTTTCCCAGCTGAACAAAGAATTTTCATAAAGAACTCAGCTGAAGCTTCAGCAACAGGTCCAGGAGGAACGCCATTGAAACCCCCTGGTACAAACTCAGAAGGCCGGTTTCCATATCCCCCCATCCATGGCATTGGTGGCATACCGTGGGAATCAGAGTTCCAATGGGACCACATTGGATTTCCAGGTGGAAGCATATTAGGCAAGGGAGCTCCAGGGGGATGAAATCCTTGGCCTCCAAAAGGCATAGGGAAAGTCAGAGGAGGTTTATCCTTGCGTGGATTCTGATGCAACAGAGTTGATACATCATAAAGTGCCTTCTTTGCCACATCTCGTTTTCCAGATATCTGCAACATACCTTCAAAAATTACAAATTGTAGGGAGTTCCAAGAAAAATTAGGATTATCCAAACAATTTTCCAAATAAGAGCATGTTCTTAAAATATAAATAAAAAATAAAAAAATAAAGTGGGGTGAAGAAATAAAAATCACAGAGAGACTCGCAAGAACATGGACAAGGAAAAGCACCCAAAAAAATAGTTAAAATAAAGAGATGTGCAAAGTAAGAGATCATAATCCCAATAACAGCATTTCATATCAAAAAGACATTTTTGCAACAGCAAACCTCACTTCATATATGTGCATGTGTATATATATAAATAAATCATACATATTCAGAGGCAGTAGCAATGACTCTTACAAAAGACAAAAATCTAGAGTGAACAAAAAAAGGGAAAGGGTCCTACCATCTTCCTTCTTAGTTAGATGCCCAGAATGTTCTATACTTCTCAAACCTTCATTTCAGGGCAATCCTTACTGCCACTGAACCTACTCAGGCTTAACCAGAACTTACCTAATGCTCAGAACTATTAAAGGAAAACCTTCTTGAAAGTTGCATTAGGTGAAGCTATTTATATTCTTTATTATATACATATAATTGGATAGTTATAATGAGGGAGAGGGGATTTGAGGCCAAGACGTCTCTATTGGAAACACAAGGAGGTTCCAATTGACCTAGAAGGTTCTTGACAAAGTTATTTATATTAAATGAAACTAAATGGGTCCACACAAAAAAAAAAAAAAAAAAAAAAAAAAAAAAAAAAAAAAAACCCAATACATTTACTGCATTGAACACTCAGAATGGACAAAATATCACAAACTGGGGTGAAACATAATGTCACCACACCACATAATTCAGTCACTGGAGATAAAACGTTCCAAAGCCAACAACCAATCAAGTAACATAGCCAACTCACTAAGACTCCACCAAAACCTTTAAATCTTATCATGCAGGATGAACCAGCATGAAAAACTCAACAACCATAAAATGGCTTGAGAAAAGTTTACTGCAAAGGAGCTCAGAAGGCTTTGAATCTGACCCCAATTGAGAGATTCAATCAGATTAAGACGCTATTTTGGTCCAGGGTTAAGTGACCATACTTTAGCCCTAAGTAATTAAATTAAGTCTTTGCAGCTTTATAATTAGGGCTAAGCTTTATAAAAATAAGTGTTATTATCTTTCTTATCTAGTGCATATTGGAGTGAGATTTACAGCTTGAGGTTACTTATCATGTGCTATTGTAAGTTCTCTTCTTCTCTATAACTTTATTGTCCTTTTCTAATTTTCTGCACCCTTTCATTATGTAACTACAAGCTCACATAGGAATCCACTCCCTATTGCAATAGAAATCATACAAAGCCCAATACTGTTCCATCAAGGAACATGTCCTGCAACAAAGGCCAAGCTACAAAATAAAAATGTTTCTGTTACTGCTCGTCACTGTTGAGTGCCCAATTGCCAGTAACCCAATTTCTACATTCCTTGCTTCGTGTCATCCCCACTCAATCCACAAATTATAATTCTACATGTTATCCCAGCCTTCCCACACCAAATTAACATCTCAAACCCACCACCACAAGCCTTTTTTTTTGGTTACTGATGTCCAAAATTTCCAGCACCTTATTTCCACAATACCTGCATAACAAGACCTATGAAACCCTTCCACTGTTCCAAAAGCCCTCACAATAATAATCCACCAACTTTCTTACATAAGATACTCCTTAGGCTCAACAATACTGAGGAGCTCCTCCATCAAACCACCTACTCAATAATGCTGAAATGAAAGTATGAAACGCCTTGCAAATGGAGAATTCCTCAATATCGCATACGTGGCCAGGGTGACGTAGGACAAATTGAGGAATTTGTCTACATGTGCCTGTGGTGGGTTTAGAGTATGGAGAATTTGAGGATCTAAGATTTAGAAAGTGTTATGTGATTGTGTTTGGAATTATAAGGTGGTTTGATGAGTTATTTGATTGCTATTTGGTAGAAGAAAGTATGTATGGATTTAGGGGTTTGATAGCTAAAAGAAGGAACTTTTTTTTTTTTTTGATAAGTAGTAAGTTTTATTGATATCAAAAAGGAACACCCTAGTACACAAGGAGTGTACAAGGGGTCAACAAATCAAATACAAATATTGCAAGAATCTAGGAAATCAATAAAAGGGAATGATTGTTTTTGCAAAGCAAACAACCAATCCAATAAAGTTCAAAAAAAGAAAAGCTTGAGATCCGGAATAGATCTCTCAATATTTTCAAAACATCTACTATTTCTCTCCCTCTAAAGACACCACATTAAACAATGAGGAACAATGGACCATATATAACCATTTTGATGACGACCAAAGCTGCCTTGCCAACACCCTAACACCCCAACACCCGCACCCTACTATTTCAAAAATTGCCGAGTCCCGCACCCGCACCCGCACCCGAGTCCCGAAACGCACCCGTGCTTCATAGGGCATAACCCAAGTTACTCCAAATAAACCCAAAAACATAGACCATAGATCCATAGCAACAGGACAGTGAAGGAAGAGATGGTCAACCGATTCACCATTATTCTTGCACATGTAGCACCAATCCAAAATCCACACCTTCCTTTTTCGTAAATTATCAATCATCAAGCATTTGCCTAAGGCAGCAGTCCAAACAAAGAAAGCTACTCTAGAGGGAATCTTCTGTTTCCAAATACTTTTCCAAGGAAAACCGTAGATAGTAGGGCCAACTAAAATTCTATAATAAGCATTAACCATGAACCCTTTATCTTTGCTAGGTAACCAACACATCTTATCCTCACCAAACCCCCTTATTGAAGAACCATATATGGTTTCCATGAAGCCTAACATAACCTCTAATTCCCAAGCATGCACACCCCTAAAGAAGCTCACATCCCAAAAGAGGACTCCATTGTAGGCCTTCATAAGCTCAGCCACACTAGCCTCCTTATTCCTGCAAAATCTGAACATGTCAGGATAGCTAACAGCAAGAGATGTCTCTCCATACCAACAGTCTTGCCAAAACTTCACCCTAGACCCATCACCAATATCATACAGAATATGGCGTGAGAAAGAAGGCCATCTCTGACTGATACTTTTCCTTAAACCAACACCATAAAGACCATTTACAAATCTAGTACACCCGCCCCCCCCCCCCCCCCCCCCCAACCACACACACACACACACACATCCATATTATATCTCTATCACTTGTCTCCAAAGGGCATCCTTCTCAATCCCAAATCTCCATAGCCACTTCCCAAATAAAGCTTCATTGAAAAGTCTTATCTTCCTTACCCCTAAGCCACCCGAAGAAATAGGAGCACAAACAGTAACCCATTTAACCAAATGAATTTTAGGTTCATCACCGAAACCGCCCCATAATAAATTCTGCTGAAGCCTCTCAATTTGGTTAGCCACACTAGCAAGTGTAGGAAATAAAGATAGAAAATAAGAGGGTAAATTAGATAAGGTGCTTTTGATTAGAGTGACTCTACCTCCCTTGGATAAATACAAGCGTTTCCAACCCGCCAATCTCCTCTCCATTTTCTCTAGAATCAGATTCCATATAGTCTTATCCTTGAATTTAGCACCCAAAGGAAGACCCAAATATTTCATTGGAAGAGTACCCTGCTTGCAGCCAAGAACATTCAGCAATAAGTCAATATTATGCACTACTCCAACCGAAACCAATTTTGACTTGCCCAGATTTATCTTTTGACTCGACATTGCCTCAAACCAAATAAGAATCATACGGAGAATCAAAATCTGTTCTAGATCAGCTTCACAAAAAATTAGAGTGTCATTCATAAAAAGGAAATGAGACACCACCAAGGATCTTCCCTCCAAGTTACCCACACTAAATCCTGACATGCGTCCTTCATGAACTGCTTTATCAGCATTCTTCCAAGAGATTCCATCACCAAAACAAACAATGGAGACAATGGATCACCTTGTCTCAAACCTCTGGAGCTACCAAAAAATCCACCAGGAGAGCCATTAATCAAAATAGAGAAACGGGCTATAGATAGACAAAAGAAAATCAATTGTCTCCACTTGGCACAGAACCCACTTCTTTCTAACATCTGCAAAAGAAAACTCTAGTTTACATGGTCAAAAGCTTCTCAACATCCAGTTTACAAATTAGCCCCGGCACCCCAGACTTCAATCTACTGTCAAGACATTCATTAACAATAAGAACAGGGTCAAGGATCTGTCTATTCCTCACAAAAGCATTCTAAGATGCTGAGATTATATCCCCCATAACCGTGCGGAGTCGGTTAGCCAAGACTTTAGCAATAATTTTATAAAACCCCCCAACAAGACTAATGGGCCGAAAATCCCTAATCTCACTTGCTGCATGTTTTTTAGGGATGAAAGTAGTAAAAGTTGCGTTTAAACTTTTCTCAAACTGACCTTCAGCAAAAAAATGATGAAATATGGCCATAAGATCAGGTTTCACAATCCCCCCAGCAAGCTTTAAAAAAAGCCATTGGAAAGCCATCTAGTCCAGGAGATTTATCACCATGAAAACTCTGAATGACATCAAAAATTTCTACCTCTTCAAAAGGTCTCTAACCAATCTGCATTATCGCCGGATATCATTGGAAAAACCAACACATTTGGAAATGGTCAATCAACTTGCTGCTCAGAATACAAACTCATGAAGAATTGAGTAATGCAGTCTGCAATCATACCCTGATTCGAAGACAAGGTACCATTAACCATTAGGCTTTCAAAACCATTATTTTTTCTGTTAGAATTCGCCATTCTATGAAAGAATCTAGTATTGGCATCCCCTTCCTTCAACTGCAACACCCTAGACTATTATCTCCAACTAATCTCTTCTAAAAGACTCAACTTTTCAATATCTGTACGAAGATTAACTTGTTCTAACTTCTCCTCAGCTATTAATCTATGTGTCTCCTCTTTAGCATCCAAAACATTCAACTTGCTCCAAAGGTCCTGTTTCTTTTATGTGACATTGCCAACTCCATCTTGTTCCACTTTTTTAAATCCAACTTCAAGGCAACCAACTTCTTAGCTAGTATAAAGCTTGGAGTTCCTTGGAACAAATAGGATGCCCACCACATCTTCACTTTATCGACAAAATTTTCTACCCTCAACCACATATTTTCAAAACGGAAAGGAATTCCAACAAAATAGGAAAATGGTCTGAAAGTACTATAGACATCCTTTTTTGTGTAAACTGTGTGAAGTGATCTGCCAAAAGCGGAAAGAAAAGGAACCGATCTAGTCGAGAAGCTAAGGATGTATTGGACCAGGTGTAAAGACCCTCTTCCATAGGTATATCCATCAACCCATGAAGAGGGATAAAGTCAAAAAATCCATACATAGCCTGAGAGTAGCTAGCAGCCCCCAGTCACTCTGATGGGAAACGGATTATATTAAAGTCACCTTCTAAGCACCATGGCAAATCCCACCAACTAATCAGCCTGGTTAGTTCCTCCCACATCAACCTAGTGTCATCAAAGGTGTTCCGAGCGCTCGCCTAGGCGCCGAGGCAAGGCGAGGCGCCAGAAAAGCGCCTCAAAGGCACTGAGGCGCTCACCTCTAGAGCCTAGGCACTTGCCCAAATATATTTTGTTAGGCAAGAGGTGAGAGGCAAGCGCCTGAGTAAATTTTGCAATTTAAAGCCACTAATGGCATGTTTTGTAAATTTAAAGGGGTGCATGGTTGGTTTTAAAACTATTACCTCAATAGGGATGAGCTGTCACCCACTATATCAAATAAATTAATATAAAAAAAAAGCATAAAACAAAAGACCCAATAAGAAATTTCGGGAACAACTCCTCTTCATCAACTTTTAGAGCAAAGCAGCGGGTATTTCGTCTTCTTCTAGGGTTTGGAAGAGAGTGGGCCAGTGGCTACCAGCAGTCAACCAACATCAGGTAATATTTTCCAATTCTTTTAGTTTTTTTTTACACTTTTTTTTTCCTGAGTTCTCTCTCACTGCCTTGGTAATTTTGTCCACACTTTCAGAGCATGCAACGCTTTCCTCTCTATTTCTTCTTTGCTTCCCCCCCCCCCCCCCCCCTTCTCTTCTCTTCTCTTCTCTCTGGACTCCTTGTCTCCAGCAACTCCCTCCTCTCTTTTTTTTTCCCCTTTTTCTCTTCTCTATTGGACTCTCTGTCTCCAGCAACTCTCTCCTCTCTCTTTTTTCTTTGGTTTTTTTTTCCCCTTACCCTTCTCTCTTGGACCCTGACTATCTCCATCAACTCTTCCTTCTCTGTTTTTTCTCTAGTTTTTTTTTTCCTTTACCCTTCTCTAGTCTAACTGTCTTATAGCAACTCTCCCCTATCTTTTTCTTTATTTTCTTTTCCTATATTTTTCCTTTTTCTCAAACTCATTACTTCACTCAAGTTTTAGAGCTTAAACCATAGTAAATGATACATAGCTAGCTTAATATAGAATCCTATTAAATGTATTGTATTGGGTTTTATTTTTTAATATGTAGAATGGCTTCAGATAATGGGAGGAGAAAAGATCCGGGATGGAAATATAATTATTTAGCTAATGTTGAAGACAAAAATGCAGTGACTTGCCTCTTTTGTAATAAAGTCACAAAGGGAAGGATACATAAAGCAAAGCAGCATCAAGTAGAGAATTTTAAAAACAGTACAAAGTGTTTAAAATGTCCTGATCATGTTAGAGAAGAGCTTGCGCAGTATATGGCAGAGAAGAGGAGTGAGAAGGAGAACTATGACAAGATGCCTAATTTTGATGATATAGATAATATGATTGAAACTGAGGATGTAGATGATGATGAGGTAGAGGAAGTAAAAGTTATCCAAAAAGGGAAAAAATCATACTTTAGTAAGAGAGGGGTTGGCAGTAGCACCCAAGTGAAAACTGTGAAATTAATGCCAAAGTCTAAAAAATTGAAAGGTCCCATGGATTCTTTTGTAACATTAAAGCCATAAAAAGTGGTTGCACTTAGAAAACATGGTAAGATGAAGCAAACTAACATCAATGATAAACTTGACAACAGAAAAGAGCACAAGTTTGTCAATATATTGGCCGGCTATTTTATCTAGCCGGTATACCATTCAATGTTGCTTGCTTAGATGAATTTAAATGGGCAGTTGAAGCTATTGGGCAGTATGGTCCAAATATGAAGCCTCCTAGTTACCATGAGTTAAGAGTTCCAATTCTCAAAAAGGAGGTGGCTTACACAAATGAGTTATTGAGTGATCACAAGGAATCTTGGAGGAAATATGGCTGTTCTATTATGTCTGATTGGTGGACTAGTAGAACCAATAGGATCTTGATGAACTTTTTGGTGAATTGCCCATCTAGAACCATGTTTGTGAAGTCAATTGATGCATCATCTTTTATGAAAACTAGGGAAAAACTTTCAAATTACTTGATGCATCTGTAGAACAGATTGGGGAGGCTAATGTAGTCCAAGTAGTATCAGATAATGGATCTAATTATGTGTTGGCTAGGACGTTGTTGGAAGCAAAAAGGTCAAATTTATATTGGACTCCATGTGCTACACACTGCATTGACCTTATATTGGAGGACATTGGGAAAATTCCTAGAATTGCAAAAACTTTGGAAAGGGCCATTCAATTGACTGGATATATCTACAACCATGGGGGTGTGTAAAATATGATGAGAGAATACAAAAACCAAAGAGAGCTGGTTAGGGCTGGGAAAACTAGGTTTTGCACTTCATATCATACAATAAAATCCATTTATAAGCAAAAGCATAACCTAAGGGCCATGTTTACTTCTGAGGAGTGGGTTCGTAGTAGATAGACAAAAGAAGCAAATGCTAAACGAGTAGTAGAAATGATTTTGATGCCTTCTTTTTGGAATACTATAGTTTACATTCTTAAAGTTATGGGCCCTCTTGTTCGAGTTCTTCACCTTGTTGATAATGACAGAAAACCAGCTATAGGTTACATATATAAGGCAATGGATAGGGCCAAAGAAGCTATTATAAAAGTTTTTAATGAGAATGAAGAAAGTTATTCAGATATTTTTAAAATCATTGATGAGAGATGGGAATGTCAATTACATCGGCCTCTGCATGCAGTGGGTCATTTCTTGAATCCAGAGTATTTCTATTTCGATCCTGACATAGCAACAAATCATGAAATTACAGCAGGATTGTAAGCTTGTATAAAAAGACTAGTTCCTAGTACTGAAATTCAGGACAAGATCATTGCTAAGCTACCCATGTATAAGAAAGTTGAAGGCCTCTTTGGCATTCAATTGGCTTTAAGATCAAGAAAGACAAGGGCTCCAAGTAAGAAAGCATTTATATCTAACTTATAATGACTAGAACAGTGGCACTTTTTACAAATAAAAAATCTGACTTCTATGATATATCATATATCATTACTCATACTTATTTTTTTAACATAGCTGAATGGTGGAGTTTGTATAGGAGCTCAACTCCGAATTTGCAACAATTAGCTATAAAAATCTTAAGCTTGACTTGTAGTGCACGTGGTTGTGAGCGCAATTGGAGTGTGTTTGAGCAGGTGAGTTTTTAAGTATAATAAGTAGATTTTATCCTTTGATGAGCTACTTTATTTCATTGAAAATTCCTAGTCTAATACTTCGTTTTCATAAATGCTTGTAGATTCACACAAAAAGAAGGAATAGACTTGCACAAAAACGACTAAATGATCTGGTCTTTGTGAAGTATAATCAAAGGATGAAGGCATGATATGATAAGCGTGATGTTATTGATCCCATCTCCTTAGATGATATAGATGAAAGTAATGAATGGTTGTTGGGGGAAATGGGTGCTGAACCATCTATGAATGTTGAAGATGAGTTGGTTTTTGATGATGATGATGATGGTTTGTCATGGGGTGTAGTGGCAAGAGCTGCTGGTGTTGGAGAACCAAGAAGAATACTAGATTCCAAACAAAATCAAGGGCAAGCTCAAAGGCCTCAACATCACAACCAAATATTGAAGAGGAAGATGTTGATTCTGATGAGACCGAGGAAGAGAATGCTGATGGTTATAAATCTGGTTCAAGTGATGGAAACTTGAGTGAAGAGTCTGATGATGACCTTTAGATTAAAATTAACAACCACATTCAGGCTATTAAATAGGCTACAGAATGTTCAATCTTCAAATGTTTTTGTTTTGTCATGGATAGTCATGAAATTCAATCTTCAATGTTTTTTTAGGAGTTTTCTTCTTTCTAATATGAAGTTATGAACAATATTTTAGCTTAATATTCAGATTTAGTTGATATTTGGATGGAGACTAATTTTTAAATGGTGATTTATGGTTAATATTTAGACTTAGTTGATATTTGATAATTATCTAGACCTAGTTGACTGTTGATATTTGGATGGAGACTAATTTTTTAGTTGGGATTCAAACCCACAAACTAGTTTTATAGACCAGCTCCTATCCATTAGAAATGGCGTTAGATTTGTTTATATAATATTCTTATACATCAAATACATTAGATTGGAACCGTATATGTAAAATAACAATATTTAGAATTTGGCACCTCGCTTCACTCGGGCTAGCCCCTTTTTGGCGCCTCGTCGCCTCGAGCGATACAAGGCCTTGGCGCCTTAAGGGCGCCTTTGACTACCTTGCATCAACCTACGCCTTTTGTTCAAATTTGGCCCATATACGCCTGTAAAAGCCCACTCAAATTGGTCACCAACATTTTTAAACTTGCATGAAACCGAAAAATGGCCCACCACTTCCTCCACTTTTTCCACAACCCTTCTATCCCACATCAATAAAATGTCTCCAGAAACACCTTCAGAACCCAGGTACAACCAATCTACGTATGGACAACACCATATACTTCGAACATATCTCTAGTAATCCATTCTAGTTTGGTCTCCTGCAAACACACAATATCAGCCTTCCAAGATCACAACAAATTACGAATTTGAAGCCTCTTTTCAACTTCATTCAGCCCTTTGACATTCCAAGAAAGTAACCTCAAATTCATTGAGCAACAGAGAGAACCGATCCCTATTAATACCACTTCGCCTAGCAAAGGTAGAGCCATAATTAATAGAACTAAACAACCCCTTCAACTCTCTTAAACCTTTCACCCCCAAACTTTTTAAGCCACATGTGTCTTGTTCACCTCAGCCCTCCAATTTAATTCAGCTTTAACAGCTAAATGAAGGGGTTTTTTATGGTGTTCAGGGGCTGTATGATCAGTACCCGTGAACAGAACAACAAGAAAGAGGAGATGAAGAAGAAGAATAAGAAGAAAAGAGAGAAGAGAAAGGGAGAAAAGAACACACAAACTCAACTAAATTGCCAAAACACCCTTAATTCACAGAAATTACAGATTTGCCCCTAAATATAACATTGACCATACCTTATTCAATAAAAAACTTTGAATCCTAAAAGACTCATAAGTAGACCTTTAAAACCAAACAAATTTTACTTCAATTGCACTTTACACATGGACCCCATAATTTACAAAGCAGTAGCAAATCAATCTTCCATGACTGCATCAACAGGTGGTGGATTTGGGGCTCTTGGAATAGTGGTGGGGATGGTGTGCAAAGAGATATTTTAATTTTAAATTTTTCCTTTTCTAATATAAACAAGAAATAAAGATGGAACAACTTTTTGGTTTTCTGATGTGGACAAACTAGTGCCTCATGGCCATTTTATCTCAAGTTTTCTTCTGGTTTTCCGTCAGCCAAACCAGAAAGAGATTTCTCATATTGTGTCCCAGATTGTCTCCTGAATTGACATTGTGATTGTATTAAAATGTGTTGTCATTGCAAGGTTCCATTCTTGATAGTAGGGTCCTTAAGTTGGATTCTTTATGTGTGAGTCCAAAAATGTATTTTGATTCAATTTCAGGTAAGGATCAAGTTAAGAGTTCCATTAAATTTGGGGACATTTGAGACCTAGGAAGCATGGATACTCCATTTTTGTTTAAGTACCAATATCCAATACATATCATATTAGATACCTCTAGGATACTTCTACATGCGTGTCCCAACTATTTCTTTTCTTTTCTTTTCTTTTCTTTTCTTTTCTTTTAGGAAAAAAAAAAAGATGTCGATCCGTCCATGATACCACTCGGATACAGTTGTAACCCAACCCCTCAATAGTGAGAGAGCCCAAACTTGTAAGAATTTTTATTTACATTTTTTATATATTGGATTCAAAGTTTAAACACTTATCTAGCTATCTTTTATTTACTCTTTTGGATCTTGGTTTGTATTCTAAACATCATTTAATGCCACAGTTTCACTTTATTATCCATTATTGCTCTTAAATTGATATATGCTTAACAATATATGAAAAATAAATGCTTAACAATATATAAAAAATATATTAAATAATTAATTAATACATGTATCCCCGCCGTATCGTATCCTAGTGTTTCAAGAATTGCCATATTGGCGTATCCCATATCATACCGTACCCATACTCGTACGTGTGCCTCTTAGCTTTAGACGTGCAATGCTACTAGATTAGAAGTGTTGAAGACTTGGCCGGTTTCCTTAGTTTAGTAGGGATGTTTAGCAATAGAGTTTATCAAGAAAACTTCCTAGTTTTTAGGAAGAAGATAGGATAAGTGATGTTACCAATTGTTTCATCTGTTTCAATTGCATTTCATTATTATTAGAGTTTCAATTTTTGATACTGTTATTTAAAGCAGTATAAAATGAATAAGAAGAACAGCAAAATTACTCTCTCTCTCTCTCATTCTTGGAGGCTAGTCACCTCCAATCCAGAACTAGCCTCCAATGACTTGAGAGTGAGAGGGAGAGAGAAATTGTTAAAATTCTTCTTGGTCATCTTCATTCATCCATCCTCCTCCTTAAATAACATAGCCCCAACCCCTCCCAAGAACTGATGGACAGAAACAACTGAACAAGGAATTCTCTGTTCCCTCTACCACTTACCGAAAGCACCTTCACTTCCAGAACTTGGCTTACTTCATCTTCAAAGATGGAATTGTACACAAGGAAGATAGATTCAAACCTATATAAATAAGGGCCTCCCAGACTAGCCGCTGGAACCAGCAAAGGTAAGCTGATGCTCAAACTTGTCAACTTATGAAGCATCTACCCTAGCTTTAATGGATGGATCTATCCATGCCTATGTACCAGAAGCTGGAAGAGCAGCCCTTAATGAGGGGTATGCTTCCAGGTCTCGATCACAATGGACCTAATCATTGATAACGATCTATAAAGGCGACCACGATCACGAGAAGCCAAAGCCTGATAAAAATAAATAAATACTGACACGATAGAATGAAATAGCTACTGATTTTTTTTTATATGAGTAAAAATATTTGTTTGATTAGTCTTGCATGTAGGGTTTTTACACATTTTAATTTCTATTTTTGAGTTCCAAGACTTGCTTTGTTTTTTTGTTTGACATTGTAATAGCTACTGACAATAATTTAAATCTTTATCTCCTATCTCGTTATTGACAAATCTTATCAACTAACAACTAAACAATCCTACAGCAAAAGGAGAACCAGCCAAGCACTTAAACAGTCAAGCATAGCTTTGGCTTTATCCAATTTGGGTGCCAACGTGTAAATCCATGCAATCCATCATTGAGTCCATGCTATTCATGCAACATTGCAAATCCATATCCGCCCCTAGGTTGTCCTGACAGAATTGGGTCATAGCACTAAAATGATGTAACCCGATTGTATTTAATGGACTAAATAGAAATTTGGTCAGATTCGAGGTGACTAACCTCCAAGAATGAGAGAGAGAGAGAGAGATTGAGATTGATGGTGATTAAGCTGTTGAGATGTTAGCTTGTTGGCCAGGTCATTTTTGCCATCATCAGAATGGTCATTTGTGGATGGCTGCTCCGCATTGCTTGATGTGATGTATAGTAGTATACGGAGGAAGAGGAACAATAGGAGTTTCTAAAACACAAAAAGAACTATGTCTGATCTCAAATTTTATTTTTTTTTAGAACTTTGTTGGATTGGATGTCAGTTTTGCATAGTCAGTGTTTATGGTCCATTGCTGATTTGATAGATTCATATAATTTGTGTGATTGATTGTATGGTCCCCAACTATATACTCCCTGGATACTTGGGTGACTATTTTTCAATAGCAATAAAAATTGAATTACTTATCAAAAAAAAAGTAATTAAGCTTTTCTTCTTATTCATCTTCCACTACTTTAAATAACAGTACCAATAATTGAATACAGTCTAATAATAATGAAATGCAACTAAAACAAATGAAACAATTGATAACATCACCTACCATATCATTTTCCTAAAAACTAGGGAGACTTATTGATAAACTCTATCACTAAACATTCCTACTAAACTAAGGAAATGAGCCAAATCTTCAACACTTACCAAGAAGCTCTACATGTCTCAAGTTTCCCCAAACTTCATGGAACTCATCTCGATCCACACGTGTCCTACTAACAAGCCTTGGGTCATAACATTCCTCTCCCCTTAGAACAATCTTGTCCTCAATATTGTGTTGTTGTTACCGATTGTGGATATGTATTCCACATGCTTCTTCATCAAAGGCAATCTTCTAATAGACCCATACTTTAGTGACATTTTGATCTCTTTGTTACTACACCCAATTTTGGCAGGGGTTTTGAGTTCAAGATTATTTGACCTACATTGATCAACCATCCTTAGATGAACTCCCAAAAGAACTTCAAACTTGCCTAAGATTCTTGAGTTTTCATTTGTTCGACAATGTCCAAACCTTCATTGAATTTTAGAATGATTGTTTGTTCATTGATCTCCAAGAACTCATTGGACTCTTGAATCGTTGGAGTTGTTGGCTCATGCATCTTCGAGGTCCCTTGATCACTGACACTTGAGTGGTTGGATAAGAGTTTTGAATGATGTTTAGAACCGATATTGTAAGGCTCCTATGAACTCCACCCAATTTGTGGAAAAGCTTGATGCCTCCATGTTTTGAAACCACGCTAAGCAATGAAAATCATGCGGTCTAGTGAGGTGTTGTGGAGAACAAGGAATTCATTAACCTTAAGAATACACCAAAAAGCATCTCTTCCTTTGAATCTTGGTACCTCCATGGATCTTAGATGAGATGCAGCAGATTAAGTCATTTCAGATTGACAGTCTAATACAAAATGACGTAATCTAATTGTATTTAGGGTCTATTTGGATACCGTTTATTGCTGAAAACATTGAAGCAAAATAACTTTTAAACTATGAATAATGCCCGTAGGACCCAGTTTTAAAGTTATTGCTGTGTTTTTCCGTACTTACTGGTCCGTGAATAGTTCGTGGGGCCCAGGGAAAAAATGCAAAACGCGCACCGCTGCCACTACGCAAACGCACACTTAATGGACTAACAGAAATTTAGTCAAATTCAAGGTGACTAACCTCCAAGAACGCGAGAGAGAGAGAGAGAGAGAGATTTTAATTTTGCTTGTCTTATTATTCATTTTCCACTACTTAAATAAGAGTACCAATAATTGAAATACAATCTGATAATAATGAAATTTAGTGGTAATATCACCTATCAGAGTACCAATAATTGAAATAAAATCTAATAATAATGAAATTCAGTGATAATATCACCTATCCTATCCACTTCCGAAAAGACTTTTTTTTTTATTAATAATTACCTAAAATATTTTAACATGTGGTTGTAGACATTCATTCACATTACACTGCTATAGAATGTAATAAGACTAATGGGGTGGTTGGTGCACGAAAAAGGAGACAAGTGCGTATGGTGTTAGCCTCTAGAGGTTTATTAGAAGTGGCTGGTTGATCTTTTCTAAACTCCTACAATATGAGGTGGGTGATGGTATTAGAGTGAAGTTTTGGAAGCATGTGCGGTGTGGGGATTGTACCCTCAATAAGGCTTTTCCAAAACTTTACTGTCTTAGTAGGGCAAGGGATGCTTCAGTGGCGAAGGTTATGGGTTGGTCTAGTGGGAGGATTCATTGGGATGTTTGATTTCGTCGGCCACCTCAGGATTGGGAGCAAGAATCTTTTGATCAATTTATGGCCATTGTCTACTCTTTGACTGTGAGAGAGGGGGGGGGTGGGGGGGGTTGACCCAAACAAATTTTGTTGAAAACCAACTAGGAGTAGAGGTTTTGAGGTTGAGGATTTTATCTTTCTTTCTACCCTCCTACTCTTACTCTTTCCCTTGGATAATGGTGTGGCAATCGAAGGTTCCTCCAAGGATAGCTTTTTTCTCATGGTCTGCTTCCTTAGGTAAAATTCTTACAACAGATAACCTTCACAAAAGGCGTATTATTGTTCTTGATTGGTGTTATGTGTGTAAGAGGTGTGGGGAGTCGATGGATCATCTTCTTCTTCATTTCCCCCATAGCATCTGAGTTGTGGTCTTTGGCGTTTTGTTTGTTTGGAATTCACTAGGTTATGCCACATAAGGTAATTGAGTTGTTTGAATCTTGGCTAGGTAAGTTTGGGTGTCATCGCAATATAGGCTATTGGAGACTTGTGCCGCATTGTTTGATTTGGTGTATTTGGAGTGAGAGGAATGCTAGATGTTTTAAGGGATGTGAATGGTCCTTGTTAGAGATTAAGTTTTTTGTCTGCCATACTCTCCTTGTTTGGAGTGTGGCTCTATTGCATTTTACTAGTTTTTCCATTCTTGTTTTACTTAATCATTATAATTTTGGTTCTTGATTTTTGCCCCCACAGTAAATCCCCAATGTCTCAAGTTGGCTTCTTTTTTAATAAAATATTTTGTTATTTATAAAAATTAAAAATTAAAAAAAAATAAAACTAAAAACTATTATTGATAAACTCAATCACTAAACACTCCTACTGAAATAAGGAAATTGGCCAACTCTTCAGCACTTATCCAGCAGCTCCGCATGTCTCAAGTGTCCCCAAACTTCATGCAACTCCTATCTTGATCGACACAGGTGTCTTGACAAGCCTCGCGAGTCATAACACCCTCATCACCCAAAACTGAATCAAAATACTTTTTTGGACTTGCACAAAAGAATCCAAGTTAAGGACCCCACTATCAAGAATGGAACTTTGCAACACATTTTAGTACAATCAAGAAGCCAAATCAGCAAACAATCTGATGAAGGCAGTGGGTCAATGTCAATTTTACTTATTTTTTAAGTGGTAGGAGCAATTTTGTAATTTCATAATTTCTAGGATGGGCTGTGCTAATAGTCCATTGGTTCTTATTTTGGTTTCATTTAACTTTAGTAATTTAGTTTGGGTTTAGTATTAAAGCCCAAGGAGTCCAACTCAAAGTCTTATTAGGAGTTTTAAATAAAGTCCAATTTCAACTAGGAATAGCTATTAGTCTTCTATTTAAAGGGGTGTAACGCTTTTCTATTTAGAATAATAGTAAAGTTTTCAAATTATTAGAGAAGCTATGAAGCTTGTGATTGGTTTGTGTTATGCAACCTTCTCCAAGGTTTGATGCCAAGGAACCCTAGGTCTAATGCTTAGGAAGTTTAGGTGTGATGCCTGTGAGAAGGGTTACATCCACAACATTTTCACAACATTTTCACAATAAATCATAAGTGGTTAGCTATTATTAGTTATAATTTGAATCTATCATTAGAATTACTTTTTGCCCCACCAATAACACCTTGTAACAACCTGCCACTTAAAATTTGTTGTGAAAGTGTTATGAAAATGTTATGGACATAGCATTACTCAATGCCTATATATGTGACTTACAAACATACTCAACCTAGAACACATAATCAAATGGCCAAGAGCCTTATAGCTAAACTCGCAACTTTGACATCTAGATTTAAAATCCCCCATCCCCTAACTATTGCATTATCAACAACAAAAAAAAAAAAACCACACAATCAAATGAAAATGGTTTTAGAAACCAAAGTGGATAGAGAACAGGAAAGGAGACTAGTCTCTAGTTTTCTAGTCCAACCAAGGTCAAATCGATGGTTGAACTGGTAATGTCATAAATAATAAAATCAATAATTATACAAATATAGAAATTATTAAAATAAATGTATAATATTAATAACTCATAATATTTACAAAAAAAAAAATCAAAAAAATATATATAAACAGTTTTGAATGAGGTTTCATAACTTATAATTAAGTCTAAAAAAAAAATCAAATTAACATTACAAAAATAATAATAATTTATAACCATTTTTTTCCCTTTATCCTTTTTTTACATTGTAATTGAAAATAAAGGATTTAATTGAACTGCCCTCAACTTAATAGGAATAATAGGCTTTTCTTGTAGAAACTAATTCTAAAATAAAGGGTGCCAAATTAGATGCAATGCAAGTGGACCATTCCTTTTCTTTGTGTAATAAATGCATATATTCTCTTCACCTATCAATACAAAGGCCCAAAAAAAAAAATTATAAATAAATAAAAAGAGGTAAGCAAACTTTCTCAAAGGCAACCCCTTACACAACCACAAAGGCTTCAAGCCTGATTTTTGCAGTCACCCATCCAAACCCTCTCAAGCCGTTGGCCTCCATCCACACAATGAAAACCTTTAGCCTCCATCATTGAGACAACAGTGAGCTTCCAAAGTTAACCGTTGCAACAACCTTTAGGGGAGATTCCTGGTGAGCTCAAACCTTCCAAGTCCATATCAACATCTATGAAGCACGGACGCGGCACCAGAGGTGCCGCACCCGCGTCGGACGCGGCCGGACGCGGCGACGCGCGAGGGACGCCGTTGCCCGCGCGTCCAGCAGCGTCCGACCGAGTCCTTCCACGTGGCAAGCTCGAGATCTCAGCCGACTCGCGCCGACTCGCGCCGATGCGGCTCCGACTCGGGCCGACTCGGGCCGTATCGGCAGATATCGGCCGAAACGGCCGATTCAGGCCGATATCGGCCGAAACGGCCGATTCAGGCCGATATCGGCCGAAACGGCCGATTCAGGCCGATATCGGCCGAAACGGCCGATTCAGGCCGAAACGGCCGAAATTTAAAAAAAAAAAAAAAAAAACACACACACACAGAACGCACCGTTTAATCTAAATACTAAACCCTACTCACTCGTTTCTCACTCTCATTAGCTCTCTGCCTCTTTTTCATTAGTTTCAATCTTGTGGGTTATGTTTAATTTATAAACATCATGTTTTAGTTATTATCTACTATTGTTTATTGCTCTTAAATTTGGTATATATTTGTATAATGTAAAAAAGTATGCTTAGCAATATATTAAAAATATAAATAAAAATATTTTTAATAATTTTTTAATCGCCGAGTCCCGCCGCACCCGCACCCACCTTTTTCAAAAATTGCCGAGTCCCGCACCCGCACCCGCACCCGAGTCCCGAAACGCACCCGTGCTACATAGATCAACATCATTGCAAGCATTTCGGGTGTCATTGCTGTTGAGCTCAACACCTTTTTCTGTCGCTTTCAATCATTAACTAGAACTGGCTTAACCACTCTAGTTCTTGGTTTTGTTGGTTGACCTAGTGATTACCAATTATTTCTGGACCTTTTTTTTTAATTTTTCAGTCATATGCATAACCAGACCAGACTACCGGCTGGTTCACAATCAAACTGATTGAACCGCCAAGTCCGGTCCGGTTTTAAGAACCTTGTAAATGAAAACAATGCCAAGAATTGACTATTGACAGTAATTCTGAAACCAAATGCAATGGCTCTAGTACATTCATTTGACTCCCAATATTAAAGGTTGTTTCTATTTAGGTAATCATGTCATAACTTAAGAGAAAATCAGCATGCACATTAAGGCAAAATATCTCTAGTAACTGCTACAAATTCCCAAGCATAAGAAAAGCCTATAATACTCGCTTTGTTAAGACAAACACCTCAAATGCAGAAAACAGGAAGTGATCATCAAGCCAAACCACTCCATTTCAAATTTAAATTTAAAAAATTAAAATAAAAAAAAAAGAAGGAAGGGGTGGGGGGTTGCAGAAGAAAGGTATTATTAGTTAAGTCGAACCAAGCCTTAATTGAGGCTCAGCAAAGTGGTGTGCTTGTAGGGGAGATATGGATACAATCATATCCTTCAATCAAGCCTCAATTCCAACCAATTAAAAAAACAACTTTAAAGGTAAAATAAGAGCATGCTTACTATGAAATTCTGGTGCAGAAAAATTGTTTCATATGCTAAAAGCAGAGCAGGAATAATATGAAATAAAAGAATCAAACAATAGAAATATTACCTGTACCAATTCATCAGTGCTCATAGCACATGTAGGAAGATGATCTGCAGAAAGAACACGAATATTTGCACCTGTCTCACTTCGCAATCTTTGAATAACATCTCCACGTTTTCCAAGAAGACATCCTACCATGAAATTTGGAACTAGAAGTCGTGTAGTGACAACATTGTTCTCATTATCATCTTCAAATGTCATTCCACCAAAGAGATCTTCCTCAATAATCCTGTCATGAACTTTTAAGAGAGCATCCTGGGCTGCACAATGAGGCTCCATGGGCTCCAACTCATTCTCCCCAGCTGAATCTTCTTCATCATTTTGGTTCCTTGAAAGTTTGTTAGGAGAACTATAGATAATAATTACTCTCTCATCAGCTCCAGCAACAGAATCAGCAACTGTAATCTTCGCCTGTGTCTCTTCTCTTAGGGCTCTAACTATGCTGCCACCTTTCCCAATAACACCACCAATTTTTTTAGAGGGGCAAAGTATACGGTAGACGGTGTCAACAGACTCAGAATTCCCTAAAGACTGTTCACGGCTTGAATTATTCCATTTACCTTTCCTGTTATTTCCTTTCTTCTTAAATTGGATGTTGGGGCGTTTATTGAAAAAATTTCGCTTGTTCCCATCCATACTATCAAAAGAGTTGATACTAAACTACATTCAATACCTAAAAACCCACCAAAGAGTTATTGTGATCATTAGAAATTTGATAAATTAATAAGGCACCATATACAATTTTTATCCAGCACTACAATAAGCTCTCTAAAATAAAATGACCACCAACACTAAAGAGGATATCACTTCCAACAAACACAAAATTACAACCCAAAAGGCAGGAAAACAAAGAATTGAAATTTGAAACACATATTTTCCAACATTTGGAAACTGACATCAACACAACTTTGACTAACACAAGTAGCAGTCTTCATTGAATTCTGTTTTAAGTTCTACATACCAATATAGCTAAAATCACCAAGCAAGATTTCTTTTTCTTTTTTTGATAAGTAAGAATGATATATATATACAAAAGACTAAAACTTAATTACAAGAGAGAAGAGAACTAATAAACAGAGGGAGGGATTCACTAGATGTGAGTCCCCAAGCTCGGGACCAGTCAAACAAAGGACCACTAAAAGAATCAGCAGGTTATCCGAACTATCCACATTCTCAAACGTCCACCTATTACCCCCTCCAAATACACCACATCAAACACAATGGAAATAAATTCCAAATGTCTAAAGAATGCTTCCCCACAACAATAACACATAACACACCAATCAACAAAATCAAAACCCATACTTCTCAAATAATCACCCATGAGTATCTTATTCCAAGCTACAACCCAAAAAAAAAAAGGAAACTCGCCAAGGGGCCTTAACTTTCCAAATAACTTTCCAAGGAAAGACAATGGAGAGGGGAACTCGCAACTCATAATAAAGTGAACGGATATCAAAATCTCCATTCTTCTTCAACTTCCATTTCATGTGATCCTCATTATCCATTGAAGGTGTATTGGATTCCAAAATATGAAAGAGATCCACTACTAAATCCAACTCCCAATCATTCAGATTCCAAGTAAAACGTACATCCCAAGTCTGCCTCTCCCCCTTCCCCTGCCTAGCCAAGAAAAATTCTATTGAAGCCTCTCTATTAATGGCAATCTCATACAAAACAGGGAAAGACAGTTGAGATGGTTGGTCCCCACACCAACAATCTTGCCAGAATTTTACTCTATTCCCCACCCCAATCTCAAACCAAGTATATTGGCTGAAAGCCTCCCAACCCATTCGGATGCCTCTCCATAAACCACAGCCATGTACACCCCGACCCAACTTAGAATAAAACACTTCCAACGAGCCCGCATCCTACGATTTTAGTCTCTGAACAAGGACCAATTGAAGCACCAACCCAAAAGCAAACACAATTCAATCTCAATTTAGGTTACAAATTCTACTACTCCTACAAAACTAACCAAACCGTTTTGCAAATAGAACACTTCAAATGAACCCATATCCTAAGGTTTTACTCTCTGAACAAAATCCAACTAAATCACCAACCAAACCCCCAAACAATTCAATCTAAAAGGCACATAAACATTTCCTCAGCTTAACATTTCTCAATCCCACACTCCATAACACAGTACAAACCCCTTAATTCAAATAAAACTCAAGCTCTAGAAATCACAGAAGCTTCTAATACTTACTATTTAAAAAAAAAAAAAAAAAAGCAATACTGTATATAGTACATATTAATTACTCGTTACCGAGCTGATTTAAATTCGAATTATTCTCTTAGCTTAATATTACAACACAATCACATTCGAATATTACAATGCGAATTGAAAGCAAATATTAAAAAGCAAAATGAAGCATAATTTTCGAAGTTCCGCTCGAAATTAACGCATCTCTTAGTAGAAAAAGTTCGCATTTGTCTTTAATTATTGAGTTATATAAGCAATTAGGTCTAGGTTTTCGATAATCCATTTTCGCAATAAGAAAATTAGGAATAAAGAAAAGGAATAAGTGGAAGAGAAAATTAGGGGTTTGGAGGTAGTTGAAATGAGAGAGGGAAAGAGAAGAGTACGTACCAGAGACTGAGAGAGAGAGAGAGTGTTACATCAGAGTGATTTGCCGCTGTGCTGACTGCTAAGTCGAATGGCGGAGAGAGAGAGAGAGAGAGAGAGACAGTAATGGGGCTTTTTGCTGCTGCTTTTTTCTACTTTGCTTTGAATATTGTTTGGTTTGTGGAGATGGGTATGGGCTTTTGTGAGTAACCAATTTTGGAAAGTGTTGTAGAAAGGGCCAATTTGTGTTTATGGGCTTAAGCTCGGCCTATAATGGAAAAAGGTTTTACAGGCTATTCGGTTCAAAGACGATTGGGTCGTGGAGCATCTTATGATTTTTTCTTTTTCTTTTTTCTTTTTTTCTTTTTTGATAGAGTGGTGCATCTTATGCTGAAAACAATGTAATGTTAGTGATTGACAATTAGCTAAAAAAGGGAAGATAAAAATCGATTCTATTATTCTATCATTTATATTGAGGACAGATTTCAAAAAGCCTTAATATGTGTGGTCCTCTACTTGTGAATGCATAGAAAATTTCAGAAGTTAGACACCAAAGGTCAATGTTCTTCCATCCATGGGATAGATAGATATAGAGGAAGGGTACAAGTGTTTAGCGTTTTTCATGTTGTCTAATAGTGTTTTTTTTTTTTTTAAAGAAGAGTAAACGATAGAATTGTTTTATTAATCTTTTGATCATTGGTATTCATTACAAAAACAGTGCATGGGAAAGAGTTCTCCTGCCACACCTCTGCATAGGGGATTGGGCGGGTTGGGTGCATTTTGGGTATGTTCAAAAATGGATCAAGTACATAATTATCTATTTACCTATTTATTACTTGTTTAAATAAATATTAAATGCACATTACTCACCCAACCCATTCAATCACCAACACACCCCCCCCCCATTTAACTCATTATTTGATTTATATATACATACTTACAAATACCAAAAACTTATAAAATTGCCAAAATATATCCAATCAAAAAGAAATTTACCAAAACACCCACCTTATGGATCAAAGGCATAAAATTAAAAATCCAACAAAATTCTTCTATCCCTATCTTTGGTTGCGTAAATCAAAAAATCAAATTTAGTTAATCATGATGAGAGAGAGAGAGAGAGAGAGAGAGAGAGATTTCTAGATTTTTCAGTAACCAAATAGAAAATCTAACCTCAACAAATTAAACAAACAAAGCGATACTCCAATTCTCTTAGTTTTGATTTCGCACTCAAGCTTCTTCACTGAATTTCACATCGTCAATGCAATTTGATCTCAAAGGAGAAGTCATGGTTTTGAATGATGGTTTCGTAGTGAACCCCCTTGAGTGTGGCAGCAAGGAGGGACTCTAGTGACTTCATTGTCAACGGTGGTCTGCAACGCCATCACCTTAGCCATGCTCTAAGATCAAGAAGCGGATCTCGACAATCTTATAGCACAATATAGACAATTCGTCAAATAGAAAAAGATGGTTAAAGAAACTAGACAATCTTAGGATGTGCTTGGTAGCTGGAAAAATGAAAAGAAAACTCAAGAAAATCAATAAGAAATTTTCTAGTTAAGGTTTAGATTTTCTCTTTGGAGAGGGAGGGGTACCTAGAAGATGTGTTTAGGTTCTTAGGGGTAGACATTTTTTTTTTCTTATTAATGTTAAGGGGTGAAAATAAATAAATATGGGCTACCTAGTGGGTTTACCCATTTAGACTCATTTAATTAGATTACCCAATAGGTCTTTACCTAGGCCCAATAATGACAAGGGATCCTAGGCCTTCAAGGGTGGGTGGTTGATAGTTGGTTAAACTAGGCTTGGCTCACCGCAACCTTATTAGGCTGTTTATGAGCCAATTTGTGCACAAGATATGAATCCCACAACACAAATATACATATATGTATAATGTATTATATTGGTTGAGTAAATAATTAAGGAATATCAAATAAAATACAAAGCAAAGAGAGTGACAAAGATCCTCCAAATAGAGTGGTATTATATTTTATTATATTGAGTGTTCAAGTACATTACATTATACTTTGCTGGGATGTTCCACAAGGCTCAATAAAGTTCAAAAATCATAGACTTGAATATTCCACTTGGGCTTTCAAGACTTGTAAAGTTTGAATCCCTTTGATCCAAGTGACTCCTGAAATGTTTGCTCTACAATCTCTTACAATGCCTCACTCTTCCCACTCTATCTCAAGTAAAAGCTCAAGGATCTTTTTTGGTGTTTCTTTGTATCTTGGGTTTTACCTCTTTTATAGTGTTGTTTGAAGGTTCTTCAAAAAAATAATACATCCATTTGGTGCTCTGGGTACCAGGACCAATGTTCTATTTAAAGCATTGGTGGCTGATCCTTTCCCCTTTCTTCTCTTACTTCACTCTCCTACGTACTGATAGCTAAAAGCCCACCTGCTGACTTTCCTCTTGTAGGAGATTTTTTTTTAGTAAATCCAAATTCTTCTCTAAGGTCAAAACTTCTCGTTCTTCATCCAAAATCTTAAAAGGGTCACCTCAAAGTTCTGAAGCTTTGATGTTGACTTCTCACAATTCATTTCTTTCCCTGAAATGAGGAAAATTCCTTCTTGTTAATGGTGTAGCTGAAAAGGCTCTTGGCCATCTTCCTTCTTGGTTCACCTTTTCTGCCTTGCCCGAGGTCCTAGGTTCCTTCAATAGGTGTTGGCTCCGAAATCACCATCTATCTCTATCACTCTCTTTTGGGTCATGGGAAACTGATGTTGACAGGACCTTCTTCATCCTTCGTGCTCCTTTTTAAATGAGCATGCCATATCCTGAGCTGTCCACATCTTGGTTGGCGTCCTCCGACTCTCCTCAATAACCTACTCTCTAAGGTTGGTGGATCCTATGCAACCGAGGCCCAAATCCTAATTGTTCCTTTAGACTTCCTTAGGTATCATGCCTTCCTTAAGCCCTTGGGCCAAGCCTCCTTCATCCCTCTTTATCCAAAGCCTAGGACTTATTTTCTTCTTCTTATAGGCTAGGCTCCCCTTTTTCATTTTAAGGGTCAAGCCTTCTTCCTTTTTTTCATTTCCATAGGCTGGGTCTTTCTTTCTTTTATGGGTCTGGCTCCTTATTATATTTTGGACCTCAATAGTCTGCAACGCCATCACCCTAGCCATGCTCTAAGATCAAGAAATGGATCTCAACAATCTTATAGCACAATATAGACCGTTCGTCAAATAGAAAAAGAGGGTTAAAGAAACTAGACAATCTTAGGATATGCTTGGTAGCAGGAAAAATGAAAGAAAACTCAAGAAAATCAATAAGAAATTTTCTAGTTAAGGTTTAGATTTTCTCTTTGGAGAGGGAAGGGTACCTGGAAGATGTGTTTAGGTTCTTAAGGGTAGACATTTTTTTTCCTTATTAACGTTAAGGGGTGAAAATAAATAAATAAATATGGGTTACCTAGTGGGTTTACCCATTTAGACTCATTTAATTAGATTACTCAATAGGTCTTTACCCATTTAACCCAAATGTTTAATTGGGTTGGATCAAAACTTACCCAAATTAAATGAGTCATGGGGAGTTAATAGGTTTGGGTAAAAATTGTCACCCCTACCTTTGAATCAATATAGTGCCTTGCATCTTGAGCAAGAGCTAATGCTGCATTATTACAATTTCTATAGCAACATAGGAAGTGTTTAGGTTTTAAAACACTCAACTAAGACTTTGATGTCAAATAGAATATGGCCAAACCCCCTTAAAAGTTGGTTCGCCGACTTAAAGGTCGTTATGATTGCATGGGAGTAGCAATCAACCTTTACCTCTCACAAGCAGGGACGAAGCCATTCATTGGCTTTGGGGGGCCACACCCCCCCCCCCCCCCCCCTCAATTTTTTATTTTTTTCAAAATAGTAGGTATAATTAAGGTTTATTTAGAATTTGAGCCCATTGAAACAAAACTTTGCCCCCCTATAGTTTCTTTGACCCTCTAAACCCAAAAAATAGCCCAAATAATAACCACAAAAATTAATCTAAATAGCCCAAACAACAACAAAAAATTTATCAACAAACCCATAGTTTAAGCCTTTCAGAAACAAAAATAAAAACAAAAAAAATCCAGTCCATAAAAACTCTTTAAATTTACCACACAAAAAAACCCTAAATTGAAATTAAAATCTAATAGCAAGTGAGACTATGAGAAAGCGTGTCTCATGAGTCACGCCTCCTTTGTTCTGGGCAATGATGCCACGCCATCACCAGTAAAAGCAGGCATAGTCTTACCGTGCCTTGCCCACCGAAACTGATCGGAGATATCTGATTAGATATGCCATATGCGTCACAAGTCACAGTTGCCACACAATTTGCTCTCCTTCTTTAGTATTTCATTTCTCCCATCTCTGACTCTCTCTCCTTTGTTTCTTGTTTCTTTCTCTCTTAAATCTAAAGATTCTCAAAACTTGATATCTCTCCCATCTCTAAATGGCAAAGTTGCAATGCCACTCAGTTGAGAACATGATTATGAATCCTCAAACTCCACCATATCTCTTGCTTGTCATGTGATACTTGAGATGTCCTTTACCATATCTCTTGCTTGTCATGTGATACTTCAGAGATCCTAATGGTTTCCCCCTTAAACCACAAATTCATTTCTACAATCCCATAACAACCACAGAGTCATACAAAAAATAATTCAATGCTTAGCTTATTTAGATGGTCCATTATCTAGCTAGCCACATCTACAAACGGTCCTTTAATATCCCTAAGCTTTCCCAACTTGCTCGTACTCCATACATCTGATAGGCCAAAAACATATTGACCCCTTGTGATAAATTAATTGATTAATTAGCCAATTTTATTAATTAATTAAATTAACATGCAAAACGCGTTGTAGCACAAACAAATCACCAATAACTAAAGTATGCAATGAAAAATAAATTGACACGGTGATTTGTTTACGAATGGGGAAAACCTACACGGCAAAAACCCCACTGAGTGATTTTAAAGTCACCACTCCCGAGAATCCACTATTATCAAAACAAGCAATTACAAGTAAAGGAATCCCAGTACCTTATACCAACTTACAGTTGAATCCTTACTCCAATACCCAATTTGACTTGTTCTGTAGTAATAATCTCTCCTTTCAATGCACGACTCCCAATACGTGACTAACCAATTGCGCAGATCCCAATACGCGACTTCAATCACCAACTAGAGAAGGTTGTTGGCTACAAAATTTTTCAGTTCATCACGCGATGAAGATCAAGAAGCTCATTGATCACAGAACCCTACGGTGTACAAACATAGCAGCTTCTTCACAAGAAAAATGAACTAAGGCAAATTTTGTCTCCGGTTACAATTTGCTTGAACAAAATTTTACTCAACACTTGTGCAACTTGTGTCACCTTTAACGGCCCTTAAAATAATCCTTATATATGTCTAGGGTTGTGAGAAAAGAAAGCCCAAACATACAATCATAGATTGGATGAAAAACAGTCTCGAAAAATTGAATTTCATAAACCTCGACAGATACCCTATCTGTTGAGCTGCTGTCGAGCGACGGGCTAGAACAGCTCTTTAAGGCTCGATAGATGCTAGTTGTTGAGCTAGCTGTCGAGTTTTATTGAACAACACCTTTCATAGTTGAATCTTGGACAGACTTGCATGGTTTTAAAACTTAAACTTGAAACTTTATTTTTTGAAGTATTAGACACATCCTAAATTTACAATTACAAGTAAAGTGTGTTTTGTCAAAGGATTAGCCAATTACATAAAATAGTGACATATATTCCTAACATGTGAAACACATATGTCCTAACAACATCCTTGGCTCGTGACACAACAATAGGGTAACTATGACTATCTTTGCTTCCTCCCCCCAATATTGTATGAATATTTTGGGATAGTGCATTTGGAGAATCCATTCATTTTCATGGGTAGAATATTATGCAATCCCCACCACATGAACACTTAAATATGATTTGGCACTTTTGTAGATCACACCCAACGCCATAGAAGACTATGATATCCCTCGGAGGTGCTTATGCTATGTCTTTCCAATACAAGGGTTTCCACTTGCATTAGATAGGCACTACGCACTATATAGCTTCCATGCACTGTTCAAGTCCATATCAATTCCTACTAGGCATTATAGTGACCAAAGAGAAATAAGTTTAATTAGTTCAACCTTGTAGGGAAGGAATTTCTCATCAATTAGAATCTCCTTTTAAGAGATTGTCTCAAAATCTACGAGCATGGCAATCTCCATATCCTCAAGCAATCATCTGCGTGGGGGAAACTATTTTCTAAACAATTATAAGAGACCACGCCCCCGGCCCGTTTTAGAATTGGGCCAAACCCACGTAAATGGGTGGAGTTGTGTTATTGCCTCTCAAAATGGAGGTTCGACAGATTATATTTTCTCCTTTAGATTAACAGTTTTACAATAAAGATACCACTTATTTAATTGTTGAAAAAAATAAGAAAATCGTAATTGAAAAATTCATCATTTTATTAATTTAAAAGAATTTACATTGATCATAGAAAATTACATGGCTTTGGTTCTAAATACAATCTAAGATAAAGTAAATGACTTTATTTCCTAGTTACAATCTAGAAATTAAAAATTACATGAATAAGTATTGATTTATTAACCCTTGATCTAAGTTTGAAAGCTATGTTACAAGGTAGGAAGGTATTAGGCACCCATGCATCTTGCCTGGTGAAATCGGTCTTCTAAACTATGGTGGCCAACATGCATATCATATTATCCAATATGTTATCAATCAATTTACATATTGAATTTAATGTGTGTGCATGTGATAAACTCCAATTCCATTTATTAATCATTGCATTTTGATTAAAAAATAAATTTTAGTGAATGTATATGAACGGTGATATCCTAGATTCAAGAATTTAAGATAATTATGAAACTAACATATTTATCATATTTTGGATGTGGATTTAAAATCAAAGTTAGTGTCATGCACGAACATGTTATGAACAACCAAAAACATGTGAAGAACACTTATAAGCATTTAAGAATATCAAGCATATTCAAACATATTCAAGGAATTTAAATAATCATTAGCATGCTTTAATCTTAAATTCTCATTGTAGAAACATAAAAAACAAGTTATGGAGAGGGATTATACCTACATGCAAGATCCACACAGTGGAGGAGGAGGCTCTTGGCGAAGGTCCTAAGGGTGGAATAGAAAAAGAAGAACTAAGAGAGGGAGAGTGAGTCTCACTTAATACCTTAAGTCACAGAAAGACCAAGATATGACAAGACTATTCTACTTCACTAGAACTTAAGAGGGGAGAAGAGATGGTGAATCTATGTGCTTTGGAATAGAGGAGAACGAGGGTTTATATAGTAATGGTAGAGAAAATATGAATGGAATGGTATTTAATGAGGGTTGGCAAAGAATCAAAGAGAATCATGAACCTAGATCCTATTTCAATATTTAGAGAAAGCTATTGTATTAAATTTGGAGGCTGGTGGGAATGATGAGTAAGCAAAATGTCTAAAACCTCGGTTTTTTCCGTAGCTCTTGTAACAGTTTTCAGAGCTAATTTCAAAAAATCATATCTTTCTCAATTTTGATCGGAATTGCCTTATTCTTGTGCTCAAATTGAAGTCCTAGATGTCTAGCAAAATTAACCTCACTCACAAATTCAAAATATTCTTAAAGATATCAACGAAATGGTGAACAAAGGTCATTTGTTGGAAAATAGTTTCAGCATAATTAACATTAATAGGCTCCAAATTAGTTTCCAATTAACATTAATAGGTTCCAATTACTTCCATTTCAAACTTAATCAGTTCCAAATTTACCCCAATTAAAAAGATAATTACACAAATTACTTATTGAATAATTAATGTTTAATTATCTAATTAATTAAGTGTGTGCAACCTTACCATAAGAAATAGTCCTAGCCAACTCCTTAAACACCTACATACAAGATTCTCTATCCCATGGTTATGCTGCGGTGATTTTAATGAGATCTTACACTCCTTCGAGAAGCAGGGACACTTACCAAAACAACAACAGCCAATGATGGAGTTTCGGTCAGCTCTACTCCATTATGGTCTATTAGACTTGGGCTTTCAAGGCAATATTTTTACATGGAACAATGGACGAGCGGGGGATGCTTTTGTTCAAGAATGATTGGATAGGGCCTGTGCAACCTCAGAATGGACAGAGCTCTTCCCACATACAAAGGTCATTAACATCCAATCTACTTATTTAAACCACAATCCGATCCTCCTCAGTTTGTCACAACCAAACCAGAATTGCAGGAAGAAAAAAATACCAACGAGGTTTGAAGAAAAGTGGGCTTACCATTTAGATTGTAAGGGGGTAGTCTGTGGAGCATGGGAAGCCGAGAATGTGGCTAGCAGCCCTATGTTTCGGCGTTTTATAAAGATTAAAAGGTGTAGGCTTGAATTGGTTCGATGGAGTTGTAATATTTTTGGGAATTTTAAAACAAAAATTTAGGAAAAGCAATCGGTGTTGGAGGCTTTATCCCTACAAAATGACTTAGAAAATCTACCAACAATCAAAACACTAAAAAATGAGATTAATACACTGCTCAACCAAGATAAACTTTTCTAGTGTCAGAGATCAAGGTCCATATGGTTACCAGCGGGTGATAAAAATATAAAGTTCTTCCATCAAAGAGTCAACCAATGTCTTCGGAAAAATCACATCTCTGGGATCACTTCTCAAACCAGGGAATGCTGCACATCCGAGGACCAAATAGCAAAAACAGTTGATTACTCTAACAATAAACCTTGCAGATTATAGTGGGGTGTTGAACTCGATGGATCACCTCATTACTCTAACAATAAACAACACCTTACTCCAAAGGTATAGCCCAAAGGAAGTGAAGCAAGCCCTATTCCTAATGCACCCATCAAAATCTCCTGGACTTGATGGTATGTCACCCTTTTTTTTCCAAAAATTTTGGCATATAGTTGGTCAAGATGTTACAGTAACTGTTCTTTCAGTTTTAAATTCTAGTCACATGTTGCATAAGATGAATTTTACCTATATTGTATTAGTCCCAAAAATTAATGAGCCAAAACACATGTTTGATTTTAGGCCTATAAGTTTTGGTAATGTGATTTCCAAAATAGTGTCGAAGGTACTAGCCACATGTACTCCATTTGGTGATCTCTAATGCCTAAAATGCTTTTGTGCCTAATCGTCTTATTACTGATAATACTACTGTAGCATATGAGTTGTTACATAGGATGAGGAATAGAAAGAAAGGAAAGATGGGTTAAATGGCTGTCAAGCTCGACATCAGCAAAGCATATGATTGGGTGGAATAGGGCTTTCTGTGACAAATTATGCTTAAGCTGGGATTTGACACTAGATGGGTGCATTTGGCAATAGAGACAATCACTATTGCCTCGTATTCAGTCCTAATAAATGGGGAACATGTGGTTTCATTTCCCCGTTAAGAGGTCTTAAACAAGGAGACCCACTCTCTCCATATTTGTTCCTTGTTTAAGTGGAAGATCCATTGGATAAATTGTCAAAAATTGTGTATATAAAAGAAAAAGGGAGGAATGGGGTTTAGGGACATCTCAACATTCAATTTGGCAATGCTAGCTAAGCATGCATGGAGGCTCATCCACCATAATCAATCACTATTCTATAGGGTGTACAAGGCAAGATACTTCCCAAATTTTAGCTTCTTGATGGCAGAACTGGGGTTGAATCCATCATATGTTTGGCGATCTCTCCTGGCAACAAGAGATGTGATATGGGAAAGGTCTACATGGCAAATGGGTGATGGCCAAATGGTAGGTGTTACCTCACACAAATGGCTACCAAATACACCAATCTTCTTACACGAGCCCGATGGGGATATGAAGGTATATGACTTGATGAATCAAAGCACAAGACAATGGGACTGAGGTAAAATAATCGCTACCTTCACCCCACGGACATGTGCAAAAATTCTAGCTATTCCCCTTAACCAGCTGGATTCACAAGACTCCCTAACCTGGGTTGAGAATATGACTTGAAGAGTCACGGTGAAAATAGCCTTCCAAGTAGCTCTACAATTGAAGACATCGGAAAGGCTTGAACGTTACTCCTCGGCTCGAGTCCATGGTGCAACATGGGGAAAAATCTGGAAGCTCAACATCCCACTAAAGGTTCAGACCTTTCTATGGAAAGCATGCTCAAATTTTCTGCCAACAAGGGACAACTTGCTTAAAAAGAAAGTGTAGATCAAAGCAACTTGTGAGTTTTGTCGCAACGAACCTAAAACCATAACACATGTACTCTGGTCCTGCCTATTTGCAAGGAACATGTGGGCACTGATCAAGGGACGGGTTTAGAAATGTAGTAATGAGGCAGAGGACTTCTTCCTCCTCTTCAAACATCTGTAGCACATTCTAGAAAGTGTAGACTTGGACAGATGGGCAGTCATGGCATGGTCCATATGGAATTCAAGGAATAAATATTACTTCGAGCACATTCAACAAGAGCCACGATCTATCATGGAGAGAGCTACAAGTTTGATAACTGAGTACCAAACACTCATGGCAGCACAGCAAGTGTGAGCAACAAGCCATACATTTCAATGTCTAGAGGTTTTTTTTTTTTTTTCCTGTATTGCAATTCATGGGGATACGCTTGAGATTTGGGCAGTATCTCCCCCAAGCCCAAACAAATCAGTTTGGCATTACCTGTATAAACTTACTCGTTCAAAAAAAAATGTCCAATGCACCCAAAAAGCACATAATTTAGTCATTTGAATTGATTAAAAAATAAATAAAATTTTGTGTTTTCTATACTTGCTATCCAATGTAGTGTACACTGATTTGATAGGCATACGCTACATGGCACCGACATAAGCTACCTTTAAATCAGTTCTTCAATAAGTGAATATAAGTTGAGTGATTTATGACTTCTCTCATATCTTATTTGTTTGTTGTAGTTTTGTCACGGATTGCCAAAGGGGGAGATTCTTAGGACATATGTTTTACACATGTTAAGAACATATGTCACTATTTAATATAATTGGTCAATCCTTTGACAAAATGCACTTTATTTGTATTTGGGTAGATCTAGGATGTATTTAATACTTCAAGAAATAAGGTTTCAAGTTCAAGTGTTAAAACCATGCAAGTCTGTCCAAGATTCAAGTGTGAAAAGTGCTGTTCATTAAAGCTTAATAGCTAGCATCTATCGAGCCTTGAAGAGCTGTTCCAGCCCGTGGCTCGACAGCAGCTCAACAAATAGGGTATTTGTCGAGATTTATGAAGTTCAGTTTTTTAAGCCTATTTTTCATCCAATCCGTGAATATATGTTTGGGCTTTCTTTTTTCACAACACTAGACATATATAAAGATTATTTTAAGAGTCGTCAAAGGTGACAAAAGTTGCACAAGTGTTGAGCAAAGTTTATTCATGTAAATTGTGACCGAAGATAAAATTTGCCCTAGTTCATCTTTCTTGTGAAGAAGCTGCTGTGTTTGTGCACTGTATGGTTTTGTAACCAAGGAGCTTCTCGATCTTCATCGTGTGAGGAACTGAAGAACTTTGCAGCCAACAACCTTTTCTAGTTGGTGATTAAAGTCACGTATTGAGATCCGCGCAATTGGTTAATCACGTACTAAGAGCCGTGCATTAAGAGAGATTGTCACTACAAAACAAGTCCAATTGGGTATTGGGATAAGGGTTCAACTGTAGGTTGGTATAAGGTATTGGGATTCCTTTACTTGTAACCGCTTGTTGTGATAATAGTAGATTCTCAGGAGTGATGACCTTAAAATCACCTGGTGGGGTTTTTGCCGTATAGGTTTTCCCCATTCATAAATAAATCACCATGTCAATTTATTTTCCACTGCATACTTTAGTTATTGGTGATTTGTTTGTACTACCACGCACTTTGCATGTTAATTTGATTAATAAATAAACTTGGCTAATTAATCAACTAATTCATCACAAAGGGTCATTACGTTTTTGGCCTATCAAGTGGTATCAGAGCAGGCACACTCTAATTAAAATTAATCTTTACTATATGATCCATTGATCCATGTTTGTCATGGATAGAGGACAATCTCTTATCATACCTCATTTATTTAATGGCACTAACTATGCATACTGGAAAGTACGCTTGAGAGCTTTCTTGTAGTTTCTAGATGAGAAAATATGACAAGCTGTGAAGATAAGTTGGACCAAGCCGAAGGAAGCGCTGGTCGATTGGGATGATGCTAAGATTAAGGCGGCAAACTTCAATAGCAGGGCATTGAATGCCTTATTCAATGCGGTCACAAATGAGGAGTTCAAGAAGATATCCTCCATTGAAACTGCAAAGGAAGCATGGACCATTCTTTAGACAACCTATGAAGGAACCAAGGCTATTAAAGATTCAAAATTTTAGGGGCTCACTACAAGCTTTGAAGAAATTAAGATGAAGGAGGATGAGTCGTTTGATGAGTTTTATGCCAAGCTCAAAGATATAGTGAACTCAGTTTTTAATCTTGGGGAAACCATTCCTAAACCCAAGATTATGAGAAAGGCGCTTAGATCTCTACACGAGAGATTTCATGCCATGATCACCGCGATTGAAGAATCGAAGGATATTGACAAAATTCCTTTGATAGAGCTGGTTGGCAATCTACAGACCTATGAGTTGGGTTTGTCTAGAATTGGGAAATTGAGCAAGAGTAAGAGTAAGAGCAAGAGCATGGCACTGATAGCCAAGAGCAGTGACACAGATGAGTCTTCAAATGATGAAGATTCTAAGATGAAGTCCTACATCACTAGGCAATTCAAGAAATTCATGAAGAATGCAAATGGGAAGGGCTTCGACAAGGACCGTAGGCAATCTAGCTCCTCACAGTTTAAGAGCCAAGACAAAGGGAAGAAGGATGCTAGGGATGGTGGTCAGTACACTGTTCCCTCAAGACCAAAATGTTTTGGGTGTCAAGGTTTTGGTCACATGAAACAAGAGTGCCCCGCATATCTTAAGACCATTTGAAAAAGCAAGGCACTTGCTGCTACATTGAGTGACACTGAGCCTGAGGATGATTCCAACAATGAGGATGATAGAATCTAGAATGCCTTCATTGTCAGTGTCAATCCTACTGAGGGGATTGTTGAAGATGTGGATGAAGAAGAAGAATTGGTGGAGTCCAAGTTTGGGAAGATGGATGAACAAGATGACATCCACACAGCCTATGCAAAGTTATACAATGTCTTAGAAAAGTATGAAAAGATGTATAGGTTGGTCACCAAGAAGTTTAGTGATGTGGAGCTTGAGTGAGAAGAAATCTCTACAAAGTTTGATGAAGCAAATCAAACTATTGGAGCACTGAGGTTTGAGAATAAATTTTTAGCTGAAAAAACCAAGAAGCTTAAGGCAAAATTATTCCAAGTCAGAGCTCAATTGGAAAGAACTTCAAGCACCAAGCTCGATGAGATGCTCGGTCTTCAGAAATCGGCTTCTGATTGAACCGGTCTAGGGTATGATTTCTCTTCTCCTAGTATTGCTTTTACTAGTACTACTATTTTTGTTCCTCCTACTAATAATGTTGAAACTAAGAACAATGTTGTTAAAAATGATTTAGCTAGTGAGAACATAGACAAGGGTAAATCTATTTTAGGAGCACCCCTAAGCAGGATAAGAAAGAAGTTAAAAACCCTAGAACTAAGAAGTCTAACTCTCAAAAGCCTAAACAGAAGAAGTAGCATCTATGTCATTACTGTGGAGCAGCAGGTCATACTCGACCAAATTGCTATAAATGGTTAGCCACTCAATTGAGCAACGACATGATCACATCGGGAAACCAGAATTAGTTTCCATCCTCTTTTGCTCCCCTTGGAGGTCTTCTCAAAGCCCTCATGTTTCTTTCGAACTTGAACAGTTTCAATTCTTCCCCTTCACCTCCGGTTCAAGGATTCACTCAAAGGAAAGGTTCTTCCAAAGTATGGAAGGAAAAGAGCTCCAAGTGATTCTGTCACTTTTTCTCTCTCCTCTTCTTGTGTTTGTTTGCATTACTTATGTGTTTTGCTTTATTGTTTTGAGTCAATCTAGTTTTATGCATTGTTTTGTTTAATTTGTTTTTGTTTGTCTTCTTTTCAGGTTTGGTTTATTTTGTTTTTCATATAAAAAAATTTGAAAAATACAAAAACAGTGTGTGTCTGTATACATTGGTACTTGTGTACCTTGGATGGCCATTGAAACAGAGTTTTCTAAAATTTGTATCTTTTGTAACTTAGATGAGCATCTCTATGTACAACTAAGCAAGTGAGCTTTGTGGCTCGTGTGTGTGTGATGAGTAAGATTAAGTAATCTCTTGTACTTAACACTCATATCACTCTTTTTTACTGGAAGGACTAGAAAATCCTAAGAGAAATGCATAAATAACCATCTTACCATTGTTGCCCACCAATCATGAAATGACATATGTATGCTTCCGCATAGAAAAAATGCAATGTCAAAAGTTTAACATCATTGGGTATTTCTTTTCTCTCTCTTATATGTCCATACATGATTTGCTTAAAAGATATAAATGCAAAGAAAAATAAAAGAAAAAAGAATCAAAATGCTTTATATATGATTGCTAGCGTATCTTCTAGGAGATGTGAGAGTTATAGGATGTACCTCGAAGTGATAGTCCCCATCAAACAGTTATGATTGTGTGTGAGTTAAAGTAATTTTCTCATATCTCAAATCGTCATAACAAGTAAACACTTATGCAATCATGCAATGTTTTTCACATACAACACACAATATTCTTTACTACTCTTGATACATGTGCAGGTACAATGTGATTTGGCAATTACAAGGGATACTTGTGTGAATGTATGTTCATTAAACTATCTTAACTTATTTTTGAAATATAAAATTGGTTAGACTTATTTAGTGTGTGTATGTGTGTCTTGGAATCTATGTGCTTAACATTTTTTTGTTGAGAGATGTTTTTGAGAGATCAAAATGTTGTTTGGATCCTTAGTTGAGTTGCATGGCTGATTGCATTCATTTTTGTGTTTTCTTCTTCTTGAAAAGCTGTTTTTAAGCAATCTCGATTGCTCCTCGACAACTCTCAACACATAGCTTATCTATCGAGTTCTTCAGTTGCTTTTATCACAATCTCGACACCTCTCAATAGCTAGGTGGATCGATCGAGAAACTTTCTGTCCCCTCGATAGCTCCTCGACAACTACCTCAATCTATCGAGCTTCTTTTGCCTTGGACACCTACTCGATAGCTACTTCTATCAAACTCTTTAAAGCTCGACAGATACTTGACACCTCTCAATCTGTTGAGAATTACTGAGGTGCTATATAAGGGGCACTCGCAATCTCAAACTCATTTTGCTTGATATCTCTCGATCTCTCTAACCTTTTCACCTCCCAAAACCTCTCTCTTTCATCTTAAACCTCTTCCTCAAGGATTCTTCGACCTTAATCAAGTTTTCTTCACTTGGTAAGTGTCTAAATCCCTCATATTCATGCATTTCATGATTTTTAACCTAAGTTTTTGGGATTTTTGAAAATTTTGGGGTTTTTCAAAATCAAAGAGGTTTTTGCAAAATTTTTGGGATGGGTTTTGAAGATTTGATCTTCAAAACTTCATACATTGCATCTCATGAGTATTAAAACTATATTTTCATGCATTTAGATGTATGTTATATATGTTCTCTGCTTATGTGCTGGTAGGTTTGGATTGGGCTGAGCCCATGATGCTTTTTTTATTGCATGTCACATGTTCATGCATTTCCATGCATACGTTTTTTCTTTTCAATATATTTTGGTATATTTGAATTGCTTGGGACTTTTCTGTTTGTCTCTTTCTCCCTCTCTCTTTTCTGTTTGCGTTAATCTACTTTTATGGTACCCAAACGCAAATCTATTCCGTCCTGGAACCCTCTTCGTTCAGGGGCATCCATTTTTGCTAATCTTACTCCTTTCTCGTCCGGTTCCGTGATGAGAAGGCCAAATCAGACTTCTTTGAGAACTTTTCTCGACGAGACATTCATTCTGAGTGCCAAGTCATCTTGTCGAACTTCTCCGAAACTGACCTTCCCACTGTCATTCACAGTAGGGAATGGGAGTCACTGTGTGACGTCCCGGTCACATGTCCATCCATGCTAATCCAAGAGTTTTACTCCAACATGCATGGATTTGATTTTTCAGTACCTATCTTCATTACTCGAGTTCGAGATACGCGCATTGTTGTTGTTAGGATTAATGCTCTTAAATTCTATTGTATGATATTATGTATGACATTATGTATGACTTAATATTGTGATTAATAAAGTTGTTTTATTATTATCTGAAATAATGGTAACATGAATATTCGGACATTATCATATAGTTCATGAGATGCAGAGTATGTGATTTATGTGATTAAGTCACAAAAAATATAAGTCACAAGTTCTTTGTAAACTTAGAATTTTAGTTCATAGTCGGTGATGAAATTGAGCATTTCATCTGCGAAAACTATAATATATCAACTAAGATGATTTGTCTTGATCATGGAAGTGAAAACTTCTAGTTTATGTGTTGATATGTTGATATGTTTTAAGAGTTAAAACATATTGAACTCGACTGCTGTGAGATTCATTATTCTCCTAACGACTGTCAAATAAATAATAAATCTCACGACTTATATTTACATGAACTCTTAATCCTAAAAGAATAATGGACTTGATTATGGAATGTAGATTGCTTTGATATATCAGGAGTGAGATCTAAAGTTACGGTCACAACCTCAGTATGTTGGGCAGCCACATTTAGTGTTGATGGAACATATATTTTCAAGAAGGAATTCATAGTCTCCTAACGAAGATATAAAATATTCCCTTAAAATAAATTAATGGGTTCGGTTATTCAGAGTGTTAGGTTTAGCCACTTTAGTAAGGAATTACCAAAGTATATATTTATGAAATTGGATTTCATAAATATATGATGAATAACTTAAAATGATTAAATTGGGTACTCAAGGATTAAGATGTAGTGATCTACAAAGTGACAGTCTTCATTCATGACTTTATATTATTACAAATATTTTATGAAGGGGTTGCATGTACAATAAAGTCTTAGGATATAATTTATTAATAAGGCCTAGAGTGCAATTATATTTATATAGTGATATTAAATATAATTAATGGTAACTTTGGACTTATCAAGAGCTGATAGAAAGGCTCAAGGCCTATTGGTGCTAGAGTCTTATTTGTTCCCTTTTGGTCCCACTTCAAGCCACATATTAAGGCCCAATTGGAAAAGCCCAAAAGGTTAGCCCAATTAGATAATCAGTTATGTAGAGAGAAACATATAGAATTTTTGTAAGAACATGAAATGGTATGTATGTGGTTGTTGGACACTTTTTATTCTTTCTAGAACATATACATATAACTGATTGAGAGACCACACTTCTTGGGCACAAGTGGAATTGAAGTGAAGATTGAAAGTGTTCTCAAGAATTTCTGATCTTTGGTTTTGAAATTCACCATACCAAGGTACACTCTCTTATTCCTAAATTCTGAAACTTACTTAGTACATGTTATCAATTGTGAATGAAGTAGATCCGTTAATTTTTTGCTGTGTACATTCATATTTCCATCAATTGTCACACCGGAGATTGTCTTCAATGTGCTCTGTGTCCTTAGGGTAGAGCATCCTGACTGCCCTGGTTGTGATCGTCTTAAGACCGTGTCTAAAGACAAGCTTATTTCTGCTTTCTATGAGTGCCCTTCTAATTGGGGTGAGCGTCAATTCACTTACTGTTTGGGTTTTGCTAAAGGCCCTCGGTTTTTTAACATAGTTATGACTTTTGTTCTTTATCCTCTATCTCACTATAACTCTATCACAGAGCCCCGTGCTCGGCTTTTGCTTTCCCTTCTTAAGCATCTTAGTATAGATTTTCCCTCTCACTTCATTCTTTCTATCATAGATGTGTATAGGGATTCGGCGACCCGTGATAAGCTCATCTTCCCTTCGGCTATCACAAGGATTTTACGCCATTTTTCTATTCCTTTTCCGCCATCCAACCATTTCTCTTATATGGGTGCTATAGATGCCGCTACTGTTAAAAGGAGCGAGGCACAATTTTAGTCGAGGTGGTCTGGGTCAGTAGCTCCTTCCACTCCTTCAACTCTATCCACATCTGCTTCCTCTTCTTCTACGAGTGGTATGACTCTCGAGGACATCATAGCGCAACTTCAGTGCATAGATGCTCGCCTCGACACTCTCAGTGATGAGTTGTGTCAGGTGAACACCCATGTTAGTCGTATTGCACAACGCTAGGCAGTCATGAGTGGCTTCGTTACTTCTCCTCCACCTACTCCAGAGGCTTCTGATGATGAGGATGAGGATGATGATGATGATGCTACTGCTTCTGATGATGAGGATGATGGAGATGCTAGCTTTTCCAGTGCTGACAAGATGTCTACTTAACACTCTTACCCTTTGTCACTCGTGACAAAAAGAGAGAGTAGTTTTGGTTATGAGAGTAGTCATAATTAGGGGGGGAGTTAGTTTAGGAGATTTTTGTTAAGGGGAGTGTTGATTTTGAGGGATGTAGTGAGGATATAATGTATCTTTTTTTTTCTTTTCAGTCTACTTTAGATACATTTATCTCTTATACATGGGTTTTGTGACCATTTTGACATACATTGTACTTATATTCTTTACATATTGATGTATGTTTTTCACTTACCCTTTCATGTGTTGTTTCTTTTCTCTCTTTATGCACATGCTTCTTATAACTTGTATGCAATCTATTATTTCTGTTTCGCACTAAGATGCCTTGATGAGTTTTGTTTAAAATGTTTCAGAAATACAAGTTGTCAAAGTCTACTTGCCATAAACTTTCTTCTTGCAAAGTTTTTCAAGAGTTTGTGTTATGATAGATTTTATTGTATTCAATAAGTGATTATGAGTTGAGTGATTTATAACTTCTCTCATATCTTATTTGTTTGTTATGGTTTTGTCACGGATTGTCAAAGGGGGAGATTGTTAGGACATATGTGTTACACATGTTAGGAACATATGTCACTATTTTATATAATTGGCTAATCTTTTAACAAAACGCATTTTACTTGTATTTGGGTAGATTTAGGATGTGTTTAATATTTCAAAAAATAAGATTTCAAGTTCAAGTATTAAAGCCATGCAAGTCTGTTTAAGGTTCAAGTGTGAAAAGTGTTGTTCATTAAAGTTCAAAAGCTAGCATCTATCGAGCCTTGAAGAGCTATTCCAGCTCGTGGCTCGACACCAGCTCGACAGATAGGGTATCTGTTGAGGTTTATAAAGTTCAGTTTTTCAGGACTGTTTTTCATCCAATCCGTGAATATATATTTGGGCTTTCTTTTCTCATAACCCTAGACATATATAAGGATTATTTTAAGGGTCGTCAAAGGTGACATAAGTTGCACAAGTGTTGAGCAAAGTTTGTTCATGCAAATTGTGACTAGAGATAAAATTTGCCCTAATTCATATTTTTTTGTGAAGAAGCTGCCGTGTTTATGCGCCATAGGGTTTTGTAACCAAGGAGTTTCTCGATCTACATCGTGTGATGAACTGATTACAGCCTACAACCTTTTCTAGTTGGTGATTGAGGTCACCTACTGGGATTCGCGCAATTAATTAGTCACGTATTGGGAGCCGTGCATTAAAAGGAGAGATTGTCACTACAAAACAAGTCCAATTGGGTATTGGGGTAAGGGTTCAACTGTAGGTTGATATAAGATACTGGGATTCCTTTACTTATAACCGCTTGTTGTGATAATAGTGGATTCTCGGGAATGGTAACCTTAAAATCGCCTGGTGGAATTTTTGCCGTGTAGATTTTTCTCATTCGTAAACAAATCACTGTGTCAATTTATTTTCCGCTGCATACTTTAGTTATTGGTGATTTTTTTGTGCTCCCACGCGCTTTGCATGTTAATCTATATATATATATAAAACCGAAGCTTTTGAAGCTTCTACAATTTTCCACGTCAGCATATTTAAAAAAAAATAAAGATAAAAAAAAAAAAAAAAAAAAAAAACTTTTCACGCAACATAAAACTTTTAAAACCCGATAAACACAAAACCCAATCTCTGCCTTCTCCTTCCTCAGTCAAAACAGTCCCACCACAACTGAGTGATAAAAAAATAAATAAAAAATTCAATGCACCACAACAATCTCTGCCTTCTCCTTTCCCGTTTCACCTACAACCACAATCTCTGCCTTCTCCTTTCCCGTTTCACCCATCAAACACAGTCCCAGCACCACAATCTCTGCCTTCTCCTTTCCCGTTTCACCCACAACCACAACAACTCAGTAGGCAGCAGCACCTCCACCACCCACAACAACCGCAACACACAAACCACCATAATCAGACCATATCAAACCCACAATCCAAAAGCAAAAAACGATTCTGAAGATCTGCGATTGCCCAAAGTTAAAGTCACTGCTGAACTTCTTTCCTATAACTTACAGAAATTCGAGATCTGGGGGAGTCCGATTCTAGATGAACGCTGCGAATCATCTGGCCGTTGGGGAGACGATATGGTAAGCATGATTGCAACCGCGCTCTCAATATTCCTGCCCCTACAGGTTTTAATAGAACAAATTGCAGTAACTATGACATCTATTATAGTCCTCCACATTATAATTTAACGCCCTCTCCACCTAAAGCGTATGACTGAAGGTTGTCGCGAGTGTTATATCAAAGGAGGTCAATGTAAGATTGACCACAAAGGAAAAGCTTATTGTACCAAAGGAACGAAAGGTATGGGTACAAGAATAATGCAAAAATGTTTGGATATGCACTGAAATATATTCAGGAAAAAGCACATATGTTTCTTTATATTTTTTGGTTGTAGTTATATTTCTTATATCTGTGCTGCTATTTCTGCTCCATGCCGTAATCCACTCTTTACAAAATTAGCTTTACCTGATTGGAATTAGTTTCAAATTTAGGTTATAAGATACATAGGAGCTGTTTTTAATAGTTCGTGTAAAATTGCTAAGATTTCCAAGCATTCCTCCTCAATCATATTCATAGCTGCGTCCTCTTGATCTTCCCTGTTTAACTAACACAATTTTTGTTATGCAGGGAATAATAGAAGCAGGGTAGTAGCATTAGGTAAGATGCCTCTTCAATCAGATATCGTGTTGCAATAAATATTCGAGTTTGCAAGGAAATTAAATTATTCCTCAGCGTCCTTTTCTCAGCCTCTTCGTTTATCAAGTTCCAAAATCAACCAAAGCCTCAACTTTGAACACACCCATTTGCAATTTTGGTAATTATTTTTTTTTAATACTAATTGTTTTCGTAGCCCCATCACGTTTTGTATTCCAATCATGCTTAAATTTAGAAATAGTATTGGCTATTCTAGGCTTTGTATTATTGAAATTTTTGTTGTTATTATTATTGGCTATTGTTGTTGTGTCGTGTGAGAACTGAGTTTTCTTTTCTATGGTTATGTATATTATGGTTGCTTTGTTGAGTATTCACACACTGAATCTAGATTACAGGAACTATATTCTTATTTTAAAATTTTTGTAATTTAGGACTTTTGATTTATAGAAGTTATTATTATTTAAAAACTTTCATCAATTATTAATACTATTTGGGTTGTTGGTTTTAATTAAGGTTGAATGATGAGAAAAAGCAGAGCATGATTGAAGACATCTACAACACCAAGAAGCAGAAAAGGCGGAGAAATAATTGAAAGGGTTTTTTGGTATTGGTATTGGCGGAGGAATTTGGGTTAGGGGGTATGCTGGCAAACCTATGTGTTTTAGTTTATTTATTTATTTATTTAATGGTTTACTTGATCATTGTTAAAATCTGTTGTTGAAGCTTGAATGTTGTAGTGTAGTCATTTGACAAATGCAAATTAATTGTTGTTTAATTTTGTTGCTTTAAATTTAAAGGTGTTAAAATCTGTTGAATAAGTTATAATGATCATTGCAATAGAATACTTGCTTTCTAAATCTAAATCAAATGACTAGAAGATTGTGCTTTATTTTAGTTTGGGATTTTCATTTGAACATATATTATGTTGGTTGTGTGTTTTATGCAGTTTAGCTTCTTGAAAGTATGTTTTTGGAATTACAATTTCAACGGAATTATTAATTTTCTGTTCCAATTTTGTTTTAGGCCCTTCTGTTTTGTTATAGTTTTCAGTGAATTTTTTTTTTGGTAATGAATATGTGTTGTGCAGAGAGAGTTGGAGAGAGATCTATGGGAGACCCTTCACTACTGTCAAACCAGTCCCCTCTAATACTATGAAGAGATTATTGTATTAATTGTTAATCTGACACAACCGGATGAAGCATGGAGTCGAATATTATGTATATGAGATTGTTCTGGTATTGGACAGATTGTTTTTCTTCTCTTTTAGTTTTATACTCTTGCACAGATTGTTTGTTCTCTCTTTCGTTATTATTATTATTATTTTATCTGAATGCAACCAAATGACCAATCTTTGGAACTTTAGCATATTTTTTTATATATGTTTTATCTAATTATTAGGTGTCTATGTGTCGGGAGGAACTGGAGCATGACTATGAGAAGAAGAATGAAAAGCCACTTCAATCTGCATATTTTATAATTTTAATGAGAACCAAAACAGTCACAATGAATCAAAGAGTAGATATGCAAAACTTGAAATCTTTGACTTTCAATTCTTTTATTCGTTTGTATATTATATTAACTTGAAATCTTATGATTTTGTGTTTATTTGTGTCTTACACATTACAATTAGGTGTTGGATTTTGAAAATTTTCTTGGTTTTAATAGTTGAAGGATGGGAGGGAGGAAGGTGCTAAGCAAATACTACTCACCTGTCCAACCTAGAGGCTTGAGGGGTCAAGCACACATGATGCTTCCCATAAGTAGATGTTATTGGTGACAATTATTTAGGTATTCGAAGGTTCTGATTCTACTGCAAATGTACAAATGCTTTGCTGAGCTTACCATCAAGACTGACCCACAAAATTTCAACTATATTGTTGAGTCTGGTGCTACCAGAAATTTTGAACCTGTGTGAAGATGATGAGGTAAAATAAAATAAATACAAATAAAATTCTTGCAATCTTTTGTACATATAACATGGTTTTTGACTAAATATTTTGATTATATTCTTTTAATTCATTAGGCAGCAGAGACAATAACCATAAAAGAGAAGTTGGAGAGATGGAAGATGCAATGAAATCTTTAGAGAACAAAAACCTTGGATTTGGAAAGAAAAATGGACATCATTACTACACTGGATGGGATGAAATCTATGAAGGTATTATTTGCTTTACCAATTCTATTTTTATTTATTAAGGTAGGCTATCATCTCATAGTGCCACAAATGGAATCTTTAAGTCTTAAATAGATTGTGTAAATTTAAGATTACGTGATGATAGATCAAAGTAGAAGGCCTTGAAGGTTGTCTCTGGTCTTTCAGGTATATGTTTTTATTTTTTGGGATGCTCTTCAAAGCATATACTTGGTTATGTGAAGGCAATGTTGCTTTTAAAATTTCCTTCAAATTCACTCACTTTCTTAAAGTAATTTTTATTTTCTTCAGTTTATAATATTTGGGTATTTACTTTTCGTTCAACTTTTATGGGTGCAGTTCTTTTTTTTGTATTTCATGGACTTAATCGGCAGACAAGGTACCCCCACATGGTACTACTCTTTCTTATCAATTTTCAGCTTCGATCTTCTTGGGTTTAATCCTTATTCAAATATGTTAAAACTTTTAAGGTTTTTGTTTTAATTGGTGGTAGTTGAGAATTGAGTGAGGATCTTGCAAAATATGCGAAAGTGTTAGAAGTAGGGGCTAATGGATTAGGCTATGAGCTGCTAAAAGACTTGGCTCTATCAGGTTTCCATTATTGGCTTCAAGGCTCTTTATTGTATGCATTTTCTTATGAGACATTTTGGCTCTATCTTTGTATTCAATATTGAAGTTAAAGTAGTTAGATGTATAGTTTAGTGATTTAGGGGGGTGGATGAAAATTGTAAGTGAATATGATACTTGGCAGATTCTTTCAAACATTGTTCTTTCAATTGGAGTGACTAATTGGTTGCTATACATAAAGCTCAACTTGGACATTGATGCTAAAATATGTTTGAGGAATTTCATCTTATTTTAGTTTTTTATGTCACTCCTTTTTCAGATAATGATTCAAAATAGTTGTTTCTTCAAGTAATTTCTATTTGAAACTGAGGTAAACCACATATAGTTTCAATAATGTTTTATAGAAAGAGAATGATTGAAACTTTACTTTTAGTTTTAATATAGAGCTATAAGTTATTTATGAAATGTTTTCCATACTGTCATTTGACCCTTTGACAATAGATTAATAAATTTTTTTTTTCCCCATGTGGTTTCTTAATTATCTTTTTATTTATCTAGCCCGTGCATCGCACGGGTTAGCGACTAGTTTGATTAATTAATAAACTTGACTAATTAATCAACTAATTCATCACAATGGGTCATTACGTTTTTGGCCTATCAATAATAAAGGACATCATCAAAATACCATAGGTTGAAATATTAACACATCTATAAGAATTAAAATAAATAAATAAATAAACCTATTATTATTAGGCAAAGTTTGGTTACAAACTTGAACTCAACTCAATATTTTTTTTATTGAATGTAAATTTTGACAAATCCATCATTAGATTACATTTTCTTCTTATATTCTCCATGCTTTCAAAATTTCCAAAATATCAAATATCAATATTTATATCATTGTAAACACTCAATTTTGCACACATAATTTAATCAAGGAGAATGACTTGAATGACCAATCCATATACCCCAAAAATCATAATTGCATTACATGCATTAATTTGTTCTTGCATTACATGCATCATTTCGTCTTTGCATTACATGCACTAATTCATTCATTGCATATCATAAAAATGGTCTTGAGATTCTAACGATCGTAGCGGTGTTTTCGATTATCAAATTGGACTATCGGATCGAAAGATATCGCATGATCAAGTTTGCACGGTCAATATGCATTGTGTCTAGGTAGAATCGACCACACGTGATCAATTTAAATTAATTTTGATTGGTTAAACAATTAAAATTAATTAAATAATTTTGTGATTGGTTGATAATTAGTGTTTAAAATAGGGATGCATGCATAGGAATAAAAGGGATGATTGGATAACAATAAAACTGTGGATAATCTGAACTTTATTAAGATTTATTTTAGGGTATTTATTTACAAGATAATTGTCCTTAAATATCCTGAATTATCTAAAAAAGAGATGAAAAATCATAGGCGGAAGATGAAAACGTGTCTAGGTACAAGGATCAGTCAAAAAATCCTAGAAGAAGAGTCCAAACGGCACCCGAACACGAAAGTGAATTCAAAGCCATAGGGCCAATTTGGCACTTTTGGAGTACTGAACGGCACTCTAAAAGGGCCGAATTTCCCTGATGTGAGCTGTGGCCCAACGGCCTTCGAGTGACAATTATGCATACCCTTTTCGATCTTTTTGCAAAAGGATACATCCGGATTCAAACCCTAATCGTCCGTACCTATTTTTTAGAGTCTTCTGGCCTCTATAAATAGAGACCGAACCTCATAATTCAGCACATTTTTTTTACGCTCTGAGAGGCATACGTTTTTTACTCTTAAACCACCCATATTTTCTGATCCCCTCTTTGAGTGTTGCTACAAAATTATGATTTTTAGGTTTCAAAGAAAATTGAACAAATTTCTTTGAACCCTAAAACATCCACTCAAGAACAAAGTGTGCTCATGCAAAATGTTGTTTCCTTCACCCTTTTTCTTGTGATGTGATGATGCATGTTATATCTTTTTCTTTTTCAAAATATCTATAACATGAATTGTTAATTTTTGTTTTGTTTACAGCATGATTTTTTTTTTTCCATGTGATTGTTATAATCTCTTTCTTGAATGTCAATAATCTGCATGTGAATGACTTTTTTTTTATTAAAATAAAATAGATCTACATCTATCTTAGATGTAGATCTGGATTTTTCTCAACATAAAAAGAGATCTGCATCTTTTCTAGATGCAGATCTAGATTTTTCTCAACATAAAATAGAGCTGCATCTTTTCTAGATGTAGATCTGGATTTTTCTCTACATAAAAACATATATGCATCTTTTCTAGATGTGGATCTAAATTTTTCTCAATATAAAAACAGATCTGCATCTTTTCTAGATGTGGATCTGAATTTTTCTCAAACAAAAAGAGATCTGCATCTTTATGAGATGCGGATCTTAATTTTTTTCAAATCAAAACTAATTTGTATCTTTCTTAAGATACAAATCTAATTTTTTAACACATGCAAATTGTTGAAATAAAGAAAGAGATCATGTACCACTATGTTTGTGTTTGTTTTAATTCATGATTGCATAAATTTATGTTATGAGTACAACTCTCTTCTTAAAAAAAAAAAAAAAAAAATCCTTTCCACTTTTTAAAGCATATACAAAACAGATATGATTTTTCTGTTATCAAAAACCATTTTTTTATCATCACAACACAGATCTGGATTTTTATCTCCAAAAACCACTTTTTCCTATATACTACAAAGCAGATCTGGTATTTTGACAAATCAAAATCAATTTTTTTACCAATCAAAACAAATTTGTATTTTTTAATAAAAACAAAAGAAGAGACTTCATTCATAAATAAATTTGTGTGATTTAATTTTAGTGTCACATGTTCAACATATCATTCATGACATGCATAAAAGGTTTATTGGTCACAAGAGTCTAGAAGACCAGACTTTGTCTGGGCGGAATGGGTGCCTAACACCTTCTCATTCCGTAACCTAGCCTCCGGATTTAGGTCTTTGGCTAAGTAAATCTAGCCTTGTCTTTATTTGTTTTGGGTAGAATGTAACTAGGACAAAAGCCATGTAAATATTTGGTAGATTGTAACTAGGATCCAAAGCTATGTAACTTTTCAATTTTCCCAATATGTAATATTTATTCAATCAATGAATGGAACTATTCGGTCATGTATTTTGTAATTAGTATTTTTTCTTATTTTTTTAATAAAGAAAAATAAGTGGCGATTCAATACCACTTACCCAAAAAGAGAAGTGCCTTAAAAGGTACTCGAATCTCTTTTTTGAGGGACGCTTTTTGTCAAGGTCTCTCACAATCATCAATCAAATATTTAAATTTCAAGTTTTGTAGTCTAAAATTATGCATAAAAAATAAGGTTATAGATCGAATAGTAAATGACATCTAATTGTCCCAAGATCCAGTAAGCCCAATGTAATGTTCAATCAAATATTTAAATTTCAAGTTTTGTAGTCTAAAATTATGCATAAAAAATAAGGTTATAGATCGAATAGTAAATGACATCTAATTGTCCCAATATCTAGAAAGCCCAATGTGATGTCAGTCTGACCCAAAAGCTTTCCTTGAAGATAAAATTAATTGCCCATTATTTTAAAACTTTTTTATTATTATTGATAAATTCAAATAGTCTTTATTTAGTGTCTCCTATGTTGAATCAAACTTTATGTTTTATTTCTCCTAGAAAGACATATACTTTATTGTGTTTCTAAGTTCCCAAGAGTCATATCTGACTTTGGTCAGTTTAAGTGAATGTATTTATTATTATTTTCATTTTTCTATGCTTGGGGGGTTGTTTCAAGCTCTATTTAAGCCTTTTGGATGAATCAAATAAAAATTAGAGTGTAATTTCAAATTTAAAAATATCTTGTGTTTTTTCAGAAGATGGATTTCTTCTAAATTATTACTTATCCCTTGGGTAGATTCCTTTGGGTGGTGAGTAACGGTTTATGTATCTCTTGGATAGTGTTAATTTGTATCCCGTAAAGTGGTGAGCCAAAATAGTTCAATATCCTTAGTTAAATTCTTTTGGGTGGTGTTATCTGTATCCCGTTGAGTTTACTTTGGTGGCAAGCTTAGCTATCCTTTAAATTATTGAGTGTTTTTCTTATCCCATAAAACCAAAAATATAAAATATATTCATCCAGCCTATTTCCATTTATCATATCGGTTAAGTTTGGGTTACCTCTTACGAATTCGGTATCAAAATTTGACATATGTGTTAAGAACATAAAGAACACGTAATCCAATTATTAGATTTTCAAAATATGTAGTCATATTATAGTTATACTATTTTTTTTAATGAAAATTGTAGTCATTGACTACAATCAATTTTGTAGTCAATGATAAATCTACACTTACTCCATGATAAATCTGAATCTATCTTTTACTCCATCATAAATTGACTCATTTTTGGTATAGACGTAATTTTAGCTCAAATCTCTTACACAATAATTTAAATTTAAAAAAAAAAACAACTTTACCAATTAAACAACTTAATGCCTAGTAACATCTATTAACATCTATTATTATTGAATTTATGATTATATTAATGAGTTATTCTCGTCTTACACAGAGAATTGACAGGATATCAATTATCAATATCACGAGGAAAGCATATTTAATGAGTTTTTTTTTTTTGGCTGAATATTTAATGAGTTATTCTTGTGGATGAATGCAAGTACTCCAAAAATAATAACAGCCATTTACCAAGTGCATCAATGAGTTATTATTTATTAGTCCCCTCATACACAAGATTTTGATAGGATAGTATTCAATTTATGTGCAGCTTTTTAATAACACAAATCCATGTGTTGATCCTTTCACTCTCTTCACCTTTCCTTTCACGTCTATAAGAGTCGACACGCGCAGAGTACCAACAAAAAGTGTTGGCATGCGTAGTACATGTTAACTTGCATCAGTATATCATATGTGAATGTGACCAATATAGAGCTGTTCTTGGGTGCTTAGTGCGTAGTGCTTGCCCTTTTCCTATTACACTATTACTGCTACCTCTGCCAAAATCGTGAATATACGTTTTCGACAAGGAAAAAAAAAAAAAAAAACACACACACAAAGAACCAAAGTCTTGACGCAACAAGCATTCATCAATCCGCATCATTGTTTAAGATTTGGTCACAATTCACAAGCTATAGAAAAGATCCTACAAATCCCAAATCCTATCTCAGCAAAGATTTTGATTTTTAAAAAAACAAAGATTTGTTTGTCCCTCTCCCTATATTTGCACCCACATTTTTACACCTCATCACCAAGGGTAAAACAAGAAAGACCTAACAAAAAAAAAAAAAAAAAAAAAAAGAGTACATGCAAAAAGTAACAACAAAAAAGAAGGGTCATGATCTCTTCTATGGAACTAGACAAAGCCGATCTGAGCCGTCAAAACTGGACTGCCTGACTTCTTCTTCTTTTTTGGTTTTTTTTTTTTTTTTCCCTTTAACTTGGGCTTCACTCTTAAGCTGGATAATCAAGACCCAGCTCCATCTTACATGCGCCGACTATATCAGCCGAGCCGCTGCTATCACTAACAACACAAACCTTTCTCTTCTTCACTGGAACCACACGATTCAATCGTGACGTCATCGGCTCGAATCCCAGCGTCAGCTCCAAGGCTAACTCGCTTTCTTGAGCCGGCTGCGGTTTAGGGATCGACTCCGGTTCAGCCGTTTCCACAGATACCATGCTCTCAGTCTCTTTGCTCTCGCCCTCGACCGGCGCAAAAGCCGATTGGTGGCTCAGCGAGGACTCGTGGCTCGTCGAAGACCCACTACTCGGCTTGATTTCTCGAGGCGCCGCCGAGCTGTTTTCTATGTTTAAGCCGGCTTTACATGCTTTGGGCTTGACTACGGACCGTTTGAACCGGCACCTTGTCTTGACTCGGATCGGATCGTTGGACGCGGCTGAGTTCTCATCCTTGGACACGTGGCGAATGTCGTAGGCTTTTAACGGCGGACCATGGTCTGTCACTGCAGCTTCCGATGTAATAGGAGTGATCGGCGAGCCTTTTAGCACAGCTTCCACTGCGGCTTGACATAGCTGCCAGCTTCCCGACCATAACAGCCCCACTGACCCATATATCGGGTTCACTATCCTCCCACATGCCTCATATAGCAACGACCTGAATATTGCTGTAACAAATCAAAAAACAAAAAACAAAATCGTCATAAAAAACTTCCAAACCAAATGTTTGATTTTTACATCTAAGAAGCGATGTTTCAGTTTTGAATAGACTATTCACTAGAGACATATCCTAAAAACCCGGATCGATGGTGTGGTCAAAAACTTGAAACTTTCGAGTTTACGGCATGTAATTCAAGTCAATTGAAGTTATCATAAGTAAAAAAACAAAAAAAAATAGTGGGAGATTGGGACTGACCAGGGCGGAGGTGTTCGGGGCCAGCGTTGATGAGATTCATGAGTCCGGCGCGGCCGTAGAATTTGGCTAGGAAGACAGTAGCGTTGGCTTGGGATTCAGGGCTTTTGATCCATTGCAAACATGGCCTAATACTGCAATTCTCACTGCACCCTTTGCGTAGGACTCTACAACCATTACAACTCATACGCATTTTCGCTAATAAGAAAGAAAGATATCAAGAAAGAAGGGAAAGGAGACAGGTAGATGTGTATTGGAGGTAGGAGAATAACAAGGATGTGGGTATTTAAACGATTGGGATTTGGGAGTGGGGAGAAAAAAAAAATGAAGGTTATAACTTATAAGAAGCCACTGGTTTTTTTTTTCTTTTTCTTTTTTTTTTTTTTAAGGTACCGCAGTTGTTTTCACTTTTCCTACAACACTGGTTTCCACGTTCAAGGAGGTTGGGCCTTGAACCACTTTGGGAGTTTTCCTTATTTTTAAAAAAATACAAAAACAAAAACAAAAAACACGTAGTTTAAACAATTATTAAGGTGAAAAGTTGAACCACTCTCAGTACTAGCTCGTGTGACCCAACTCCCAATCATGGGGACCTGACAGCGTTACCATTGGAGCGTTTAAGACCTAAGAAAAAAGAATAGAAAAACACAGGAAACTTGATAAGAAAGATATAAACCCACCTCTTACTTCGAAACCGATGCAAACTATTCTTGATCAGAAATTGGGCTTGTTTGGAATCATAAATTGCACCCCTTTCTATGTTAGAGAAAGTAACGTATGGGGGTAGGATTGTAATTTGCTAAGGAAGAGGTAAGTGGTTGAGAGTGCCATGCAGGTGGGTACAAAATTTGAGGAAGGAAGTGTCTTGCGCGTGTCGGACACGTAAAGGTGTCAGAGTGCGGTCGAATCGCCACATATAGTGTGACGCTGGCCCACCTGAAGCTCTGTGTGTTTTTTTTTTTCTTTTTACCCAAAAAAAAAGGTGAAATTGGAAAAGAGCTCCTGGTTTTCGGGAAGTATTAAAAACTGGTTTTGAGCAAAACTAGTGACTGGTTTCTGGTTTTGATTTGCGACTATGGGCGCACTACAAGACCCATTAGCCAACGGTTTTGCTTTCTCTCTTTCATTTCATTTCATGCTTATCTTATTTAGATGACGCCAAATTCAGATTAGATTATGTGGGGTTAAACATGACCAACGTGAAAACAACCTAAATGGAAAATTTTTCCTTTTTTATAATTTTTTTTAGAACTACAGACGGTCAATCATTAATCATGACCTGAGATATAAAAGATTTTGTTTATGTGAGTACATCATCAAGTTAATTTTGTAGTATTTTCATCCATCACCAAGGTAATTTTATCTACTGCTATTTTATTTCACATGATATTTTCAATACTACAAATAACAAATCTAGGTGCATAAAATTAAAATAAATAAAAAACAGTGTTCATAAAAATAAAAATAAAAAAAACAGCACAATCGCAATAAGGACTTTGATGGATGGGACTGAACAATGGTGAATCATTGTAATCAGATTGGTAACTATTAATAGGGTCATGTCAAGGCAATTGCTAATAAATTATATTAAAAAAAATTTAATATTATTTTAATGAAAAATATAAAAAATTATTTAAAAAATTAATTATTTTTTCATTTTTTTATAAAATAATTTTAAATAGGCAAAACTTAAGTATAGTACCTTAGGTACTATTCCTTAAGTTTCCTTTTTAAAATTTAGCAATAACTATTTAACTAAAAAATACACTTCCATTACATGTGAAAAAACTCACATGATAGAATCTTAAAAAGAAATCTAAAGAACAGTACATAAGTACTGTACCTAAGTCTTACTCTTTTTAAATATAGTTTCTAAACCAATACCCTTAAGTATTCGTTAACATTTCCCCTATTAAGAAATAGAAATATTGATTTGGCCCAGGCCAAGTAGAGTTTGGTAAGGGAGTCTTTGATGGTTTAGTCAGTAAATTAGTAAACAAAAAGAAAAATTGACACCACGTTAAGCAAAATGGAAGGGTATCTAAAGGGTATAGGGTGTCGTATTTGGTAGGAAGTTATCTTAAAATGGGACAATAGATTTGTCAGCTAGTTGTCCACTCAGGTCGATTGAGGGGATGTATGTAAGGGCAATAATCTAATTTGCAATCTAGTAGGATATGTCCAGTGATTTTTTGGTGTGATAAATGTTGATGTGAATGGAGTTAATGGATACTGATTTAGAGGTGGTTGTAGTGGGTAATCGACTTAGAGGAAAGGATCCCTAGGTCAGCGACCATGTCATATAAAAATTATTGCCAACATAGCTCAACATTCTTAGACAATTCACTCTACAATTTAAGGTTTGGGTATCTCTTGACCAACTCTCCATAACAAATTCATGGATGTTCTCATCTACATAAAAAAGAAACACATTAGTTTATTAACTTGATAATAAAAAGTAATTATTATGGAGCAGACATTATAGGTTTTAAATTGTAAAATATTTTGCTACAAACTTTGTTGGAGGCTTAGGTTTGGAGTTAGTCGAACTACGTTAAATATTGTTATCTTGTATTAATACTTTATTTTATTTTTATTGTGAATACACACCTCCTCTAGCTCGACAAACGGTTTAGGAGGGTAGAAAGATTCTATGGGGTTGGGTTTAGTGGTATATTCTTTATATAAAAAAATATTGGTCTCTTTGTTTGTGCTTTTTTGGGGATAAAAGTGGCTCTCGCAACTATTTTGTGTGTGTAGAAATTAGATAATTTATGGATTTCTCATGGAATCGAAACTTAATTGATGCACTTCTAAAATGAAAAACTATGGGAAAAAAGTTCCAAAATAGTGAAAACTCTTGTTAGAGCATTCATATCAAAGGTTAGCTATTTTACCATCCAAACACACTAAAAAATACACTACATCAAAGGTGCTAAAAGTCAAATTTTGAACACCTAACTACAGTAAACTACCATCTCTAGCCATTTATTGTAGCTAGATGGTAAACACACAAAAAAAAAAAAAAAAAAAAATTTATTTAAATGAAAGTTTGAGAGAGAGAGAGAGAGAGAGAGAGAGAGAGAGAGAGAGAATTTGGATGTTGAACATCTAGACTCACTTTGGGAGAAAAAATTGGAATATGAACTTTGAAGATCCAAATGCAATTCGACTCATCAAGATCAAAATTTCCCACATTCTCATTTTATTCCCATCAAATCCCAAAAACTTAATTTAATTTTCCATACAATTCTTTACCAATTACCTTGTAAAGATAATGGGTATAAAAATTTGAGTTCATCAACAAATTTTGCTTGTCCAATTTACTTAGCGAGTCAAAGTTTGGGTAGACAAAAATGATTTTTTTTTTACCTTTTATTTTGCCTAAATATATGTAGGCAATGCTAGATTGAACCAATGATATAAATGTTATCTAAATATCACAATAAGATTACACTAAAATTTAGAGGCAACATATAAACATAATGTTTTATTTAATTTTAAGTATATAATACAAAATAACCAATCGAAGTGTATGAAATGAGATACACCTCAATTTTATTTTTATTTTGATAATTCAATAGTTACTAAAAGGGGAAGGAGGTTTTGAACTTAGAATATCTTGAAAGCACCAAAAAGTGTCAACCAATTGAATTTTAAGACTTTCGATTAAACCTAAAAAATGATCACTAAGTTTCATAACTAATCAACATTAAATCTTTTATATATATACACACAAAAATAACCCTATACTTCTAATTGTACTAATTTAAGCCTATACTTTCCTTCTTGTGAAAAGAAAAAGAAAAAGAAAAAGAAAAAGAAAATTCAATTTCACAAGACAATGGAATATGGATTACTAATTAGTTGAATGCAAATTTGCATGACCGAATAAGTTTTAAATATTACAAACACAACAATTTTCATAATTTTTTTTTTTTTGAGGATTTTTATTTATTAAAATAGTTGAGTAGACAACACGGTTGTGAAATTCTTGGGAGCATTTTATTTTACAATACAGAGAGCACTTTATTTTACAAAAAAGGAAGTGTACTGCACGCAACACAATCGCTCGTAGTTATTATCCGACAATTTGTGATTCCTATAAATATTAAAGGAAAATTAATGGACGGCCGCTGAGAATTTGGAAGATAGAAAATGACTCCCACTTTCCTTAATATCACATGTTATTCTTAGGAGCATTTGGCTTGACTTAATTGTTTATTCTTCTTCACAATTATCAAAATTTCACTGATGTGGCTATCCTTTACCATGTGTACATTTGGCATCATGTTTATTAAAAAAATAAAAAAAACTTGCTTCTGGTAGCTAATATATATTATATGATCAACTTGCTGAATTTAATTTGAAAGTGAAACTACTACCAATATTTGTTTATATATATATATATATAGATGGTTGGATTCAAATTGTGTAACTCTAAATAACGTTACATCACTCAATATTTTTTTAATTGGATGTGAATTTTGACAAATCCACCATTAGATTACATTATCTCCATATATTCTTCATACTTGCAAAATTTCAAGATAATAAAAAATTAATAGTCATGTCATCAATCAATTATTTAAATCAAGCTTTTGTAGTTTAAAACAATGCATAAAAGATGAGTTTATGGATCGAATGGTAAATAACATCCAATTGACATGAAAATTGGCATAAATATTAAAAAACATATAGAATATGTAATTCAACGATGAGATTTTCAAAATATGAATTCTATAACAAATTATTGGATGGTGTAACATTACTTAGAATTACACTAGGTATAACTTGAACCCAACTCATATATTTATACACACACATACACACACTTGCTATATGTGAAACTTGGATTTTTTTTTTTTTTGCTTATTTATTTACTATTTGAAAGGAACTATTCCACTTGAAAACATAATAGGGATGCTAATTACAGATTAAACAATCATATGAATTTTGAGATTGGGAGCTCGATTGGCATGGGTCGAAGCTTTGGTTTAAGGGTCCGGTTAATGGGTGTTCTTAGGACATTTGTTAATATATTAAAAGTTTTAATACCGCTTTAATGAGAAATATAAAAATATATTAAAAGAGTTAGTTATTTTTTTATTTTCTCATAAAAAGTTTCAAAAAATATTTTATAAACTAATGTTTTTAGAGTATTTTTTAACTTTTCCCTTGTTTTAATTAATTGAGGAAGATGTAGTTAAAATTTGTTAAGTTTAGAAAATATACAAAATGATAAGTATGAAAGGAGACTATCAAGAGAGATAGAGAAATATATAGAGAAGTATGAAAGGAACATTAATAATATGATCAATAATATGGTAAAAAAAATGTTGTGACCAATAAAACAACCGAAAGAATAAAAAAGAAAATGAGGTTTATGATACGTCAAAGACCAAGGGGGACGAGCCCATATTACTGGAAGATCGAGAAAAGGAGAGTCGGCATTTGAGCCTAAAGGCCCACCAAGTCCGAATGCATGAAAACCACATTCACGCGCCTTTGAGCGCATCATTAGAACTAGACAAATAATTTAGTCATTATGCTCATAGTAGCGAGGATTGAGCTTCTATTTTGGACAGGTTGGCAAGTACCAGTATAAAATGTGTGACCATAGTGTATTGTATGTCGTAAAGTGGCATGCCATTAATGCTGAAAAGTAACGGTTAATAGTCTTGCATTTGCATATGAAATTATATATAGCCAATCAAATTTTTTTTTGAGAAACAAGACCATGAACTTTATTAAAAACAATCCGTCATGATCGGTAAAAAGTACATGAGAAAGGTGTGGAGGAACATCCTTCGTTCACACCGAAAAACCTCTAACATGTCTAGTATGTTTAGCTAGGTTATGCGCTACAATATTACTAGTTCGACCCACATGCAAATACTTAATGCTGCTTCCTGCTACCACCATGGACTTCGCTGAGCTGAGAATATGACTGTATGGAGAGAAGGATTCATCATCAGACTATAGTGCTTTATGATATTTGCAGAGTCCCCCTCTAGTATGAAGGAGGTGAAGCCAAGTCCTTGTGCAAAAGAGATTGCTCTAACTGCTGCCATAGCTTCGACAATTTCTGGGGAGAATGGAAGACTTGCTTGCTCAGACAAAGAGGCAAGTGCTTGTCCTCTGCTATCTCGAATAACGACTCCCAAACTGGCTTTGCCCATATCTTTGAACTGTGCTCCGTCAAAATTTACTTTAATCTTGCCCTCTAACGGTGGAGACCATCGTGTCTGGGATTGACTAAAGCTTCTAGGTTGCGGAGCATCAATGGAGTTGGCCCGTTGGAAGTCATCCAGTGCTTGAATCGTTGTTGGAGCCACCTGCGACAGCGGATATTCCTTGGGAGATGTTCAAACTTGGTTTCTGCGATGCCAGAGTGACTACATAACTGATGCCAGCAGTTCTGGATTTTTCCGTTCTTTGTGTGCATAAGTGAACACCTCTTTGATTGAGGAAAATGCTCGTTTTTGTCGGAATGAAAATGAAGGAATTGAGCCCCAAACCTGCGTGAGCTGTGAGCACCCCAGAGAGCATGGACAGCTGACTCGATCTCGAGCTTGCAAAGATCGCATACATCTTCATTCAGAATATGCCGTCATTTCAAATTTTGTTTCACCGGTATAGCATTGTGGCAGGACCTCCATAGGAAGTTTCAGACTTTGCTTTGCACATTAAGACTCCAAATTAATTTCCACACGTCATTCTCAGACTAGGTAGTCACAACGGTTTGATATGGAGCTTGGTTAGAGGTGAGGAACCGTGTACCTCATCTCACCATGTAAGTACCTGATAGGGTAAAGGGCCAAACAACAACATCTTCCATTGCATTGGGACACAAAGGAATGCTTGAGATCAGCTTTACCTCCTGGGTAGTGAAGAGTCCATTCAACAAGTTAAGGTCCCACTTTTTCGTGGTTGGGTCAATGAGGGCAGAAACTTTCATATCTTCGAAACTTGGTACCACTTGGGCTTCAATTCTTGGCTGAGTTGTGGACGACAACCAAGCATCGTTCCACACACTTATGATATCACCACTTCCCACTCTCTACCGTGCACCCTTCAATAATAAGTCTCACCCTTTCAATATGCTATGCCATGCATATGATCCCAAACTTGAATAAGGGGCTTCAAGGATAGAATAATGTGGAAAGAACCTCGCCTTAAAAACCCTTTAAAATAGAGAATTTTTTTGGTGAAGTAATTGCCACGCTTGTTTGGCTAAGAAAGCATCGTTGAAATTTGCCAAGTCTTTAAACCCCATACCCCCTTCCGATTTGGGTTTACAAAGTGTGTCCCACTTAACCCAATGTACCTTCCTTCGTTAACCTTTTTGGCCCCACCAAAATTTCCTTATAAGACTTTCGATATCTCCACAAAGACCCAAGGGGAGTTTAAAGCAACTCATTGTGTAAGTTGGGATTGCTTGAACTACAACCTTGATAAGGATTTCTCTGCCTGCTTGAGACAAAAGCTTTTCCTTCCACCCTTGAATTTTTTTCCAAACTCTCTCCTTAGTGTAGTTGAAACTGGCCTTTTTATTTTTCCCCACCAAGGATGGTAACCCCAAGTACTTCTCATATTGTAAGATCACCGGAACATCCAAGGTAGATTTGATGTGGTTTTTAACTTCCTCAGATGTGGACTTGCTGAAAAAAATGGTGGTTTTTGTCTTATTGATTTGTTGACCCGAGCACCTTCCATAAGTCTCAAGAATATTCAAAACTTGTTGGCACTCCTGAATTGTAGCCCTGCAAAATAAGAGACTATCATCTGCAAAAAAGAGATGGGTTAGTCTGGGGCTATTTCTGCAAAGGGCATAACCCTTAATATCTCCTTTATCCGCTGCCTTATTGATGAGTCCATTTAACCCTTCTGTGCAAAGCAGAAAAAGGAATGGTGACAAAGGATCTCCTTGATGGATGCCTCATGTAGGGTAAATCATCCCTTTTGGCTCTCCATTCACCAGAATAGAATTAAGAGACCGTCTTAACACATAACATCAAGAGTGTAATCCATCTTTTAGTAAAGCCCACACGTCTCATGACTGATTCCAGATATGATCATTCTACCCTGTCATATGCTTTGCTCATGTCTAATTTGATGGTCATATAATCTTCCTTTCCCACATGTTTCTGCATACTATGGAGAGATTCAAAAACAACTAGAATATTGTCAGAAATTAATCTGCTTTTGGTAAAAACACTTTGATGTTTAGAAATGATCTTGGGAAGAATTTTTTTAATTCTATTGGCTAGGACCTTTGAGAATATTTTATATAAAACATTGCAAAGGCTAATGGGTCAAAAATCATAAGCATATTCGGGAGAATTCTTTTTTGGAATGAGGGTAATAAAGTTGTGATTGAGATTCTCAAGGTGACATGCTGAATTAAGGAAATGTAAAACAGATTGTGTAACATCATTACCAATTGTGTCCCAATAATGTTGGTAGAACAGTGGAGGCATTTCATCTGGACTAGGGGCTTTGAGAGGGGCCATTTCTTTTATTGCTTTCTGAACCTCCCACGCAGTAAATTCCCGTTCAAGCTGATTGTTCAAATTTGAGCTTATAATCTTTTCAATGAAACTATGGCTGCATCACATGGGGTTTGGTTGGCCGAAGTGTACAACTCCTGGAAGTAGTCTATGAGAATCTCGGCTACCTCTGCATTACTAGACCTCCATTGTCCACTTGATGACCGAAGCTTCTGGATGGTATTCTTGTGCTGTCATTGAGTGGCCAGGCTGTGAAAATATTTTGAGTTTCGGTCACCCTGTTTAGCCCAAAGCACCTTGGACCTTTGAAACCATAACTTGTTCTCCTTGTCCACCAAAACCATAATCTCCTTCTTTAGTTCCTGTATTCGAAAATTTCTTCCAATGCATAACTCCTCTTTTTCTACTTCAGCCAGCTCCTTCCTTTTTTCCTTCAATGTCTTCCTTATATTGCCGAAGTGGTCTCTTTCCCATCTCTTTAGTTCTCGACCACACTTGTCAATTTTCCGAATGACTCTAGTTACTGGATCATCCACTTCCCTTGCTTCCCAGATTGCTTCAACAACCTTCGAACATAAGTGATCAGACAGCCATGCCTCTTCCAACTGGAAAGGTTTGGAGATGGACTGACATTCAAGGCCCTCCATATCAATCCATAGTGGGCTGTGGTCTAAAGTATCTGACTTGAGATGGTGGACAGTTGTACCTACAAATCTCAACAACCAATCATTAGTAGCCAAGGTACGATCAAGTCTCTCCCATATTTAGTGACCTGTAGAAAAGGGTTTCTGCCAAGTATACCAGGGGCCTGAGAAACCAAGGTCGATAAATCCGCACTCATCCACTACATCTCGAAATAGTTGCATCTGTGTTTGGCTTCTGCTACTCCTTCCCAATTTCTCAAAGCTTCTAATGATCTCATTAAAGTCCTCGGCGCATAGCCAAGGGAGACTAAATTTGTGATGAAGGTGTCAAAGCTTATTCCATGATTCCATTCTTTTATGCATCATTGGCTCTCCATAAAAGCCTGTGAATCTACATACCTCTTCCTTCCCTTTATTTATGATGGAGTCTATATGGTTTGGTGAGAAAGAATCAACATTCAGGTCAATTGAATTTTTCCAAAAGAGTGCTAGACCCCCACCCCTGTTATTTCTCTCAACAAAAAATAAGTTATCAAATTCAATGTTTAGTTTGATCTCTTGTAGCCTTGCTTCATCCGCCCATGTTTCGGCTATAAACACGACGAAGGGATCTTTTGCTTGAATCACTACTTCAAGCTCTTTTCTTGTCTGCAGGTTCCCAAGCCCACGACAGTTCCAGACTATAATGCTCATGGCTCTTAGTGGGGCTGCTCAGCAGCCTCCACCAATAAATTTTTCGTATCATCTTTCGAAACCAAGATTTTCTTTGTTGGTAACTCAGGATGGGCACTCTCATTAGCCTCTCTGTTTCTTTTGTGTGTAACAGAGTGGTTAATTGGAGTCTCAGGTGATATGTTATTTTGTGCTAATCTCTTCCACGTGCGAAGTGCAATGGTGTCATGTGATGTACTATGGTTGATCACGTGAGGGGAGTTACTGTTTTCCGCACCTCCTTGAATTTCTATATTTTCTCCAGATTTATCTCCAAACGGATCTACATGTGTGGGGGTGACAGTTGGCATATTGATTATAAAAGGTGTGTGGGAGTCAAATTTCTTTAAGGCCAAATCAATTTCTTCTATTTGGTTTTCAAAATCTTGTGAACGGATATGGGAGGGAGGAGAGTTTGGAATGGAATTCATTACTCGAGTAATTGGAGATAAATTCGGATGTGAAATCTGCACCAAATTCTCCGTAAAATCTGCAGTATCCATTTGAACAACTTGATGGAGATCGACGTTGACTTGGACGTTACTGAATTGTACTGGGGTAGTTTCGCCTTGTGGTGTCACCGGCGATTGTTCCTCTGTCTCACTAGTCTTGTTTGAATAAGGTGGTGTTGGGACACCACCAAGCCCGTCCAGACCTGGCACAGTCGTGAAAGGAGACTTCCCTAGGTTGTATGGGGTAGCTTGTAACCATGCTCCATATTCCTGCTTTGCATTAGAGTTTGCTCCTTTCCCAGCAAGCCATTTCTCGCACTCTTTCTCATCGTGAGACACCATACCACACCAATAACAGAAGTTGGTGAGTTTCTCGTATTTGAAGGATACCCAAGTCTCAGTGTCTTCGTCCAAAACAACTCTTTGACCTCAGCTTAATGGTTTTGAGACGTCTATTCTCACCCTAACCCGTACAAAGTCACCCCCCACCATCTCCTTCTTTGCTTCCTCGGTTGACACCTCTCCAAGTGTTTCTCCTAATTCAATGGCAGTCTCAGGGTCTAACATTCTCATAGGCAGACTATGTATTTGCACCCAAAACATGATCTTTGTAAAGCATAGGTGTTTGGCCGGGATCGAATAATCATATCGTTGGAGCAAAACGAGATGCTTATCAAATGACCACGGTTCTTGGGCTAGGACACGTTCCGCGTCTGTCTCAAGTTCGAAAATGAATAATAAAATGTGGTCCCCTACTTCTCTAATCTTGAACTCGTTCCTGACCCTCCATAAAGGTTTGAAAGTTCTCCCAATAGCATCCACGTTCAGGGCACGTTTTGTTAGAAATTTCGTTGCAAGAATGTACTCTTTTCTTCTCAGATTTTTTGATTTTGACAAGCTAAGTTTTGTACTTTCCTCGGCAGTAAGGGACAATTTTTTCCATGCACTGAGTACTTCATCCATGGTCAGATTAAAGAGGGAAAGTGTAGAAGGAATGGTAAGAGGAAGAAAGAAAAGTAAGATGTGTTTCCCTAAACCCACGAAAAAATAAAACCAAAGAGCCCTACTACTAATAGTGTTAACAGAGGGAGAGGGATATCATTCCGGAGAAGATAAACAAGTTTCTACAAGCCTAGTTTCTCAGAGAGAAAGTGAGGCCGAGAAAAAGCTAACTTGTCATTTAATAACTAAGATATAGCCAATCAAATTTAAACAAGTGGATACTTTCATATACTCATTTCACTTATAAAAAGGGAAGGCTAATAGTGATTTTTGAGCAATCAAATATGTGTGTGTGTGTGTGTGTGAGAGAGAGAGAGAGAGAGAGAGAGAGAGAGAGAGAGAGAGAGAGAGAGAGAGAGAGAGAGAGAGAGAGAGAGAGAGAGAAATGAAATGCGAGTAAAGCCCATATATATGAGAGACTTCAATATATAAATGAGATAGAATTCTATAATTTAAACAAAAATATAGTAAAATTTAACCCTTTAGTTTATTTAATTGAGAATGATGTTGTCATTCGATAATTATTAAGAATTTTCAATTTTAGAAAATATACCTATGGAAAGTATAAAAGGAACATTCATATCATGATGAAAAATCAAATAGTTGAATTTAATTTTTTTTATAGGATTTGTCAAGCCCAAAGGGGCCAGTCCATATTGCTAGAAGATTGCAGGAAAAGAGATAGTTCATAACCGAGCCCAAAGGCATAGCACCACCAACTCAGAATGCATGAAAAACTGCTTTCACCTCACGTGCCTACAATCATATCCTTAGAACTTGACAAACGATTTAGAGCTTGTTTGGTTTAGGCCAATTTTGAGTGATATCACTGGAAACTCATAACTTAGTGATGAAAAAACGTGGGACCCACATAATTTTTTTTGTTTTGTTTGATTTCCTAATCTTGTTTTCATCACTCAAACTCAAAAATTTTGAGTGAGAGTGATGAAAACCGAAAACACCAAATTGGTGTTTTTAGTTTCTGAGATACATAACTTAGTGGCACAATGGTAAATTTTCGGACTCTGTGGGGCCCATAGGCTTCTGTGTTGTCTTGTCCATTTAGAGCTATTGGGTATTACCGTTGCAAACAACTACAGCACCACCACAACAAAACACCATTGAAACACAAACCTAGCCCCACCCAACGCCGCCACAGCAACCCATCACAACAAATCACCACCGGAACACCAACTGAAACCCAAAAACCCAATCAAACCCGATCTCCACCGTGACCCATAACTCAATCTCCACCACTGAAACAACTGAAACAACCCACCACTTTAAACCCAATAACCACCGATTCAAACCAACCAAAAACAGCTGAGAAAGAAACAAAGAAGAGAGAAAAAAAAAATCAAATACAGATTGAAGAGGGGAGATACAGAGAAACCACCATGAGCAACCACCGCCACCATCATGAGTAATCACCACGAGCCACCGTGAGATCTGTTCAAGCTCAGCCTAGATCGGTTCACCTCTGTGTCTAATTTCGTGATTTAGGTCTTCGATCTAAGGATTTTGAGTTTGGGTTTGCTATGTTTGTGGTTTGGGTTTGCTATGCTTTCTTTTGGATTTTTTTTGTGTGGCATCAAAGAAAGAGCAAGACCAGATTGTCACCATCAGAAAGAGAGCAAGACCAGTTTGGGTTTGTTATGTTGTGCTTTTGTTTTGATGTAGGAGGCGAGGGAAGAAAAGAAAAAAAGGGTTTTTTGATGGGATGAAATGAAGGAGAGGAAAAGAAGAAAAGAAGAAAAGAACCTGGATGTGCGGGTAGGAAACGGCTTCACCACTGTGTATAGTTAGTGGGTGGGGTCCACAACTTTAGTAAAAATTTGACTTAAAAAAATGAGTTATGTGATTGGATTTTTAAACCAAACAAGAGTTTTGGGATTTTTCAGTGAAAGTGGGATTTGAGAACTAAGTGATGAGTTTTGAGTTTTAGTTATGAGTTTTGGAAACTGAGTTAAGAAAATTGAGTGATGGGGAAACCAAACGGGCCCTTAGTCATTATGCTCATAGTAGTGAGGATTAAGCATCTATTTTGAACAAGTTGGCAAGTATTGGTAGAAAACGTGTGGCCATAATGTATTGAATGTCGTAAAGTGGCAAGCAATTAATGATGAAAAGTAACGTAACGACTAGTAGTCTTGCATTTGCATATGAAAATAATATATAGTCAATCAAATTTAAACATGAGGATATTTTTATTTATTCATTTCACCTATAAAAAGGGAAGGCTAATAGTGATTTTTGAGTGGCCAAATATGATAAGAGAGAGAGTTGAAATGTGAATAAATCCCATACAAGAGAATTCCTTGTTTAGATGAGATAGAATTCTATAATTTAAACAAAAATATAGTAAAAGTTGACCTTTAGTTTAATTAATTTAGGATGATGCCTTCATTTGATCATTATTAAGAATTTTTAATTTTAGAAAATGTACGTATGGAAAGTATGAAAGGAACATTCATATCATGATGAAAGATAAACTGGTAGAATTTATTTATATTTTTTTAAAAAAAGTTTAGGATTTGTTAAGCCCAAAGGGGCCAGTCCATATTGCTAGTAGATTGGGGAAAAGAGAGTCTATAATCGAGCCCAACAACATAGCATCACCAAGTCAGAATGCATGCAAACTACTGTAGGGGTATTGGGTCCAAGAGTTTATTATCTACTTATATGTTGGGCCTGTGGCCCAAACTGAGGACGAGAGATTGTTCAAGGAGGAGAAATCTTTGTAAAAAAAAACTGTGTTAGCAAATAAAGAAGTTAGTTTTGGTCATAATGGCTTAGGATGGTGGGTCGAGGATAAATGCCTCATCGGCTAGCCAAAGCAGAGGTTCGAAGTGGTGGTTTGTCGTCTAGGGTAACGTTCTAGGAAGTTCTGTTGGTATGGATAAGCATTGCAAAGACATCAGATAGAGAGGAGTCCTAAAATATCTTGGGGGAAAGCTGCTGCCATTACATTAAATGCTCTGCAGCTGATTCTCTGGCCGTATTAATGTGGAGGTGATACCTGAACAGTGGTTTTCAGCCTTACAGCTACTACACAAAGACTTGTAGAGGAGGCTGATGGGACAAGAATCAAGACGAGCCATCTGGCATGCATGTGGAGGAGAAGGATGAAAGGGGAAGAGAGCATAAAAGGAGGAGGGGGAAGTGGGAGAAGGAGATCGAGAAATCAATAAAGAAATACTGTAACAATCAGGAACCAAACTTGTAATCAAACCTAAGAGCAATATAAAAGAATTGTTCTCCTCGAACTTTGCCGAGGACGATTTTTTGTAGTCAAAACTTGTCCATCTTCTTATCCTTGTCATTTGGATCCACCTTATTTGTTGTCCAATTCATTTTAGCCCAGTTTTCCAACCCACTTTCTACAAATTCATTGTTTTGGGCTCTTTAGGCCTAAGTCCATCCACCTTTTGGGCTAGGGACTCAAATCTGGTTCTTACAACTACTTTCACCTCACCCGCCTTCAAACATATCCTCAAAACTAGACAAACTATTTAGTCATTCTGCTTATAGAGCGAGGATTAAGCATCTATTTTGGACAAGTCGACAAGTACTGGAAGAAAACGTGTGACCGTAATATATTGAATGTTGTAAAGTGGCAAGCAGTTAATGAAAAAAAGTAACGGCTCGTAGTCTTGCATTTGCATATATATATATATATATATATATATTGAACACATGGATATTTTTATTTACTTATTTTACCTATAAAAAGGGAAGGCTAATAGTGATTTTTGAGTGGCCAAATATGAAAAGAGAGAGAGATGAAATGTGAGTGAAGTCTATATGAGAGAATTCCTTATTTAGATGAGGAAGAATTCTATAATTTGAACAAAAATATTGCAAAAGTTCACATTTGGTTTAATTAATTAAGGATGATGTCTTCATTTGATAATTATTAAGAATTTTCGATTTTAGAATATCTACATATGGAAGGTATGAAAGGAACATTAATATCATGATGCAAGTTCAACTAGTACAATAGAAAAAAAAAGGGTTTAGGATTTGTCAATGATAGGCTAAGAATGTATTGACTCATTGTGATATATTAATTGATTAATTAGCCAAGTTTATTAATTAATCAAATTAACATGAAAAGCGTGTGGTAGCACAAACAAATCACCAATTAACTAAAGTATGCAGTGGAAGATAAATTGACACGGTGATTTGTTTATGAATGGGGAAAACCTACACGGCAAAAATCCCATTGGGTGATTTTAAGGCCACCACTCCCGAGAATCCACTATTATCAAAATAAGCAGTTACAAGTAAAAGAATCCAAACAACTTATACCAACCTACAGTTGAACCCTTACCTCAATACCCAATTGGACTTGTTCTGTAGTGACAATCTCTCCTTTTCAATGCACAGCTCCCAGTACGTGACTAATCAATAAATGCACGGATCCTAGTACGCAACTTGATCACCAACTTGAGAAGGATGTTGGCTGCAAAGTTCTTCTGTTCATCACACGATGAAGATCATGAAGTTGGTTGGTCACAAAACCCTATGGTGTACAATCATAGCAACTTCTTCAAGAGAAAGAAGAACTAAGGCAAACTAAGTTTCCGGTCACACTTTTCTTCACTCTTGTGGAATTGTGCTCTTGTGCAACTTGCATCATCTTTTATGGCCCTTAAAATAATCCTTATATATGTTTAGGGTTGTGAGAAAAGAAATCCCAAACATACATTCACTGATTGAATGAAAATCAGCTCTAAAAAACTGAACTTCATAAATCTTGACAGATACCCTATCTGTCGAGCAGCTGTCGAGCCTCGGGCTGAAACAACTCTTTTAAACCTTGATAGATACTAGCTGTTGAGATTTAATGAACAACACTTTTTCACTTGATTTTTGGACAAACTTGCATGGTTTTAATACTTGAACTTGAAACCTTATTTCTTGAAACATTAAACACATTCTAAATCTACCCAATTACAAGTAAAGTGCGTTTTGAAAAAGGATTAACCAATTACATAAAATGTTGACATATGTTCCTAACATGAATCACATATGTCATAACAGTTAAACCCAAAAGGGTCCAGCCCATACTGCTAGAAGATCGGGAAAAAGAAAGCGTCCATATCCGAGCCCACTATCAAGTTGGAATGCATGGAAAACTACTTTCATCTCACTCGCCTTCAAATGTGTATGTTTTTAGACCCCTTAAAACACAACTGAATTAATCTAGTAAATTAACCAAGTGATTACTTAGTCCAAATTTCAGATCTAGGTTAACACAATCATATAATCATATCAATGTAAAGTGCGGAATATAAAGAATACAAAGATATGATGATCCAGGAAACCAAACTGGTAAAAACCTGGGGAAGATTTAACCTAACTATCCTCAAGGTAAACCTAAATCTACTATAAAAAAATCGAAGTTTTACAATAGAACTTAGACCACTAACATCCTGTTGCTACCCACCAGTAGAAACTTACTGACACGACCACATGCAAGCTCCGAGACCACGAACTCCTTCTTTCTTAGATTCTCCAGCAAATACAAGTACACCCGCTTGTATTTCTTTAAACTCTTTAATGTAGCAACTGAATTGATCACCAAGTTCTTAACATAGTCTTGAATCTTGGAAACCCTAAGTATGTGTGAAGGCAACCACCTCTTGATCTCACAAAAGATTCACACACATAGCATAATGGACAACCAAAAATGTGGCTAGGGTTTTTCCTTTTATACTTAAGATAAAACATAAACCCTACACATCAAACGGGCTTGGGCCGAGTTGGAAGAATTCTGCAGAAAAACATCCTGCCTGAGTTTCGATCGATCGAGCTAGACAGAATTGCACAGTAAATTCTGCATTAACTCAATTCCAACTTTACATAAAACGCATACACTTTGAGCAAATTTAAACAAGACTAAAACCTGTTTTGATCATGATTTGTCAACAATACAAATTAGAGTTCTAATACGCCTGAGTTCTACACATCAAACGGTCTTGGGCCGAGTTGGAAGAATTCTGCAGAAAAACATCCTGCCTGAGTTTCGATCGATCGAGCTAGACAGAATTGCACAGTAAATTCTGCATTAACTCAATTCCAACTTTACATAAAACGCATACACTTTGAGCAAGTCTAAACAAGACTAAAACCTGTTTTGATCATGATTTGTCAACAATACAAATTAGAGTTCTAATACATTAGTTCCTAATCCTTAGAACCTAACAAAATGTATCCTCAGAACTAGACAAACAATTAAGTCATCATGCTCATAGTAGTGAGGATTGAGCATTTATTTTGGATAATTTGGCAAGTATAGGTAGAAAACATGTGACCATATAATGTGTTGAATGTCGTAAAGTGGCAAGCCATTGATGACGAAAGGTAACGGCTAGTAGTCTTTCATTTGCAATATGAAAAAATATATAGCCAATCAAAGTTAAACACTTGGATATTTTATTTACTCATTTCACCTATAAAAAGGGAATTCTAATAGTGATATTTGAGTGGCCAAATATATGAGAGAGAGAGAGAGAGAGAGAGAGAGAGTTTTTGGACAGAGTTTCTATCTATGACTTTTGCACTTAATAATAGCTCTTTATTATCAAACTAAGACACCAGGTGATTTTTGGTGTAAGTGAGAATTTAACTCTAAATTTCTTATTCAATAATCAGGGACTTTACTAGTTGGGCTAACCTGATCCCAAAGAGAGAGAGAGAGAGAGAGAAGAGATGTGAATAAAGCCCATATGAGAGAATTACTTGTTTAGATGAGATATAATTTAATAATTTAAACAAAATATGGTTAAAGTTGACCTTTGGTTTAATTAATTTAGGATGATGTCTTCATTTGATCATTATTAAGAATTTTTTTTTTTAGAATATATACATATGAAAAGTATAAAAGGAACATTAATATCATGATGCAAGTTCAACTAGTAGAATAAAAAGGTTTAGGATATTTCAAAGACAGAGGGGTCTAGCCAATACTACTAGAAGATCGGGGGAAAGAAAGCATCCATAACCAAGCCCAAAGGTATAGCACTACCAAGTCGGAATGCATGAAAAACTACTTTCACCTCACGCACCTTCAAACCTTTCCTCAAATCTAGACAAACGATTTAGTCATTATGCTCGTAGTAGCAAGAATTTAGCACATATTTTGGACAGGTTAGCAAGTATTGGTACAGAACGTATGACCATAATGTATTGTATGTTGTAAAGTGGCATGTCATTAAAACCGAAAAGTAACGGCGAGTAGTTTTTCATTTGCATAGGACACTGTATATAGCCAACTGAATTTGAACACTATGATATTTTCATTACTCATTTCACCTTTATACGGATGCTTTCCAAATAAGCACTCAGAGAGTCAGAGAGAGCACCCTACTACTTGCTAGATAAACATGTAACCTGTCTTGTTTATAAATAACACCCACCCCCCACCCCCAAAAAAAAGAAAAGAAAAAGAAAAAAAGAAATAGGAGTAGTTACGTGACAGTAAGAAGAAAGAAAAAAAAAGAGCAGTGCTAGTGGTGTTAGCTAAGGTAGTATACATAACGTGGAAGAAAGGCATACGTTCAAGAACCATCAACCATGCCGACATTGGTTTGGTGCATTGGTCGCATCAAATTTTGTAATTTCAGTGGCACTCAAGTATTTGATGTTTATTTCTAATGAGTTGGCTAATTTATGTTTGGCTCTGAGGCTGTAATTTGGATTAAGTTAGAGACCAATAAAATTTAGCCGACTAAAAATGCCCACAGGGGCTGACTTTTTATGACATGTGTTACAGACTTATGGCCTTAAAACCCCGAATTTTTTATATGTCAACGTGGGAATTAGGTAACATGGATTTCTCCAAACTACAGCAAAACCGCAGCCCCTGAGGGTTGTTTCAAATAGGAGGAATATGCATAGTGCTGTCTAATATATGTAGCACTCATTTTTAGCCTAAAAATAAAACTTTCGGTTCCACCTCCCGTCGATGTGATATTAATCAAGTGTCTTTAAGACTTGAATAATTTTGTTGAAATAGACTTGGAATTATATTCACTGACTTCATCTATGCATCTTTTTTTCTTTAATTATTTAACAAATTAGAGTAACATTCAAATAGACTCGAATATGACCACTAGACATTTTGGTCCTTGTGGTTGGGTTAAAGGATGAGGAAATTCGGACAGTAGTAAGATCATTTCTAACCTTAAAAAAAGAAAAAAAAAAAAAAAGTAGCACAATTTTAGTTACCACATATATCTTTCCTTAAGAATAATGTTATTTCTAAATAGGTGTTTTTTACATTATTTTAACTAGTGTGTAGTCCTGTACACATGCACGGATACAATTACACAATTCAAATTATATATTTAAAAAAAAAATCAAATTATACATGGTATTATTTTACACTTTTTTTAATTTCCAAAATATGTAATAGTTTCTCATTATATATATATATATATAATTTAGAATTTAATTGATTTTAGATTATTCAGTTTTTGTGCCTAATAATTCACTTACCACAAAAATTAAAAACTTAGATGGACATGTGGCAGAAATTGGACTCTAATTGAAATTCAATTTAGAATCTAATTGAATTTGGACTCTTAGATTTTTACAATCAATAATTCACTTGTTACAAAATTAAAAATTAAATAAGACACATGGTGCAAAATTGATAATCCAATTAAAAATTGGATTTTCTCTAAAATTTAGCTAAATATATATATTCTACGATGAACAATTTTAAAGAATTGCATCTATTTTTCTTATTTTTGTTGATTTTAAAACTTCTCCTTCTCATATTTCAATTTCAAAATGCCATCACTCACAATATATCCAGCCGAGAGAAAAAACATAGATCAGAAAATTTCTTGTTGTTTTTCTTAATTTTTATATATAAACAGAATCTTGGATAATCTCACTTGAATCAATTGTTGATAGGTGTGTTCAACAACAAATACAACTTAAATGGGAATTCATGTCAAATAATAGAGCTTAAATTGACCGATAGCCAGATAGTTGAATTGGATGGCCTCAAGAGGTTGACCGTGTACAGTGATATTTTAAATTTTTAATTCTAAATTGTACATAACCAAATAAAAAAATACAGAAATAATATTATTTTGGTACTTAAACTTTACCAAAAGTTTGTTTTCATCCCTAAACTATTGATTTTTTTTTTTGGTTCCTATTTTTGTTTCTAAACCATTAAAAAAAGGTTTTACAAAGTTTAAGAATGAAAAAAATAAAGAAAATTTTAAAGTTTATGAACAAATTTTTTTTTTAGAAAATTTAGGAACCAAAATAGTATTTTACTCTAAAAATAAATTTAAGGAAGAAAAATAAGGGAAAACAAACTTTGCAAATGCCTACTAACATAATACATTCACAAAAATACATCTTGACATTTTTTATTTTATTTTATAAATTAATAGTGAAGAGTGTGATGTAGTTAGCAGGGGTGGTTTTGCATACCATCTTGAATATATATATATATATATATATATATATATATATTAAATACACTGACTTGAGAATCCAAAAATCTGGATTCAACAAAAATAATCTTAGCCCTCCCAAAAATAATCTTCACCACCTTAAAAAAAAAAAAAAAAAAAAAAAAAAAAAACCCAAATAAAAATAATCCAAACAACAATAAGATTAGGCCAAACAACAACAAATGAAAAAATTATTCAACAAGAATTCAATTCAAAAACAAAAAATAAAACCATAATCTTTTAGATTTGTAACTCACTTAACCAATTCCATAAAAATAATATTTAATTTAATTTTTCCTAAAAAATGGTACAAAAAGAAATACTATGGTGTGAGCTCTCCTCGCGGCTCGACTCATAGTTGCAGCAGGTATCAGCATTCTTAATTCTCACTTTATATCTCATCAATTTCTTTTTGACTTTTCATTTTGTTAGTAGAAGAAAATTGTAAGACTTCTTGTATTTTCTTATTTTAATGATGTCAATATATTCATTTTTTTTTTTAAGAATTTGAATAATTTAAATATTTTAATGATTATCTCATAAAAAACATGTCATGTTAATGAGTGCATTTAAAGCATTTGTTAATAAATTATATTAAAAAATTTTGATAACACTATCTTGATAAATATATAAACCCGTAAAAAAAATTAATTATTTTAGTATTTTCTCATAAAATATTTTTAAAAATAATTTTTAAACAAATACATTTAAGATATTCGTAAACATTTCCCATACAAAAATCCCAAAATCACTACCGGAAGCTAGGATCCGAACTCCAAATATTAGACATCACATCTGATGCTAAAATCACTAAACTATCACTCAATTCCCACGTATCATCGTGATCTTAATCTTTTATAAGAAAGAATCTCACTTATCATGATATTTACTTGTACCAACTAAAATCCACAGCAATTAATTACAAGCCGCTCAAAAGGGGAAGTGGTATTATCATTGTAATTAATATATAATTTGATAGTTGCTACTATTACTATTACTATTATTTTAGTGTTTTTGGTAAACGACAAGTTATTTAATGTGGGGAAGTTCAGATTCTACAAGTGGATGAGGATGCGAAGAAAGTAGGTGATGTGCCATGCATAAAGATCCAAAATTCATGCAATAAGGCGAAGGCAGCGCGTGGCAAATCACATCTAAACATGCCCTTTTTTTGGGTCAGAGCTGTTCAACTATTCATGTGCCACATATCACGGAAACGCCACCTCTTTCAAAAGCTCCTGGTTTTTGGGAAGCAGTAATTTTGTGGAATACCGCTTTTGAGCCAAACCAGTTGATTATTGGGGTTTTGTACTTTTTGTAATTTCATAGCCCCCGCCACCAACTCCTAGCTGGACTGACATAGCCCCCAATTTTAGAAAAAATGCTTGCATTAAAGTATCCTATCCACCTTCTCTACTCCAAATATGAAACCATAATTTAGAGCGAAAGGGGGAAGAAATAAAGTGAAGAAAAATAGCGTAGGATTTGTTAAAAATAAGTTAATTTTATGTTAAATTTATTTTACTTTATTTTATTTATTTATTTATTTTTTCTCTCTCTCCCTCTCTTAATCCAAATGGACCATTAATTGCATTTAGATAGTTGTTTTGATTAGGATAAATAACTATTGGAATCCATTATACCTAATATCATTATCAACATGACTCTCTCTACAACTAATTTTTCAGGCTTGTTTTGTAAGATAAGGTCAACATCTAGCTCCAACTTAATTAAATTTTAATGTTGTTGACATTATTTCAATATTTTAAGAATTTTTTTGTCAAGAGATTAGTAATCTAATGACATTATCAATTTTTTTTGTTTTTTTTTTTTTTTAATTTGATAGTTTACAATTTATAATAATGGGAGAGGGATGATTTGGATATTAAATATCTCTGTTGAAAACAAGTAAAAGAATTAGTTGAGATATAAAACTCTTATTGTTTGCTCTCTTTTATAAAAAGAAACAATGGTGCAAATTTTCTTCTCTAAATGCTGTAACTAAAAATTACTAAAAATAAATTTTTTAAGAGTTTTATAAATATCACTTCTAAATCTTTAATGTGACTGTCAATTTACTCTTTAAACTTTCGATTTGAATAATTAATCCAATAGACATTGGATTTGTGACAAATTTATTATTTTTTGTTCAAAAGTAACTAATTTAATCACATTATGTGTACATGATAATAATGATATTTTAAACTTATTAATCTTGTACTAAAAATCATGTGTACATTGCAGTATTAAAATCATTGGGTCTTTTTCTGCACCCAAAAAAAAAAATCATTGGGCTTTAATGGAAAAAAATTAACATAATGTTTGATTGACACAAACCTAATTTCAAGGGAATTAATTGTTTAAATTGAGTGAAGACGTGTGCTTGTAAGTGTTTAAGTTGCATTGAAGGTTAGAATACTCTATTTTTTATAGGCTTATAACTAACATTTATAAGTCTCATCCACATATCTCCTTCACTTGATAAAAGGAAAAAAGAAATGATGTATCGTGTCATACCTAACTTCATCTTAATATTTAACTGTTCATGCTTATTTTAGTTTGTAAGTTAAGATGCATACCTAACCAAAAAAAAAAATCTGAGAATTAGTACATACCTAACAATTTGGAGTTCTTGTTTATTTATTATTAATTTTTTTTTGGGTAATTGTAATTGTTTAAGTTAAACTTGAGTAAATTCAATTGTGTAGCTGATACATATAAGTGATTCAGTTGATTGTAGGTCCAACCTCTTAAAGATATCTACAAAAAAAGAATGGTGAAGTTCTAGAACACTAGTGTTGTATCCAAACACTAGAACTCTAACACTCAAAGTTAGATTTCTCTATCTTTTAGTGGAATAATCAAGCAATCTAATGGTCCGTTTGGATTGAGGGAAAGGAAGGGGGAGTAGAGTAGAGTAAAGTAGAGTAGATATAGCACAAAATTAGCTTATTTTTAACCAACTCTACTCTTCTCCCCTCCACTCCCCCTCCTTCTCCACTCCATCCAAACGGGCCATAAAAGTGCTTAACTTCTTCCCCTGGGTTCATCCCTTTTAAAAATAGTCTTGCCTATTACTTTTTTTGAACCATTTCCTTACATGAAGCTACATTAATAGTTTGTAAACGTAGGCAATTGGCCAAGGTGTGTGCATTACGGGCTCAATCTACACTTAACACGCGCATGTTATTTGCTAATTGTAGGTCCAACCTCCTAAAAATATATATAAAAAAAGGATGGTGAAGGTCTAGTTGTTGTGTCCAACCACTAGTACTCTAACACTCAAGTTAGATTTTATCTTTTAGTGGAATAATATCAAGTAATCTAAAAGGGCTTACCTTCTTCCTTTGGGTTCATCTCTTTTTAAAACAGTCGTGCATGTTACTTTCTTTGAACTGTTTCCTTAGAAACTACATTAATGGTCTGTTTGGAAGTTAAAAAAAGGAGGGGGAGTAGAGTAGAGAGAGGGAGAGTAATTCAATTACCTTGTTTGGAAGTTTTTTAAGGAATGAGGGGGAGGGATTTGGAGGGGTTTTAACTACCTCTAACCCCTCATTTTTAATTCCTCCAAATTGGAGAGATTTGGAGGGAGAGTAGAGTAGATAAATTATTGACCAAATGAATTTCCCAGTTTACCCTTTCTAAATTAAAAAAAATTACAAACCCATTATATAAAATAAATTCATGTTTTTTTTTTTCCTTTTCTCGAGAAAATAATGTTTGAAAACAATTTTCTCAACCCAAACTTTCTTGAAAACCAAATGAGCGGCAAACGTTTGCAGTCCTCGTCGGAATTGCCAGTTCTCGCCGACGACATTCCCCGATCAACTCACGGACGAGGCTTTCTCTCCACGGTGGACTCGTCATAAATGAAAAGCCGCGACTTCTTCTTCATGCAGCTGGCGAAGATCGCGGCGAACTAGGACGGAGAAGATGAACTCGTAGAAGCAGCAGTAGTCGCAGCCGAGGGCTCGCGAATCGAAACCCTAGGATCCGATTCCAATTTCTCGAATCTAGACCTGAACAGATTCGAAAGCAACGAGAACTAGTTCTTCTTCCAATACGACCCACTATAATTTTTGTTGATTTTTTCAGTAAACAAACAAACATTTTTTTTTCTTATTTTAATTATTATCAATTAAGGATGGTTTTTTTTAGTATAATAAAAAAGTAAAAAAATATTTAATCATAAATCAATGTTGATTATTTAATTCACATCAGAAAAAAAAAATTATAAAAAAAAAATATTGCATGCTATAGTCATAATTATTTAATCTAACAAATCAATTATAGAACACTGTTGCAAGTCCATTTTCAAATATAGGTAAATTTGTCTATTTAAATCATTTTCTCTTTTTTCCATTCTAATTTTTTAAATATCCAAATAAGAGGAAGAGCTAATTACTCTCTTCCCCTTTACTAATTTTAAAAACATCTAAATAAGGTGAATGATAATTATTCCCCTCTACTCTCCTCCCCTCTACTCTACTCTCCTCCCTCTTTAAACTTTCAAACAGGTCATAATGGTTTGTAAATGTAGACAGTTGGTTTGGATGTGCGCATTACAGGCTCATTAATCCACACTTAAACATGTGCGTGTAATTATTTGCTCATTGTAGGTTCAATCTCCTAAAGTATCTAAAAAAAAAAAAGAATGGTGAAGGTCTAGAACACCAGTGTTGTGTCCAACCACTAGTACTCTAACACGCAAGTTAGATTTCTCTATCCTTTAGTGAAATAATATCAAGTAATCTAAAAGCGCTTATCTTCTTCCTCTGGGTCCATCCCTTTTTAAAATAGTCATGCCTTGAACTTTTTTTGAACTGTTTTCTTACATGAAACTATGTTAATGGTTTGTAAACGTAGGCAGTTAGTTTAGATGTGTGCATTGTGGGCTCAATCCACACTTAGGACATGCGTGTTATTTGTTCATTGTCCACGTGACTAGTAGTCTAAATATCTAAAATTTTCACATGGTTTCCCGTGCCTCATCTATGATAGTTGGAGAGACATACATAGTATGCCAAGCAATAACATATTTCAGTTGGGCATCACAGATCTTATTTTAGTGACGAGCTAAGCATATCCTACGTCGCTTAGCCTACCTCTATCACATATTTCATCTGAAAATTTAAACTAGGAAGTCTTTATAATTGGGTTTTAACATGTTTTACGGACTTCCGTTAAATGTTGTCTCCTTGAATGAGAATTATTGTAACATAATATTTTTTTTTTTGGGGTAATTACAGTAAACCTATCTGTAGTTTGGCCCAACATCATTTTACCTACCCGTGATTTGAAAAGTGTCATTTTATTCATTTGAGATTTGTTCCGTTAGGACTCCGTAACCCACCTCTGTTAAAAATAAGGGCAAATACATATTTTTGTTCCACTTTTATATTTCCCTCCTTCCAAAATATATATATAAAGACAAGAGAAAACAAGATAAGAAAAAAAAAAGGAGGGTTTTGTAAAAATTAATATAATCAAACAAAAAATTAAGCATTTAGAAATGGCAACATTGTGAAATTGAATCAAACCCAAACCAAAAAGTTGAACCTTCAGTTGCGGTGATCCAATCCAAGAAATCAAACCCAAAAACAATCCAAGCACCATCGTGACCCACCCCTCTCGCCTTTGATCTTATTTTCTCTTGTCTTTATATATATATATATATTAAAGGAGAGATGAAAGCTCGAAATGTGTGAAAGCACAACAGCTTGTTTAGACCCCCAATTCAAATTACGGCTTGATTGATTTTACACTAACTTAATACTAAGTGCGGAATAGTGTAAACGCAAGCAAACAAACAAGAGAGCTACTCTAATTCATATTTAAAGCAACACAACAGTAAAATGAAATGAACAAGAGTAGGGAAGAGAGATGCAAACACAGATAACACCGAGACGTGTTATCGAAGAGGAAACCGAAGAACTCGGCAAAAAACTTCTCCGCCGCCCTCCAAGCGAAAATCGATCCATTAGACAATTAGTTGGGATACATGAGTAAGCAAGAGACCCTCCAAGCCTAATCTACCCTTTGTACCTAAGCCCTCCAAGATCCTACTCCAATAAGGCTTCTCGGAACTGTGTCTTGTCTAGCTCTCCGGATCCCACAACAAGCTCCATGTTGCATCTGCCATCCTTGGCTTCTTCCAATGTTTCCCAACAGCACCAAAACCTCACTGGACACTCTCAAAAGGTGTGGTAAGTGTTTGGGCTATTGACCTCTTAATGGTATGGAAATGGAGAGGTAGGAGATGAGAAAATTCCACAAACAAATGTGTAGAGAATTGTTGATATAACAATTTCTAACTCTCAAGTGTTTTAGCTAGGGTTTTCTCTCAGAAGCTCTCCTTCACATTTGTGGGTAATATGGGTATATATAGTGAGGGTACAAAAAGTGTGTATCAGACAGTACAGACTGGCAGAACAGAATGTCTCGCGGGTGTCTCGCGGGAAGGCCTTACTCACGAGATACTCGCGAGACACAGCTGTCTTCATCTATACAGACTCTTCGCATTCCAGTCATGTGCAAAGCACATGCTTCACTTCGCAGGAAGCTTAGTCACGAGACACCCACAAGAAGTCTTTTGGCTTTACTTGCTTAAGTCTTCACACACTCTCTCTCTCTAGCACATAACCCTTACAATCAAATCCCACAATAAATACAGGGTACACAAGATTGAAAATAATTACAATCAAATTTGGTACGGAATAAAAGCTAACAAAATACAAATTTGTAAATTACAACTTTACAAGAGAGACATAAAAAAGTAGAGCAAAAATATGTATTTACCCTTATTTTTAACAGGAGTGGGTTACGGAGTCCTAACGGAACTGTAAAGTTGAATTTATTCAACTATGTATTGGCTTTATTTCATGCCAAATTTGTTTGTAATTCAGCATTTAGAAACCCTGTATTTAGGTGAGAATAATGCAAGGGTTGTATGTGAGAGAGTGTGAAGATTTGATCAAGAGTATGCAACAAGAAGGTGACTTGTAACTGGACTCATGAGTGGTGACTCAACAAAATGAAGCACACGTGTGAAGCATGTAGGAAAATGAAGAGTCAGATCAGCTGGATCATTACAGGACAAAATGTACAATCTAACCTAGTCTGGTAACTAGCGACTGGAACTCACGATTCATCCTAGTCGCGAGTGACTCGCCAGTGCACCTTGTTTTGCTAAAAAGTGACTTTTCACATTTCATCTCATACTCTACTATAAATACCCTTATAACCACGAAATGTAGAGAGCTTCCAGAGAGAATTTTGAGAGAGAAACCCTAGAGAAAAACAAGATTGATTCATCCACAATCTTATACATTTCATTCTCCAAATTCCTCTACTCTCACCCTCTCCATTGTCATACCCATGAGAGGATCATAAACCAAATCCTTACCTCACCAAATTTAGAGTAGTGGGAAGGTTCTTGGTGTTCGGGAAGCAGTTCAAGAGAGAACCAATTTATATTAGTTGATGCAATAGGATAATTACGGGTTCCGGAAAGTTAGAGAAGACATGATTTGGCATAACCTTGTTGGAGCAAGAAGGTTGGAGAGCTTAGGTACATTGGGTAGATTAGGCTTGGAGGGTCTATTACTATTCATGTATCCCAATTGATTTTTTAGTAGATCATTTACCGCTTAGAGGGCGGTGGAGAGATTTTTCGCCGAGTTCTTCTGTTTCTTCTTCGATAATACGTGCTAGTGTTATCTAGTATTTGCATCTCTCTTCTCTTACTCTTAACTATTAATTTCTGTTAGTTGTGATTAATTAATGACTTAGAGTAGTTTGCTAATTTGGATATTGCTTATATTTCATATTCCGCACATATATTATTTGAATACAAGCTTGTATTGGAAAATTTGTTTATGGGGGTCTAAACATTCACAAGTGTTTTATTCACTAAGTGAGTTTTCAGGAACGAACCTCAGGTGAGTAAAGTGACAATTTTTAAACTATAGGTAGGCAAAATGATTTTGGGCCAAATCATAGATGAGTTTACTGCAATTACCCATTAAAAAAAAAAAAATCATAAGATAATGTACATCTTAACTTTTACTTATTATTTTACAATCAGTTTGCAAATTGCTTTTTGATCGTTACATTGTGGAAAAGAAAATTGTACACATATATATATATATATATATATATACTATAAATTTTAGTATACATTGTAGTTTCCAAAGAACAAGACAGACATTACATCCATTACCAATTTTATTATACTATAAAACTATAAAATAATGTATCAACTTTTAAACATAGAGTAAAAGTTCTATTTAGCTCAACTAATAAAATTTCTTATACTCGAATAAGAAATTTAAGATTCAGTCACCGCTTATACCAGAAACTAATTGGTATTTTGATCTAATGATAAAGAGCAAATGAACAATCATCAAAATCAGACCCATAGATTAAAACTATCTCTAAAAAAAAACCTTATAAAGATAGAAAATGTAATTTAGAAGTTTATTTATTATATGACTAACATGATTTTAAATATATTCATAATCACGTTAGTTGGACATTTTTTAGATAATAAAATTTGCAATAGTTTGAACATTTTTTTAATTATAAAAATAACAATTTATTCAATATAGTATTACAAGGCCGGTGGCTGAGAATTTGGAAGATAATGACACCTTCCATCTCATGTGTGTAGTTTATTGTCTTTTTACTACCGAAAGTATACATTTTTAAACATTGAACTTTTTTTTTTGTTGAGAAATTTAAACATTGAACTTGACTTACTGTTACTAAACGACAATTAATAAGAAATATATATTACATAAACAATTAAGAGATATATATTATAAGTAAACTTCAGCAAAAAAATATATTATAAGTAAACAATGAATAAGAAATATTGTGGGCTATTCCTCTTCCGACAGTTTAATGTTCTCATGTGTGGTGTGGCCAACTTGCAGAACCTAACCTAAAAAATAATATAATAATAAAATAAAATAAAAAAAACTCTTGCAGAATCTAACGTGAAACTTCTAATTCTTGGTTTATTTTACTTTTCATTTTAATTTTGTTTGTTCCTAGGTTTACTTCTCTGGATCCCCCATCTCCACCTCATATAATAATATAATAATAAATAAAACAGAAATTGTGCAATAATTGAACGAATTTAAGTGCCATTTATATCCCAACATATATAGAACAGAAATTTACACCAATTCAACCTCCTCATCTTTTTGTAGAAGGCAAGGGCAAAATTTATTGGGTGTAATTAATATTGTGAGAAACCCAATGGGACAGGTGGAGTGAGGGTTGGACTTGGGCATGAGGTGGTGCGAGCTATGCAAGAGGGTCCAAAGTCTAGCGTTGCCTTATTGCCACCTTTCCAGTTTGTTCACGTCTCCTCCAGATTTTTAGGAAGTCTGCATCTTTAATCTGCTGCCTTTGGAGAAACCAGGAGCCTGTTTCCCTGTTTTTTGAGAACAGTGGGCGCCTATAGCCTCCAAATTAATTTCAGACTTCTCTACCAAAACCAATTAAGAGGAAAAAAAAAATCTAGAACCATTTCACTGCTTCTTCAGTACGACTGTGATGCGGTAGACTGTGTGACAGTGACAAAATGGTAGATGATTATATAAGTGATAAAGTTATTTCTCACACAATTTGTCACGGTCAGTTTACAATTTGTCACGTCAAGTTGTGACAAAAAAATTATATAAAGAGAGTTTATATACACAACAAAAATTTGAACATAACATTTTACAGATATTGATGCGGTAGTTTGTTAGCGGTAGGTAAAAAAAAAGATGATGTTAGTGATAGATTTATATAAGAACTACTAAAAACTTACCATCATAACTGTTGTAAAAGTTTTGAAAGTAATACTACTTTCACAACATTTTTCAACAAAATTAAATTTAGGTAAAAAATTATTATTGGTTTTAATCTAGCTCACTACTTCATCATCATTTTACCCACCAATAGCAATTAATTGCTACCTAGGATTTATTATAAAATTATTGTGAAGATATTATGGATGATGGATCTAGCATTGCTCAATTTTGTGTGTATGTAACATTACTTAAACTAATGTACAAAGAGCTATCATCAGGAACGAACGCCATAGGTTGAAATTCTCTCTAAAAAAAAAAAAAAAGACACCAATGTACAAATTTAATTTTCCATTTTAAGTTAAATATTTGAATTTATGCTCTCTCCAAAAAAAAAAAAAAAAACTATATAATACTATTGAATTATAAAACATTGTATTAGATTTCTTAACGTTTTTTAGGATAACTCAATAGTTGAGTTCTTACAAATTTGTTCCTTAGTTTTTGAATGAGTTAATTAAATTTTATCACATCATCAAAATTAGTGGCGGTGTCAAAAAATTTTGTTTTGGGGAGTGAAATTATGGAATTGATAGATCCATACAAATAAACTCAAATAAAATATATACATGGGTGTGAAAAACTATAAATCCTAATATTTTTAATACATTTTTTTTTTAATATTAGACTAGGTCATAACTTATAAATATACGACATATAAAATTATCAACTTTGACATATAGAATTTGAAAGTTGATAAGTTTTATTACAATAAAATAAGACAATGGGTCTACAATTAATTGACATGTATTTGTAGACCTTAATTGACTTGTAGAGTTGTAGTATGATTCTTAAAAAAAAAAAAAAAAAAATGTAGTACAAATAGAATACATTTTTTTTTTTTTTTTTTTTACACCTAGAATTAGGCTTAGGTCAAATATTTTCTTTCAAGTTCGAGCTAAGTTAACGGGTCCATGGTCAATTCTGTCACGTCTAACATCGAAGATAGTATGATGATGGTGGCATTATCAATTGTGTGGTAGTTGTAAAGGCGATAGTGGTGGCAATAATGCAGATAGTATGGTGGGCGAGGACAATGGTGGCAATGACAGTGGTGGTGGTTTGGCAATAATAATGGTATGGATGGCAGTGTGGCAACAAAGATGGTGATGGTTGTGGTGGTGGTGGTGGTGATGTGCAACATAGAGGAGTGAAGGGGTCAGGACACAAAGGGAATGGTGGAAAATGTTTTGTATCTCTATTGGCTTATTTGCACTAATAACAAAAAAAATATTAAAATTTATTTTTATCATACCAAATATTGGAAATGGGAATTCTTTTTTTATATTTAGAAACAAATATAATGTTACAAATTATTATTATTATAATATACACACACATATATAAGCATTTGAACTTTGGATGTTTTCATTGAATACACTAAGATGTATCAATTGAATTATAAAACTCTTGACAAATATTCTCAAACTTTTAATTTATAATTGGACTAAATTTGGTTCATTGTCAATTACTCCATTCTTGCCTTCATGGTTTCTTGGATTTATTTTTAAAATATTATTTTGGTTTTTAAACTTTATCAAAAAAAAAAAAAAAAAACTTCTAAACTCTAAAAATGTTTTTTATTTTTATCTATAAATTTTGTAAAGAGCATTTTTGATAGTTTAGAGACAAAAAATAAATAAATAAGGTCAGAATTTTTTTTTCAATAATATAGGGATGAAAAAGAATTTATTTTATTTTATTTTAAATTTAAGAGCAACAAGTGAAACATATTCAATAGTTTAGAGACAAAAAAACAAACTTTTTAAATTTTAGAAAAAAACAAACTTTTAATTAAATTTCAGAATCAAAATAATATTTTACTCTTTCTTCTTGCATACTATTCTTTTACCTGAGCAACTTGCTTAATCCATTGTTAAATTACAATTGCTTTGTACTTTTTAAATATTTTTTTCTTGAAAGGTGTACTTTTTTATTCTTAAATATACCTTAATTTATAGTTTGTTCTTAGGTTCAGCCCCCTAGGTCCTAGATATTATTCTCGAGATAATCAAGGAACTAATTGCAAATGAACCTAAGTGGCCCACATTGCCCAATTTGAGAATCTAAGAGCTAGCCTAAGGGTTTAGGGGATCTATTCACGCTAAACAGAGTTGTAAGTCTTAACCAACCGTTTCTCAAATAAATAAATAAAAAGTCTTAACCAACCAGTATTTGTCCTATATACTCCTATTATTGCTAAGATTATTATTATTTTTTAAAAGTTTATAATCCCCAAACAGCAAACTCCAATCCTGTATATTAAGTTAGGAAAACGTATAGATTAGTTCTATATTTTATTTATTTCTTTATTCTAAATTAAAAAAAAGGTGTTTTATATATATATATATATATATTCTTTTATATATAGAAGAAGTTCTATATTTTATTTGGAAAGATAATAAGGTCCCATAATTTTACACGTAATTATTTAATATTTATTTTAAACTGTTTTCAAATTCTATTTTATATTTAAATCATTCATTAAAATCTTACTATATCATATTTTTTTAATAGTAGAATAAATAGTTCCAAATAGAAACAAAATCATAATAAATATCTATTAATAATTATTATAATTATTACATTTTATATTTATAAAAAAAAATTTGTTAAACTTTTCTATACATTGCATGAGTTACCAACTTGTAATATGCTAAAGTGTAAGCACAATCAACAATCCAAATTAGCTTCTAATTGCATTCCAAATTTGTGTCAAGTATACTTGTAATTGACCTATACTTTGATACCAAGTGTCATTATAATTAAACTATATTTTGATGCTAAATTTCTTTATATTTTCAAACATTCCAATTTTATGTCAAGTGTCATTTCAATTATACTATAATTTTATTTCAACTATATTTACGCGTACATCTAAACTTAAAGAGTACATAAAAAGGCTCAAATCAATTTTTTTAGATTTATATGTAAGACTATGAATATCACCCCCCCCCCCCCCCCCCCCACACACACACACACACACAAGTATTACAAAGACATTAACCAAAGTTAAACTCCCTGGTGGGGTCAAAATACAACAGAATTAATTTGTGATTGATTTTTTTTTTTTTATACAAATATTGTAAATCCTTGTTACTGAAATGAAGTAGAGAATTGTTAGGATTTAAGTTGAAAAATTCTAAGTTCAAAAGGCACAAAATGTAGCTAGAAAAAAGACAGTTGTTCAAGAGCAATTCCTAATTTCGAAATTTATTCTATTGTTGCTTGATCAATCAAAGGAAGAGCTTTGATTGCCCTTGAATTGTATCTTGATTGATAATTTTTTTTGAGAGATAGTTTTAACCTATGATATTCACTCTTGTCTTGATGATTGCTCTTTATCATTAAACTAAGATATCAATTGATTTTTTTGTTGTATATAAAGATCGAATTCAGATCTCTTATTCACCCATATGAGATTTTATTAGCTAAGTTAACTAAAACATACTAAAAGATACTACTTTAACATAAAGAAATTGTGCAATATTTCTCACATTTTGTTTCACCTAAATACTACACAACACAACCATAAAATTATCATCTTCTGAGAAAAAAACTTTGGTTAAAAATAGATAAATAAAAACCACCTTCGTGTAAGCATGTTCAAAATTCAACATAGTTGCATAGAGTGAATGAGTCTATTTATAACTCTGTGTTGTCAGGGAAAATTCTTCTATGAAACGGTTTCATGATACTTATGTCTCAATGATATGTGAGTTCCACACCTATGAGATCTATATATCATTGAGACATAAGTCTCATAAGACCGTTCCATACAATACTTACTTGTGTTGTCAGTATGTAAGATTCACTTGTCATTAAGACATAAATTTTATAAATTGTCTCATGTAATACCTTTTTTTTTTTTTTTTTTTGAGGATAGTCTCATGTAATTCCTAGTCATGTTGTGCCGTCAACTAGTTCAATGTTATTCCGATTTCTTTTTTTCTTTTTTTGATAAATCAAGCTATAATTCCAATTTAACCAAAAGAGCCAGCATTCAAGACTAGAGGACTTGGTGTTTACTATTTTACTATCTGGGGTAGGTAAGTTTGTAGGTAAAGCTGACATCCACTAAAGGCACAAACAATTGGGCATATTATTATTATTATTATTATTTTTTTTTTATAAATTGAGAAGTGATGGATCATAGGAATTAGGAAGTTCTGACAGTGAAAACACTATAAATGGGACACGTGCATTACAAGGAAGAAAAGGTATGAAATGTGCCATCCATGCAATCGGGTCCAAGAAAACATGAAGAGTGAGAGAAGAGCGCGTGGCGACTAGGTTGGTTTCAGATGTCAGAGTGCGGTCCAATCGCCACATTTCGTGGAGAAAACGTCATGTTTCCCACTTCAGCTCCTAGTTTTTGGGAAGTCTTTTCCCAATACCGCTTTTGCTATTTGGTTCACTTCTAATTTCTATGGGCGCTCCTTAATTTTCTTTTTTGCCTTATTTTACTACTTTGCACCGATTACTATGAGCTCAAGTGGAAACATAAGAATTATTCTAGATTGGAGTATTAAAATTTAAAGACTCATTCTACGGACACATCATATTATTTTAACCTTATAATATACAAGTCTTAACCTAGCATTATTGTTAATAAAACTTTCTAAAAAAAAATACATTGTTAATAAAAATTTCATAAAAAAATGGTAATAAAAATAAAAAAACTTCTCCAGATTACAGAGTTATGTGAAAGCCTTAACCTTGTCATATATAAGTCTGTTTGTTTCCAAAGAAAACATATTCTAGTTTTAACATGACTCCAAAGGGATGGGTCTTAGGATTGAGGATTTTCAATTATTTTGAGAGAAAAAATAGATTAGTTTAAACTTAAAAATCATAAATATCTTATGAGGTAATTTGATCATTGTGTGGTTTGAGAATAGTTAGAAACTGGCAGTTATCTTCAAACAAATCACATAAGCATGCAAAGTTAAAAAATTAGAGCCAAAATAGTATTCTATCTGCACTTTGGCCAATAAAATAAGTGTCAAACAACACTCAAAGGACTCATTTCGACACTTATAGACACCCATTTCTTTCTAATTTATACTCGAGGCCTCCGGTCCTAATGGCGATAAATTGATTTGCTACTAAAATGATTAGCATTGTGTGTGGAACCTAATGAACCCGAAGGTGGCCCAACGTAACCAAGCCCAAACCTAAGTTTGATCCAAGAACTAAGCCCAAAAGCCCATTTCTTACCTCATTTTCCCAAGGCTTACAAAAGGTGTATATGCCGGGAATATGATGCATACGCACCCAATCTGTGGCATATACATCTTTTGGATAGAAGCATTGAATCACTCAATTTCCATTTTGGTGAGATGCTAGGGCAACTGGCTTGATCAATTGCTGCCCAAACATCCCACCTAACCCTAGAACATTAGTTCTCTTCCAAATACCCCTGTTTTCACAAACCAACGAAAGAGAACTTTTTTCCTACTAAAAGTTTGCCAAAATACCATCAGAAATACAAAACCTTAGAGTTGTAGGCTAGAAGGGTAGAAACAATAAGCCTTGGATTGATATTCAACATCCATTTGGTTAGAAGATAGTTTATTACTCACTAGAATTCTAAATTCTAGTTTGTGTCACACCTAAGTTTGTCAGCATAGCCATTTAGGGTAATCCAAAACACCCTAGTTGAATCATTCCAAGTCATTGATCCAAACACACACAACTGTGGTAGTAGGTTTCAATCGAGGGGCTGATCATCAACATCAATGTAAGTTTTACAAGGAGGAGATATGGATCTTTTCCATGATCCATATTCTCCCCCTTGATTCCCATTTATTTTATGTTTTTATGTTGTTTTTAGTTCTCTAATATGAAGTTTGAGTTTAATAGCATGTTCTGTGATTTCTGTTTGCTTCATTTTTTTTTCCTATAATTCTTTTCAAAATCTACAATTTGCCTTAGAATGTGTATGCATTCTCATCTGTGCATACGCAGATAATAAGCAGTTAGAGTTTTTATTTTAGTATATTTGTCGGAAATTTGTTTGAAGCCTAGATGTGTATGCTTGTAGACATATTTCTTTTGGAGTACGATATGAGTGTGAGCGCTCCGCCTCACACGTGCAGGTTGCATGACCCGCTTTCTCTTTTCTTTGGGAGTTACCACCTAGTTTAGATCTAGAAACTAGGTTGGAGGTTTCCTTATTAAAAAAAAAAAGGTTTGAAGTTAAAGTATGGGGATGTGAAGGTGTTTAACACCCAATCTCGCTCAGCCCGTGGGCCGGCCTCTACTAATGTTGATATGCCTCATTTAATTAAGGATATTATTAACTAAGCTCAAAACGTAATCATACATTTATTAAATCAATTAAAATCTAGGTTCACTTTCTCTTTTCTTTGGGAGTTGCCACTTGGTTTAGGCCCAGGAACCAAATTGGAGGTCTACTTACTAAAATCTAGATTCGGATTTAAGGTATGACTCATGAGGATAGGAAGGTATTAGACACCCAACTCAGTCCGACTCGTGGGTCGGCTTCTACTAATTTTGATAGGCCACATATAATTAAGGATATTATTAACTATATCCAAAATCTAATCATACATTTATTAAATCAATTAAATGTTCACACAATGAAATATCATATAACATCTCAATATAAAAGGAAATTAACAAATTCAAATAAAAGAAAAAAAATCAAGTTAAGTTAAATATCCAATTAATTACAAATCAAATAAGATAAAATCAAATCATGCATTTGAAAGAAAATATCATATTCTAAACATGTCAATGAAAAATCATGGAAAATAATTGATTCATATCTTCAAACCTAATTAGAATAAAAAAAATAAAAAAGAGAGGAAAATATCAAGCAACCAAACACAAATTCGACATTTTTTGGGTCAAGTTGCGTACATAAAGAGAAGACTATGTACGCAGACTTGAAATCCTATGTACACACCTTTAACTATGCATGCAAATATTGACACAAAAACACAGATCCATAAAGACACAACAAATCGAAATTGTAAAGTTGTAATTTTCAATTACGTTTTGTTGACTTTAATTCCGTGTCAAATTTGATTGTATTTTAATCAATCATTTCCCTGTATGTTTGTGGGATTTAATGTAAGGGTTGAGTGTTAGAGATTGGTGAAGAGCTGTGAAGAAAAGGCAACTCATGATTGGCTCGCAACTGGACAACTCACAAAAGGTCATGTGAGGAGCACATGCCGGAAGTTGAAGAGTTAAGTGGTAGGAGGCATATCGCGACTCATCTCGCGACTAGGCCAATTCGCGAGATGACCCACAAAATGCATTGCCAGGCTATTTTAATGTGCTTTCCTCATTTCTTTACCCACACTATAAATGCCTATATTACCCATGGAATTGTAAGGAGACTTTTAGAGAGAAAACTCTAGAAATACACTTGAGCGTTAGAGATAGTAAACCCATAATCATCTACACATTTCTCTTAGTTTTCCTCTACTCCTACCTCTCTAATTACGAATCCCTGAGAGGTTCTTAGCCCAAACACATACCTCACCCAACTTGAGTGTTGAGAGTTGTTTTGGTGCATGTAGGAAGCATTGGAAGAAGCCATTCTTTGGTGTATGAAATTTGGAGTTAATTGTGGGATCCGGATAACTAGTGAAGAAAAGACTTGGTGAAGTTTGTTGAGAGTTGGAACTCGGAGGGTTCAAGTACAGTGGGTAGATTAGGCTTAGAGGGTGTAAGGTTGAATTTATTCAACCATCTAATTGGCTTTATTCCGTGCCAAATTTGCTTGTAATTCAGCATTTAGTAACCCTGTATTTAGGTGGGATTGTTGTAAGGGTAGTGAGTGAGATAGAGTGAAGTTTGCTCAAGAGTGTGCAAGAAAACAGAGTGTCGCGGCTGGGACTCGCGGGTGGACTCGCGGCTTCAAGCCGCCAGAAGATGCACACGTGCCAAGTATGCTGGAAGATGAACAGTCATGCTAGCTGGAGCACTACAGGACAAAACAGGACAACTAGCCATACGGTTAACTCGCGACTGGAACTCGCGACTTAGTCAAGCCGCGAGGTTAAGCCGCGAGCCACCCCTGTTTTGGAAAAACCTGACGTTTCGCATTCCTCTTCACTCCAGTATAAATACCCTTTTAACCCACGATTGAAAGAGAGCTTCCAGAGAGAATTTTGAGAGAGAAACCCTAAAGAAAAACAAGATTGTTTCACACACAATCCCTACCTTAGAGTCTCATCAAAATCCCTCACTCTCTTCCTCTCCATTGTCAAAACCTTAAGAGGCATTATACCAAACCTGGTTCTCACCATCATCTTCTCTGTGAGACAGTCGTTTGGAGTTCTGGGAAGCAGTTAGGAAGGAGCCAATCTTCATTGGTTGATGCTACGGTGTAGTAGCGGAATCCGGAAAGCTAGAAAAGAAAAAGGTTCGGCGCAACCTCGTTGGAGCAAGAAGCTTGGAGGGCTTAGGTGCACTGGGTAGATTAGGCTTGGAGGGTCTATTGCTGTCCTTGTATCCCAACTGTATTTTCTAGTGGATTGATTACCGCTTGGAGGGCGGCGGAGAGGTTTTTCGCCGAGGTCTTCGGTTTCCTCTTCGATAACACATCGGGTGTTATCTTTGTGTTTGCATCTTCCTTCCTCTCTATCTCTGCCTTTACATTATCTGCTGTGGTTTATTTTGTTATGGCTTAGATAGTTGTTTAACCAATTTCATATTATAGCATATGTTAAGTTTTCGCACACTTGTTGTTTGACATATTGCTTGTGTTGGTTAAGTTGGTTTTTGGGGGTCTAAACGTTCAAAAGTGTTTTTGTACACGTTTTTGAACTTTCAGAGGGTCTTTTTGATACCCTTCTCCTCCAACTTTATTCACTAGTGGATCATTTCAGTTTGAAGGGCCACGATGAGATTTTTCATCTAGTACTTTGGTTTCCTCTTCGATAACACATTTCGGTGTTATCTTGTGTTTGCATCTCTCTTCCCTTACTTTTTGAGTTTCACATTTATTGTTTATAAATGTATGCCCATACACTAGAGTGTAGTTCCGCTTAATTGTGTTTCATTTACTCTTATTCCATACTTAGTTGAGTAGTATAAAAGCAATTTAGCAGTAAGTTTAAAATTGAAGGTTTAAACAAGCTATAGTGTTTTACACTATTGAGCTTTCATAAATTAAACAAATCAAATCATATTCTAAACATGTATTGAATCTAATATACTCAAGAATAACACAAGAACAAACAAATCTTGTTTATCAATCATATATCTAATCATTCAACTCTTCATTCATTCTAAACAATACTAAGCATAATGAATTAAACAAAAAGATGAATGCAATTTCTAAACATGCACAAGATATAAATCTAATCAAGAACACAAAACATGAACCCTAAATACCCAAATCAAGGAGAGTTATGGAGAGAGACTTACCTTGCTTATGGATCACAATTTTGAAGCGTTTAATCGACCCCCCAATGCCTACACAACAAGATTTAATGAGATATCAAGAGAAATCAAAGAGTTCAATAATTCTTTTAGTAGCCACAACTCAAATAACAAAATATTCTTAAAAGTTTTGAAAAATGTTTTCTCTATTAAAATGGCTTTTAGAGAGAGGTTTTATAAATCAAAAACCGTAGCTTAAGGAGAAAATATTTTCTTAAGAAAATAGGTTTTGATGATGAACACACCAAAATATCATCTCTCTCTATAAGTAATTAAGTATTTCATAAAGTTTGAAAGAAGATTGAAACTTTGAATTGATAATGTTTCTGCCCTAATGACAACTAGAGAGAGCTTTTTAGAGACTGAAAAATGTTGATAGTCTATGGGTGAGAAGATTGAAAAGGGTTTTTAGAAGAGTGGTGGTGAAAAAGACTTTCTCTCTAGTCTCCTCTTGGATGGGAGGCATAATGGGTTATTTATATGAGAAAAGTAGAGTTTTCAGAGTTCTTTAGATGATTTTAGGGCTTCCTAACGGTTTGGGACTCCCCCCCCCCCCCCACACCAAATATTTGAGTGTTGGAAGCCCAAAATTGTAATTCTAGAGGTTTGGAAGTGAGGCTATGTACATAGCTCCAAAGCCGTATACATAGACTCACCAAGAACCCTGAAATTTTGACTACACTAATGCCTCAACTTCAAGCAACCATAATCCACTCATTTTAAATCCAAAATGGGTGAAATTTGAGTTCAAATTGAAATCTAAGATGTCTACTTTCCAAATAAAAAATTATTATTAAAAAATATTTGTGGTTCAAAAGTTATGGTCACAACAGTGAGTAAATGTCATTTTTCAGCATCATTTTCCAAGTGATTTGAGGTACTTTTGAGTTGTGAATACTTATGAATTATTAAGATAACTTCAATTACCCTTGGATGACATATTTAAAGCTTATCATTGGAGTTGAGGACTAAAGGTTATTAATAGGTACAAAATGAGGTGTCTACATACACCAATCTAGTTAAATTCCAAACTTCCTTTCATTTTCTACTTTATTTGCTTTTAATGCCATCTTTTATTTTTTTTTTCCTTAACTATTTCTGTTTACTTTTAATTGTATACTTTCTGCCTTGTTTTTTTTTTTTTTTTTTTTTTTGGTTTCCTTTATTGTTTAGCACATGCAATGACATCGGAGTAAAGTGGTAGCTACAAACATGGTGGCATGAGGAGCATCAGTATAAGCCTACAGCCCAATCCAATCAGTTTCTTAAGCCCAACCATGTTGATTTTCAAACCCAGCAAATAAAGCCATTATTTGCCCAACAATTCAGAAGATATTTGAAGTCATTTTCTCCAAGAAGTCAAAGAGTATTTAATATTGGTTTCCTAGGAAACATTCAACCATTATGTTTTATTCCTCCTGACACCAGAGTGTCCTAAGTTTTAGCCGGAGTGTCCCAAGATCCAACAAGCCCAATCTAATGTCAATCCGACGCAAAAACTTTCCTGTAGACCAAAATAATAGTCCATTATTTAAAAACGTTTTCTTTTTATTATTAATTAAGTCAAATAGTATTTATTTAGTGTCTCCTAGGATGAATCAGACTTTATGTTTTATTTCTCCTAGGCAGACAAGTACTTTATTGTGTTTCTAAGTTCCTAAGAGTCATATCTGACTTTGGTCAGGTTAAGTGAATGTATTTATTACTATTTTCATTTTCCTATACTTGGGGGGCTGTTCTAAGCTCTATTTAAGCCTTTGGTTGAATCAAATAAAAGGTAGAGTGTATTTTCAGATTGAAAACCTTGTGTTTTTCAGAAGATGGGTTTCTTTTCAGTGGCGATTATCAGTTTCTGTATCTCTTAGGTGGTGTTAATCTGTATCTCACAAAGTGGTGAGTGTAGACAACGCATTTTGTACCTGCTAATAAATTTTAGTCCTTAGTCCCAATGATGAGCTTGACATGTCTACAAAAAGTAATTGAAGTTATTTTGATAGTTTGGAAGCAATCACAACTCAAAAGTGCTCAAATCGCTTTGAAAACGATGCTGAAAAATGACCTTTGCTCATTGCTTTGATCATAACTTTTGATCCATAAAGAATATTTGAGTGATATTTATTTCATTAAAACATAGACATACTGGGATTCAATTTGAGGCTAGCTCAGCAGTCAAAATTAGAGTTTCTAGAGATGCATGTGTACGCATGAATCATGCCTGCGTACGCATGCACATATCTGTTTTAGCAAGCCAATTTCTAGAAGCCTAGAACTTATTTTAGAGGGCCTAAAGCCTCCTTATTTGATGGGCCTTGGCCCTTAGACCCTTTGGAACTTCCAAAACCCTCTAAATGAATCTGAAAAACCTAGTTTAAACATATAAATACTCATCTTATGTCTCCAATCAAGAGGCTATCTAGAAAGACTACATTTTTGTTTTCTAAACCCTATTTTCTCTCTCAAAAACCCTAGGGCAGCAGCCACCACAATTTTTTTTTACAGAGATTCAAAACCTTTTTCTATCACAAAAGCGAAGGTGAAAACTTATTCTTAAGGGGATTTCTCAAAACCTTTTCAAAACCTTTTTATTTTTGAGTTGTGATTACCTATGAACTATTGAATACTTTGATTTCTTTGATTACCGCTTGATCTTGTTGTGAAGACATTGAGGGGTTGGTTAAATATCAGCCAAGTTGTGTTCCAATAAGCAAGGTGAATCTCTTTTCATGGCTCCTCCTTAATTTGGATCTTTTATAATTCGTGTTCTTGTTGTTCTTGATTTATTTATTTGTTATATATGCTTAGAAATGCGCATTTCTTTGTTTGGTTTTGTTTTGTTATGTCTCACCAAATTTTAATTGAAGAGTTGAATGATTGGATATATTGATGAACATGTTTTGATGTGTTAAGTGTTGTTTTTGTTTGTTGTTAGATCGAATGCATGTTTAGGAATAGATTTTGTTTTGTTTATTTTGGATATCTTTGTTGTTAGTATAGGTTGTTTAATATTATATTAGAAGCATGTTAAATTGTTAGTTTTATTATTTTAGGTTTCGCTTTGTTTTCTGTATTTATGGTTTTTGGGCTAGGGTTTTCTGGGCATGTATGCGTATGCATGCTTCTTGCATGCATACATAGACTTGAAGTACGCGTACGTATATAACTAGGCTGCACACATAGACCTATGTATGCGCACGTATTCTCGTGCCCAGAAACCCTAATCCAAGTTTTCTGCTTCTGTTTCTTTATTTTATTTATGTAATATGCTTCTGTTTTGACCATCCTTTATGTTTTTGAGTCTTTGTTTCTCTGTTTGATTGTTTATTTACCTTTAACATGTTTGATTAGGGTTTCTTCCAATGTTTTCTTTATTCTACCATGACTATGCATATGATATGATCATGCATTGATGAATAGGTGCTGTGATGCAGTAAGGTAAGTGAGATAAGGCATGCATTCATGTGTACATGCATTTGATTAGGATATGATATGTGAACTTGGAATATGTTTGTGTTCTTGATGCTTTCCAATAATTCTTTGATGCTGCCATGACCATGTGATATCTTTATTTGTTTGCTGCCTTGGATGAGATGATATGATATGCATGATAGATGTATGATAGGTTTGATATGAGTTGCCATGATGAATGTATGTTAGGGTTTTGGGATGATTGATGCCATGTTGATTGCTAGATGTATGCTCTTGTGTGTGTGTGAGTATAGATAACAGTATTGAATAGTCCTTTAATGAGATTAAGACATAAAACACAACGAGTGGAAGCTGACCCACGTGTTGGGCGGTTTTGAATGCCTAACACCTTCTCAAAACCATACCTAAACTCCGAACCCATAATCTGGTAGTAAGATCAGTCCTTCCTCATAAGGGCGCTATATTTATGGTTCCTAGACCTAATCTAAGCAGCAGCTCCAATCTTTTCTCCTCCTTGGTCCACTTGGTCGAGGTGTACTCCCCTTTTCCTAAGGAGAAAACCACAGCATCCACAGTGAACCAAAATAGTTCTATATCCTTAGTTAAATTCCTTTGGGTGGTGTTCTTTGTATCCTTTTAGGTTTACTTTGGTGGTGAGCTTATCTATCCTTTAAATTATTGAGTATTTTTCTTATCCCATAAAACTTAGAAAATATAAAATATATTTATCTAGCCTACCCTCATTTATCATATCGGTTAAGTTTGAGTTGCCCCATATGAATCCGGTATCAATTGGTATCAAAGCAAGTTCTTCCTATTGGATCCATTATAGTTTTCAATCTATTCCAGATACATCTCTTTATCTTAGAGCATCTCCAGCAGTGTATGTATCTGGGTATATTAGCTAAAATTTTTGAGAATCTGTGCACTGTTCATGCTCCATTCATGGTCCAGCAGATTCGGTAAAACTGGATTTTTTTTTGGCTCATGAATAGTAACCCATCAGACCTGATGGGCTACTGTACATTAGCAATCGAATTTCTTGGATTAAAAAATTACACTAGCTGTTATTATATCAATTCTTTCTCTCTCCTCTGGATTTTTTTTTCTTCTCTCATTCTCTCCATTTCTCACATAATCCAAACACAAAACACAAAACACAAAACAATTCTTAAAATAAAGTTGAATCAGAACAAGCAAATATGAAAAAAAAAGCCGATCTGACCCCGTTTCTCACATAATCCAAACATAGAACACAAAAAAAATTCCTCGATCTTTGATGGCATGGTGAATGCCGATCTCCTAGTCTTTCTCCTCTGTCTCTGTCTTTGTCTCTCTCTTTTCTTTGATGAGAAGAGCAAATTTTTTTTTTTTTTTTGAAGAACAGAGGAGCAAAGAAGATGTTGCTAGAACTTTCACCAAAAAAAGAGATGTTGCTGGAACATTCTGGAGGAGAAAAAGAAATAAAAGAAGGGGGATAGAGGACATGTGTGTGGAGGAGAATGAAATGAAAGAATAAAAAATAATATAAAGAATAAAAAATCTTAATTGAGAAATTCTACCACAATATTTTCACAATAAATTTTAAATAACAAATTGTTATTAGTTAATATTGGTGAGAAAAAAAATAATTTCAATGGTGAGTTCAAATTAGAACTATTAAAAACTTTCCACATAAATTTTGTTGTGAAAGTATTGCGAAAAATGTTGTAAATATAACACTTTTCATTAAAAAATATAATTGTTGGGAATAAATATAGGAAGAATAAATGATGATAAAGAATGAATGAAGAAATAATATTTAAATGAAATAGAGAATGTGATAGAGAATCTGTTGAAAGTGTATTTGAAAAAGTGGGTATGTAAAAGCTAAATGTCACTGTTTATTCTCCAAACAGTACAAAAATTTGCTGAAGCTGCTGGAGATGCTCTTATTCATCAATTATGTATTTGCTCATGAGTTTTCTATGTTCATGTCATATATGTTTGGGAAGATCTATCTTTCTAGTTTCAAATAAAAAAAGCGGATCTTGATTTCGAAGTTTTCTTCAGTGAGATATTTGCTACTGAGCAAATGTCAATTTGTCAGAAAGTGACAAATTTTCTTATTTTTGTTCAAAATGGCTTCAAGACAATTAAGAAGTCTACAATCTGAGCTTGTTGAGATGAGACAACTTTGAGAAGCTTTTCATTGAAGGATGGATAAAATCCTTCATCAAAGTCCAACCTCTCAAATTTAGAGCTGTGGTAGAAAACCTGCAATTGTTTGCAAAGAAATTAATTCCAATGATGACCATTCAAGTTCTATTTCAAAACCTACTATTGAGAATCCATGGTATATGGATTGTTCCCTTTCAAACATATTTAAAAATATCAAAGTGGGCTCTAGAGAAGATGCTATGGTAGATTGGTATTTTGTGCCAATCTTTGATGAGTACCGTGATGAAGGTCAAGAGCCAACTTATGATGAAGAATCAGAAGTTGATTTAAATGAAGACTATCAAGATGGTGATTGTGGTGTTGAAGGTTTTGACATCCAACTAGCAATGACTACCCAAGAAGATGAAATTTTCTATTCTATGGTTGCTGTGGGAAAGGATGTGGAACCAGCAACTTATGTTCTGAGTGAAGTTCAATCCTTGTTGAAAGGATTCAATGGCTTAATTCTAGAAGAGGTTCTTGCTAGTTTGCCTCCACTTTGTGACATTCAACACCACGTTGAGTTCGTTCCAGGTGTTATTCTTCCTATTTTGCCTTATTATAGAATTCCACCTAGTGAACATGTTGAATTTGCAAAAGGAAGTTGTAGAATTGTTGAAAAGGGATTTGATTATGGTGTCTCTTAGTCCTTGTGTTGTTTCAATCTTGTTAACTGCCAAAAGGACTAAAACTTGGAGGATGTGTTTTGATGATACTAGAGCTGATTTGCTTGATGAACTGTTTTGTGCTAAGGTCCTTTTCAAAATTGACCAAGGCAGCAACTTTCATAATATAAGAATTAGAGAACATGATGAATGGAAGACAACACTTAAATTCAGAGTTGGCCTTTATGAGTGGCTTGTTTTGCTGTTTGGGTTATCTAATGCAACTAGTAGTTTCATGAGATTGATGACTCAAATTTTAAAAAGGCTTTTGGGAAAGTATGTGATGATGCATCTTGATGATGTCTTGATTGACATGAAGGGCTGAATTCAGCACTTAAAACATTTTCCTTGTGTTTTTCAAATGCATCAAGGAAACCAGTTATTTATCAATCTTAGGATGTGCTTATTGTTGAGTGATCAAGTTGTGTTTTTAGTATATGATGTGAGTGCAATTGGCATACACTTGACAAATGAAAAGGAAAATGCTATTCTTGATTAGCCTACTCCTAAAAGACGAACTGATGTGATAAGTTTTCAGGTCTTGTCTTCATTTTCCTGCCGCTTCATCAAAGGTTTCAATTCTGATGGATGCTTTGAAGAAAAAGGAGTTCCATTGGACTAGCAAAGCCAAAAGAAGTATATAGCAGTTGAAGTTCAGACTTGTTGAAGCTCATTTACTAACACTACCGAAACTTTCTAAAGTAATTCAAGTGGAGTGTGATGACTCTAGTGTGGGCATAGATGTTGTGCTTATGCAAGAAGGGAGACCAGTTGTGTATTTCAATGGGAGGTTCAATGATGTGAAGCTGGACTATTCGATTTATGATGAGCTATTTGCTATTGTCCAAGCTCTAGGGCAATGGGAGCATTATCTCATTAGAGTGGAGTTTGTTTTTTGTTCTAATCATGAGGCTTTTAGGTTTCTAAAGGTGCAAAAGAAACTCAATCCATGGCATATAAGCTGTGTTTGTTACTTCAAGAAGTTTTCTTCAATTTCACAACATAAAGATAGTTCATTAAACCAAGTGGATCCTTTCTCGTGAGATGATTGGCCTTAATCTCACACCAGATTGTTATACAATGGATCGTTTCTTATCTAAGGTGTCGAATCATGTAAGAAATGGAAAGAATCAAAGGTAGTTGATAATGAATGGTTTTCTCTTTAGGGGAAATTGGCTATGCTAACCTGAAGGATCTGTGGGATTGTTTGAAGAACTACTTACTGATGGATTTTATGGATATTTTGATCAAGGCAAAATGAAAACTCTTGTGAAGAAAAGATACTACCTTCGGCTATACTTGATGAGTGTTGTTGCTCTCTTTATACAAAGATGTCTTGGATATCAAGTGGCCAAGGGAGGAATCCAAAATACAAGTTCATATTTGTTCTTACTGATTCCTAATACTCATTGGGAGCATTTTTCTATGGGATTTGTTCTTAATTTGCCTAGACAGCATGGTTTTCATTGCATTTTTGTTAAGACTGATCGATTTTTGAAGAAGGCTCATATCATATCATGTAAGAACTCTATTGATGCATCTTATGTAAGAGCTTTGTTTTCCAAATAAGTGTTTCATTTGAATGGCATTCTTGAGTCCATCACTTCATATTGTGATGAGCATTTTGTTTGTTATTGGAGAATACTTTGGAAGCTCTTAAGTGGCAAATTGCATTTTCTTTAGTGCTTTTTATTTTAAAGTTGATGGTCACTCAAAAGTTATGAATAGATTTCTTGGGAATTTGCTAAGAAGTTCAGAGGAGAGTATCCAAGGAAATGAGAGTTTGTTATTTCTCAAGATGTGAAGCCTCCATTTGAAGTTGTTCATGGCAGAAATCAAATTCATGTTATTATTCTCGTACAATTCTCCAATCAAGTGAGAGTAAGTATTAAGGTTGATGCTCATAGAAGAAGTTTGGAGTTTCAAGAGGGTCATTTGCTTATGATTTTCTTGGCTGGTGTTTGTAAGAAACTCAAGCAAGGAAAATATGGTTCATGCAGAATAGTGATGAAGTTGGATGAAACAATTTGGAATGATCTGAATTTAAACTCGAGGACAAGTTTTTCTCAAGAGGGGGAGTATGACATCGAAGTAAAGTGGCAGCTACAAACATGGTGGCATGAGGAGTATTAGTATAAGCCTATAGCCCAATCCAATTAATTTCTTAAGCCCAACCATGTTGTTTTCAAGCCCAGCAAATAAAGCCATTATTTGCCCAACAATTCAGAAGATATTTGAAGTCATTTTCAATAAGAAGTCAATGAGTATTTAATATTGGTTTCCTAAAAAACATTCAACCATTATGTTTCATTCCTCTTGTGTCCCAAGTTCCAGCCGGAGTGTCCCAAGTTCCAGCCGAAGTGTCCAAGATCCAACAAGCTCGATCTGATGTTAGTTTGGCCCAAAAGTTTTCCTTGAAGATTAGAATAACATCCCATTATTTTAAAAAAGTTTTTTTTTTTAATTATTAATTAAGTCAAATGGTCTTTAATTAGTATCTCCTAGGATGAATCAGACTTTATGTTTTATTTCTCCTAGGTAGATAAGTACTTTTTTGTGTTTCTATGTTCCTAAGAGTCAAATCTGACTTTGGTCAGGTTAAGTGAATGTATTTATTATGATTTTCGTTTTCCTATACTTGGGGGGCTGTTTCAAGCTCTATTTAAACCTTTGGCTGAATCAAATAAAAGGCAGAGTGTATTTTTAGATTAAAAAACTTTGTGTTTTTCAGAAGATGGATTTCTTCTAAATCTCTTATCCCTTGGATGGCTTCCTTTAGGTGGCAAGTATTGGTTTTTGTATCTTTTGGGTGATATTAATCTGTATCCAATAAAGTGGTGAGCCAAAATAGTTCTATATCCTTAGTTAAATTTTTTTGGGTGGTGTTATCTATATCCCTTTGGGTTTCTTTAGTGGTGAGCTTATCTATCATTTAAATTATTAAGTGTTTTTCTTATCCCATAAAACCAAAAAATATAAAATATATTTATCTAGCCTACACTCATTTATCATATCGGTTAAGTTTGGGTTGCCTCATACAAATCCGGTATCATTTAATAAAACCCAAAACATTTAAGACTTTTTTTTTCATTCCATCTTGTATATAAAACTTAAAATACTCTCTTTTCTCTCTCATCTCTCATCTCTTCTTTAATTCTGGCTTTAACCATATAAGGCAATTAAAAGAGTCAAAGATAAATAAGGAAGACATTCAACTCATAAATGCTAAGACTTTCTAAAAGCTTCAAGTTCAAGTCAATAGTTAATTTGAATTTAAACTCTTTTGGAAGCTAATTAATTATTCAAATATAAGGAAAGTCCACATTAAATAAAATCATTTCAAGACTCAAATGGTGATTGAATTAAAGATTGATTTGGGTTTCAAGTCATTTCCAAATTAATAATACAACTCAAACTTAACTGAGGAAAAGAGGGAAGGTGTTTTAAAATTTTTTTAGATAATTAAGATTTGAACTCAAACGGTAACATAAAAGTCAAGTACATTCATTCTTAATTAATTGAATCTAATTAATTCAAAAAGCATGCAAGACGATTACTGATGAGTCAAGATCACCTAAGACTAATAAAGGAAAGATACTCAAGAGTTTATGAAGTTTAAACTTCAATTAATCCTTCTCCTTCATAAGACTTAATCACTCATTCAGAACAAAGCTTTCAATCTTGGTTGGTATCCACATGCATTTGCGCTCGTTAACATGCATGATTGGGTGTATACACATACACACACTTGGATGATATGATTCTCTTCATGTTCACATGCTAGTGTGTGGTTTTATGATAAGAAAACTGCATAAAACCGCACCGCATTAGTGAGTTCCAATATCACATTAAAAATGGCTTTGATGTCATGATGATATACTTGATTTCTCACATGCTTATCTTTTCAGATGTTTGTTTGATCACATGCTCTCCTTGCTTTCTCTTGGTTGGCTCACATGGCACGTAGACTACTCCTTAGACCATAGATACAAATGCACATTTTCTTGAGCCTCCTAGATACTCTCATCTGGTCCAATTGAGTAATAATTTATGAAGGCCAGCTATAGATGGGCAGCTTAGGGTGCCTAATTTTGCATCTAGTTGTGTACATAGACCTTCATGGAGTCATGTTTCGGTTCTTGGGCCTATAGATACAAATGCACATTTTCTTGAGCCTCCTAGATACTCTCATCTGGTCCAATTGAGTAATAATTTATGAAGGCCAGCTATAGATGGGCAGGCTTAGGGTGCCTAATTTTGCATCTCGTTAACATGCGTGATTGGGTGTATACACATACACACACTTGGATGATATGATTCTCTTCATGTTCACATGCTAGTGTGTGGTTTTATGATAAGAAAACTGCATAAAACCGCACCGCATTAGTGAGTTCCAATATCACATTAAAAATGACTTTGATGTCATGATGATATACTTGATTTCTCACATGCTTATCTTTTCAGATGTTTGTTTGATCAATGCTCTCCTTGCTTTCTCTTGGTTGGCTCACATGGCACGTAGACTACTCCTTAGACCATAGATACAAATGCACATTTTCTTGAGCCTCCTAGATACTCTCATCTGGTCCAATTGAGTAATAATTTATGAAGGCCAGCTATAGATGGGCAGGCTTAGGGTGCCTAATTTTGCATCTAGTTGTGTACATAGACCTTCATGGAGTCATGTTTCGGTTCTTGGGCCTATAACCATGTGGTGACTCATTCACCTCTCTTTGAGTGGCTTTGCGTACTCTCAGGCTCACACTGGCTTTGAGTCTAAAATTGCTTTTAGGGAGAATAAGTACTACATATCTGCCTTCACGAGAAGGAAACGATATGCCAATGTGTCATAAAAAAGGGTACAATGCACGGAACTCACAACACTCTTAGGTGCCAAGTGGCAATTAGTATTGAAGCTCTAGATTTTTAAATTTTAGCGTCAGTTTTTAATTCAAAGCTCTCTTCAAATGTCCAAGATGGTAAGCATGAGTTTAAAAACCTTAAGATAGAGAGATGGGAGGGAAATTTAATTTTTCCTAATCCATTTATGCACTGTAAATTCAAAAAGAAATCATTACAAAAAAAAAAAATCATTGAGCATTCATAAATTTCAATTTTGAAAGAAGCACTTGTAGAGAGGTATTAAATTGCTATTATACAACACCACTCTCTATAAGGAGCTCGACCATGCATTACTAGCATATATTTCCCACCTCTCAAACACCATTTTCACATCACTCAATCCACCAAAAGCATCTTACAAAAACATCGAATATCATAGAAATTATCAAATACCTTGAACACTTCCTGATTCAACTCTAAGAGCTCCATCCATTGGTAATTCTAGCACACCATTCTTCAAGGTAATCATCTCAACCTCATGATGAAGTCTTGAACTTCATTTTAATAACACACCATCCTCAAAACTTGAAGGAGCTGGGTTGCACTCGACATCTACAAGCATAACTTCCCTTACAAAACAAATGCAAGATTCGGGGATTGATACAAGGAAGCTAGGGCAGCGAATTGGTTGATATTCTTGAAGGAAATCCGCCTTCAAACCATTTCAAGAAAATATGCATGTAGTTAACTATTCACACCTAATAATATTTATTATAGTTAGATTATAAAATTACATAACATGCTGAATTTTGATTACATGGACCGATGTTTGATATACTCACACATATAACATCATGAACATGCAAATTAGGATTATATTTTCTTTTACGATTCAAGCCACATGATGAGCACAGTTTTATTTCTCCATGTGATGCATAACATAATAATTAATGAATATGATTGGATGTATGATTTGACCATAAACTTCTTGAAGACCGATTTTCAAATCTGGCAGAATCAGTGCCTAGCGATTTCTTGTGTTGTAACCTAGTTTTCAAATTTAGATTTTGGGTTTGTATATCTGTTACTTATCAATGTAATTAGCTTTTTTAGATAGTAACTAAGAAGCAAAGCCATGTAATCTTTAATTTTTAGATTGTAACTAGGAAGTAGAGTCGTATAATTTTGATTATCTCAATGACATATCCTCAAAGTATTCAATGAAGGATATATTTCATGAGGTTTACTTAATTTTTCCTCTTCATTAAATTAAAGGACGACTCCATGAGGTAAGACATTGCTGGTTGAGTAACTATTTTGAGGGCTTGATGTAAGAGACCATGACCTTGATCCACTTGCTTTAATTGGCTAAATCTATGTGATTGAATGAGACTATGTTGATTCCTCTCAAAGTGGTGGTTTGGTTGAATATATTTGTCCCTTTAGGTTGAGGGTCTTGTTAGGGTCATATTATATGTAATTACCTAATCTTTTGACAAAATTCATATTACTTGTAATTGGGTAGATCAAAGATGTGTTTAGTACATCAAGAAATATGTTGTTCAAGCATATCAAGTGTTTGTATTAAAAGACATGAAGATTGGTCCAATAGAAAAGTTAAGAAAAGTTATTCATTAAGTCTCGACAGATAGCTCGATAGATGCCTGCTATCGAGACTTAATGTGAAGCTCGATAGATGGCTCGACAGTAGCTCAATTTATCGAGAATTACGATTTTCAGTTTTCTAGATCTGAAATTTGACCCTAGCTTATGTATTTGTTTAAGGTTTATTTTCTTACAACTCTAGACATATATAAAACTTATTTTAAGAACTGTCATATACGGATACATAGACCTAGAGATTTATTTTCTTTCTGAGAAGCTATTGCGTTTGTACGCCTTAGGGTTTTGTAACCAAGTGCTTCCTGATCTTCATTGTTGATGAAGTGAAGAATTTTGTAGCCAACAATATCGCTCAAAATTGCTGGAGTTAGTCACGTACTGGGATCCGTGCAAAGGGTTAGTCATAGATTGGAGATTTGTGCATCAAGGGAAAGAAGGCTACAATAAGATCAAGTTCAATTGGGTATTGAAGCGAAGGTTCAACTGTAGGTTGGTATTTTGGGATAGGTTAGGGTAGTGGTAAGATTCCTTATACTTGTAATTACTTTATTGTTGATTAGTGGATTCTTGGGAATGGTGACCTTAAAATCACCCAGTGGGGTTTTTGCCTTACGAGAGGTTTTCCCCATTTGTCAACAAATTATCGTGTTAATTTAATTTCCACTGCATTTAGTTTATTTGGTGACTTGTTGGTGCCTTCATGATTTGCATGCAATTGGACCTAATTAATCAATTTGGGTAGTTGAATTAATTAACCGAGGTCAAGCTATCTTAACCTGAAAGTTCAATAAGTGTATAAAATATCTTGAACGTTTAGACCCCCAATTTACAAATTACCAATTCAAGCTTAATTCAAACAATTAATGTGCGGAAAATGAACATAAACTTAATACAAAATTGATAAACAATCTAAACCAAATAAAATCACATCCACAGCAGAAATTAAATGGAAAATATTAAGGAAAGAGAGATGCAAACACAAGGACAACACTCGATGTGTTATCGAAGAGGAAACCGAAGCCCTCGGCGTAAAACCTCTCCGCCTCCCTCCAAGCGGTAAACAATCCACTAAAGAATGTAGTTGGGATACATGAACAGCAGAAGACCCTCCAAGCCTAATTTTCCCAATGTACCTAAGCCCTCCAAGCTCCTACTCCAACGAGGTTACGCTGAACCTATTTCTTCTTTAGCTTGCCGGATTCCACTACTTGATCATAGCATCTACCAATATGAAATTGGTCCCTTCTTAACTGCTTCCCAAACACCAAATGGCCTCCTTACAGATATGGGTATAGTGAGAAAAGGTTTTGGTAATATACCCCTCAAGGATTTGACAATGGAGAGGAAGAGAATAAAGGAATTTGAAGAGTCTCTATGTGAAAATTGTGGATGAATCAATCTTGTTTTTCTCTAGGGTTTCTTTCTCAAAATTCTCTCTGGAAGCTCTCACAATATCGTGGGTATAAGGGTATATATATAGTAGGGTGAGAAGGAATGTGAAAAGTCAATTTTTCCTAAACAGGGTGTTTTGGTGAATTGACCTCGCGACTGGGTTGAGTCGCGAGTTCAAGCCGCGAGCTAACGGCCTGGCCAGCCTGGGACTTTTGTCCTGTAGTACAACAACTGGCGTGACTCTTCAGCTTCTAGCATGCTCGACACGTGTGCACCTTTTTGGCATCTTGCAAGCCGCGAGCCTCCCACGAGATCCAGTCGCAAGCCCCTAATTCTTTGCACAATCTTGAGCATTTCTTCACACTCTCTCACACACTACCCTTACATGATTCCCACCTAAATACAGGGTTACTAATTGCTAAAATACAAGCAAATTTGGCACGGAATAAAGTCAACAAGATGGTTGATAAAATTCAACCTTACATAACCCAACAGGTTTTACGTAGAGTCACCACTTATTTTATCTAACTTGGAAGAATAAGAAAACCATACAATGTAAAAATAATTTTAAAATTTTATTGATAAAAGTTGTAATTTACATCAATTGAATATAGTAGGAACATTACATGACTTTGATCCTAAATGCAATCTAAGAAATATTACATGACTTAATGTCCTAGTTACATTCTAAAAAGATGAAATTGTGGAAAAGCTTAGTCTATGAACCTTTGATCTAAATTCGGAGGCTAAGTTATAAGATGAAAATGTGTTAGGCACCCACATCACCTCATGAACTAGTCTTTTAGACTATGGTAGCCAATACCATTTCATGTCATCCAAACATTCGACATGTTAATTACCTCTCGAAATGAGCAGTTCAACTAATGACACTTAACCCCTTAGATCAAGGGTTTTAAATGTAGTCATCAAATTTAACATGACATTGATTTCCTAGTTTCATATTAAACGAATGAAAATTTCATTGATAAGACATGGTCTAGAACCACTAATCTAAGATTTGAGGTAAAGTTATGGGGTGGGAATGTGTTAGACACCCACCCTACCTGATGAAATCAATCTTCTAAATTATGATGACCAAAATCATGTCATGCAATCCAATTATCCAAACATGTCACAAATAATGAACCAACATGTTATTTACAGGAAAACAAGATCTAGAATGTAAGGTTTTGAATAAAAAAAAATATGGACAACATAACAACGGATCAACATGTTGAACCCTAATTCTAAAAGGAAAAAATGAAAAACTAGAATGCTTGATCCTACTTAATCAATGTCATAAAAAAAAACATTTTTTCAATAATCTTGAATCAAAAGACTAAATCTGGCCAGCTTGGCATTTAATGTATACTTGCAAGCACAGAGTTTGATGATTGGTTTAGGGTTGGATGAATGTTCCTTACAATAAGGCTTTGTGTTGAGAAACAATTGAATAATTGAATAGTATTTCAATAGTAAGGCTTACCAAATAATTTCGAGGCTTTTGAGGGGGGTAGGCCATGATTTGACTAAAAGGATTAGCAGTCAACTTACGACCTTTCTCAAAAGCTATCTCCTAATCTCTGGTGTGCTTTGGAATGTTGAACTCTCCTCCAAATGTAGAGGGGGAAGGCCTTGGTTGATGAATTTGAGTGAGTTATAGCTTCCTTAAGGCTTCAATTTTCAAATCCTTATCCTAATTATTATTATTATTATTTCTTTTTTTATTTTTTGCAATTTTGAACCAGGTTCTAAGATAAATCCAACTTGGGATCGTTTTTTTAGAATTTTTAGAGTTATATAACCGTGATGGATAATTTTGTTCTTTTTATATATATGTAAGTGGACTAAAATCAATTATCAATCCAAGTTGGATGGAGAGTTAATATGTGATAGCCCAATACAATTAATTTGTAGAGAATAATTTTCCAAGTTCAACCTTTGTAAGCCTTATTGGTTTCGTTTAAGTTAGTAGGAATACAACAGACTACTAGTAAGAAAGAAGAAGATTTTAGTATTAACTCCTCCTCGGGTTAGTTCGAGGATCACAAGTTTATATAATGTTTAAGTCTCGATTACAAAACTTATGATCGCACAATGTATTCTTTTTCTCTAATTCTTCGTCCCCTTTGCTGGAGGAGTCCATTTTCCTTATATAGCTATGTGAAGTGCATCCCAGCCCCCCACTTGTACAGTCATTGATTCTCATTTGGATGCTTCTCCCATCAGGGTTTTGTTGGAGGTGGTAGAATATGCTGCAAGTTATGGGGGTATTGTTTAGGGGTTATTCTGCCATTAATGCAGCCAGCTGAGTTGGTGTAGTGTATTGAATGCAGAGGTGATGGGTACTTTACGTGGATATTTTCCTTCTTCTTTACTTGTATGTCTCTACCTCTTTCCTTGGTACTTTGTCCTTTGGTCCAAGTGGCTTGTCTAAAGCCTTCTGAGGAGTGTCGCTTTTTGGACTCCTCGGGCAGTTGGCTTCTTCAATTTCTATACCTAGACTTTTATTAACATATTGGGCCAGAGCTGATGAGAGATTAGACCTTCCTTCTCTTCGGGTTAGACCCACTTGGCAATATTCTGTGTTCGAATCTTAACCCCTCCCCCCACAATATATTTTTAAGATAATTAACTAAATTTAGAATTAAATTATCTTATTCTTGCCAATGCATCCTTGTCCTAAGCCTAAATCAATGGGATTATGACACATCATTAATCATAATTAATTCTTTAGGGACCCAATCACAATTAATTAATCATAATCACACATGCCTATTTTTAATAACAAGAATAAATATTAACCCTTAAATCTTGATTAAGTTATATCTTGCAATCTAGTGGATTGATTTAAGCATATGATATGTTATTTTGATTGTTAGGACTTTGATTTATTTATTTTTTTGATATTTGAAAATTAAAAAGGTTAAATGTATGATTTTACCCTTATGTTGTAAAATGATGATTTTGCTCTTAGAATTAGAATAATGCTCTGTTTGTTTTGAAGTAAAATATTTTCAAAAATAAAATATTTTACAGGTAAAAAGTTTTACATGTAAAATATATTTAGATGTTTGGTATGATATATAAAATTTTTCAAGAAAACCATCAAAACTAGTGGCTCAGTCACTGGAGATCTAGTGACCGAACCACCAAAATGGTGGCTTCGCCGACTTCTACCGAAGTGATGTCTCTAGTGACTGAACTACCAACACTGGTGGCAAGAATAATGTCTTCGGCTATCGGAGCAATGGCTTTGGTTATCAGACCTCTAGCACTGGTTGCTAGAATGGTGTCTCCAATGGTTAAACAACCAGCATCAGTTGTTAGAATGGAGGCTCCGGCCACCAGATCGCTGGTACTGGTTGTCGAAATGGTGGCTTCAGGCTGTCAAAACCAATTGTTGGAGTGGAAGCTTCAGTCATCAAACCCTAGCGCTAGTCCCTAAAGCGGTTGCTTCAGCCACTAGACCACCAACACCGGTTGTTGGAATGATGGCTTCGGCCATTGGATCGCTGGCACCAGTTGCCCAACCCACTGGACTGTTGACCTAGCCACCAAATGGTATGAGAGAGCCACGTTTTACAATTTTTATAAACAATTTTACAGTGAATGGAAAATATTTTACAATTTTGACTACATTTTAATTGCAAATAAACATTTGAAAATGGGAAAATATTTTTTAGAAAAATATTTTACTTAAAAACAAAAAAAGTGTAAATAAAGGTTACAAAACAAAGTGTTTTCAAATTTTACCATGATTATTTAATTCTGGATAAAATTTGAAATGTTGGTCATTAGTCTATTAACTTTATTTCACATTTTATATATACTCAATATGTGCAACCTTTTCTTTTATGCTTTTGTGAAACTGAAACCCTAATTATTATTTCTTTAAGAATTTATGTATTATTTAAATTTGATTTTTAAGTGCTTTTATTTTTTTTCCTTCTTTTATTTGTATTCAAAAAGGACAAAACGAATATGCTCCAGTTTCTTATTTATTTACTTTATTTATGTGAAAAAAATTTACCTAAAGTAACTTCGGTTTCACCATAGGTCCATAGATACAAGATAAAATCTTTCTATTTATTTATTTATTTTTATGGAAATACAAAATTAAGGTTGTGTTTGCCATTGGCTTAAAAAGCCAGCTTTTTTTACTATTTAACTTAATTTTGCTATTATTTATGGGTCTCATTGCACTTTTTGACACTATTTATAAATCTCACTGTACTATTTCAACTACCTTTTAGTTTTATTTACAGTACTTTTAGCAAAAAAAATTTTCAGTTTCAACAGAATAAGGGTTCGTTTGGAATTCGCTTATTTTGCTGAAACTGAAATTTTTTTACTGAAAGTACTGTAGATAAAAAAAAAAAAAGTTAGCTGAATAGTAAAATAAGTTAGCAAAATAATCTTTGTCAAATGGTCACTAGGGTCTGTTTGAATACTGCTTATTGCTGAAAATACTGAAGCAAAATAATTTTTAAATGTGTGAATAGTACCGTGGGATCCAATTTTAAAGTTAGATTTGCATTTTTCCGTACTTGCAAGTCTCAAGAACAATACCCATAAACCCACTAAAAAAATGCAGTCGCACTAAAACGCACAAAATGCACTATCTAAAATCACACTAAGTTATCTCCAAACGGACTTTTTTTTTTTTTGGGGGGGCCGGGAACGAACTCTAAGTGCCCGTTTGGATTCAAAGTTTCCTGACGTCTGCGTTTTTGTTCTGCAGTTTTCTTTTTTTTTTTTTTTTTTTTTTGGTTCAGCCTGCATTTGTTGACTTTTGCACAGTGAACAGTGCATTCGTGCACTGTTTACGGACCTACAAATTCCACTTTTCAGCAACTTTTTCATTAAAAATGGGTCCCATAGCACTATTCACACATTTAAAAATTATTTTGCTACAGTATTTTCAGTTTCAGTTTTCAATTTCAGTAAAAATAAGCTCAATCCAAATGGACCCTAAATCTTGTTTATAAAGAAGTGGCAATTTTTTTTGTTTTTGCTTTTGCTTTTTTGTTGGGTCAAATCATGGAAGAGGGGTTGAAGTGACTCGACTCCGGAGTCCGGAGAGCCATGTACTTTATGGGTGAGCTCATTAAAGACTAACGGGCCGACTACCTCGCCCTCTCTTTCTCCCCTATATTCCTTCCTCACTTTTTTGTTTTTCCATCCTTTTGGACCCTTCTCAAAAAAAAGAAAAAAAAAAAAAAAACCTTTTTGGGCTCCAGACTATCGTTTAACTTACCTTACCTATTGACAGTCGTCATCCAGTTTAGCTACTATAATGGGCTCAGTTCTAACAGGCTTGACCTATTCACATTGGCCCTTTTAAGCTGACGGGCTCCAAGCAAAAGATTTTGAGCCTCCCTTATTAAGCTGTATATATAGACCCTTCACCACCTGCTGGTCCTGCTTTACAATTACAAGCCCAAGTTCCACTACCATGTCTAAACCTTCATCATCTCCAAGTCCATCATCAACCACTCAATCTTTGCACAGTCTAAACCCATCTTCATTCCTGATCCTTATATCTCTCTTCTCTTCTTGCCACCAACTCATTCTTCCAGAACTTTGTTCTTAATGTACTTGTAGCGCTTGCAAAGATTGACCCTGTATGGGGGGAAGCAAGGAAAAGATGAATCTTACTGTCGAGGAAAATTTAAAGGAACTCTCTTATATACACGATTGAGATTGATTTGGGGACTTTGTTTTTGAGGAGCCCAAGCACTAATGAACCTGTGAGCTCTTACTATTCATTAGCAGCTTGGGGTTAGTCTAAGGAGATAATTAGTCGACATTAGGGCAACTTTCACATCATTGAAAATTCATTCAACTCAGACTTTTTGGCATGTTAAAGAAGGCTGAATATCAAGACACCAAATCAAGCAGCAGAATGCAGTTCGCAAGCTGAGCTTCCACTGTTGGAAAACCTTAACCAAGATCCACGTAACAAATGTGGATAAAAGAATTTGTTAAACTCTCTAGAATCACTAACATAAATTTGTAACAAAATAAAGGAGTAGATAAAGAAGCAACACTCTCCTGGTGACCCATAGCAAAAGTCCTTAGGCTTGATGAGTTAGAACTGCGTGCGTTTGTGTGAGAGAGGAAGGTGAACTACACTCCTTCACTGGCACTCTCTCCGAAAATGCATATATGATATATTTATATAGGTAAGAGAGCATCAGAATGTATTAGATTTAATGAGCCAAACCAATACTTTAGCAAGTAGAGGGTAAATACCTTTTTATCGTGCTTTAATCCAAAATGCAGGATCATACCATTAAAGGTCACCGATAACCAAACAAATACACAATAATAAAATCCATACTATTAATTTTAAAGTGCATTAAAATTGCCCAATATTAACAATACGTGGTTATCACTATCCACTATTGAATCTAACAATGCTCAATAAAATACACTCAAAACTAATCCAAGTTTCATTAAATACACAAAAATGACTATGCTAGCCCACAACACAAGATTTTAATTTTTTTTCTACACTTCCCACTTTCATGAACCTCACACCTTTTTGTGATGCTTCCTTTGATCCCTTATAGCAGAAAACTATGAAGGAAGAGTTGAATGCAATACTTACGATAGGGACTTGGAATTTGGTATCTGCCAACAAATCTGCTATAGGTTTTAAGAGGGTTTGAAAGATCTAGACTTGCTTAGATGGCCTTGCTAATCACTACAAGGCTCATTTGGTACCCCAGGGGTTCACTCAAGAGTATGGAATTAACTTTGAGGAAACATTTTCTCCAGTAGCTCAACTCATTTCTTTGTGCACTCATTGCATTTTTTGACACCCATAAAAAAGGATGTCCAACAAACTAGCCCACCCAGGCCATTTGTCTGAACCTGAGATGACCACTATTTAATTCAACGACTTAGATGGATCTCTGCCTTTAAAAATCGATGTCGGCAATATCTTTCGAATCTACCTGAGCCACCCAATCCAACCAACAAACTAAGTAAATTTTGACAAGATCTGGAGAGATCTTACGAGATATGGTGAGATTTCTATTGAATCTTCACCATTTTGTGCCTTTCCCCAATGATATCTCATCATTTTTTGCCGCTTCTCACTGGATCTTCATTATTTTCCAAATCTTCAATGCCGAATGATCCATTTGCTACTCATAGGGAGGCACAATTCGTCGAATCCACCGCTCCTCTCTAGTCAACGGTAGGTTGACCTTTTCTCTACCCCATTAGATTAGGCCAGGTGTTGTGTAGACACCCTATTTCGTTATGACCTATATTTGAGCCCTCCAATCCCAATGATGAGAAATCAAATCGCTACTAGAATTAGCATTGTGTCTAGAGTTTGACGAGGATAAGAACCCTAAAAGTGGCCCAATACAGTATAAGCCCAAGCCCAATTATGAAGTAGGAAAGAAGCCCAAGCCCAAAAAGCCTATTTTTGACCTAATTTGGTAGAGGCTAACAAAGAGTGCGTACGCCGTATGCACCCAATTTGTGGCATATGCACTCTCTAAATAGAAAGCCTTAGATCATTCCATTTCCATTTTGATGAGATTCTAGGGCAACCAGCCTGATCAACTGGATGCCTAAACGTCTCATCAAACCCTAGACTCCCATTTCCCCTATAAATACCCCTATTTTCAACATCCAAAGGGGTAGAAACTTTTACCCTACAGAAACTCTATCGAAATATCCTCAAAATATCCAAACTAAGAGTTTTAGGCTAGAAGGGCATAAAAGAGTGAGCATTAGATTGATCTTCAGCCATCATTTGATGAGAAGATAGTCTCTTACTCACTTTGATTCAAACGTATAGTTGGTTCAAGCTTGCAAACATAAAACTTAGGGTCTTCCAATTAACCCTAACCATGTCATTCAATTCATCCTCCCACACAGACAGCTGTGTTAATCGATTTCAATTGAGGGGTCAGTCAAAAATAACATCACTATAAGTGCTACAAGGAGGAGATGTGGATCTTTTCCATGATCCACATTCTCCTCCTCAATTCTTGTTCTTTTATTCTTTTTGTTGTTTCTTTAATCTATGATATGTTCATCCTGTAACATAACATGCTTTGTTTTAGTTGCTTAATTTCTTTTATTTATTTATTGAAAAGTATGTAGAAACCCTAATCTGCCTTGGGTGCGTACGCATCCAGGAAGATGTGTACACACTTTTTGAACAATTAGGGTTCATCTTTTGGTTATTTACTGGGATTTTGCCTTAAATCTCAAGTGCATACGTCAGTAGAAGAGTGTGTACGCACCTTTCTTATGGCGTATGCCAATTTGGGCCTCAACTAGATTTCTTGTCTTTTTTGCTTTATTTGTCATTAATGCAATGTCTATTATCTTTCCTTATCTGCTTTCTCTATCATAATTGTGTATACATGATATTTGATTTGTTTCCTTTTGTGTGATTGCCGTAAATGCAAAATACCTAAAATATCCTCTTTCTTTCATTTTCTTGTCTAAACCCTAATTCACTCTCTCTCTTTTGTCTCTCATGCATTCTCTAATTCTTACATGAACCCAATAAGGCAACTAAAAGTCTTAGAGATAAGTAAGGAAAACTTTTTGAATCCTAAAAGACTTAAATACTTTCTAAAACTCAAAGTTAATAGTCAATTAGTATTCAATATGCTTGAGATTAATTGGCTATTGCAAAACATCAAGTACTGACCACGACCTTTTGCCGTTGAAAATGTTTTTACACGACAACTGTGGTGGTCGTTTCCCAACAAGCCCAGGCTAGCTAGGCCCAAACCTCCAATTAATTTGTATTCTGCTTTGGGTTTAGCCCACAATAGGAGTTCCTAGAAGTAGTATGTGGTAGTAGGCAGTGCTCAAGTAGTTTCAACACTGGGCTGCTTGGAAATATCTGTCCTACTCAGGTAGAATATAACCTTTATCTAACTCTTCTGCACTGTCAGCCCCAGTAGGTTGGTTCAGGTCCTGTAATTGCTATAATGGTGGAGATTACTTGATTTGCTCTTTCTACTTGCCCTTATGGCTGATTGCGGTTTCCAAACACTGCTGAGCCACGTTATGATTGCCCTTTATCACAGATATCCCCTGGTCGGTTAGGAACTTGACTTTTAGGTGTAGCATGGATGGTATAGCTTGTACTTCAGAAGAGGTAACTTGGTCACTTAATAGCTTTCTCAGCTAGCCCAAATTCCAAGTAGCCTAATGTCGAAACACTACTCGAGCACTACCTACTACCACATAAACTACTTCTGGGACCTCCCATTGTGGGCTAAGCCCAAAGCAGAATACAAATTAATTGGGGTTTGGGCCCAACCAGTCTAGGGTTGTCGGGAAATGACCCCCACAACAACCTTGTCGATAATATAACTTTTCCAAGGAAGCTTTTGCTGATGGCCATCGACAATTGTTTGCCACCGCTAATATGTTTTTGTGGTGGATTTTTATGCTTTAGTGACAACCTTTGGCCATTGCAAAACATTTTATTTCTTGTAGACGAAGAACCTCTTCATGAAGCTACACACTACATGCAACTAGTTAGGAGTCTTGTATACCTCACAAATACTCAACCAGACATTTCATATGCACTCCGCATCTCACATTGTCACCATTCTCAAAATCCTTTGGTGTCTAAAGGGCACCTTGTTTGATACTCTTCACTTCATCTTTTAGTTGCCAATAAGGCTTAATGCTTACACTATTGTTGATTGGATAGGGGATTCCATAAACTGCTATTCCACTACAAGATTTTGTTTCCTTTTGAATGACTTCCTCGTTTCTTTGCACAACAAGAAGTACATTGTAGTTGCATACTCCAGTATAAAAACATAATATTGCAAACAAGTAAACACCATAATTGAGCTTCTTTGGTTGCGTTGGTTGCTACAAGATATAGGAGTTTATTTCTCTACTATAGTATCAGTTTATTGTCAATGCCAATGCCATTTTGATTGCCAGAAATAATGTGTTAAATCACAGTGCTATTTAGATTGGCTACAATGAGGGGTGTGCATGGGTCGGGTTAAGGGGATTTTTCGACTTAACCCACCATGACGGGTTAAAAAAAATCCAACCCAACCTAACCCATCATAGGGGTTCAACCTAACCTAACCCAACCCACATGGATCGAGTTGGGTCGGGTTGAACCCATGAATTGGACAATTTTTTTTTTATTACTATTATTATTAACCACCTATGTTGATAAAAAAAAAAAAATGAACTAGTATTCCAACTCAGTTATAAACAAAATATATCCAACTAAATTGATAAACAAAATATACATGAACTAGTATCCCAATTCAATTATAAACAAATAAGAGTGGAGTGAGAGAGTGGGAGTGGGATTGTTATGACCCAAACCCAACCCAACCCACTATTAAAACCCTTAAAAACTGACCCAACCCGGTAAGTTGAGTTGGGTTGGGTCGGTTTTGGCGAGTTGGGTTGGCTGCACACCCCTAGCTACAGTGACATATTCCATGAGTGTACCAGTTTCCGTCTCCTTTTAGTGTGCGTTTGGTTCCACTTTAAGGAGCCAAATGCATTTTTTCCAGCTGAAAAGCCAAATTGTGTGTTTGGTAACGTATTGCAAACGCGCTTTGTAAAAAAATCTCTTTTCCAAATACAAAGGAGACGTAGGTTATCGTGTGACAGTTGGGGAGCTGCAATTGCAAAATGCCACAAGCACATTATAAATATTACCGTTGGAAGGTTCAATCATTTCCTAAATTACTCATTGTTTTTTCTTAAAAACCCAATTTTAACTCCTTTATCTTAAAAGACAAATTGCGCTATGTGCAACCCTAGAACCAGATCTCACAAACTCTCTGCTACAGAGCTCCCTTTGTTGCTGCTAGATTCCTCTCCTCTGTGCTGTTACAGGTTTGATTCTTCCTCTTCTTCTTCTTCTTCTTCTTCTTCTCTCTATTTTTCTTTATTTATTTTTTAATTCATGTCTTATATATTTAATCTGAGAAAAACCTTTTGAAGGTAGACTTTTTAATCAACAAGCCACCAAGTAACACTAATCTGCTACCAAAAACCACCAGGTACCACCATAGATTCTAAAATATTTGTTAAAAAAATTTCAGATTTGTGCATGCTCTGTTTATTTACATGATCTGTGCATGCTCTAGTTGTTCTTGCTATTTACATGATCTATGCATGCCCTAGACTGTTATTTAATTTTTTATTTATGCCCAAAAACAAATATTACTCTTCTTCTAAAAATCTCACCAAACTTCTTTTCTTTTCTCTTTTGGGTACTGAAAAAAATTGCGAGTCTTTATTTATTTGAATGTCTCCTTTTTTTTGTTTGGTTGCTGACAAAACATGAGGAAAAGAAAATTGAAGAGATGGATGGGAAATAAAGTGAAGATTAAGTCTGTTGTGTTGAATTATTATTTTTAGTATTATAATTGAAGATGTTGTGCTGAATTTTAAGTCACATTGTTTGGTTCTTGTCATTATAGTGTGGAATGGGTGTGAATTAGTAGTACTTTAATAATTTCAAGCTCACTTTTTCTTTAAAATTTTTGTCTTATTCTACTAATGCTAGATTAGTTAAACAATCGTCTCTCAATGTTCTAAGCTTTTGTGTTTATTCCTTATTTGAATGAGTGGCTTTGTGATGTGACTTTCTGTGTTTTATATAAACAAATATTGGTTCTAACTTTCATAATGAGAAACAAATAATAAACTAAAATCTAGTCAAATGTTTAGTTAGAATATACTGTATAAGAAAAATATGCTTATGAGTTGCATTAAATTTGGTTTCCTCCAACCTTGTATAAACAAGCCTATGTATTTGTTTGAAATGTGTGATTCTTAAAATAATTGATAACACTCTGCTTTCCTATGTGGTGTTCTTTTATTATGCAAAATATTAGTTCAAAAGCTAATATAATCACATGCCAAGATCAGTTATTGGTGTGGAAAAGAATGTTTAACAGTTGACATAATCTAAGATAGTTGAGTTGCTACTCCTCTGCTTTCAATACATTTACATATTAACATGTTTAAGTCATCAGATTTCACTAGCTCAACAAAATATCCAAATGACCATGTGTATACCTGAATGGTCAGTGATAGTCCACTAGATTGCAATATTATGAATTCTTTTAGTTCAAAGTAACTAGACAAACACAAGAAAATTAAGTTAATTGATAGAGCATTTGGATTGTTTGAGACCATTATTGAACATAAGCTTGCCAATTTTTTATTGCTTATTTAATTTCAACCTTTAAAAAAAAAAAAAATATATATATATATATATACACATTTGGCATGGATCTATGTTTTAAACCTTGACATTTATTGAACTGAGAAGGTAGAAAAATAAATCATACTAGTCATGTAGACTTAGTTATGTGATTATCTCACTCATTGTAGATATGCTCTTTTCAAACTCCGTAAGCACTTTTATACTAAGTATCTCCAATTGGAAATTTAGCACTTTGTGTTTATTTTTTTGCATTTCTTATGGTTGCTTAACTCCATAGATGGCTAAAAACACCACTTCCAACCCTAAAGCAAAAAAAGTAAGAGCATTATGAAGCAACCCAAGTTTCACAACTATATTTTGTGACCTTTGTGTGGAAGAGATTGAAGTTGGGAATGGAAAAAAAAATGTGCTTCCTTTAGTCCTGGTTGGAACAATTTGGTGTCCAAATTCTATGATGTGATTGGTAAAAACTATGATAAGGATAAGTTAAAAAAAATAGATGGGATACGTTAAAGACGAAATGGAAAGTGTGGGAAAAATTGAAGGGTCATGACATAGGTTAAAGTTGAGATGCAGTATAGGGAACAATTGATGCTAGTGATAATTGGTGGAACATGAAGTTGAAGGTGAGTTGTTCGTATTTTATTAATATGTAGTTAGTTGCAAATAATTATGTATATTGTTGTAATATGAGTGTAATGAAAATTACATTTTGTAGGATGTACCCAAAGCTTCAAAATTTCAAGAAAAAGGTCTAAAGAATCTTCAACAACTTGATAGAATGTTTATGAATTTTGTGGCAACTAGAGTAGCTGCATGGACCCCTTCTTCAAATACGCTACCTCCAACAATGCCATAGGAGGGTGTTGGTGATTCATTTGGTAGCTTTGAATTTAAGATAATCAATGTGACATGAATATGGACATTGATAGTTTACTGCAAGGCCATACTAGTCAATCACGTAGTTCAGGACAAAAGTGAAATAATGAATCAATACCCTCCTCATAGAAGAAAAACAAGAAGATATGAGGAGCTGCAAAATTGGAATTGTTTTAGTGAATTAATAAATGAATGTGAGAATAGGCCTTTAAATACTTCTCAAGAGTCACCAAGTTCAATTAGTAATGTCATGGAGATTGTGAGAAAACTTCTTGAGTGAAGGAAGACACTAATTTTGTTATTCAAGCTTTCTATGTCTTAATGAAAAGGTCACATAGAGAGACGTTTCCAATGTTCAAGGAGCTAGAGTCATAGCTGCAGTAGCTACAAGGAATGATTCTAAAACAAAAGAAGTGACCAACCTTATGTGCTATTATGTATTAGCTTAGGACTAATATTAGTTTTATATTGTATTAGCTACATTGTATTAACTTTAGACTAATTTATGTGATATCTAGTATTAGCTTTGGACTAATTTTATGTGCTATGTTGTATTAACTTCAGACTAATCTATGTATAATGTAAATATATTTGAAATTTGTATTAAAGTGTTATTTTTTCATTTTGAAAGCAATGGTTGATTATTTGTTACTTTGTTGTATAGACTACACAAATATGGATGATTATAATGGTAATCATGAGAATATCTTTATGGAACTATTAATGGAAGGGGATTACATAAGGCATTGTAATGATGGTGATGACTTAAATGATGGTACTTACAATGATGGTGGTGACTTGAATGATGGTAATTATAACGATGGTGACAATAATGATGATGGCAATGACGGTGACAATGATGATGACAGTGATAGTGATTCTAATGATAATGATAGTAACAATGATTCTGATGAGGAGTTCTATCAGCTTGTGGCAGTTACATGTGAAGCAGCAATAACATATTTCAATAAGTACATTAATAAGAGTCCTTGTTATGATTTTGAACAAACAGGGTGGGTTTGGGTGAGACATTGTATGGAAGGTAATAAGAAATTATATTACAAAATGTTTAGAATGAAAAAACAGGTGTTTCATAATTTGTGTCAAGTTTTAAAAAATGAATATGGACTTCAACATTCAAGGAATATAAGGTTAGAAGAGTCTACGGTTATTTGTTTACTAATACTTGGTCATGGAACATGTAAACTAATGGTTCAAGAAATATTTCAACATTGGTGAAACTATAAGCAGACATTTTGAGAAGATGGTCACTCTTTTGGGCGCTAATTTTGTAGCTGCATATGTAAAGTCTTTTTATCTAACTTTTAGTGAAGTTCCAACTGTTGGGGAGATAAAAACCTTAGAGAGCTTCCTTGAATAATTAATATAACATATAAAGACACACTTTATTCCAAAAGGCCTAAGCCCAATGGGTATGTACATAATTATATTATATTAACTACTTATTTTTCTCATCATTATTCAATGTGAAACTTCACTCACACATGTAACCCAACAATCTCCCCCTCACGTATGAGTCTTTGCCTTTTTGGCCTTTTCCAAGATCATTTGTGTGGGCTTTATGAGCTTTCTTGGAGCAATATATTATCCCTGCTCCAACTGCAAAAGGGACCCATCCTTACTTCATTTGCAAAAGGGCTCCAAGTTCACACTCTTCATTCCCGCTCCAACTGCGAATTGAACCTCGATAACCTTGCCACCTTTGCCCCACATTGCCATGGGCTCTGATACCACTTGTTGGGGAGATAACCCCCTTGGGGAGTTTCCTTGAATAATTAATATAATATATAGAGAAACACCTTAACCAAAAATGTCAAGCCCAATGGGTATGTGTTCAATTATGTTATATTAACTACTCATTCTTCTCATCATTATTCAATGTGGGACTTCACTCACACATTTAACCCAACACCAACCCAATTACAAGACCATCCAATTTATTAGCCACATTTCTAGGTATGTGTTGTATTGTATATTTGAATAAGTGTTATTGTCTATAAGATAATATAATGCATGTGGAATTGAAAATCATTTATGTTTCCATTCAAATTGCATTAGTGCAATTGATGGTACACATGTGGTTGTGGTTGTACTCACTAATAAGTCCATTTCATACTATGGAAGAAAGGAATATCCAACCCAAAATGTGATGGCTGCATGTGATTTTGATTTGTTATTCATATTTGTTTTGCCTGGATGGGAAAGTTCAACACACGACACCTCCATTTTTCTTGATACCATTCATAAACCGAGTAACAACTTTCCAAACCCACCACCAAGTTTGTAATTGGTTTGAAAGTTCAAATAGTGTGTAAAACACCTATGAACGTTTAGACCCCTATATAAAAATTACCAACACAAGCTTATAGACAAACAATATATGTGCGGAATATGAATATAAGCTAAACCCAAATTGGAAACACACTCTAAACCATAATTAATCACAATCACAGCAGTAATTAAAAGGTAAAGAGAAAGGGAAGAAAGATGCAAACACAAAGATAACACAACGATATGTTATCCAAGAGGAAACCGAAGTACTCGGCGAAAAACCTCTTCACCGCCTTTCAAACGGTCAATAATCCACTAGAGAATGAAGTTTGGATACATGAATAGTAGAAGACCCTCCAAGCCTAATCTATCCAGTGCACCTAAGCCCTCAAAGCTTTTTGCTCCAATAGGGTTACGCCGAACTTGGTCTTCTCTAGCTTATCGGATCCTACAATAGTCCATTGCATCAACCAAAATGAATTTGTCCCTTCTGAACTGCTTCCCAAGCACCAAAAAACCTTCTCACTAACATGGTTATGGTGAGATAAGAATTTGGCTAAATGTACCTCTCAAGGATATATCAATGGGGAGGGTAAGAGTAGGGGAATTTGGAAAATCAAATAATGAAGACTGTGGATGAGTCAATCTTGTTTTTCTCTAAGGTTTCTCTTTCAAAATTCTCTCTGGAAGCTCTCTACATTTTGTGGATATAAGGGTACTTATAGTATGGTGTATGAGGAATGCGAAAAGCCAGTTACAACTAAACAGGGCATTCTGGTGACTTAATATTGCGACTGGAACGAGCTGCGAGTTTGAGTCGCAAGCTAATTGCCTGGCTAGACTAGAAGTTTTGTCTTGTAGTGCTACAGTTGGCGTGACCCTTCAACTCCTCCTGCATGCTTCACACATGTGCCATTCTGGCGACTTGTCAGTCGTGAGATCTAGTCGCGAGACTCTTCTTGAGTGCACACTTCTTGAGATTTCTTTACACTCTCACACACATTACCGTTACACAATTCCCACCTAAATACAGGGTATCTAATTGCTAAATTACAAGCAAATTTGGCACAGAATAAAACCAACACATAATTGAATAAATTCAACCTTACAATCTCCCCCTCCATGACAAAACCTTTAAAATAGACTCTAGACTTAACATGCAAGTGGGGAACAGTTGCCAAAACTCAATCACATTCTAATTTTAGAAACTATGAAGCTCTTGAACCATACGAACAAGTATTTCTTGAAAACAACAACACAAGATGATCATTGTAAGCAGAAATCTTGAAATGCATACGGAGCAAGCACAATGCGATTAAGTAGTGTAGATAAAAGCAATAAAGCATGACTTGACCAAACAGGAACAATCACTATAAATAGTGATCACAATGAACATTCACACAAGGAATGAACATTCGGACATGCAAGCTAATAAACTCAATGCAAAGTATCATTTGCATGTCCAACACTCAACCGATACAAAAACTCAAGGTAATTGCATCAAGGATATAAAATCCAACAAGGGCACAAAAGTGAAGTACTAAAGAAAATGCATAACATTAATTAAAAGTATTGAGCTACAAAGCAAAGGTACAAATCATAAAGTGTTGAATAGCAATTGAAATAATTAAACCAAAGTACCAAAAGTTTTAAACAAGAGCACTGTAACCATCAGTATGAGAACTATAAACAAATAAGCTAAAAGAAACAAGACAAACCAAAAGTATGTGTGTATGTATCAGTATTCTCCTTTTGAGCTCACACAACTCCCCCTTTCAATATGCACACTTCCCATTCTTGTGTTACTCTCTCCCTTATTGTATGCTATCATCCAAACTATACAATAAGTTTGCTCTCCCCCTTTTTGGCACGAATAGCTAAAAGTTGTCCTCTAGTTTTTGTTGAATAGCATCTAACTATGTCTCAATAGTTGTGAGATGCATTTGAACTTGTTTGTTGGTGGAGTAGAGAACTCTTTCAAATCCGGAAATACGCTGATACAAACCCTCAGTCAAAGTGCTTAACTTGTCAGGTTGAGAGCTAGGATGTACAAGCTGAGTGCTAGTCGTCTGCAACTTAGGAGTGTGAGGAGATGCGGTCTCAGTATGCACAGGCGTAGTGTGAGTGGCTGAGTTGTGACCAGAAGAGGTAGCATGAGGGAAAGATTCACTCTTAGGTGCTTTGGAAGAATGACTTTTGCTAGCTTGAAGAGAAACCATGGATAGTGGGTGAAGACGAACTAGTGTCTTTCCATCTTTTGGTAGACGAACCCCTTCAAGTACCATAATTTTCATGATTAGATTACAAAAAGGAAGGCATGTTCTTGCTGTTGTTCATGCTGCTGTTCTCCCAATTAACTAGAAGATGTGAGCAGAAATGTCAATTTGGACTCCGGTGATGAGATCACATAGAAATTGTGCTCTTCCAAGGTTAATGAATCCAGTGTTTTCCATCTTTTGGCAGACGAACCCCTTCAAGTACCATAATTTTCATACTACAAAAAGGAAGGCATGTTCTTGTTGCTGTTCGTGCTGTTGTTCTCCCAATTAACTGGAAGATGTGAGCAGAAATGTCCATTTGGACTCCGGTGATAAGATCACATAGAAACTGGGCTCTTTCAAGGTTGATGAATCTAGTGTTTGACAATGGATAAATGTTAAAGAACATGATCAAAGTGAGAGTTTTCAATTCAGGTGCAAACTTTGCAGTTCCAATGGACGTGCCTTTTGATGAAATCTCATGATCTGGCCCAAGAATTTTAAGAATATCTTGCACTTGAGGAAGCTTATCATCATATGGAGTGAGGTCTACATTTGCCTGTCGAGTAATCTGAAGGACATCTGCAATGTAATCTGGAGTAATGATGAATTCCTTTCCTCAGACCCAACACTTTAGTTCAACTCCGGTAAATCTGGCGTTGGAGTAGAACTCCTTGACTAGTTCATCAATTGGATCCTCGAAGTTCTCGAATAAATCAGCCCAATCTTTTTCTTCAAAAATCCGTGGAATGAAAGTCGTTCCCAGGGTATCAAATCTCACAATCCGTTCCACCACAATAGGAGCTTTTTCAAAAATGCTGGAATATGTCTGAGAATCGAGGGGAGTCTTGAATCTCTCATTGTTTGAGTCATGGGTCGAATGACGAGTCCATTTTGAAATAGGGGATGATGGAACATCACTCACTGGTTCTTTTCCACGAGAGGAATAGCGAGACATCTGCAAAAGAACATACACACAGTAGAGAACCAATTGCAAACTCACAAGACACAAACACAAACACAAACTTGATTAGATCCAAGTTAGTCCATGAAATAAACACATAATCATAGATAGGAAGAAATCTCACTCAAACAAGTTTAATGAAACCAATATGCAGTAATGTGTGGCTAAGCTTGATTGAAATGCAAAACTATGGCATGTAGATAAGCATGAGCAACACTGGTGCAAAAGGTGTGCATATGTAGTGCAACGTAATCTATGAAGTTCTCAAAGACACAAGAAAGTGTTTATAAAACATTTTACTATGAGCATGATATGCATAGCACAACACAAACAAGATAAACTACTCAAAAATGAAAAGCAAACATGAAAATATGTATAATAAGCATCATACTGTCAAAACCAACAAAATCCATTCATCAAACTCAACAAGAAATACCCAAACCAATATTCGAACATCGTTTTTTTTCAAAACTCAACAAAAACACAAAATCCAAGAATTCAAAGACTTTAAACATAAAAATCTTTGAGAAAATAAGAAAACCCATACCTTGTTCTTGAACATTGGTGAAGAGATGATGAAAAAAAAATGGAGGATTTTGGAGTAAACACGGTGAGTTTGTGAGGGAGAGGAATGGACAAGACAATGAAAAGTCACAAAATGCAAGGGAAAACTGAAAAGTTTTGTGAAAACTACCTTGAAAATAACCCCATTGTGCAGAACGCGTGTTTTTCGTGACTGGAATGAGTCGCGAACAAGTCACCAAAAACCCGTGTGACAAATTTTGAAAAATTTGTCTAAGTGTTTTTTGCGATTGGAAGTTCCACTCGCGAGTAAGTCGCAACGGGAGTCGCCAAGCATTCTGAGTAAACCTTACGACTGGAGCTTCCACTCGCGAAACAGTCGCTAAATTAAGTTGCGACAAACCTCAAAACCTAGGTTTTTGAAAAATTTCTAAGTCTTTTCCGTGACTGGGTGCTTGACTCACCAGAGAGTCGTGAAAGCTTCTGAGTAAGCTCGCGACTGAAGGCGCGCGACTAGATTGACTCGTGAGAGTGAGTTGCCAATACAAGGTTGCACAGTTTTTGACATTTTTCAAAATAAAAACACTTTCCAAAAACAACTAAAACACTCAAAAAAAAATTTGTGTTTGATCAACATATAATTGAGCATGTGCAACATATTTAATCAAGTACAATCACACAAATAAATAAGGTATTCATTGAACATAGACATGTGTGTGATGTGTGTGGTACCAAAGATGAGATAGTCTTTAGTCTAATGTGAAGTTTCAATGATCAATTCAACCAAGACATAAACAATCACTACAAAAAAATCAGGCTATAGCTGCATTCGCAAAACGCAGCTATAGCATATAAAAAACGCAGCTATAGGCTATAGCTGCGTTTTTATGGCTGCGTTCCCAAACACAGCCTATGCGGCGACGCCATAGCCCCTTGCGGGGACCTAGAGCTGCGTTTTCAAAAACGCAGCCCAAACCGGCGTCTGTAGCTGCGTTTCAGGCATACTAGAGCCGCGTTTTTTTACAAACCCAGATGCGACATCTATAGCCGCGTTTCCTTAAAAAACGCAGCTATAGGTAACATAGAGCTGCGTTTTAAACGCAGCCCAAAAGCAACTATAACCGCGTTTCTGTTGTCCTAGAGCTGCGTTTTTCACTCCCAGACGCGACATCTATAGCCGCGTTTCCTATGAAAACGCAGCTATAAAACCAACTTAGAGCAGCTGACCAATCTCAGTCAGTGCAGTAGGACACATCGTATAATTACAAGAAAGAATAGGTGCAGTAGGACCTAATATAGCACTAGTACGATATATATAATTAACTAAATTGAAAATGATAGCACAAATACAAAACCAACACATAAGCATTTGAGACCCTGAATTTTACTTAGTTAAACCTTTTACCACTACAATAAGACCTTCATAGACAGTATTGCACTGCTTCCTATCACAGTTCAAGCAAAAAAGAGGTTTAAATTCAATATTTTAATAACTGATTACATTTTTCCCAACTGTAAACCCATTAACATGTCTTACTTTCAGTTTCATAAAAATCTTTCTTATAGTTAAATACAAATTCATCAACCTCAAAAATCTTGTGTCACAGGGCATACAATTGTAAAGAAACTAAAATGTACCCCTTATTTCAATTTTTTTTTTTCTTTTTTGTGGGGGTCGGGGATACAGGGAAGGTTACAAGGCAAGCAGTGTTATATACCTGCCGACAGCATCAACTCTTTTCAAGGCAATCCTTCCTTTGGGAGCTGCTGACAACTGCCAAGAGTTCAAGTATAACCCAAATCAGCTTAGTTACAAAATAATAATAATAATAATAATACCAAATGGTAACAAAGTCCAGAAATGAATAGCTTCTGATACCAACCTGTGAGGCAACATCAACACCAATTTCATCTAGCACCTGCAAGAGAAAATAAAAAGAAAATTTTGCCATTACTCATTCCAAAATCCTATAATTGGTGATTTATAAAGCAAATAAACCTAATAAGGTGTCCATCTAAACTTGTAAGAACTTAGGATATCTGACATCATTTCTTCTCAATCTTTCTAGCTTTACCACCAGAAACCCAGAAGTCTGTAACTAGTAGCTCAAAATTATCAAGTTGGTTCAAATCCATTGCATGCATTTACAAAATGACAATCAAACTCAGACAAACAAGCCATTTAAAAAATATTAGGGACATCCCTGGATAAGTAAAAGGATTAAACTACTCCTAAATTTCATAAGTCCAATGGTAATTCACTTAAGAAAAAAAGTATAAACAAGTGCAATTATTTTACAAAGTACAATTAATAAATGCAATTAAAGAAGCCTGCTTGATTTGTGAGCAACAAGCTTCTTTTCCTAACATGATTTAAAATTATGTGAGAGATAACAACACAAACTTATAAAGAGGAGATGAGGATAATTTGGAAGCTCTTCACATACTTCTAATTGCAATGCTCCAATTTCCTTTTCTATAACTGAATCCACATGGAAAAACAGTAAAAACATTTATTCAAGAATTGATAAATTGCCACAGCCACAAAATTTACCAATGAACTGTTAACACTACTTAAAAAGGCAAAAAGAAAATGTGATTTGATCCCATAAAATAGGGAGCTTAAGAAGCAGTTGCAGCAAAATGATAAAATTCCACATCCCAAAAGAGAGTCACATACCCTTCAACCAATTTTGATGACTTGTCAGATTAATATAATGCTTTGTGATAAGGCTATGTTTTCCCATCTACAATATCATGGGCATTCCAATATCCAATGTAAAACAAAATAATACTATAAGTACAGGTAAAAGACTAAGTCAAACAACAAACAATACTTCTAAATCAACAAGAAACAACTCATTATGCAGAGTAACCTAACTAAACACACTAATCTTACCAATGTAATGGATCCACAATATGGTAAGCTTTGAGTTTCTAAAGGGTATGTGGTCCTCCTCCTTTGCCAATGCAAATATAACATCACTTGGGGATGATAAACTTTTATTAATGGCCTGTTATAATTGCAAAACATAAATAAATATCAGAAAATTCCACAAAATGAATTGCACAAAAGAAATAGAATCAAAATAGTTTTACCAAAATACTTGAGTTTCTTTAAAATTTAGTTTAAAGTTTTTTAATTAAAAAAAAAATCAATTTTATTCCTCCAGTGTGACTAATAAAACCTGACACCCCATTTTTTAAAGCCAAATTGAATCAACCACGTATTTGAGGATCTAAAATCAAACTAACAAGATATTGAAGAGGCCAAAATCAAAACAAAAAGTCAAAAACTATAAATTGAAAAAAATAATAAAAAAAATCTGTCCAAAACCTGTCCAAACACTTTCACAGTTTCATTGTCCAAAAAAACCATTACAAACATAGTAAGTCTAATGACAAACAAAAAACAACATAGTAAGTCTGAAAAATTGGATACCAGCTAAGTGCTAAATCAGTGTTCCTAATCTAAGATTTGGAAGGATTAATTTAAATAATGGTAATGGAACTTCTATTAAGTCTGTTTATTTAATCAAAATAAAAGCACCACTCACAAATGGCCTATTACAAACATAGTAAGTCTAATGACAAACAAAAATTCACAACTTTTGAGCTGAGATACTGTAATCCATGTACAATAAAAATATTATCAAATAGTGAGTTTATGTAAATAAGTAACACAGAGTAGTGGGCTTAATTACATCTCTAACTTGTGTCTCTATACATTGCTTTAATAAATATAAGGAACATAGCATAGTGGGCTTAATTACACAATACACCTAACTCATAGCCTGGCTTTGTTTTTGCCGATTGTCCATAACTCATACACTATGCAACATTGAAAAAGAAAATGGTCCACCCCACAGACTCCCCCCACTCGAGTGCAAAGTGCGTTCAACAAGTAAAAAGAAAATAGGCAAATCAGAAAAGCACATCCGAACACAAACCAAACAGAAAAGCAAACTGTTTACCTTAGTTTCAACAAATAAGCAAATCAGAAAAGCACATTCGAACACAAACCAAACAGCACAAACTGTTTTCCAAGGTTGCAAGAAGCCAAGAAGTCATCACAAACAAAAGGAGCTGTAATCTAGAATATGATTATAATGTATAATTCCTTCATCAGTAGAGTTCTGAAACTGACTCACCAATTCCGAGCAGTGAGAGGCTAGAGGTGAGAGCGAGAAAGAGAGTTAAGGGTTATGAGAGAGAATAGAGTGAATTTATACTTAGGGAAATCTGAAAACCTAGCATAAAACGGTGCTGTTTTGTTTGTATTTTTTTTTTTTTTTTTTAAATAATACCAATACGACGACGCCATAAGCAGCAAAAGCAAAGAGATATACCTTCATCGGTTCGGTTCGGCTCTCACTCAGTGCTGGGTTTCCTTCTCCGATGTCTTCACCGCACCGGCATCAAAACTTCGTTCGCATTCCGATCACGGGCATCGGCTCCGTCGGTCGGTGGTAGTGTCGGTGGGGGAAGGTCGGTGCCGGTCGGTCTTGTCGGCTTCGGTTAAGGTTTGCACAGTCCTAATGATGGCTGACAGAGAGGTTTGACGTGGCGGTGGTGGCAATCGGCTCTCGGAGGTGGCGGTGGCGTCGATGAGAGGCGGCGGTAACGAATGGTGTTGAGAGTGATAGAGAGCGAGGGTTTGTATCTGAGTCTGGTGGTGAGAGTGAGCTGAGAGTTTTTTCAATTTAGGGTTTTTTTCGTTCTTGTGTCCTATTGAGGGTTTTTTTTTTTTTTTTTTTTTTTTTTAAAAAAGCCCAGAGCTGCGTTTTATAAAACGCAGCTCTGTAGAAGTTCAAGCTGCGTTTACTATAAAACGCAGCTCTATAAGTGAGCGTTTGGGCTCCGCGTTCGCTGCGTCTGCGTTTTTCCAGTTCGCGTTTTCTCTTTTTTTTTTTTTTTTTTTTTTTTTTTTTGGCCCGCTTTTGTTGACTTTGGGAGACAAATTTCACTATTATGAACAGTAAATGTACTGTTCACGCACTGTGCTGTTACTGTTTACATATAAAAAATATTAAAAATGGGTCCCACGGTACTATTTACACATTTAAAAATTATTTTGCTACAGTGTTTTCAGCAACAATTTTCAGTTTCAGCAACAATAAGCTGTATCCAAACGGACTAAAAGTTCAAGCTGCGTTTACTATAAAACGCAGCTCTATAAAAGTTCAAGCTGCGTTTACGAAACGCAGCTTCATGCTCAGGTTTAAGCCGCGTTCTACAACACGCAGCTCAATTCAGCCATTTAAGCTGCGTTTCATAAACGCAGCTTTGGGATATATATTGGAAAAAAAAAAAAAAATCCCCAGATGGGTCTATAGCTGTGTTTTTAAAAATGCAGCTTCAGTCCAACCGGGAAAAACGCAGCCTCAACACCTATAAACGCAGCTTTAGGGCTGGTCTATAGCCGCGTTTAGTAAACGCGGCTATAGTTCCAGTGTTGGAGCCGCATTTATAAAAAACGCAGCTCAAACACCACTTTGAAGCTGCGTTTTTTTAAAACGCAGCTCCAAAACGCAGCTCCAGAGCCCGTTTTTAGTAGTGAATTAGCACGAGGAAAAGTGACCAATCTCAATTATAGAAATATGCATATATGACCTCCCACAAAACTTGATTACATAATTTTGAAACTTTTCATTTGGCTTCATACACATCATATCATTCGATCTTTTTGAATAAATACATCTCATTTTGAGATCAATGCCTGAAATTTTTAATATTTCAATTTGATGAACAAGCTTTTGGCTTTTTGGGGCATCATACATTTTCATAAAAATCGCTTTCCTTTTTTCCTAGTCAAATACTAGTATTTGCGATGGCTTTTGCAGCTCATTATCTCTTTTCATTTTGAGATTTACATTTGTTGAGCTCTTTAAGTAAAAAAATAAAAAATAAAAAGGTGGGAAGATATATAGGCACAAGTCTATGCAAGTTTCAAGATCAACAAAACCATTGACTAATTATTCATGACAAGTTTGAAGATCTATTTACAACTGTAAGGTTGAATTTATTCAACCATCTAATTGGCTTTATTCCGTGCCAAATTTGCTTGTAAATCAGCATTTAGTAACCCTGTATTTAGGTGGGTTTGTTGTAAGGGTAGTGAGTGAGATAGAGTGAAGACTGCTCAAGAGTGTGCAAGAAAACAGAGTGTCGCGGCTGGGACTCGCGGGTGGACTCGCGGCTGCAAGCCGCCAGAAGCTGCACACGTGCCAAGCATGCTGGAAGATGAACAGTCATGCTAGCTGGAGCACTACAGGACAAAACAGGACAACTGGCCATACGGTTAACTCGCGACTGAATCTCGCGACTTAGTCAAGCCGCGAGGTCAAGCCGCGAGCCAACCCTGTTTTGTAAAATCCTGACGTTTCACATTCCTCTCCACTCTAGTATAAATACCCCTTTAACCCACGATTGAAAGAGAGCTTCCAGAGAGAATTTTGAAAGAGAAACCCTAAAGAAAAACAAGATTGTTTCACACACAATCCCTACCTTAGAGTCTCATCAAAATCCCTCACTCTCTTCCTCTCCATTGTCAAAACCTTGAGAGGCATTATACCAAACCTGGTTCTCACCATTATCATCTCTGTGAGACAGTCGTTTGGAGTTCTGGGAAGCAGTTAGGAAGGAGCCAATCTTCATTGGTTGATGCTACGGTGTAGTAGCGGAATCCGGAAAGCTAGAAAAGAAAAAGGTTCGGCGCAACCTCGTTGGAGCAAGAAGCTTGGAGGGCTTAGGTGCACTGGGTAGATTAGACTTGGAGGGTCTATTGCTGTCCTTGTATCCCAACTGTATTTTCTAGTGGATTGATTACTGCTTGGAGGGCGGCGGAGAGGTTTTTCGCCGAGGTCTTCGGTTTCCTCTTCGATAACACATCGGGTGTTATCTTTGTGTTTGCATCTTCCTTCCTCTCTATCTCTGCCTTTATATTATCTGCTGTGATTTTATTATGTTATGGCTTAGATAGTTTTTATCCTATTTCACATTATAGCATATGTTAAGTTTCCGCACACTTGTTTAACATATTGCTTGTGTTGGTTAAGTTAATTTTTGGGGGTCTAAACGTTCAAAAGTGTATTGGTACACGTTTTTGAACTTTCAACAACAGTCATATAGATGTCAAGATTTTTCCCACAATGATATGAGTGCACAAAGAACAAGTTACGCTTGTAAATGCACAAAGCCATTAGTACAAAGGTACAAGGCAAAATATGCATGTGACAATACATAAAAATGCTTATCAAACTTTTTGGATTTTTGACACAAAAACAAGTAAAGATTGATAAATAAAAAAAAGTGTAAAAATATTCAAAGTAAATAGCAAACAAACAAACAAAAATTTTCAACACTTGCTGGAGAGATAACACAAAGCACACAACCAATCAATGTCACAAAACATAGGAAGTATTAATGCATGGACATGTTGTAATGCTTATGCATGTGTACCCTTCTTCACCCATACAACACCTGCGTTTGGGCTTATATCCCTAGAGAATTGGGTACTACTGTTATGACTTTCAAACCTTCTGGTGAAGCTTGTCAAATAGGTGATGAATGCATCAATCATCTTTATCACATCCCTCACTCCGGGATCACCTTCTTAACCTTTTGATTGCTCAGCAATCCAATTCCCTTTGCCATGTCTTGGTCCTCTCGACCTTTGAGTACTTGAATTCTTTAATACTTGAAGCTTACGATAATTAGGTCTAGTGTGTCCTTGAATTCCACAATGATGGCAAAAATGTTGAGTTCTCGGACCTCTTTGTGACTTTGGGAGAGATTTCCCTTTACCCTTAGGTTTGACCACTGATTGGTTATGAGGCTTAGTCAATAGCCTTTGGTCAGTCACATTCCGCTTCTTCTTCACCTTCACTTTCTCAACAATAGTGATTTCCACCATTAGTTCCTTAGCTTTCACAAACTTCATATCCTTAGACACTTTCACACTCGAACTACTCTCTTTGGTGTATCCCAATTCGCTTTTGTCGGAGAAAGGTTTTTGATGAGCAAGAACTTCATCAAGCTTCTTGGAGGAAACCTGCTCTACTTTAGCATTAGCTTGAATCACCTCATGCTCAAGAAATTTTATCTTTGAGTAGGCTTCAGTCAGCTCTTCATTCAGCGTCTCGACTTCACACTTAGTCTCCTTGTTCAGACTAAAAGACTCTAGTAGTCTTGCTCTGCTCTTTTCATTTTCTTAATGGCTGCTTTAGCCACTTTTGCATATTCACTAGTCTTCTCAAGGAGGGAATTGTAGGTCTCTTGCAGTCCCACTGTTCTTTCATCTTCCTCATCATTGGATTCCCCTACTATCCCATTTGACTCCAATTCAATGTGCTCACTAAGCTCTTCCACTAGCACACTCAAATCATCCGAAGATTTCACGAGAGCAATGGTCATGAATGCAGAGAAGTTTCCCTCTCCATCATAGCTTTCTTCTGAATCTAAATTAGAGGAGCTGATGTCACTAAGAGTAGTGGCATACACTTTACCCTTCCCTCTCAAATAGTTCGAACACTCCTTCTTGTGATGTCCATGACCGTTGCATTCATAGCACGTGATTGCTTGAGAAGATTGAGAATCCTTCCCATTTTTCTTCTTGAAATCCTTTTTCTCCTTCCAGGAATTTGGGAATTTTTCTTTCTCAGCAAACTTTCCATTCTTTTTGAACTTCAAGAACTTTCGAAAGTTCTTCACAAGATATGCAACATCCTTTTCGACTTCATCCTCATCTGATGAGTATTAAGCATCCATTCTCTCATTGATTGTCTTTAGAGCAAGTGATTTGCTCTTCCTTTGTGATGGTAGAGAAAGCTCATAGGTCTGAAGTGAGCTAATAAGTTCTTGAACTTTGATGTCATCAAGATCCTTGCTCTCTTCCATAGCAGTAACCTTTGCACGGAAGCTTTTCGGTAGTGATCGTAGAATTTTTCTTACAATCTTGGAGTCATCCGTTTTTTCCCCCAAGTTAAACTTCCCAATTATCACCTCATTCAACTTCCCATAAAATGAGTCAAATGACTCGTCTTCACTCATTTTCAGCTCTTCGAAGCGTGTGGTAAGCATCTGCAACTTGGAGTCTTTTACTTTCTTGGTGCCTTCATATGTTGTCTCCAAGATTTGCCATGCTTCCTTGGCAATTGTAACGTAAGAAATCCTGTGAAACTCATCTGGAGAAACACCACAGAAAATAGCATTTAGTGTCTTGCTATTTGCATTAGCTGTTGCAAGGGCTACCTCATCCCATGTGGATTTGGCAACCTCCGGCATAGTCTACCCTATATCTACAACATCCCAAACAGTCTCATCAATTGAACATAGGAATGCCCTCATACAGACTTTCCAAAATGCATAGTTGCTTCCATCAAAATATGGAGGAGCATTAAAAGATCGAGACTGATCCATCTCAACAGGGGTCAAGGATCGCACTTAGGTAATTAAACCACAGCAAGTGCACCCGCTCTAATACCAATTGAAAGTTCAAATAGTGTGTAAAACACCTATGAACATTTAGACCCCTAAAAAAAAATTTACCAACACAAGCTTATAAACAAATAATTTATGTGTAGAACATGAATATAAGCTAAACCCAAATTGGCAACACACTCTAAATCATAATTAATCACAATCACAGCAGTAATTAAAAGGTAAAGAGAAAGGAAAGAAAGATGCAAACACAAAGATAACACAACGATATGTTATCGAAGAGGAACCGAAGTATTCGGCGAAAAACCTCTCTACCACCCTCCAAGTGATCAATAATCTACTAGAGAATGAAGTTGGGATACATGAATAGTAAAAGACCCTCCAAGCCTAATCTACCCAGTGCACCTAAGCCCTCCAAGCTGCTTGCTCCAATAGGGTTACGCCGAACCTTGTCTTCTCTAGCTTACTGGATCCCACAATAGCCCATTGCATCAACCAAAATGAATTGGTCCCTTCTGAACTGCTTCCCAAGCACCCAAAAACCTTTTCACTGATATGGGTATGGTGAGATAAGAATTTGGCTAAATGTACCTCTTAAGGATATATCAATGGAGAGGGTGAGAGTAGAGGAATTTGGAGAATCAAAGAATGAAGATTGTAGATGAGTCAATCTTATTTTTCTTTAGGGTTTCTCTCACAAAATTCTCTCTAGAAGCTCTTTACATTTTGGAGGTATAAGAGTATTTATAGTAGGGTGTATGAGGAATGCGAAGAGTTAGTTACAACCAAACAGGGCATTCTGGCAACGCGACTTTGCGACTGGAACGAGTCGTGAGTTTGAGTTGCGAGCTAACTGCCTGGACAGACTGGAAGTTTTGTCCTGTAATGCTACAGCTGGCGTGACCTTTCAACTCCCTCTACATGCTTCACACGTGTGCCATTCTTGCAACTTGTCAGTCGCGAGATCCAGTCATGAAGCTCTTCTTGAATGCACACTTCTTGAGCTTTCTTCACACTCTCTCACACACTACCCTTACATAATTCCCACCTAAATACAGGGTATCTAATTGCTAAATTACAAGCAAATTTGGCATGGAATAAAGCCAACACATGATTGAATAAATTCAACCTTACATGGTTAATCAATTGTTCATTACAATGACATTTTGTGTGTGTGTTAATTTGATTGAGTTTTGTTTTATAGGGAAATATTATGTAGTTGATTCTAGATACCCAATGATGAAAGACTATTCGGCACCATACAAGAGGATACCTTACCATCTTCATAATTTTCGAAAGAGAGGTGGAAGACCTAAAAGCAAACATGAAAAATTTGATCATGCTCACTCATTTCTTCGATGTGTGATTAAGTGCACTTTTGGTCTATGGAAGAATAAATAGAGAATTATCAGAAATATGTCATCTTTTTCATTCCATATCCAAATACTTATTGTATTTGCTATTATGGCTCTTCATGATTTTGTTAGACTAAATGATAGGGATGACAGGGGCTTCAATAATGCCAATCGAGATTCAATTCCTACGAGACAACATAATAGTGAAGTAAGCAATAGTTATGAGCAGAACACAAGATCTTTAACAAACCTTGAGATGTTGGTTTTTCATGATTCCATTGCTAATTCCATTTAGAGGGATAATAATTAGTAGTTGTCTTTTTTATTTTTTATAATATCATGTAGTACAATTTAAACTTGGATTATTGGTATGGATTTAATCATCTTTTTACATTATCATTTTGTGCTCCATGATGATGAAATTTTTTGAGATTTAATTAATATTGATAAGAAGTTATTAATAGTAATAACAAATAATTATGACACTAAAAAAAAACTAACACAAACATTATTAAAATAATACCAATAATATATTTGTTATTATTATTATTAAGAAGTTGATACTATGTTTGAAATAAACTCTCTTATATATACATTGCAATTTTTTGTAATTGACAACTCAAACCGCCACTTTTATAAGTGCTAGTCAAATACTCAATTTTTTCAAAAAATACTTTTTAACAGCTTTTACCAAACGCTCTGCTTTTTAAAAAAGTTCAGTTTCATACTACACTTTTTGAAACCACCACTTTTTCAAAAAATACTGTATAAAAAAACTGAACCAAACTCACCCTTAGTTGATATGTTCACCAAACCTTCTCTACCAAGTTGCTTGCGTGATCTTGTCTCCAAAGTCAAGTTGGTTACACACAAAGAATCAATGTACAAATGTTAGTCTTTTCATTCCCCCAACAAGATCATTGTGCATGCTGCTAAGCATAGAAGCCTGCACACTGATCTTTCTTAAGTTTGATTGGTTTCCATGTCACGGTGGTTTTGGATGGTATTCCCTTGTTCAAGTCGGGTCAATTGGTCAAGATTTCTAAGACTTCCTAATTACTAAGCGGATACTAGATCTTCCTATGCCACGTCATAGTTGGCCTTTTACAGTTTCTCTACCTTAGTTAGGTTAGCAAATACATTCTAAATCTGTTTTCACTACACGTATTACGCAAGGTTGACATTAGCACATACTCAATTTTATTCAAAAATCCAATTAGACCATATTATTCCTTCCCACATAATATTCCTTTGTGTTCTTATACTCTTACAGGAAGTAGAAAACATCCTAATTGCAGCTCTGTTGGATTCTAACTCCTAACATTTTAATTTTTATAGTCCTTTGGCATAGTACTCCGTCTATTAATTTATATTGATACCGATTGAAAGGGGTTTTCCATTTTTTCTTTCCTACGAGAAAAAGAAAATTATGTATCCTTTTGAAAGTTATTGATGGCTATACAATATAAGAGCATTAGCATTGATGAAGTTATATTGCCAAATTGCTATTTTTAGCACCACAAATAACAACAACTAAGCTACATCAATAGTGTTATTGTTAAAAATTTTAACAAGCTTGCTATATGCCATCTTTGGCAGTCTACTGTAGCAACAAAGGGATAGAAAAAATATTTGTTTATTCTTTGTCTTTCTCTTCTCTCATCAAAAAATCATTCTCTCTTTTTCCTCTCTTTCTTTCTCCAATCTTCTCTCCTTTTTTCCTTCCTTCTTTTTCTCTCCTGTGCCTCCCCCTTCTCCCTCTTGACTGAACCAAGCCTTTCTTCTCTTCATTCTTGCCTTTGGGTTCATGGTGTGGGTCGGTGTGGTGGGTTCGTGATGTCCTCTCTCTCTCTCTCTCTCTCTCTCTCTATTTTTAATGTCAATGGTTGGGTTATGTTGGTTTTGGTTGTGGCAATAGTGGTGGTAGGTTGTTGATCGGGCTGTAGGTTGAAATGGATGTGGTGGGTTGTTGATTGGGTTGTGGGTCACATCATGGGTTGCAGTGGTGGTGGGTTGTTGTGGGTGTGGTGGGTTATCTTATGACAGTTGGGATGGATTCCGATTGGGGTCGTTTGTGATGTGTTGGTGGTCGGTGGTGTTGTGGTTGGTGGGTTTGTGGTGAGTTCCGATTGGGGAAGAAAGGTTTGGTAGGTCGGCTTGTAAAATCCAAATTCTGAAACGTTAGGGTGTAAAATCCAACTTCTAACTTCTAAAACTTTAGAGTGTAAAATCCAATCACCTCCAAACTTTAGAGGTGCAATTTGCAATTTACCCAAAAAAGAATAAAAAAATGTTAAAAAAAATGAATATTTAAATGAAGTGCTAAAAAAATAGAACCATTGATATTTGGTATGTTATAGAGTGGTGTTAAAATAGATAAAGTAAGTTTTTAAGTGACCTTTTTATGCATGTTTATTTGGGAATTCATTTCCAACTCTCCATAACCTCCACCTCTTCAGATATTTTAGAGAAGTGATAATGGTCTCTCATTCCTACCCTTTTTGTTTTAGGGAAAAAGGGAAAGAAAGAAAGGAAAAGACAAGACAAGCAATGGGCCTAGACAGATTTTCTCTTCATGCCATAACTAATTAAGCTCAGCAACAGGCCCTTTTTGTTTTAGGTTAAAAAAAACAAAGAAAAAAAAAGAAAGAAAGAAAGAAAGAAAGAAGGGAGAAGACAAGCAACCTATAGAGATTTTCTCTTCATGGCTTCATGCCATTACTAATTGAGTTCAGCAACAGGCCAACTAGTAGAATGGCGTCAAAAAATGAATACAAATGCATGGTGCTCGAATGTTCTTGGTATTGTATTCTATATATTGTAATTCGTCCTCATTTTATTTTGATATTACTAGTCTACAAGTTGGACTCTAGTGGACACCAAACTGTCAACATAGAGAATTTTTTTTTTTTTTTTATTGAAATAATTTATTATGGAAGGTAAATGTTTCCGAACTAATAGAGTAACTCTGAAAAAGGCATCGCAAGTTTAGAGTAAGTTGGAAACCAATGTATGAACACAAAGAAATACCTAGCTATCCATGCACTATTAACACATTTTGAGTTATTATAGGTGGTCTTGTTGACTCGAAGTCACTAACCTAACCCCAGAAATGATCAATATGTTGTCGGCCGGTATATATAACCTTGCAATTCTCACTATTTTAATTTACTTTTATATGTTATTAGTCCATAGTTGGGGGAGGGATGATTTGAATTGTAGATATCTCTATTAAAAATACTAAAAAATATGTTAGTTAAGTTATGAGACTCTTGGCCAATCATCATCCATTTATAAAAGTTGCATGAAGTTTCACTATACACATATAAAGTCTTTTCACATGGGAAGTAGCTACCTATCAAAATTCAAAAGTAATTTTGTAGATTTTTACGAAGATGACTCTTAAACTTTGACATGAGTTTCAAGTCTAATTCTTATAATTTCAATTTTAGCAATTGTCTCTTGAATACTCGAAGAGTTGAAAGCCCAATCGGAGAAGCTCTTGGTAACAGGATTGTGGGTTCTTGACTAGATATGTCTATAGTGCCACAGTTGTCAAACCTAAGGCGGATGTAAGGATAACTACTAAAGAAAGAGAAGAAAATAAAAACATAAAAAATAAGACTGCTTAAATTTTAACCAAAAAAAAAAAATATTAATAAAAAATTTGATTTGTCACAAGTCTAATATTGCGAGAGTATATTTTTCAAAATAAAAGTCTAAGAACCAAATTGATATTCATGTCAAAGTGTAATGGTGACATCTATAAACAGCCACAAAAAAAAAAAAAAAAAAAAAAAAAAAAAAAAAAAAAATCATGTAAGTCTTTCAACTTTTCAAAATGGGAGGACTTAATTAGTACTATCGATTGGTGAGATATTGTGTGAAATAAGTTTGACAAGTATATACATATCATATTAACTTGTAGTAATACTCATGCAAGTAGCATTTACGCTGATTAGTTACTTCTTTTTTACTTGAAAATATTTTGCCCCAACCTCATTGTAGGTCCAAAATGGCTTGCAATGTCCCAAGATGAACTTGACTTGTTCAGCTAAGGGACCAAGGGCAATATTTAACTTGACACACAGAATAAGTCCGAGAAGGTACCTATCAAAAAAAAAAAAAAAAAGAAAAGGTCCGAGAAGGTATGGTCTTAAACGTGCAGTACATTATTACATAAGATGAGGGCAAAGTCTGAAAGAGAATGCAAGGAAAATGCTGACTGACCAGAAATAAACGTAACCACCATCACTCATTCTTGCCCTCTTGGATGAGATAAGATTATGTAGCTCCTACCACGTGGCACTGTCATTGTGGTGCTTAACGATAAGGCTAGATTCAAAAAATTTCCGCTTTCATGTGGCCATAATGGTGTAATGTCATCAAGTATACGATCCAATGGTCAAATTTTGTTTGAAATTAAGTCCATCAATTTGTGACCATAGGATATGAACCATCCAATTTATACCATTATATATAGGTAGTGAGAGTAGAAGCTTTGCAACTCTAGCAAAGGATTTTGAGAAGTAAAGGAGAAAGAAAGAAATGGCTTCCTCAATTCTTTCCTCCGCTATCGTTGCCCCCGTTAACCGGGCTACCCCGGCTCAAGCCAGCATGGTCGCACCATTCACTGGCCTCAAGTCTAACGCAGCCTTCCCAGTCACCCAAAAGACCAACAATGACATCACCTCTCTTGCAAGCAATGGTGGACGAGTGCAATGCATGCAGGTACCTTATGAATTTGAAGCTAGAATAAGTATTTATGAATTGAAAATAATATAGAAAGGTTGCAGGTAATACGTAGGCATGTTTTAGTTGATACATTTACCAATTTTGAAAGTACTTGTAATATTTCTAAGAGTGTACCTAGTTTGTCATGATTTTCACTCAATTAAATTGCAAGAATAATATATACTGTAGTTGAAAAAACGATAACCAAATTGTATGTATATAAATATATATATATATGTATATATATTTTGAAGTTGTTTACTAAATTAGATTAAACTTTGTTATATTGCAGGTGTGGCCTCCACTTGGAAAAAAGAAGTATGAGACTCTTTCCTACCTTCCACCACTTACTGATGAACAATTGTCTAAGGAAATAGACTACCTTCTTCGCTCGGGATGGGTTCCTTGCTTAGAATTTGAGTTGGAGGTCATTGAAGTTCTCTTTATCATTCATTTTCATTAACTTATATATATATATATATATATATATATGTTTCTAATTAAGTTGATTAGAATAACACAAAATTTATATACATATACATGTGGTTACTGATGGTTAACAATTGAATTATTATGTGTATGTAGCACCCCTTTGTGTACCGTGAGAACAACAGGTCACCAGGGTACTATGATGGACGCACCTGGGTGATGTGGAAGCTTCCCATGTTTGGATGCACCGATTCCTCTCAGGTGATGAGGGAGCTTCAGGAGGTCAAGAAGGAATACCCCAGTGCCTTTGTCCGAATCATTGGATTCGACAACAAGCGTCAAGTGCAGTGCATCAGTTTCATTGCTTACAAGCCTCCTGGCTACTAAGATGTTTATTATCATTCTCTAAATGTACCCTTTTTGAGGGTCGGTTTGTTTAAATTGTATTTTTAGGCTTTCAAAAGACATTTCTGTTTCATTTTCGAGACAATTCGCTCTGTTTTGAATTTGTGTTTTTCAGATTTCCCATGGAATGGATGAGAACTGATTAATAAAATTGGCTAGTTTCTTGCCAATTCCATGGAGGAACTCTTGCTATCAAGTTAAACTTATGTCTGTGACTGAAATAGCTTTCTTTTCTTTTCTTTTCTTTTCAGCTATGTTGTGTATTTTTTTTTCCCCTTTTTTGAATTTCGTGTGATGAATTTCAGGTATATTTTGTTCTCTGCTTAGTTTTATTTTCTTCATTTTCCCGCATGTATAAAATGTTGAAGAAATTATTTCGAACACCTAGTGTATTATACCTCCGTATTATACAACGGTAGGTCTTGTGTACATATAAAACCTATTTTATATAAGAGGATAATGTAAAGCATCAACTACACTGAATAATTTCAACTCATTTTATATTTTCTCTCAATCTCTTGATCTTTGAGAGATTATAGCCCAAACACTTACCACACCCATTCTGAGTGCTAAGTGAGAATTTGGTGCTACTGGGAAGTATTGGAATGAGCTATTCATTGGCAGATGCAATCAGGCTGAATTGTGGGATGCGAAAAGTTAGAGAAGACAAGACTCCGAGAAGTCTGTTGGTAGCAAGGGCTTAGAGGGCTCAAGTACATGGGATAGACTAAGCTTGGAGGGTCTTTTGTTATTCATATACTCCAACTTTATTTTCTAGTAGATTGATTTCGACTTGGAGGGCCGCGAAGATGTTTTTTGCCCAGTTCTTTAGTTTCCTCTTCCATAACACATCTTGGTATTATCTTGTGTTTGCAACTTTCTTCCCTACTCTTTAAACTTTTATTTTATTATTGATGATGAATGAATATGGCTTAGGGTAGTGTTATCGGTTCATTGCACTTTATTTACTCTTATTCCGCACTTTGTTTAAGTTAAAGTAAAAGCAATCTAGCCGTAATTTTTAATTGGGGGTCTGAACAAGCTCTTATGTTTTTGCACAAATCTAAGCTTTCAAATGGCAAAATAGGAAAACTTACTTACTAAAAACAAAAAAATTTGAGATAATTGTGAAATCAAACACTACTGTCTCTAGGAGACATTCTAAAACAAACAAACATTATTTTGACTTTTAAATTAAAAGTTATAATAGAAAAAAGACTATTAAAAAGAGTAAAAACAACAATTTTATGGCCTAATCGAAAGAATTCACCCCCCCCCCCAAAAAAAAAAAAGGCTTTGATTGTGGTCAAAGGCAACAAGTTTCACTCCTAGCATCGTTTCCCTTCTCGTCACCAATTTTATTGCAATTTTGTCACTCTGGCCAATAATTTCTACTAACACTTTTTATTTTCGGGATTTCTTGTGCATTGACTTTTTTCAGTCTCCCTGCTCAAGGAAAGCTTATGTTGTCTATTCTATATCACAATCACTCATTCTTGCCCTCTTGGATGAGATAAGATTATGTAGCTCCTACCACGTGGCACTGTCATTGTGGTGCTTAACGATAAGGCTAGATTCAAAAAATTTCCGCTTTCATGTGGCCATAATGGTGTAATGTCATCAAGTTTACGATCCAACGGTCAAATTTTGTTTGAAATTAAGTCCATCAATTTGTGACCATAGGATATGAACCATCCAATTTATACCATTAGATATAGGTAGTGAGAGTAGAAGCTTTGCAACTCTAGCAAAGGATTTTGAGAAGTAAAGGAGAAAGAAAGAAATGGCTTCCTCAATGCTTTCCTCCGCTACCGTTGCCCCCGTTAACCGGGCTACCCCGGCTCAAGCCAGCATGGTCGCACCATTCACTGGCCTCAAGTCTAACGCAGCCTTCCCAGTCACCCAAAAGACCAACAATGACATCACCTCTCTTGCAAGCAATGGTGGACGAGTGCAATGCATGCAGGTACCTTATGAATTTGAAGCTAGAATAAGTATTTATGAATTGAAAATAATATAGAAAGGTTGCAGGTAATACGTAGGCATGTTTTAGTTGATACATTTACCAATTTTAAAAGTACTTGTAATATTTCTAAGAGTGTACCTAGTTTGTCATGATTTTCACTCAATTAAATTGCAAGAATAATATATACTGTAGTTGAAAAAACGATAACCAAATTGTATATATATATATATATATATATATATATATATTTTGAAGTTGTTTACTAAATTAGATTAAACTTTGTTATATTGCAGGTGTGGCCTCCACTTGGAAAAAAGAAGTTTGAGACTCTCTCCTACCTTCCACCACTTACTGCTGATTCATTGGCTAAGGAAGTAGACTACCTTCTTCGCTCGGGATGGGTTCCTTGCTTAGAATTTGAGTTGGAGGTCATTGAAGTTCTCTTTATCATTCATTTTCATTAACTTATACATATATGTTCCTAATTAAGTTGATTAGAATAACACAAAATTTATATACATATACATGTGGTTACTGATGGTTAACAATTGAATTATTATGTGTATGTAGCACCCCTTTGTGTACCGTGAGAACAACAGGTCACCAGGGTACTATGATGGACGCTATTGGGTGATGTGGAAGCTTCCCATGTTTGGATGCACCGATTCCTCTCAGGTGTTGAGGGAGCTTGAGGAGGTCAAGAAGGCTTACCCCAGTGCCTTTGTCCGAATCATTGGATTCGACAACAAGCGTCAAGTGCAGTGCATCAGTTTCATTGCTTACAAGCCTCCTGGCTTCTAAGATGTTTATTATCATTCTCTAAATGTACCCTTTTTGAGGATCGATTTGTTTAAATTGTATTTTTAGGCTTTCAAAAGACATTTCTGTTTCATTTTCGAGACAATTCGCTCTGTTTTGAATTTGAGTTTTTCGGAACTGATTAATAAAATTGGCTAGTTTCTTGCCAATTCCGTGAAGGAACTCTTGCTATCAAGTTAAACTTTTGTCTGTGACTGAAATAGCTTTCTTTTCTTTTCTTTTCAGCTATGTTGTGTATTTTTTTTTTTTTTTCCTTTTTTGAATTTTGTGTGATGAATTTCAGGTATACTTTGTTCTCTGCTTAGTTTTATTTTCTTCATTTTCCCACATGTATCAAATATTGAAGAAATTATTTCGAACACCTAGTGTATTATACCTCCGTATTATACAACGGTAGGTCTTGTGTACATATAAAACCTATTTTATATAAGAGGATAATGTAAAGCATCAACTACACTGAATAATTTCAACTCATTTTATATTGTCTGATGCTCCTTGACATACAAGATAAGTTTTTGATGAAAATCAATGACTAGGAACAAGTCAAGTTAAATCTGAAAGATTACAGGGGAATGTGAATTCTCCATTGTATTATAAATGTTTAGACGGTCAGATACAGATTCTATTGCAAATTTTCACCTAAAATTTTCATAGCCAAACACATATATCTAAATTTTGCTTTATCTAATAATTACTTACAGAAGTTGAACAACAAAAGTATGTTTGAATTGGAAGTCATGGAAGAAGAATGATTCCTGCTGAAACATATAACTTTTCCATTAGAAAATCAATTCTTAAGGCCTATATCAGGTGGCAGATTTGAGATTGAAAGTCATGCTGAAAATATATACTAATATTTGGCCCTCTTATTAAGACTCCTTTTAAAAAAAAAAAAAAAACATACAACTTGTCAATTTGATGCATGAACAAAAGGTTTTAAGCTCAGCTTGGTTGAAATTTGCAAAGAGTCCTACTTAATTTAATCAATCACAAATACACGTGATCAAGCTCCTTCTCTTTAAGTTGATTTTTACTTAAGCTGCTAGTGTAACATAGGCAAAAAGCCGCCCACAAAAAACAAAACAAGTTTGCTCCTAAAAGAAAAGTTTAAATCCACAAGCTAAGGATTCCTTGAATCCACAAAGAGAGAGGCTAGAATCTACCAGGATAATATTAGAGGAAACTTTGAAATTTATTTATTAAAAAAATGGAATTGCCTTGGAGGCTACAATGCTTAAATAGAAAAAGCAATCCTAGGATTTCTAGGAGACGCTTAGAAAATCCTAAAGCACTCCTAGGGTAACTAGGAAAAATGTCCTAAAACTCTAATTCATGTTAAGCATGAAAATAGATGGTGTAAAGTTGTGATTTTCAACAATCTTGTTGAATATTTAATTAGTGTATAAAACACCTTGAACGTTTAGACTCCCAATTCACAAATTACCAATTCAAGCTTATTATCAAACAATATATGTGCAGAACATGAACATAAGCTAAAACAAAATTGATAAAAAAATCTAAACCAAATAAAATCACAATCACAGCAGAAATTAAATGGCAAAGATTAAGGGAAGAGAGATGCAAACACAAGGACAATAAAGTAATGTGTTATCGAAGAGGAAACCGAAGTCCTCGGCGTAAAACCTCTCTACTGCCTTCCAAACAGTCAATAATCCACTAAAGAATGACATTGGGATACATGAACAGCAGAAGACCCTCCAAGCCTAATCTACCCAGTGTACCTAAGCCCTCCAAGCTTCTTGCTCCAACGAGGTTACGCCGAACTTTTGTCTTCTTTAGCTTACAGGATCACGCTATAACCCATAGTATCAACCAAAATCAATTGGTCCTTTCCTAACTACTTCCCAAGCACCAAATAGCATCCTCATAGATATGGGTATAGTGAGAAAAGGTTTTGGCTAATGTACCTCTCAAGGATTTAACAATGGAGATAGTGAGAGTAGAGGAATTTGGAGAATCAAATGATGAATATTGTAGATGAGTCAATCTTGTTTTTCTCTAGGGTTTCTCTCTCAAAATTTTCTCTAGAAGCTCTCTACATTTCGTGGGTATAAGGGGTATTTATACAAGTGTGTGTATGGAATCCAAAGAGTCATTTTTTCCCAAACAGAGTGGATTGGCAACTTGGCCTCGCAACTTGACTGAGTCGCGAGTCCAAGCCGCGAGTTAATTGAATGGTCAGACTAGACTTTTTGTCCTGTAGTGCTCCAGTTGGTGTGATTGTTCAGCTCCTCTGCATACTTCACTCATATGCATCCTTTAGCGACTTGCAAGCTGTGAGCAAGTCGCGAGTCCCTTGCTAAGTGCACAATCTTGAGCTTTTCTTCACACTCTCTCACATACTGCCCTTACATGATTCCCACCTAAATATAGGATTTCTAAGTGCTGAATTACAAGCAAATTGGCACAGAATAAAGCCAACAAAATGGTTGATTAAATTCAACCTTACACTTGTGTTGGCTTTAATTCCGTACCAAATTTGATTGTAATTTCTTCAATCATTTTCCCTGTATATATATATGAGTTTATTTGTAAGGGATGAGTGTGAGAGATCAGTGAAGAATCAAGCTTCAAAGGATGAATCAGTGGAATTTGTGACTAGCTCGCAAGTAGCTTGTGAGAAGTAACCCGCAAAAAGGCCACGTGTGAAGCACATGACTAGAAGTTGAAGAGTCATGCCAGGCTGTGAAGTTCGCAAGTGTTTCGCCAAAAGGGCCATCCCGTGAAGTACCTGCGAAACCCTTTGTTTGGAAAAAAGTTTATTTACTTTACCAAATTTTTTATCCACACTATATATACCCTCATTACCCACGAATTGTAAGGAGTGCTTTTCAGAGAGAAAACCCTAGCAAATATATTTGAGAGTTAGAGATTGTTATACCCACAATCATCTACACATTTCCTTGTGGTTTTCCTCAAACTCCTACCTCTCAATCTTTAGATCCTTGAGAGGTTGTTAGCCCAAACACTTACCACACTCATTCTGAGTGCTAAGTGAGAATTTGGTGCTACTGGGAAGTATTGGAATGAGCCATTCATTGGCAGATGCAATCGGGTTGAATTTCGGGATCTGGAAAGTTAGAGAAGACAAGACTCCGAGAAGTCTGTTGGTAGCAAGGGCTTGGAGAGTTCAAGTATATGGGGTAGACTAGTCTTTTGTTATTCGTGTACTCCAACTTTATTATCTACTGGATCGATTTCGACTTGAAGGGTCGCAGAGATGTTTTTCGCCGAGTTTTTCGGTTTCCTCTTCTATAACACGTCTTGGTGTTATCTTGTGTTTGCAATTTTCTTCCCTACTCTTTAAGCTTTTATTTTATTGTTGATGATGAATGAATATGGCTTAGGGTAGTGTTATTGGTTCATTGCGCTTTATTTACTCTTGTTCCACACTTTGTTTAAGTTAAAGTAAAAGCAATCTAGCTGTAATTTTTAATTGGGGGTTTGAACAAGTTCTTGTGTTTTTGCACAAATCTAAGCTTTCAGATGGTAAAATAGGAAAAATTACTAAAAAAAAAAAATTTGAGATAATTGTGAAATCAAACACTACTGTCACTAGGAGACATTCTAAAACAAACAGACATTATTTTGACTTTTAAATTTAAAATTATAATAGAAAAGAAGACTATTAAAAAGAGTAAAAACAATAATTTTATGGCCTAATCGAAAGAATTCACCCCCCCCCCCCACACAAAAAAGGCTTTGATCGTGGTCAAAGGCAACATGTTTCACTCCTAGCACCGTTTCCCTTCTCGTTGCCAATTTTATTGCAATTTTGTCACTCTGGCCAATAATTTCTACTAACACTTTTTATTTCCGGGATTTCTTGTGCATTGACTTTTTTTGGTCTCCCTGCTCAAGGAAAGCTTATGTTATCTATTCTATATCACATTGTCCCGACTTTCATATCCATTTCAATCTCACGTTCATGTTGGATTTGATGAATCGGGTTATGATTCATCCAAACAGCCATAAATGAACATTAATGCTAATTTATGCGCATTAGTAACTGACAGAACCTCCAGCAGGTTTTGTAACCAACGATCATTAAAGGTGACCTATTTAATCGCCTGATGTGTTACAAAGGCAGTAAAGCCCAATTAATGACATAATGAAAGTATGTTACAAGGTCCAGCTTCTATAAAAGGAATCAGACAAACAAAGGAAAGGTACGCACAAAAACACTTGAAAAACCCAAAAGAAACTCTGATTACTTTATTATCAGCTGTCATTTTGACTTTATCATTTGAGGGTTTTAAGGAAACGCCCCACTGGAGTTTTCTCCACCAAAATCCCTTTTCTGTTTTGCTGGCACACATAGAAGACGTTGGCTCCGTTGGACGAACAACATACTGATGATTTCAAGCATCATCAGTTTGGCACCATCTGTGGGAAAGACACACTTGAAACTGGTGCTCTACTGTTGCGAAAGTTTTTTGTCTTTCCAATGGATCCCAATTCTTCAAACCAAATGGAAGAGTAGATTCGAGCCCTTGTTGCAATTGTGGAAGAGCTGACCAGGCAAAACGAGGAGCTGAGGCTAAGAAACGACAATGCCCCACCCAAGATAGAGAACAGGGAACAACGAAGCAATAATGAAGGGGACAATCAGGGGAGAGATAATTTTGATAGGACTAAGCTTCCAAGCAGGATGGAAGAAGAATTCCAAAACATGAAGAAACGGATGGACGAATTAAATAATGCAGTGAAGGGGAAAGGAGAAAGAAACCTAGACGGAATGATCAAACAAATTGCATCACCATTTACTGCAGTTGTGCTAGATTTACCACTGCCACAGAAGTTTAGGCTCCCCTAGCTCAGTTCATTTGACGGATCAAAGGACCCGCTTGACCGCATCAAGTCCTTCAAAAGCCTAATGAACTTGCAAAAAAGCCCTAGGTGAAATTATGTGTAGAGCTTTTCCAACCACTTTGAAAGGGCCAGCCAGAGTTTGGTTCAGCAAAATTCCCCTTTCAATGATCGGGAGTTTCGACAAACTAGTAGGTACGTTCGTCTGTCATTTCATCGGCGGACAAAGGTACAGATGACCCACTTCGCACTTATTAAGTGTGAGATAGGAAGCAGGAGAATCCTTGAGAATGTATGTGACAAGATTTAACAAAGAAGTCTTACAAGTAGACAAAGCAGAAGATCAGGTGCTGCTTACAGCCTTTCAAGTAGAATTAAGGTGAGAGGACTTCCTGTTTTCAATAACTAAGAACCTGCAAGCGACCATGGCTGATTTATTGTTCAAAGTACAGAAATACATGAATGTGGAGGATGTCCTGGCTTCTAAATGGATCTCAAAAAGGCCAAGGAAGGAGAAGGAAAGTGAAGATCGTCCATATCATAGAAAAGAGGGCAAACTCGCACACAACCTACCAAAGGATAACAAAAGGCATTTCCCAAAATTCACCCCGCTGGTAATGCCTCCTAGCAAAATTTTAATACAGGTAAAAAATGACCCCATTCTGAGGTGGCCTAAGCCAATGAGAAGTAATCCAGAGGTGAGAAATAAGAGTAAGTATTGCCATTTCCATAAGGATCATGGGCATGATACGGACGAGTGTCATGATTTGAAGAATCAGACTGATTTGATTCAGTAAGGAAAACTAAAGAGGTTTGTGGGGCAAAGTGGTCAACATTATGGGTCCCGAAAAGACGAAGGTGGGAGTCAACCTCAAGATGAAGGTAGAAGTCTCCCACAAGCACCAAAAAAAGAGAAGCAATAGCAGGAGAGATTCGAACTATAGCTGGGGGATTAGTGGTTGGAGGTTCGTCTAAGTCACTCAGAAGGGCATACGCAAGGCAAGTGAACAAGATACATACAGAACCTATTTGGACAAAGCATGCCAAATCAGATAAACCAAATGTCACCTTCTCAGGAAAGGATTCATGGGGGCTAAAACAACCACATGACGATCGATTGGTGATCATGTTGAAAATTGAAAATTTCAATATCTACTGGGTCCTAATTGACAATGGTAGTTCAGTGGACATAATGTATTTATCCGCTTTCCAACAGATGAAAATCAGTAAAGAGAGACTTCGCCCATTCCACTCACCCTTGGTAAGTTTCTACGGAGACAAGGTATACCCAAAGGGAATCATTACACTAATTGTGGTTGCAAGAACATTCCCAAATCAAGTGAAGAAGGATATTGACTTCCTTGTTATGGATTGTCCTTCGTCCTACAATTAATGTGATCATTAGGCGACTAGTGCTGAACAAATTCAAAGCATCGACCTCCACCTATTACTTGAAGATGAAGTTTCCAACGAAGAACTGAGTCAGAGAGCTTCAGGGAGACCAGGTTCTGGCTCGGGAATGTTACCAAGTAGCCTTGGCTATAGAGGAAAAGCATACCTAGACAGTCGAGGAAGCTATGTCAAAAAAGAACCATGCAAAAGAGTTGGAAGAAATATAGTTAGCCGAAGCAAATCAGACCAGAACCACGAAGATAGGGGTCGGGTTAGAACTAGAAATGAAGATTAAGGTAATGTAGTTCTTGAAGGATAACCAAGATGTCTTTGCTTGGAGCCACAAAGACATGCCTGACATAGATAAAGAAGTGATAGTACATCGCTTATCAGTAGATCCAAGGCATAAACCAATCCAATAGAAACGATGAGTTTTAGTTCCAGAGCACAATAAGGCTGTCATGGAAGAGGTAGATAAACTGTTGTCTGCTGATTTCATCCAAGAAGTTTATTGCCCGGAATGGTTAGCAAATGTAGACATGGTCAATAAATCAAATGGGAAATGGAGGATGTGTGTAGATTTTACTGATCTAAATAAAGCTTGCCCAAAAGACAATTTTCCTCTACCACGAATCAACTAGTTGGTAGATTCGATCATTGGACATGAACTCCTCAGCTTCATGGATGCATTTTCTGGTTACAATAAGATCATGATGGATGAACAGGATCAGGAAAAGACAGCGTTCATTACCAGTCAAGGCCTCTACTGCTACAAGGTAATGCCATTCGGACTCAAAAATGCAGGGGCTACTTACCAAAGATTGGTCAATCGCATGTTCCATAATCAAGTCAAACAAAATATGGAGGTGTACGTAAACAATATGCTGGTCAAGAGTCAGCAAATAGTGGACCATTTAACAGATCTAGAAGAAACTTTTGATACTCTTTGAAAGTACAACATGAAGTTGAATTCATCCAAGTGTGTTTTTGCTATACCATCTGGGAAATTTCTTAGCTTTATGGTATCACAGAAGGGTATCAAAGTGAATCCAAAAAAAAAAAAAATAAGGGAGATAATTGAAATGTCACCCCCAACGAATGTGAAGGAAGTCCAACGTCTGAGCGGGCATATAGCTGCCCTCAATAGATTTGTCTCCCAATCTACAGATAAGTGTTTCCCATTTTTTAAGCTCTTAAGAAAAAGTTCGAATGAACAAATGAATGTACTATAGCCTTTGAAAGCCTGAAGCAATACTTGATGACCCCACCTCTTCTAAGCCCCTCGAAGATAGAGGAGGATATAGTTTTGTATTTGGCTGTGTCACAGACTACAATTAGTTCAACTCTAATATAGGAGGAAAACGGAGTACAAAAGCGCATCTATTACACCAGCCAGGCCTTCAAGGGGGCAGAAGCACAGTCTCCTAGCATTGAGAAAATGGTCTTCCCCCTAATCATAGCATATGGAAGCTACGACCCTACTTCCAAGCACACATGATAATTGTGCTAACTGATCAACCCATGAAGAAAGTGATGAATAGGCCAGATGCAGTTGGACAAATGATTTTTTGGGCAGTAGAATTGGGGGAGTTCAATATCAAATATTGTCCTCGGACGGCAATCAAGGCTCAAGCATTGGCCAATTTTGTTGCAGACTTCACTTCAAGGGAGGAGAATAAGATCGACGAAGCATTCTGGATGGCTAAGGTGGATGGATCGTCCAACAAAGAAGCTGGAGGAGTAGGAGTGGTTCTTGAGACACCGAAGAAGGATGTTATCCAATATGCTGTTCGACTTCAGTTCCTAACTACCAACAACGAGGCCGAATATGAAGCTCTTCTAACCAGGTTGAAATTTGCAAAAACCATGGGGGCACAGAAGTTGAATGTATACAATGACTCACAATTGGTAACAAGACAAGTGAATGGAGAGTATGAAGTCATTCAAGAAAGAATGTAGCGTTATTCAAATGATCCTCCATCTAGCTGATCATTTTGAAAAAGCTAAATTTTCTGCAGATCCCAATGGAGCAGAATGACCAAGCTGATTAGTTGGCAAAATTGGCTTCATCAAGCAAATTCAATTAGGCAAAGGGGGTTCGTATTGAAATACAGACAGAATCAAGCACTAATGAAGTAGAAGTGTTTCTCGTCTAAACCCCAGAAAATTGGATGACTCCCATCCTCTACTATCTTAATAGTGGAGATCTTCCAACAGATTGTAAGGAAGCAAGGAAGTTGTGCTTAAGAGCGTCAAGATTTGTTCTGATCAATGAAGTTTTGTATAAACAGGGGTTCATGCTCCCTTACTTGAGGTTCCTAATAGAAGATGAAGCAAACTATGCACTTCGAGAAGTCTATGAAGGAATTTGTGGTGATCATTCAAGGGCATGATTACTCGCTTCAAAAATACTGAGAACAGATTACTACTGGCCAACAATAAAGAAGGATGCCTTTGCATTTGTCCAGGCATGTGACAAGTGTCAACGATTTTCCAATCTAAGCAAGATACTGGTAGAAGAACTTACGCCCATAACCTCTCTTTGACACTCAATAGGGGATCGATATAGTCGGACCACTGCCAATCGGGAGAAGACAGATGAAATTCTTGATGGTTGCCATAGATTATTTTACAAAGTGTGTGGAAGCAAAACCCCTGGCAAGGATTAAAGAGAAGAATGTGCAAAACTTTGTCTGAAAGAATATCGTTTGCAGGTTCAGGGTCCCGAAAGTGGTTATCTCAGACAACGAGCGTCAATTTGACAGCTCTTCTTTTCTAAGTTTTTGTAGTTGGCTAGGGATCAAAAACCACTATTCGTCACTAGGGCATCCCCAATCCAATGGGTAGGTAGAAGTGACAAACCGTACTTTGCTTAAGATAATCAAAGCTCGGCTTGAGGGAACAAAGAGAGCTTGGGTAGACGAATTGTCCAGTGTCCTGTGGCTGTATAGAACAACAGTCAAAACTCCAATAGGTGAGACTCCTTTCAACTTGACATTCGGGACCGAAGCCGTCATACCAGTAGAAGTTGGACTTGCTACTTTCAGAGCCACAACGTTTAACAAATCATGGAATGAGGAAGAATTGAAAGTCAATCTTGATCTGCTTGATGAGTTGAAGGAAAATGCCTGTACAAGAATGGCTAGGTACCATAATTGAGTTGCAGGATATTACAACAGCAAAGTGAAAGCCAAAAAGTTCGAAGAGGGTGACTTAGTCATAAGAAAAGTCTCCCAAGCTACCAAAGACCCAACACAAGAAAAATTGGGCCCGAACTAGGAAGGACCCTACAGAGTCAAAAGCTACACTTGAGAAGGAAGTTATCATCTGATAAACATGGATGGGATAGATCTGCCTCGTCCATGGAATGTTGAACATCTGAGGAAATACTACTAGTAAGCATTTCCTTGTTTTTTCTTGCCTTTGAGCTTTATTTCCATTTTTTGTATTTCATTCAAAGAATAAAGGTCCTTTCCAAACAAGAGACCTTGAATAAAAATATCCTGAAATTTCTCTTCCAAATAAATTAAGTCATTTGTCCTGATAACGTGTTGATCATTCTGATGCACAACGATCATGCAAACAAAAGACAAATTGCCTTGCTATGTGCAGCAATCACACATGTAAGACGAATTGCCCTGCTATGTGCAGCAATTGCAAACAAAAGACGAATTTCCCTACTATGTGCATCAATCATACATATAAGACTAATTGCCCTACTATGTGTAGTAATTGCAAACTAAAGATGAATTGCCCTGCCACATGCAGCAATCAAAAAATAAAGGGACAATTATCCTACGATATGCAGCAACCGCATCAATCATCCAACATGGGACTTCATAAAAAGAACTTTCCTACAGTACATAGCAATGACAAACGAAGAAAATATATTACCGAAATTTCACAAGGTTCAGGTAAGAAATAGATCTCGTACGCAAAAGGAGAACATCTAATGACAACAAAGTCTTAGAAACAGAGGGAGGCAACAATAATGCCTTATTCCTAAAACATATGGGCCCAAAAGAAAGGAAAAAATAAAAATACTATTTTATGCCCAAAACATCTGGACCCAAGAAATAGGAAAAGTTTTTTCTTTGCTCAAAAAACATGTGTGCCTAAGAAGATAAAAATATATGCCTACTCCACATTAGCATCACTTGTAACAGGAACAGTACTTCCAACATCAACTTCAATACTTCTGACCTCCATTTCAGTATTCACAGCAACTGCACTAACTGGCACAACCTCCGTAGCCACCATCTCCTTTTCAATCTCCTTAATGTCCAACGAAGAGAAATTCAAGTCAGGATGGTGTTTGATGAGATACTTTTGAAGAAGCTCGAACCCATTAGCATACTCCTCTATCATCCTATTTGCCTATTCATCAAACACTTTAAAGTTCTTTACAGCCTCTTCCACCTCTTTCTTCGCCTTCTCCAAATAGTCGTCCTTCTGAACACTTAAAGTTTTCTCTATAATTAAGTCAGCCTGGGCCGTCTTCAACTGCTTCCCCATTTCAACACTTTTAGCAGCCATTTTCTTCACACTCTCCTTTAAAGAAGAGTTCTCAACAGAAAGGTTCTTAATCCTAGTTTGCACTAAAGCCAATTTTTATTCCATGTCTAGGTAATTAGTTGTCAGGTACATAGACTCAACCAAAATCTAGAAGAAAGAAGGTTTCTTTAAAAAAGAAAAAAGAAAAAGAGAGAGGAATCAATATGAACAAGAAAGAAATGGTTATTGAAAATGAACCTGAACATTTTTTTGGAGACGCTGGGTAACCAAGTCATGGGACTCAATAGACGAAAAATGCCTCAGCTCGTCTGTTGAGATTACATCATGAGCCCTAACCACGGCCAAACTAGGGTCTTTCCAGAAGTCAAAGATGAACTTTTCCTTATCTCAGCCTTTGAAAGATCGAATAGAAGGTGTGAGTTCTTCAACAAACACTGTTGGAGAGGACGAAAGAACTTCAGAAACTTTTTGAACAGCAGAAGGAATAAGTGGTTTCTCTAAATCACCACCTTTCTTTAAAAAGTGCCTCTTACTCTGAAGACTGCCTCCAGGTTGGGCCTCCTCACCTTCCTTTTGCTTGAGCTCCGCATACCAAGCTTTGTTAAACCTAGTAGTCATCCTTGCATAACGAAAAACATCAAAGAACAAACACCACACATACGCTTTAAAAAAAAGGGGGAACATAGACTAACTCCTTTTGTTCGTCTCGAGACGCTGCAAAACACCACCGGAAGGCTACGGTCCAAGAAAGTGAAGGGATAAGTTGTTGGGACTAATCAAATCGTCAAAATCTTTCACCTCAACAACATACTCTAAAACCCATTTTAGACGATCTTTGTAGCAACTCTTCAAATGAGGACGAGTTTTCACTAAAAAAAAAAAAAAAACGTATAACCAAATTGTTATAAGCATATTACAAAAGAAGCAAAAGAGGGGAGCATAGAAAGATGCACCAGACATCCGGATACCCCATTGATGAAGAAACCTGGGAGCTTCATCTAGGTTCTCATTTGGAAGAATTTCCCAACCTTCACCCGAAACGAAGAAAAAACGTTGTTTCCAATCTCAATAAGAGGAAGGAGACTCCAAAACAATTTTTAGCTTTCTATCCCAAGGCCTAAACTCCCAATAACCCTTGAGTTTTGACTCCATCAAACGACACAAATAGAAAAACTCATCCACCGCAATAAAATCTCCGTCATTCACCGTAGATCAAATCACCATACAACACACCATTGTCCTCCAAGCATTTGGAATGAGTTGTCCCAAAGCAATTTTTCAAACAAGAAAGAACTTCTCTATAGAATGGGTGGATGGGAAAACACAACCCACACTAGAAATATGATTCGTAGAAGCATACTTCCTCGGGAAGAAAGGTACAAGCCCTTTCGTCTACCTCAAGAAACCTAATTAAAGCCAAAGGGGGAAACTGGTACTTATCAACAATCCTATCTCTTAGTTTTTTCATAATCCTTCCTCAAATACCCACACTTTTCTTTCCAAGCTTGAAATGTTAGGAGTAGAGACGAAGCGGTATCCATCTCTTGGGTAACGGTTTTTTCACTAGAAGATAAACTAGTTTCTAAATCGCAAGACCTCACCCCAGCCTCAGACATTACTCTCTTTTCTAAAGATTGAGCGAAACCAACTGAAAAGTGAACTAAAGGATACAACGACAACAAAAGTTCCCTCAAAGGAGTTTCTCGAGTAACATATACACCCACTTGAGGTTTTCTTCTATCAGAAGTTTGAAGAAAAAAGCATAATCGAGTAAAGAAAAAAGAAATTGAAGGGGATCAAGCCAGACAAGAGAATAATCAACCATTAATGACTGAGAAGAAGAAGGAACTCTATTTGAACTCGAGGAGTACAATGCTCGGAATTAAAAACCAAACGAATGAGTAAAGAAAGAAAGAGAAATGGAAGTTTAAAGGGCAGACAAAAAATCAGGACGCAGGAAGATCGTAAATTCCCAATGCAGGAACAACCAATCAAAGCATGTGGCAGAAATTCGACCAAAAAAGTCGCGCCTCATAAATGTGACAAGAACGGAATCCAAAGCGACATGGACGAACAAAATTCATTCCTACAAATTGTCTCCTTCTGGAAGAACAATTTCGGAATGAGGGGGCAACTAATGAACTGGGATATGATTCGTCCAAACAACCATAAATGAACATTAATGCTAATTTATGGGCACTAGTAACTAACAGAACCTCCAGCAAGTTTTGTAACTGACGATCATTAAAGGTGACCTATTTAATCACCTAATGCGTTACAAAGGTAGTAAAGCTCAATTAATGACATAATGAAAGCAGGTTACAAGGTCTAGCTCCTATAAAAGGAATCATACAAATAAAGGAAAGGTATGCACAAAAGACACTTGAAAAACCCAAAAGAAGCTCTAATTACTTTATTATCAGCTGTCATTCTGACTTTATCATCGAAGGGTTTTAAGGAAACAACCTACTGGTGTTTTCTCCACCAAAATCTCTCTTCTGTTTTGTAGGCACACATAGAAGACATTGGTTCCGTTGGACGAACAACATACTGACTATTTCAGGCATCATCAGGATTCATCGTAGACACCAAAAATTTGAGTATATGAATATACATCAAACCCTTAATCAAACTTATCTAACTCTTAAGGTCCATTTTGTTGGAGGGATGGAAAAGTGTGATAATAGAAATGGGCTGAGGATGTAAAAATGGAAGGATGAAAAAGAGTTTAGTTCTCTCATGGTGTTTGGTTGGGTGGGTGGAAAAGTGGAGGAACAGAAAACTCTTTTATTTGATTAAGGAGAAAAGTGAGAGAATGGAAAATGTAGCTTATATAAAATTGCTTTCATATCCTTATTACATTAAAAGAGAAAAACTTTACTTATTAAGTTATCAATTAAAATTATTTAAATGACATCTTATAAAAATTAACACATATTGTAGTGTTTTATTCTTCTTTGATATTATACTTATTTTTTATAAAACAATGAGAAAAAAGGGCACAGATTGAACGCTGAAAAAAAAAATCTTGAGAACAGAAAAGAACAATACAACACAATAGAAAGACAGAAAAAAGACGAGAAGAAGGAAAATAATTAAATAAAAGAGAGAGATAATACTACAATTGAGGGTAAAAGCAAAATCACTCATATTTTCTTTAAATTTGGGGAAATTGTTGGTGGGCTCAAGAGAAAACTGTCGGGTCCCACTGTTTTCTTCAATTTTCTATCCCCAAATCATTTCAATCAAATACCCCTTTCAATCAAAATTTCTCTTATTTTCTTTCTTTTATTTTTTATCCTCCACTTTTCACTCCAGCCAATCAGATCCTTAATATATGGCTCACTTGGAAGAAATTCTTGATGGGTTAATGCCACTTAATCATAAGGAGGCTCTGGTAGAATATATAACATATATAATGTAATATGTTAATTGATCGGCAGTCTAGGGCATGCTCATCAGATTGCCCGAGCTCAGCTTAATAAGTTAATAATGACACTCACACTTTAGCTTCGCATGTTTAAGATTGTGTTATTTATATATATATATATATATAAGAAAAAAAAAAAAAGGCCATTAATAAACTACACCTGAGCTCGTCAAATGTAGCCCCCAACTTCGAGTTGAATTTATATGGTTACAACCGCTTTGATTACAGAGCCCCATAGGCCATATGGTTCCAACCGCTACGAGTACAGGCTGGACCCTTTGATAGCTACATTTGCGGACACGACTAGTATATGATAAAGCTAGAGATAGGTATTTTTCATTTTCACTACAGTTTTCTAAATTTGAATAAGACAGTAAAAAAATGTCTAATTCCATGAAACTATTGTCATCACAATAATTATATTAAGAGATATAATACTGCAACTATGAATTATATGTCAGAATATTGATTAAATAATTAAATTTATTATTTTTTAATAATTTAAATTTTTAGCATAATTAGTAATTTTTCAAAATATTGCTCAAAAATATATATATATATATATATATATATATATATATCGAAGCAAATGGTTTTGACTTCAAACTAGTCTAACTAGGTCTCTACTCTGACTCCAATTTAAAAAGTTAAAAATTTCACCTATTAGGTCCCCTTTATTAAGGAAAGTTTGCTTTTGGAGCAATTGTCAATTGATAATTTATCATAATAATAAAAAATTGCAACCTATAAATCTAATTTCATGCCAAAGTACCCACATCTTTTTATTTTATTTTTTAAGCTCAGGCGGCATGGATTTCTAACCATATAAATCTGTGGAAATATTTAGTTCAAATTTTCATCAGTACTCCCAAAAGGCGAATCTTAAATCTCTTGTTTTATTTGGAATGATTTTTTTGAGGCTGTTACATTTTTCATTTCTAAATGCTTATCGTATAATTTAAAAAGAAGAAGACATACAGTTTTATCCACTAGTTCTTCCTCAAAGCATTGGGAAAAAGAATGTAATTTTCATGGGGACGACTGATTCACCTCTATTCCAGAATCCAGATAGGTCACCATCGCAGTCCACTTGTAGTTTGTCTCGCAAATTCTAATGATTGGTGTTTGGTAACGGTCACATTTTCATACAACTCATTTTTCATTTTGTATCCTCTCAAAAAAAAAAATATATATATATATATATATTTATTGCATTTTGTATATAATGATTTAACAATTTATACGTTCTAGTTAACATGTTGCAGGGCGGATTATCTACTATATCCTCTAATTACTATTGGTTTGATTATGTGATCTGGTAAGATGGTTTCAAACACAATAAAGTTACAAACGTTTATAGTTAAAATGTTCACAAAAGAATATGGTGTCATTGTATGTGTATATGATTTATAAAAAAAAAAAAAAACTAATTTATAAGATATACATGGCACCAAAAATTAAAATGAAAGATCTTAATAAAGTGGATATTATTTTGAAAATTTAAGAATTGAAATATAGTGGAGGCAACACTACAAAAAAGGGGTCTATAGCCGCGTTTCAAAAATGCGGCCATAGACCCCAAAAACGCAACTATAGGATATAGCCGCGTTTACAAACTAGGCCTAAGCATCGCAGCAATAGGCTGAGACCTATAGCTACGTTTTTGAAAAACATGACTATAGGCCAGCTTTGAGTTGCGTTTATAACTGTAGTTATAGCTTTGGGCGTCGAGCTGTGTGGCACAGAGCACGACAGTGAGATTAAGGATCGAGAGCTACGTTGAGAGTGAGCTGAGAGGTTTTTTCAATTTAGGGTTTTTTTCGTTGTTATGTTGAATTGAGGGTTTTTTTATTTTTTATAACAACCTAGAGCTGCGTTTTATAAAATGTAGCTCTGTACGTGTTTAAGCTGCGTTTAATGAAACGTGGCTCTGTAAATTTTAAGCCGCGTTTAATAAATGCAGCTTCAATTCACGATTAAGCCGCGTTTCATAAAACGCAACTCAGTTCAGCCGTTTAAGCTACGTTCAATAAACGCAGCTTTGGGATATATTGAAAAAAAAAAAAAAAAAATCCGCAAATGGGTCTTTAGCCGCGTTTTTAAAAACGCGGCTTCAGCCCTACCCAACTAAATGTAGCTTCAACAGCATAAAATGCGGCTTCAGGGCTGGTCTATAGCCGCATTTAGTAAACGCGACTATAGCTCCAATGGTGGAGCCATGTTTTTCATAAACACGACTCAAGTCTCATCTGTAGCCACGTTTTAGCTTAAAAATGTGTTTTTTTGTAGTGCAAGGTGCCTACTGCAGGAAGAGTAAACAACTTGAGTATGCTAATGCTATAGGTAACATGATGTATATCAAGCATTGTACTAGACCAACTAAATGCAGCTTCAACAGCATAAAATGCGGCTTCAGGGCTGGTCTATAGCCGCATTTAGTAAATGCAGCTATAGCTCTAGTGGTGGAGCCGTGTTTTTCATAAACGCGGCTCAAAGTCTCATCTGTAGCCGCATTTTACAAAAACGCGCCTTAAAAATGCGTTTTTTTGTAGTGCAAGGTGCCTACTGCAGGAAGAGTAAACAACTTGAGTATGCTAATGCTATAGGTAACATGATGTATATCAAGCATTGTACTAGACCAAGTATAACATTAGCAGTATCTAGACTTTCGAGGTATATATGTAATTTGAGTATTGATTATTGAAAAGAAATTGGTTAAGTTCTTGGTTATCTTAAGAAAACTATAAATTTAGAACTCCTTTATTTTCAGTTTCTAGCATGTTATTGGAAGGGTATTCTAATGCAAGGGTGATAATAAATCAACTTCTGGTTGGATATTCACTCTTAGTGAGATTGTCATTTTGTGGGCATCAAAGAATCAAATGTGTTTATCTCACTCCACAATGTAATATGAGTTTATAACATTGGCAGCAACAAGCAAAGGCTGAATGGCTAAGGAACATGATGTCAGATATGGATTGTGATATAGCCAACGCAAAAACCATTTCCGTGTAGTGCAATAGTGAAGCCACAGTGTCTAGAGTATACAACAAATTGTATAATTGAAAGTCTAGACATATAATTTTAAGACATCAGTACATAATGCAATTGTATAGGGGTTATATCAATTGCAAACACTAAGTCAAGTGATAACTTGTTGGAGCCTTTTGCCAAAGGTTTGTCTCAAGAATTGGTAAAGGTAATATCCATTGGAATGAAACTAAAACCAAAATCACCAATAAAGAGAACCTAACCTCAAATATTAGATGCAATGTAAAGAGTTTTAGAAGAAGTTGTAGATAACTAGTTAGTTGAGCACTAAACTTTTAAAGTTTCATTCAAGATGAATTAGTGATGACTATTATGTTGGGAGAACGAATTTTATACTCTTAATGAAGTAGTATATATAGTTAAATGTTTGTGTAACAGACAATAAACAGGAACTCAAACTATATGAACATAGAAACGTTTCCACTTCTAAACAAGAGAAAAATTTTCTCTTCTATAATGTTTATCAATCCGAGTAGCACAAGGACATAATAGTGCTAACAAAGTTATGATTTTTTAGTGTCTATAGGTTGCTTTCATGTACGTGTTTTCTTTGATTTTTTTTTTTTTTTTAAGAATACTAAGTATTTTAACATAGGAGCACGGAGAGATGGGAGAAAGTATTAAAGAAACTGATAATGGTGTATATCCAAAAGGGCCTAACTCTTGGATACACACTCTTAGGCTTGACAGTGGTGTTTTCTTTGAATTGGTGGCAAAGAGTTTTGGAAAATCTTAGACCACATTAAATTCTTGGAGTCTTGAGATTAATACGCTAAGGAGAGGTTAGTTGAAAGACACAATAAATAATGGATGACAGAGTACAACTAAATTAGATATGGATATTACAATCTTGGTGGGGGAATGTGTATATATATATATATATATGTATGTATATACACGTAGGTCATAATATGTGAAGGGTCCTACTTTACAAGTTTTTTTTTAGAGAGTTTCAACATATGACGTTTATTCTTGATGATAACTCTTTATCATCAGACCAAGAAACAAATCAGTTTTTGGTGTAGGTGAGGATTGAACCTCAAATCTTTTATTCAACCATCAGAGATTTTACCAATTAAACTAACTAGAACCCATACTTTAAAAGTTGAAGAGTGGAGAATTTATTAATAGTAAAAATAAAATTGAGTATAAGAATCTCACTCAAGCAATATTGAAGTTTGCTCAATTAAGTGAGAGGCGAGGGGCATGTGAACTTTCTATCTAACTTTTACATCATGTATTGAAGAGTTTGCACGAGTGAGTTGTGTTTTCGCTTGAATAAGATACGTACATAAAGCCCTTTTAATGCAAAATTTCTAAAAAACATGGGAACTAAATTTGTCTGTGTCCCTAAAGGCTAGTTAAAACCATAGCAACATTTTAGAGTGTGTCCTAACATAGATAAGCGATCTTTTAAAGGTGACTTTTCATTGGTAATTCTTCATTGTGAATATATTAATATCCATATTCATTTTTACATAGATTTTGCACACCATATATATAAATTTAAAGAATTCTCAAAGTTTTCTACTTTAAATATCTTTGCTTAGTTATATCCAAGAAATAATTTGCCTGCAGCTCATTAGCAAACTCATTCGAGTTGCAGCAAATATCATGTTAAAGAAAATTATCATTTTGTACCTCTAAGCCTCTTTGTTCTTTGTTCTTTCCATTGATAGCCTCTAAATTCCCAATAGGGTGTAGGATAGTAAATGAACCAAACTTTTTATAAACAACTTAGGCTCAGCTTGAGAAAAAGCTCATTTATGTTCATTTCTTCAGCAAGCAAGCCAAGCTCAAGCCCAAGTTTAGGTTCAAATATTAAATTAGCCAAGCTCAAACATAATAATGTGTATGAATGTGGATGCCTTTTCACGCTATTGGGCTGACTTTTTGCAGAGGATAGGGAAGTTGGGTCAGGCTCTCTCCGCGGGATTCTCCTGGAATCATTCTGTGCACAAGACCAAACACTCCAAACAAAGAGAAATATATATATATATATATATATATATATATGATAACAACAGATTAACTGTTAGTCCAAGAATGTTAGCAGCATAAATAAATAGTAATAACAGCAAACATAATAACAAAAATAAAAGGGTTCTCCGCAAGATATATACTAAAAAGAGCCCAAACTCCAACTTACTTACGCTTATTACCTACAAGGCCATAAAGTTATGTAGTTTGGATAATGGTTCAAAGTAGCTATCCTCTTGATTGAGATAACAGAGAGTATGGTTTTGTATGAAAAAGAGAAAAGGTTGCCTAGTGATGCATGTTAGGTCTGCCATGTATACTCTACTCTCTCAACTCTCTATTCTCTCTTACGTTTCACTTCCTTTTCCTCTTTCTCTCTTCTTTCACTTTCATCTTACTATTCTAATTCCCTTAGGTACTGTGCTCTTCACACCATTGTTGATGTTTCTCTCCGTTGTCTCATGATTGTTGTGTTATCCTTTTCATTGTGTTGTTCTCTCATTCTTGTTGTCATCCCTCTTCTCATGATCGTTGTGTTGTCTCTCTTGTCATGTCCCTATATTCATGGGTACTGTTCCTTTTATACTCAATATCAATCCTAGGTGATTTCCCTTTTCTATCCTTGCTTTCCACAAACATTTTGTACGTTGCAAGCATTCAGCCAATACCCATAACATGCCATGCTAGTCGTGTGCAGATGGTTTCACTCCACTACCTTCTAGCCGCTAGTAGTGGGTTTAATCCCACTACTTCCTTAGCAATGAACATCTTTCCATTTTTGGGCAAAAGCCAATCCGGCCACAATATCACTATTTTTTTTTTCCTTTTAACTGCAAACCATCATTAATCTCTCTTGTCCTCACTCTCTAACATGCATCAGATGGTTCCTATCAATTTCAACTGCAAACCATCATTAATCTCTCTTGTCCTCACTCTCCAACATGCATCAGATGGTTCCCATCAATTTCCTACCCATTTTCATAAGTATGCTTTCCCATCAAAGCATCTCCCAAAAGGGGTCTTGGCAGGATACCAAAACTAGGTCTTCTCCCCCCCCCCCCCCCCGCCACCCACCAAACCACATCCTCTTCAGTCGTGGGCCCTGCCTCCCTTGCATTGGCTAGGTTACAAGTTGACAGGGCTTTAGCTGCTCCACTTCCTATTCTTTGGCTTCTTCCTCTTCATGCATTTCTGCTACCTTTGATTTTGTCTTGTTTCTCATTCACGCGTTTCTTGCCGCTATGGCTTTGTCTTATTTCTCCTTCATTTGTTTCTTGCTGCTATGGTTTTGTCTTGTTTCTTCGTGCATTTCCTACCGCTGTGGCTTTACATGATTTCACCTTTCTTTACTTCTACAAAATCAAAATTCATCCTTATCCCCTTATACAAGGGCATTATGGACTTTCTACCATATATTAGGTTGGGCTTGCTAACCCATTTTGCTTTCTCTTCTCTTCATTTATTCACTACATTAGGTTAGGCATGCTGACCCTTTTACTTTCTTTTTTCTTTTTCTTTTTTTTCTCTTCATTTATTTTGCTTGGCCTCACTTATTGGGTTCCATTTTGCTTCTCTACCTTTGGGTTTTTCTTACTCTTCAAGAAGGGCATCCTATTACACCACTCCCAAAAGGGGCCTGTGGGCCTACCTTTGGGCTTTATTTTGTTTCTTTAAATACTCTTCTTTTTTAGGCTATTACTTGGACCTTATTTGTGCATTCTCTTCTCTTTGGGCCTTTGTAATATAGCCTGATTACTATCTCTTTGCTCATACCCTAACCCATCTCTTGGGGCGTTCTTGGGCTTTTCTCCTGATGGGCTCTTGGATAAAAATTTGCAAAAACGAGTATCAACAATGAATAAGCTCTTGAACATAAGACTTGATTTTACTATACATAATATTATGTTTTTATATGTATATTTTTCTTAAAATATACTTAGGTAGACTTGAATTGGATTGTGTAAGTTTGTGAATATGATATCAAATTACTATTTGTAGTTTATTGATTTGTGAAGGAGTAAAAAACTTTAGTCATGATTTTACTATATGTGGGAAAAGAATAAGTTTAACTAAAAAATTCATGAACAAGCTCAACAAGAAAATGAACCAAGTTGAACATGCAATCTTATATGGTAACGAGCTTGAACTTGACTCATGTTCGAAATAAAATTAAATAAAACATTTTTAACAATTAATAATTTTCCTGACTCAATCACTAGAGTGAGGGTTAGGGTGGCAACATTGAGAGGAAAAGAGTAGGAGAAAAAGAGAATGAGAAATCAAAGTGCAGGAATCTGGAAAGGATTTGGGATTAGGACATTAAAAGCGTAATAACATGTGGGTGACACTTCTAACCTTTTATGCAACCTTAACAAATGCCCAATAAATAATGTCACAATTTTTTATACAAATATAATAGAATTTCAACTTATAACATTCACTCCATTTAATTGTTTTTTATCATTAGACTAATTTACTAATTAGCTTTGGTGAAGGTTTACTAGTTGACCTAACTGAAACCCACATAGTGCCACATTTAAGTAAAAGAAATTTTCATAAATAGGAATAAGACTATACATATTTTTTGGTTGGTGTAAATTGATTAGTATCAAAAAATAATTGACCAAAATTGGATTCTCAGTTAAATGCTTCACCCCCCGGCCCCTCATTCACAAACAATGAGTTCATATTGTTAATGTTCTTATAAATGCTTTTCTTTTTCTTCCCCTTACGCCCTCTTCTCTTAAGGGGAGGGATCTGTACTTTTTGGCTTAATTACAAATCAGGAGTCCCAAACTAGTATATTAAGGAGCTAGTAAGAATAGGATTAGACAATAAAGTACGTCCTAAATTAAGAATTGCACAAAGTAAAGAGGCACTAGAGAAGGCTCGTTAAGAAGCATATATAGGGGATCATTGACAAATTCAAGTTTTGTGATTCATATTAAACAAACTTAATTAAGAAAGTTTATTAACTAGAACTCCACCTAATTCACTTCAAATTTAATTAAACAAGCTGGCCTAATGCTCCATTGTGCTATATTTTCTCTTTAAGTAAAGGTCAAACTCTTGAGACTAATCATTGGATTTTTCAATTTCAAAGACAATATTTAGCTTCTCATGATATATAGTACTAAAAGAGCATACTAACGATATGAAAAGTTGATATTATTGATCATGTTAATTTGTCATTGTCGATAAATTTGAATTATCAATCAAGGTGTGAGAGGCTGGAACTGGAACTCTCAAAAGAGGATTCATGGAATCTCTTTCGGTTAATTAACTATGAAGTTACCACTTATTTTTTTATGTACAAAAAATAAGAAAAACTAAAAATGAAAAATGGAATGGTCATTGAATGTTCATCATATCAAGAATATTACAGTTGGTAGAAAATTACATTGTCTTGGTCCTAATTACACCCTAAGTAAAAATTACAAAGCTTTGATCTTAACACATTCTACCAAAATAAAAATTATAAAACAACAACCTACGAACCAAATCTCTAGATTTGGGGACTAGGTTACAAAGTGAGAAGGTGTTAGGTAGTCATTCTACCCAGAAAAGTTTGGTCTATAATGACATGCAATTGTTAGCTTCTAGAACTTTTTTTTTTTTTTTTTATAGAGAATTTCAACATATGGCGTCTACTCCTGATAATAGCTCTTTATCATCAGACCAAGACACCAATCAGTTTTTGGTGTAGACGGGGATTGAACCCCAGATTTCTTATATAACCATCAGAAATTTTACCAGTTGAGCTAATTGGAACCCACGCTTCTAGATCCCATTTAGAATTCATAGATCTACACCTTACGCCATGCAAAAAGATTTAAACTTTATAAAAATAAATGATTTTTAGAAGAAAGTTCAAATCTGATTTTTTAACAAAGAAAAAGAATCATTTTATGAAAAAAAAAAAATCAGATCTGATTTTTATTATGAAAGAGAATGTCATTTTTATGAGAAAGATTTAGATCTGATTTTTATTATATGAAAAATGATGCTTTAGGTGAAAAAGATTCAAATATGATTTTTATAACATGAAAAACAATGAACGGATGAAAAATATTCAGATCTGATTTTTATAATATGAAAAACAATGAGTTTAAAAGATAAAATTTAGATTTGGTTTTTATTGAGAAAACATGAACGAGCTTTAGAAATAAATTTTAGATCTAATCTATATGATGAAAAAATGAATGGATTTTGGAAATAAATTTCAGATTTGATTTTTATGGTGAAAACATGAATGGATTTTAGAAAAAAATTTCAGAGCTGATTTTTATTATGAAAACATGAATGGATTTTGGAAATAAATTTCAAAACTAGTTTTTGTGATAGAAAACATGTTTTGTGCATGAAACAATGGTAGATCTGAGATTCTAAATAGAAAATACTGTGGGTGTCTTTTTGTGCTATTGGGTTAAGGCTTTCTATATGGGGTAAGGAAGTTGGGCCTGGCTCTCTCCATGGTATTTCCTTAGAACTAGTCTATACACAAGACCAAACACTCCAAAAAAAAGAGAAATATATATATATATATATATATATATGTATGTATATGTATGTAATAACAACAGAATAACTGTTAGTCTGAAAATGTTAGTAGTTGAAATAAATAGTAATAACAACAAACATAATAACAAAAGTAAAAGGGTTCTCCGCAGGATTTATACTAAAAAGAGCCAAAACTCCAACTCACTTAACCTTATTACCCTACAAGCCCATAAGTTATGTAGTTTGGAGAATGGGTCAGAATAGCTATTCTCTTGATTGAGATGATAGAGAGTATCGTTTTGTATTAGGGAGGGAAAAGGTTACCTAGTGATGCATGTTAGGTTTGCCATGTATACTCTACTTTCTCAGCTCTCTATTTTGTTTTACATTTCACTTTCTTTTCCTTTTTCTCTCTTCTTTCACTTTCAACTTCCTGTTCTAATTCTCTTGGCTACTGTGTTCTCCTTGTTATCATGCGTCCTTCTTTTAGTTCTATCTATCTTGTCCCCATATTCATGGTTACTATTCCTTTTGTAAAGTTGTAATTTACAACTATGTGTTTTGTTGGCTTTCATTCCATGCCAAATTTGATTGTAATTATGTTCAATTTTTTGTATCCTGTATTTCATGTGGGATTTATTCGTAAGGGTTGTGTGTGAGAGAGAGAGAAAGAGTGTGAAAACTCAAGGCATTGAAGACTGAAGTGTTTTCGCGGGTAGCTCACGAGTAAGCATCCCACGAAGTGATGCATGTGCCCTGCACATGATTGGAATGTGAAGAGTCAGGACAGGATGGAGACAACTGTGTTTCGCGAATGTCTCGAAGGTAAGGCCTTCCCGCGAGATACCCGCAAAACATTCTGTTTTGCCAGACTGTCATTTCTGATACACACTTTTTGTACCTACACTATATATACCCACATTACCCATAGATATTGAGGAGTGCTTCAAAGGGAAAACCCTAGCCGCAAACCTTAAAAGTTAGAGATTGTTATACCCACAATTCTCTACACATTTGCTTGTGGATTTTTCTCAACTCCTACTTCTCCATTTCCATACCATTGAGAGGTTGATAGCCCAAACACTTACCACACCCTTTCAAAGTGTTCAGTGAGGTTTTGGTGCTATTGGGAAGCATTAGAAGAAGCTAGGCTTTGGCGGATGCAATCGGGCGTATTGCGGGATCCAGAGAGCTAGACAAGGCATGGTTTCGAGAAGCCTTGTTGGAGTAGGAGTTTGGAGGGCTTAGATGCATCGAGAAGATTAGGCTTGGAGGGTCTCTTACTAACCCATGTATCCCAGCTGATTGTCTAGTGGATCGATTACCGCTTGGAGGGTGGCGAAGAGGTTTTTCGCCGAGTTCTTTAGTTTCCTCTTCGATAACACATCAGCGTGTTATCTTGTGTTTGCATTCTTCTTCCCTACTCTTTTACCTTTCATTTTACTGTTGTGTTATAATGATTATGGGTTAGAGTATTTTACTTGTTTATCCGCTCGCATTTACTCTATTTCGCACTTAGTATAAGTTAGAGTAAAATCAATCGAGCCGTAACTTTAATTTGAGGGTCTAAATAGCTCTTGTGTTTTAACACATTTTTGAGCATTCACCTTTTATACCCAAGATCAAGCCTAGGTGATTTCCCTTCTTTACCCTTGTTTTCACCAACTATTTTGTCTGCTATAGGCATTTAGTCAACACCCACAATGTATCGTCCTAACCGTGTGCAGGTGGGTTCAATTCCACTACCTTTTGGCCACTAGAAGTGGGTTTAGTCCCACTACTTGCTTGGTGACAAACTTCTTTCCACTTTGGGTAAAAGCCAATCTAGCCACAATACCACTATCTCTCTCTTTCCCCTAATGACAAAACCTCATTAATCTCTCTTATCCTCATGCAAAGAATTGAGATTTTCATGTTAAGCATGTAAATAAATAATATTAAAAAAATATCTAAGAACAAACACACAAGCATTCAGATCTACATTTTTGCATGCAAAGAATCAAAATTTAAGAATAAGCATGCATAAAAATAAAACACAAGCTATGCCTGCACATATGAATCAAATCAAAGGGAGATTTCCATAGAAATAAGAGATAAGAGATATCCCCAACCTCTAAGAAAAATACATTAAAATAGAAGAAATACTTGAAGGGAGAGTTCTACGAAAAATTCTAGTCTAGTGAAGATCAGAAATTTAAGAGAGCTTCAATGAGTTCTTCTACGTTAAAGGGAAAAAGGGTTGCGGAATAATGGATAAGAAGCTGAATTTTCAGATCTGAAAACGTTCTAGTGTTTTGGCCATCTCTCTACTCAAAAATTGGATTGAGGTGAAATTTGGACAGCCGAATGAAAATTTAATTTCCTACAATTTTGCCAGAAATAGCCTAGTACGAATTCTAACGTTTACTGTGCCAAAATCGTCCTGCAACGTGAGTCTGAAACTACTCCTTAATTAGCTTGTTTTTTAAGTGGTTTCAAGCCTAAAACTGTATTTGGATGAATTTTTAATGTATTTTCATGATAAAGCATATTCCAAAGTGATAATTAGGATTTTAAAAATAATTTTCTTGAAGATAATTACTTTAAAATCCTATTATCTGACAATCTTGAAATCTTATTAGCTTACTTATTTTAATCTCATGCAACAAACTATTTTTTAAGACAAAGGGTCTATTTGGATAGAACTTATTTTGCTGAAACTGAAAACTTATTGCTGAAAACACTGTAGCAATTAAGTGGAAAAAACGCAGATGAAAGAAACCAAACGCGGGTACTGTAGCGAAACTGAAAACACTGTAGCATATAAATACCAAAATTAAACCCTTTTTCCCTTTCCTTCATTCACTCTTCTCCGGACCCTAGCTAACGCCTCAGGAGAGTTCCACGCCCACCAAAGAAGACCTGTATCGGTCCAACACCGGCGAAGAGCTTAGGTGAGAAATCCAATTACTAAAGAAGAGCACCCCAGTCCGACGCCGGCGTGTACTCTTCTTTCAAAACAGGGATATCGCATCAGAACTTCCGAATGTCCCTTCTTACGCTGCTATTCGTAATTTCTCATCATCTGAAACCAAAACCTCCTTGATCTCCCAATTTCAATTTCAACATTCTAAACCAAAACCCTCTTTCTCAAACACTTTCACTTTCAAACCACCTCATAACCCTAATCTCTCTTTCACATCAACTGGGTTTAGGTTCTTCTCTTCTGTCAACAATGCTAACTTCGCCAGAAAGGTCTTCGACAAGCCCGCCACAGCTCTCTCTTCCGCTTTCTCTCGCTACTGCCAGGCCATTGGTTTGCAATTTGAGGCTCTCTTTAAGAGAAACTCTCTCTTTCTCTTTGGGGCCACTGTCGTTTTACTCTGTGCTTTGCTCTGGAGGATTATGTTCGGCATAGCTAATACCTTCGTTGGCCTCTCCAAAGGCATGGCCAAGTATGGCTTTCTCGCCCTCTCTTCTGCTATCGTCGCTTTTGCTGTAAGTTCCTTTTTCTTTTTCTTTTAAATCTGTATCTCTACACTAGACTCTAGAGATATCAAATCAATATTCATAGACTCACAGCCATAGCCCACCTGACCCATTCCTTCTTCCCCACAAAGCTCTTGAAACTTGTGAGGTAATGAATTACACAATCCCATTAGCTGAGTTATTATTTTTTGGGTATGTGTTTATAATTTACACAATCTCAGGTGTCAAGAAATAAAAAGCACCTAAAAGCTTGTTAGCTGATTTTTTTTTTTTTTTTCGTAACATCCAGAGGAAATTTTTGGGTCAGATTGGCCTAATCTGGGTCAGATGACACTTTTTTTATTATTATTTTTTTTTTATTGCTGTACTTCGGATTGGAATCCATGGATTCCTTGAGTGCCTACTTTTATTATTTTGTTTCCAAGAAGCAGCCCTATGTAGAAAATTTTACTCTCATACAGATTTGGCAATTGCAATTCAGTCATGCTTTTAACAATTTTGCAACTGTCAACTGGCATGACAAGTTTTTTTTTTTTTACTACAAAAAATTAGCATTCTTCCTTTCCCTTTTGATTGCGAATGGCATCATAACTGAGCTGAATTGTCAGCTGGGGGTTTGCATGTGTTATTGTCTTACCAGCAAAATTATGAACTTGTTTGATATCAGTAGTTGATAATGAAATCTGTATATTCTTTTCTAAATCTTGAACATGGACCTTCAAGTTGTGACACAAATAGTTATGGTTACTAATGAAAGCCCTATTTTAATTTCTGATGGTATATGTTTGGATGCAAGGGATTTATGGTTGAAAGTTTAAACCTTTTGCTGTTGATGTATAATTATACCAAGCACAGGGTTTGGGTTTTTGGGTCTTCATTGTTTTTATTTTTTATTTTTTTTAATTATGTTTTAATTATTTGCTGTAAATTTGTTGGTTTTGGTTTTGCTCTTGAAAGCTGGGTTCATGAGAGTACCCCTGTGAAAATGGAAATTATGGGATCTATATCTGTTGTATGAATATGATTTGAAGGAAGTCAAGGGATTAGTCTGTAGCTTGATTATATTGTTGAGATGGCATGGTTGTTGTTGTTGTTGTTGTTGTTGTTTCCTGATGGTGAGTTATTATCAGTCAGAATGATAATTGCACTTACCTTTATAGTTCTAGAAGTATTCTGTTTGGTTCTAGTTATTATCCATAGGTAGGTGTTTTGGTAGAAACATCTTTGCTGAAATGATTACTTTCCTGCTGTTGTGTCAAGGAATTGTTTATGCTGCAAGCAAAAATGCTGTATTGTATTAATTTTTTTCATATGGTGCAGGAAATTGGTGCTTTGTCTTATGGTTTTTCTGATGCTTTTTCTAATGTCATCCCTGCCCGTTTTAACTTTCTTGTGCAGTTAATTCATTGACATGAGTCGTCCACATGACTTAACCCATCCCTTCTTCCGTTTTGGAAATCCTTCCCGAATGATATCACCCAAGGGTTGCAATTTGTCTAAAAGGCTTCTTTTACTGTTGAACAATTTTGAGGAAACCTTGGGTGGGAGGCTGAGAAAGCTTAACCCAACGGACCAGGTTACGAACTCAGCCAAAGGGAAGGTTTTAATGCGTGCTATGTATGGGGTTAAGGTGGAGATGGTATTTATCTACAGTGTCTTTTCTTCACCCTTCTTTGGTTCTGCAATAGAGTTGTTTGATTTGAATGTTGATGACAAAGGGTTTTGTGGGCTCAAGCTTTTACTAGTTTGCAAACTAGCATTAATAGCGAAATTAGAAATTTATATTCAAGTGGAAGATTTACAGTTTTGAAAGAGCTCGAAGCAGTTGATACAAGTGTAAATAAATTGTATCCCATGATCCAAGGTGGTGTGGACCCTATTAAAGTGGAAGCATTCCAGAATTCCGTTTCAGATTTGGCAAGGAGAGCAGAGGGACTTCCATAGGGACTATAGATCTTCTTACAAAGGAAGTTGATGACTTTTTTCATGTAGTTTTAACTAGGCGTGATGCTTTGCTATGTAATGGTACTCTGTGACCCAAAGCTAGGTTGCTACATATGTAGAAAGAGTACAATCTTAATTATATTGAAGCTATACTCTCTCCTGTATACAAACGGGTTTTATGTTTTCTAGTATTGTTTATCTCTTGTTCAAATAAGATTGGGGTCTATTTATAAGTTTCCTGTAATCTTGACATCTACTGTTGCAATACCCATGAGTTTCACGTGTAACGATTATATACAAATGCATACTACAATGGTATTACAATCAAGTTTTGTGAGCCCTCAGTTGTGCTTACCAACAATATAACAAAAAATGGTAATACAATATTGAAGTTTGTGAACTGTCCAATTTGGTCCCCACAAACAAAATTTCCATAATGTCAATGGTATTTTCAACCACACTAAATTTTTATTGTGACAAAAATAATAGTCACCATACTCAGTTCTCGTCCGCACATATCGATGTTGTGATATTGTCACGAACTTGTTTCATCTCAGGTTCGTCCAAGATTGAGATTGCATGTGCCACGGCATCGTAATGACCTCTCTCACTACGTCCAGATGTGCCCCCTGTATATCTGGAACTATTAACATTATTATTTATCTCATGTGCTCTCACGAAATTGTGAAGAACCATTGTAGCAACAATGATTTTCGATTGACTATGTATACTCTTCCCTGGCATATTTCTCAAAATTTTCCATTTATTTTTCCAAACTCCAAAAGTTCGTTCTATGACCGAACAGAGTGACGAATGGAGATAATTAAATCTCTCCTCTAGACGATGCAGCACTTCATAAGGCTGAAATTCGGGGATGTGGTACCTCTCCCCCTTATATGGTGCAAGGAACCCTTTCCGCATAGGGTACCCTGAATCAACAAAATAATACTTTCCTATAGATGAAAACATTTATTACATTAGCATTTTCACTACATTAATACATACTTTAATACTGTAATTAAACTGCATATTTACTAACCAGCTGGAGCTTTTGGAAAGTTGTCACTCTCATTATTGAGACAGCTTAAAAAAATCCTCGTGTCATGCGCTGACCCTTCCCATCCTACACATGCGAATGTGAACTTCATGTCAAAGTCACACACACACATGCAATTTGTTGTGGTGATCCCCTTCCTGTTATAGTACGGGTGTTGCTCCTCATCTGGTATGATCACGGGGATGTGGACCCCATCAATCGCACCAATGCAACCCTAACCAGTGCAACAAAAATCAAATATGAAATTAAATACATGGTATAACCATAAAGATAATTTGAATAAAATCAAGTGAAGATACCAAATTCAGAAAGCACCTTAAAATATGGCCAATATCGACTTGAATGCTGAATATGTTCTGGCACGTCCTGAAATGTACGATCAGCAGGCTTGATAATGTCTGGTGCCATTACGGTGGCTAACAATTTAACTACCGTGGTCACGTGTCGATGCACTGTCTCACCCGAGTGCTGAAATCTTTCTTGTACCCATCTGTTACCCTCGGCATGACCAAGTACCACCAATGTCATTGCCAAAGACTCTTCCAAGCAAATTCTTCTGGTACCGTTATATCCATACTGGCGCAATGTATTACATAGTTGTCCAAACACATGGCTTGACATTCTAAAATTTCTTCGACATTTCTCCTCATTTCCAGTTAATGTATACTATACCCATTCATACCCATTTTGTATATTCGTATGCAATGGTATTTTAGTCATATAGGTCTCCACGTAAAATGCACATGAACACCCTGCTATATATGTTGCGAGTACAATGTCGTCGCTCAGGTCGAAGTCATTGTCCCTGCATATGTACAAATACTAATGTGATACTATAATACATAGGTTAGTAAAAAAAAAAAAAAAAAATGTAGGCTAAATTAACAATCCTAAGCATATGCTTTCATGATTTCATCTAAGATTTCTTCAAATTGTATATTCACATCTAGAGGGGAAAGTATAGAAACTTACTGGTGCTGGGAATCAGATGAGTCGTTTAGCAAATCAATCCTTTTGTATACCTTGAGTCTACATTAATGCCTATTTGTCCTTGTATATCCCAACACAACCAAAGAAACTCTCAACACTTAGGTGGAAGTATAAAATATTGAAATACATATATTTAATTAATTATCTCTACTTGCTTACATATATATATATATAGAAGTTTCCCAAAATGCATAAGCAAATTGATTTAAAACATTGAAATACAAAACCAATTCCATTGAACATCATGTCAGATATTAATACTTGAGCATTAGTAGAATAAGTAAAGCATGAAATGGAAGCCTTACTCCAATAATCAAACGATTGCATATAAGCATGAAATGGAGGTCTTACCTCCCTTGTTTTACATTAGTGTTGTAATTACTACTACTGCAATGATATAAAATAAATTTATACAATGGGATGGATGTGGAGGGTAGTAAGGCGATGAAATTACTAAAATAATTCCACATTATAAGCATAATATATTACTTTGTAATTCTTTCACTGTCCCTAATTTTAACCCAACAATAACTGATGCTTGGAAAAGGCCCATATATCATGTATTTGGAATAACAGACCTACAGAGGCTTTTCAATGTCATCTATTCAATGGTGTAGAAACAAAAACATTGGCATTACTTTAGATTAATAACTATATACAAAGATTGAACTCAACCTGCATAGCTCTCTCCTGTAATATAAAAGTCCCTTCCTTTGAACTGAGGAAAGCACTTAAGGCACTTCAATAAAAATGCTAGAGAGTCCTCAGCTGCAAACCAGAAAATGATGAATTTAAGGTACAAAAGCTAGCAACAATAATAAACTGTTCAAAGCAGAAGCACAAATTTCTTGTATCAATCATATATCCACGCGACCAATTTCACTAGCAAAACTATTTGATTGGAACACTTGTTTTAATAATATACTAGACAAGTCATTTTTTTAGTTTTATGTTACCACGTAAGAAAAAATTGAAAGAAAATTTAATTCTTTGGTGGATAGGTAATATATTCCACTTCTTCTTCTTCTTGCCTAAATTTTGCATACATGCTAAAATACAACAATTTTCTTTGAGAATAAATTTCATTTAAAAAATATATATTTCTACCCAGTTCATGAATAAAATAAAACTTATTCTATTATCTTTTCAAGAATACTCTCTATGACAAACATAAGGATATTGCAACTTAACTAATAAAACATGTGGAATAAAATTATTAGTTGAGAGTGTAGGATAATATAAGGTCTTGGCACTTAATTTTAAAAATTTATCAATCAACATGTTTAGTTTACGTACTTGGCATTTACACATTGACAAGGCATATTTGGTGCAAAATACTATTTTTTTCTTTTGAGTTTTTTTGCGCTTATATATATATATATATATATATAAGTTAAGTAGTTTCTCAAAAAAATTATTAAATTTTAAATGCTAAGACATAAAATTATTTCTATTTTGATACAAAAAATAAAAATTAATTATTTTTAAACTTATATTTAGGTGGAAGGTTGAATGAATCAATTCATTAAAATTTTTGCTTCGGTGGATGGTTAAATGAATACTTATGCCCCTTTGAAAGAAAAGTGAGAAATTAACTTGCCAATTACCAATGGATATGCCTGGTGTTTCTCAGCTTGTATCTTCCCATGCATTATTCTGGATCATGTTCTTGCAGAAGGATGCATAGTAGACATTGCCAATATTTTATATTCATAATAGCTCTGTCTATTCATTATTGGACTAGATCCACTCCATGCCTCTTATTGACCAAGTATAGTTGACTGCTTTTTTTTGCATTAGGAGCCAAAGGCTAAACCCTTAATGCACTTCATGCCAAGATAGCTAGTATCCTAGGACTGTTTAAAGGAGACATTGTTTTCAATGTTTAAGATCTGGTTTAAAACTCTAATGCCTCATTATCAACTTCCCTAAACATGTTCACCTAAATCAGGTATCAATCATATATTGCCACAATTTTGAGATCAAGAAATACCCATTTGTAATTGTATCAATCATGAAAAAAAAAAAAAAAAAAAAAGTGTCATTTTGTAGAGTCTAACCTACTCTGATATGGTGCTTCACTATATAGGACATGTAGTATCAATAAAAATATAACTTAAGATCTCACTAACCTACTCATTATCAATCACCTGATGCAGCACGTGATGCACCCCATGATGCAGCAGCTGATGCACCCTGATGCAGCACCTGATGCAGCGACTAATGCAGCACTGATGCACCCCCTGATGCAGCACCTGATGCACCCTGATGCAGCACCTGATGCAGCGACTAATGCAGCACTGATGCACCCCCTGATGCAGCACCTGATGCACCCTAATGCAGCACCTGATGCACTCTGATGCAGCACCTGATGCAGCGACTAATGCAGCCCTGATGCACCCCCTGAGTTTGAGTCTGAACTGCAAAATAGATATCCTACAACCATGTTCAAATCATGTTAATACCATGCCTTGAAAAGGAAGTTTAGAAATCAGTGTTCAATGTTACTGCCAATATGGGCTGTGTGAACAATAGGGGCACAAAAACAATAGGGGCTGTGTGAACAGTAACAGTGACTACTAACCAACACTCATATACACTCACAGCTTCTCTTACTGTGTATATACACTCATTAGGGTGTCAAGGTTGACTAATAAATGGCTGCAATCAGTCAAACAACCAGCCCTGGAGTTCAATTTGTATAGCCTAATATGTAACACTATGCTATATATATGTCTAATATAAATTATGACTAAAAGGTTTGTACTGTGACTAGAGGAGTTAATAAGTAAGAAAACTCTTTGTTAGCATAGAGGAGTTAATAAAAATGTGACTATTATATATATGTGAGAGTACAGTCAATATTGCACAGGGCTGGAAACAATATTGCAGCCCTGTTTGACTGTGCAACCAGCCATAACATTGTTTTTCCAGCCCTCTTTGACTGTTCAACCAGCCATAACATAATTTTTCCAGCCATTGCATAGTCAAACAGGGCTGGTTGCATGGTCTAACAATGTTATAAGGAGAAATATTGCACAGTTCAACAACCAGCCCTGTTAAATACAAATGGCTGCAATCAGTCAAACAACCAGCCGTGGATAAATATATTGACAGAACCAGAAAAACAACCACAAGACATAGAACTTGCTTCAATGATATATATATATATGCCATGACTTCTTCTTGCCAAACATGAACGACCATCATCAAAGTTTACCACAAATAACAATGCATAACCATCAAAAATACAAAAAAGATAGCTAAAAGAGGCATTGGGAAAACATATATAAATATACCCAAAAGTTGACATAGGAATGATAAATTTTGTCTTACATACACAGCCATGGTAAGCTTTAGTTTCTACCAATTAAAAAAAAAAAAAAAAAAAAAAACAATGGTGCAACAAGTACAACGCTGAAAATACGATTACTACACCAAGCCCGTGTTCCTATCGAGACAATTTTCTTTCCTTCAGTCAAAATGAAATTCAGGGTGCCTTTGGTACTCTTTTTCTAGCCACTTCAGTTGGATATCCTTGTCATCGCCAAGGGCAGGAAACATGTGCCTACCCCACTCTTTTTCCATGAAGTAGATGGTGCTAAACAGATGAAGGTAATGACCCGAGTACACCCCTGGAAGACTCAACACCATGTCCAAAATGGCTTTAACCTGAGTAGTTGCTATGGAAGCAATATCCTTACGTGTACTTCCACTTCTACTCTCAACAATCACATTTGAGATGCTCTTCAAAGAGTCGGACATCTCTTGCGCAACTGAATGCTTTTTTTTTTTTTTTTCTTGTACATTGGCTTGAAAAGGTGGACACTGGTTGCCAAGCCTTTCCCCTTACTCACTGCTGGTTCTGCCCTCGACAATGATGGACCTTCAACCTCCATTGCGTCAACATTCACAAACGGTTCACATTGGGGGTCAACAAATTCTATGCTATCAGCAGAGTCCCCAGAACCTTCGGTGGTTTCCTTTGGTAATTGACCGCTTGTGCAGAATGCATTTTTCCCCATTGCAACCGTGCCTCCATACATGATGTTCAGGTAGTCACGATTCGGCAAACCTTTATTTTTAAAGGTTTTTGCAAGGGGACATGCCTACGTGTGGACAACCAGTAATTAGAACACAATAATATAGTTGTAGACAATAAAGAATTTCATAATTATGTAACGTGAACTAACCGCAATCTTTCGAGTCCACCACTCATCAGGCACCTCAAGCATCCCAGTTCCAGCATCATAACCCAACCCAGTCTCATTGTCAAAACACTGGTTATAATCCCTCCACCCTTTTTTCAGATGATCCATTTGTTCTTAATCTGAAGTGGAGTCACCACTTTTCCCATGTTACCCAACTGTTCAATCACGTTGTTAACCCCAAGTTTAGTCAAAAATCCTCCTTTCCTCTGGCCGGCTAGGACTTGAGCAGCACAGAACTGACAAAAAGCTTGTAGTTCCTTAGGGTCTTTCCAGTCAGCTCTCTGATCATTACTACCACCATCCTTCAATTTCTCCTTAACCATTTTTCCTAGAACTTCCTTCTACACTCATTGACGCATTTCAACAGGCAGTTCATGTGCATAATCATAATCAGTTAGGCAAAATGAAAACTAAACTCACACATATATCCAAATACAACAAAGGTTTACACAGAGGATCAAAGAACCTACTTTCATACTGTCTTGGAAAACACATAAAAAAAAAAAAAAAAAAGGCACAAACATTGAACACAAACAAATCAGAGAAAACCACAGATTGATGAAATGCCTCATTGACGCATTTCAACAGGCAGTTCATGTGCATAATCATAATCAGTTAGGCAAAATGAAAACTAAACTCACACATATATCCAAATACAGCAGAGGTTTACACGAAGGATCAAGAAACCTACTTTTATAGTGTCATGGAAAACACATAAAAAAAAAAGGCACAAACATTGAACACAAACAGATCAGAGAAAACCACAGATTGATGAAATGCCTCATGGAAAACAATATAACTACACTAACAGATTAGAGAGCATTTTAATTTTAATGACTCTTACCGGTGAATGCGGAGACCCACAACGGTGGCAACGGTGTCCACAGCGACGGCAATGGTGTCCACAACGGAGAGGAGGTTCACTCGAGTGAAGGAAGAACAGAGGGGAGTGGTTCAAAGAGGTTCGGCTAATGGGTTTCTGAGTTCCTTTCCTTCTCTGTTTTGATGGTTTTGTGGTTTGTGGGTAGGTGCAAAGCATTGAAGATGATTCGGACGGAGCAACAACCAGCATTGAAGGCATTGAACCAAGGTAGTTGAGAGAGAGAAGAAAAGAAAGCTTTCAGGTTTGTGAGAGAGAGAAGAAAATAGCCGTTGCGAAGGCAGCGTACCGTTTTGTGATGGGCATCAGAGCAGCTGTGATTTTGTTCACATAATACGCTCACAAAATAATGAACAGGACGCGCAAGAATGAACAGGAAGTGCAAGACCGGTTTTTTAATGAAACGGTGCGTATCTGTGATGAGAATGAAGAAAGTGTGGTCCATGAACAATATTGATTAGAGGAGTTAATGAAACGGTGCGTTGCGAATGATTTTTTGCGTTTCCCAGCTTTAGCTTTGCGCATTTCTCCTCCAGCTTGCGTTTCCCGTTTCCACGTTTTGTAGCGTGGGTCCTAGCAATTTATAACAAACGTAGACGCAAACGTGGTTAAACGTGGATCCAAACATTGCCAAAGACTCAACCAATCAAAAAAATTCATTTAATTAATTTTAATTAGTAACCAATCAAAATTAATTTCACTTAATCATGCGTGATAGGCTTCACCCAATTGAACGCATGCAGACTATTGAAACTTAATCTTGTGATATCTTTCAATCCAACCGTCTTATTAAGAATCCAAATGTATTGTTGTGAAATTTTAAAGTACTCACAAGTGCACGAACCGTACCGAAGTATAGTTTAATAAGAACGAGATCAAACCCATATGGACTTGTATGAACGTAGGAAAATTAATCAAACCTTAACCAAATTAATCCTAATCTAGTTTTAAAAAAATTGGTTGTTTTGAAATTAAATAAAGCTAAGCAAATAATTAAACTAAGAAAAGATATTATTAAAGAAGTAAAAAGATGTAAACAATCAAGAGAAAAGAATTAAGGTTTTGGAATCCGCCTTGTTAATCCATATAAGCATATATTTATGATCATTAATTTTTCCCAGTTACTGCATGATAATCTAGAATTCAATCTTGCTATCATGGAAAATATTATCATTAAAACCTTTGTTTTAAAAATCTAAAGCATGCTCTTCTTTGCTTCCTAGGTATAAAATCAAATCATCAATTGTATCCATTGACAAACAAATCACAAGATATATCCAATTCTAAAAATTAAATCATCAATTGTATCCATTGACAAACAAATCACAAGAGATATCCAATTCTAAAATCAAGAACTAATAAACCAAGCATTCAATCAATTAAGATAAATCCAAAATCATGAGAAAAACATGATTGAACATTAAGAATTCTACCTTAGTCAATCGAGATGAAGCAAGAACAATTTAAATCATTAAAGAGCAACTGTTGTGAGAAAAATAAAATCACATAAATAAAACTGATAATCCTTAACAAGATTTCATCCTCAAACCTAATTGAAAATTTAGCTACTTATAGTAATTGAAAGAAAACATAAAAATAAAATAGTAAATATTAAACTAAACAATAAAACTGTCATGGAGGAAAGTGCCATTGGCGGCTCCTCAGCCTCTCTAAATTTCTGCCATCACTAATCCCCCCTAAAGAGCCTTTAAATAGGTCAAGTAATCCTATTACAACTTGAATTCCCATTTGGAGAAAATCCCATGTTTTTAGGATTTACCTAACTGACATTTTTGGCCCATTTAACTTCCGAATTCAGACTTTTGGTAAACGACAAAGTTGTAGCCCTCTAATTTAGCTTTCCGGCCCAACTTGAATCATCTCAATTGGACATTGGAGTCGAAAGTTATGTTCAAAATACTAACTGATGTGCAAGCTGGAATCTTACTCCGAATTGGACTTGGATTTGGTGCAAATTTCTTTTGATTCCTTGCTCGAATTGGACTTAAATTTAATTGGACTGGCCTATTTTGACTTCATTATGGATCTTGTAAAATTAAAGTCCATTATCCTTCTTCTTTGCACAAATCCGCTCATTTAATTTCATTCTCATCTTGTAGGTCTTCAAGTCGATATGGGCTCAGCCCACTTGAATTAGAATCTATCATTCTACCTCAAATAAAACCCACTAGCATGTAAAACCTTTATAACCTATAAAACAAAGATAGATTATAATCAGTCACAGATCAACATACTAATAAGGCTAAAGATGCAAATATGGGGTATTTTATTGCATATATTTCATGCACACCATGTATCATTGTGATTGTTAAAACCTCAAGATCATTTTTATGACATGTGATGAATGAGTTAATGACTAAAATGTGACCATGATTTTTGGGTACTGTTGACACCCCATTTTGCAACCCACATTTAACCTCACATAGAGGGTAAAAGAATAATTTCACCTTAGAGATAAGCATCTTAATTTTGGCCAATAGATCCTTAATTTCATTTCATCAAAATGGTCTTGATGTTGTAACGATCAAATTGACTGGCCAAAAGCCTTAATCAAACCATTAGATTGATAGTTATCATCAAATCAAGTTTTAATGGCCGAGATGCACTATCACAAATTAAGTCCGACTATATGTGAGTATGAACAATTAATTCTGACTAGTTATAATTATAATTAATTTGAAATTAAGGATGTGTCAGAATCTGATTGGCTAGGACTACAACTTATGGTAATGTTACGCACACTTGATTAATTAGATAGTCAAACATTAATTATTCAATAAATAGTTTGTGTAATTATCTTTTTAATTGAGGTAAATTTGGGATTGATTAATTTTGATATGGAAGTAATTGGAGTCTATCAATGTTAGTTGGGGCCTATTAATGTTAATTATGCTAAAATTATTTTCCAACAAATGACCTCCGCTCACTTTTTCATTGATCGCTCTTAGACTATTTTGTATTTTGAGTGAGATTAATTTTTTTAGAAACTAGACATTTGGGGCTTCAATTTGAGCATAAGAAGAGGCAATTCCGATCATAATTGAGAAAGATATGATTTTTCGAAGTTTTCATTGAGAACTTTCACAAGAGCTACGGAAAAAACTGAGGTTTTAATTATTTTGCTTGCTCATCACTCCCACCAACCTCCAATTTTGATGTGCCAGCCTTCCCTAAACTCTAAAATGGGGTCTAGGTTCATGATTCTTTTTGATCCTTTGTCAACCCTCATTAAATGCCCTTCCATTCATGTTTTCTCCATCACTACTATATAAACCCCCCACCATTTCCTCTATTCCAAAGACATAGAGAAACATCCTCTCTTCTTCCCCTCTTTAGTTCTAGTGAAGAAGAGTTAGTCTTGTCATATCATGATCTTCTTGAGACTTAAGGTATTGAGTGAGATTCACTCTCTCTCCCTCTCCTAGTTCTCTTCCTCTACTTCACCCTTAGGACTTCCACCAAGAGTCTCTTCCCCCATCAAGTGGATCTTGCATGCAAGTATAATCTATTTCTCTAACTTGTTTTTTTTATTGCTATAATGAGAATTTAAGATTAAAGCATGCTGGTGATTATTTAAATTCCTTGAATATGTTTAAATGTTCTTGATATTCTTATGTTCATATGCATTCTTCACATGTTCTTGGTTGTTCTTCACATGTTCATGCATGACACTAGCTTTGATCTTAAATCTTCATCCAAAATATGAAAAACATGTTAGTTTCATAATTCTCTCAAATCCTTGAATCTTGGATATCATCATTCATACACATTCACTAGAATTTATTTTTCAATCGAAATGTAATGATTAATAAATAAAATTAGATTTTACCACACACATTAAATTCAACATGCAAATTGATTGATAGCATATTGGAAGATATGATATGAATGTTGGTCATTATAGTCTAGAAGACCAGTTGCACTGAGCAAGGTGAGTGCCAACACATTTCCATCTTGTAACATAGCCTCCGAGCTTAAATCAATGGTTATTAGATCAATGTTTATCCATGTAATTTTCAATCTCTAGATTGTAACTAGGAAGCAAACCATGTACTTTATCCTAGATTGTATTTAGGACCAAAGCCATATAATTTCCTATGGTCAATGTAAATTTAGTTTCAAATTAATAAAATGATGAATTTTTTAATTATGGTATTTATTTTATTTTTTTCCAATAATTAAATAAGTGGCGACTCTATTGTAAAACCCTCTAAAAGGAAAAATATAATCAGTCGAACCTCCATTTTAAGAGGCAATAACACGACTCCACCCATTCACGTGGGTTTGGCCCAATTCCAAAACAGGTTGAGGGCGCAATTTCTCACAAGTACATAAAATGACCATCCTATCATTTTCTAAGATTAAATTATGGGTGCAAAATGGGGTGTCTACACAAGGCTTCATTTTCTATTATCCCGCCATTCCATTATCCTGAAAATCTATCAAGGATTCACTTTTCTTTATCCTGACATTCTGTTATCCCGACAATCTCAATCATCAAAACTATTTTTGTTAAAAATAGTTGTTGGGATTTTTTTTTTTTTTTAATATCTAATTGTTTCCAAGAATGATAGAAGTGAAATTAATTTCTCAAATTATCAACCTCTAAAAATGGCAAATGACCCTTCACAATCAAAACAAATACAACACAGTCCATCATATATCAAAATAATTAATTAAGTTCATAATATCTAGGAACATATTGCTCGTTATAACATGTAAAACGAATGGTAATTAATTTTCTAAAAATTTTACAAGTATGGAAAATAGAAGAAGATGTCATTTAATTGTGGATTTGTCAAAATTCTCTTCCAATAAAAAGATATTAAGTAAGGTTGTAACTCAAGGCTACAACCAATTTTGTTGCAAAACTTTGTCATTTTCAAAATATGTAATTATGTTAATTTTTTTAGTGGGAGTTGTAGCCTTAGGCTACAATTAAGTTTGTAGCCAAACTTATGTTACAAGGATAATAAAACGGTACGGGTATAATGGTACCAAGTATCAATTAACACAAAAAAATTCTACATTTAATATTTCACTTGGTAAAAAAATTTCTACATTAAATATCACTCTTTGCTTTTTTCTATATTGAATTTTCTAAATGATGACTTTTTTTTTTTTTAAGAAGGAAAGAATAAATTATGAAAGTTAAATGGATGAAGAAACATGCTTTGAGTTATATAAGAGCAAAATGTTCTCCAACCTCTTTAGTGGAAATATTTTTGGCGAATCCTCAAAGTAAAGGTCATTTTAATGATACAATTTATTTTAGGAAGAAAAAAAAATTCAAAACTTTCTTAATTTCTTTCCTTACCATTCGTGCGTGGAGTTCTCTCTCTCATGGCAACATGAGTTCCTCCCTCCCTTGGTCTAGTACGAAGGGTAATAATTTTGTTTTCTCACAAAATCATGGCTGATGATGTCATTGACAGTCTGAAAAAGATGAAGCTCACATCAGAGGAAGAAGAAATTATAGCTATCTCAGATGAAGGAAGACTAGAAGCTCTTGAGAGTTGTCAATTGAGTCTAATTGGAAAATTCCTTACATGCAAACCCTTCAACAAGATGGCAGCCAAAAATACAATACAAAGGGCTTGGGGAGTTGATGACACAATGCAGATTTTAGAAGTAGGGCCGAACTTGTTTCAATTTAAGTTTCAATCTGAGTTTGAGATGAATCGAATTTTCAAAGGGGGTCCTTGGACATTTGATAACCAACTTCTCATGCTCCAATGATGGAAGAAAGGGATGACAATGGGTAATATAATCATGGAGACAGCTTCGTCATGGGTTCAAATATGGGGTGCTCCCTTTGATATGTTTTCACCTCAAGTTACTAAAGAGGTTGGGGGCAAATTGGGTGAGGTTGAAGAGGTGGAATGGAAGAGGAGGAAGGATGATATTAACTTGTTTATGCGTGTTAGGGTTGCTCTACCTATATCAAAGCCTCTTAGACGTGGAGGGTTCCTAGCTGGGTCGGATGGAGAGCGGTCTTGGGTGACATTCCTATGTTCTGTCATTATTGTGGGATATTAGGGCATGATTTAAAACACTGTGCAGTACACTTTGCGGTTGAAAAGAATGGTGGAAATATTGTTTATCAGTATAGGGATTTCTTAAGGGCAGCAAGTACTCAAGCACAGGGTCCAGTTCATCAATATTCTAATCATAAATCCTTTACGGAGGAGGGTGCAGGTAGTGCTAAGGTACAAGATCCAGTTCCGATGGCTGATTCCAAGTAGACGGCGGCTGAAGCAAGAAACGTAAACCCTAGGGTGAGTGATGAAGTTGAAGCCAAGAATATAGGGACTGTTACGGATTCCATGCAAGCTGATGGCGTGTTTGGTACAAACTGTACTAACATGGAGGAGCATAACTCTGGGGCAGTAAATTCAAGGCTAGATATTCAGCTATCATTAAATGGCATGCCTAATTTGAATACATGGGCTGAGAAAGAATTCAAATGTGCTATTATGGATGAGGTGCAAGTAACGTATAGGCCAGAGGAGTTTCTTGAGCACGTGCCCCTCAATAATCAGCTATCTACGGATGGAGCTGGGCTACCTAATACAAAGCCTAAAACTACATGGACCTGGTTTAACAGAATGGAGTTTGGTCTTGGTGGATTAGCCCGTGCAATTACACTCCCAACACTTGGGAAGAAAGACATGAGGGATGCTATTGGTGAGCAGGTTGATGAGAATGAAAATAAGAGAGGGAAGGTAGTCAATGAGGAAGGATTTTCAAAAGATTTATCGGCAGGGGTGGACAGCCACCCTTGCTGGAAGTAATAAGGTTGTTAAGCTGGAACTACCAAGGGTTTGGGAACCCTTGGACAGGTCGTAGCCTTCGCAAGATTGTGAGGGAATAAGCTCCCACAGTCTATTTTCTGATGGAGACAAGACTAGATAAAGATGAATTTGAAAATTTATATGGTAATTTGCCGTATCAGAATAAAATTATTGTGAAGCATCCTGATTCGGGTGGAGGATTTGCACTTTTGTGGAAAAATTCTATCACATTGAAAGCCATCAACTACACTGTGAACCATGTTTTAGCTATAGTTACGGAGGAAGATGGTTTTAAATGGTTTCCAACTTGTTTCTATGGATGGCCGAAGGCTCAACAAAAGGAAAAATCTTGGAGATTGTTGGAATATTTGAAGACCTTTGTGGATGGACCTTGGCTGGTTGTAGGGGATTTTAACGCTTTTTTACATGCTTCTGAGAAGAAAAGTAAAAGACCACCACAATATTCATAAGTTGATGCATTCAAGGCTGCTTTGGAGTCTTGTCATCTTCAGGATCTGGGTTATAAAGGATATCCCTTTACATGGAATAATAGGAGACCGGGTAAGGCAAATACTAAAATCAAATTGGATAGAGCTGTGGCTAATAAAGACTGGATTGGGAAATTTCAATTAAGCAAAGTTCTACACCTTTCAGCTTATGCTTCGGATCATTTACCAATTCTTTTGCAGGTTCAATCTTTTGTTCCTTAAAGACAGGAGAGAGGATTTAAATTTGAGGAGTCTTGGCTACTCATGGAGGACTATGAAGCTATGATAAAGGATGCTTGGGATAGTGAGCTGGTTGTTGAACAAGGATTGGCTTCAACCTTGAAGAAAATACAAGTTTGTGGTTCAAAATTAATGAAGTGGGGCTCGACAAGAATAACTCCAGATGAAAAAGGTATTAAACAGATTTAGAAGAGGCTAGACATATTAAATGAAGAGGAGATGACTTCTAACAGTAAGGTCGAATATCTAGAGCTGAACAAAAAGATGGATGAGCTTCTCCAAAACAAGAAATATATTGGGCTCAAAGGTCTAGAATTTCATTGTTGAAGCATGGTGATAAAAATACTAAGTTCTTTCACTCAAAGGCTTCACAAAGGAGGAGAAAGAATCATATTCGGGGTATCAAAACTGGCCCAAGGGCAATGGGTGGAAGAATTAGAGGAGGTGGTGGCAGTTGCCTCTGATTACTTTGAAAACCTATTTCATGCAGGAGCATGTGACTGGATGGAGGAATGCCTGGATGCTATTCCACAGATGGTGATTGAAGAAATGCAAGAGGCTTTGTCTGGGGAGTTTACTGTAGAAGAAGTTAAAGTGGCCTTATTTCAGATGGGACCTACAAAAGCTCCAGGACCTGATGGTATGAACGCCCTTTTCTTTCAAAAATTCTGGCACATAGTTGGTGATGATGTTGTTATGGCTATTTTAGATTTTTTTTAAATAATGGTAACGTGCTATCTGAGATAAATCACACAAACATAGTTCTTATTCCGAAAGTGAAAAATCCTGAAATTTTTTTTGATTTTAGACCGATAAGTTCATGTAATGTGATTTATAAGATTATGTCAAAAGTATTAGCAAACAGATTGAAACAGGTGCTTCCATATATAGTCTTGCCCACTCAAAGTGCCTTTGTACCGGGGAGACTGATCACAAATAATGTCTTGGTGGCCTATGAAACACTACATACAATGCATGCTAGGAAGAAGGGGAAGAAAAGGTCTTTGGCATTGAAATTTGATGTCAGTAAAGCCTATGATCATGTGGAGTGGCAGTTTCTTCAGGGGATCATGGAAAAGATGGGTTTCCCAGCATTGTGGATAGAGAGGGTGATGAATTGTGTCACTACTCCAACTTTCTCTATTTTGGTGAATAGTAAACCTTATGGGATGATACATCCATCAAGAGGAATATGACAAGGTGATCCATTATCACCTTATCGATTTCTATTATGTGCAGAAGGCTTTACGGCTCTGTTGACAAAAGCAGAAATTGAAGGGAGGATTAAAGGGGTTTCCATATGTAAAGGGGCACCTAGAATTACCAATCTACTATTTGCTGATGATTCACTGCTGTTTTGTCAAGCTATATAGAATGAAGGGCAAGCTATAATGGAAATTCTTCAAACATATGCACAGGCTTCAGGGCAATGTGTAAATTTGGAGAAATCTTTAGTTTATTTCAGCAGTAATACCACAGGCAGTCAAAGGCAACAAATTCTGCAGATTCTAGGGGTGAAGGGGGTGGAGAGATTTGAATCTTATCTAGGGCTGCCAACATTGATTGGAAGAGCTAAGTATCATACTTTTTCTTATTTAAAAGACCGAATCTGGAAGAAGCTGCAAAGATGGAAAGGTATGTTGTTATCTAGAGCTGGAAAGGAAATTTTGATAAAGGCGGTGGCCCAATCTATCCCTACTTACACCATGAGTGTGTTCCAACTTCCTATGAAACTATGTGATGAACTAAATGGTAAGTGTGCTAGATTCTGGTGCGGTAAAGTAGGTGAGGAAAGGAAAATCCATTGGAAAAGGTGGGATAAGTTGTCAATTTCAAAGGAGGGTGGAATGGGTTTTCGGGATTTGAGAGTTTTTAATTTAGCCATGTTGGCTAAACAAGGCTAGAGATTGATCCAAGGGAATGATTCTTTGCTATATAGGTGTTTCAAAGCAAGATATTTCCCTCGGTCTTCCTTTCTAGAGGCCAAAGAATCGCCTGGTTGTTCCTATGTGTGGAGAAGTATGATGGCTGCCTTGCTTTTTCTTAGATTAGGTTCTTGTTGGAAGGTTGGTAATGGGTCTTCCATAAGTGTTGTAAGGGATAGGTGGCTTCCTAACAATCCCACAAATAAAATCATGCATCCAAGACATGAGCTAGTTGAAGATTTAGCAGTATCAGATTTGATTGATCTGGAGTTGCATGCATGGAGAAGAGACATGATCATGGGAATGTTTCTCAGAGAAGATGCCGAAGCTATATGTAGAATCCCCCTCAGTCGAAGATCTGTTCTAGATTCAATTATTTAGCTGCACAACAAGAATGGTAAATTTTCTGTTAAGTCTGCATATAAGCTTGCTAGACGAACTCAACTTCATGGAGATAGGGCTGAGACTCCAAGTGGTTGTGCTAGGAAAAAAATTTGACCGATCTTGTGGAAGCACAAAATTCCAAATAAAGTCAAAATATTTGGATGGAGAGCTTGCCATGATATATTACCAACATCCTACAATCTGTCACGTTGGAGGATCATAACTGAGGATAATTGTCAACTGTGTACTAGAGAGGTGGAGACAACAACTCATGCATTGTGGGAATGAGCTACGGTGCAAGATGTATGGGCTGGCAGCATTTCAAAGTTGCAGAAAGGACCCTCTGTTTTTCGTGATACACTTCAGCTAATGGAGTTTCTAGTGGACAGGTTAACGGTTGAGGGGTTGGAGCTATTCTGGGTGCAGGCGTGGTTTATATGGAACCAGCAAAACTGTGTTGTGCGTGGGGGTCAATTAAAGGATCCTAAATGCCTTAATAAGCGAGCAGAGGACTTCGTTTTGGAATTTCAGCAAGCCCAAGTGCAATTGACAGTATCTCGAATTGAGCAAATTAATTCTGACTAGTGGTAACCTCCACCGCCGGATGTATACAAGCTAAACTTTGATGCTGCAATGTTTTCAGGGCTGGATAGAATAGGTATAGGCACTATTATTTGAAATGATAAGGGGGAGGTTATGGCCGCAATGTTTGCTGTTGAACCAAGTGCAGAAAACAGTGAAGAAGCCGAATTGATGGCCTGCAGAAGATCCTTGGAGTTTGTCGTGGATGCTGGGTTTACAAGTTTGATAATTGAGGGTGATAATGCTAATGTCATACAAGCCATTTCTTCATCTCTGCCTAACCATTCCATTCTTGGCTGTGTGGTGGATGATATTCGCCATTTGATACTGGGGTTATATTGGGCTAAGACTAATCAGATTAGAAGGGGAGGGAATACAGTGGCACATGTTCTTACCCAATATGCTAGAAATTTAGATGAGGATTTAGTTTGGTTAGAAGATTCTCCTCCACCTGCCTTGGCAGCCTTGTATCACAATGCTTCATTATTATAATTGAATGTAAGTTTCCTATTCAAAAAAAAAAAAGGTTATGAAAAAAAAAACCCCAAATTTATAATGAAAAAGATAAGGAAAGAAATTAAGAAAGTTTTGAATTTTTTTTTTCTTCCTAAAATAAATTGTATCATTAAAATGACCTTTACTTTGAGGATTCGCCAAAAATATTTCCACTATGTTAATTGATACTTGACACCATTATACCCATACCATTTTATTATCCTTGTAACATAAGTTTGGCTACAAACTTAGTTGTAGCCTAAGGCTACAACTCCCACTAAAAAAATTAACATAATTACATATTTTGAAAATAATAAAGTTTTGCAAAAAAATTGATTGTAGCCTTAAGTTACAACCTTATTTAATATCTTTTTATTGGAAGAGAATTTTGACAAATCCTCAATTAGATGACATCTTCTTCTATTCTCCATACTTGTAAAATTTTTAGAAAATTAAAGATCAATAGCTATATCATCAATAAATTTCTTAAATTGTAAATTTTTGTAGTTTAAAATTATGCATTGAAAATAAAATTATAGATCACTAGCCTCTAAGCACGCGCATTGCACGTGCTTAGAAGCTCTTTTTTTTCATTTTCTTTTTTGTAAAGGTTAATAATTTGTATCTATTATAATTTAGAATTTTTTTTTATTTGTCAAAAAAATAAAAAGGATAAATTTTAGAGGTAAGCATTAACTGTAATTTCTTTTTTGAACATATGTTTGAAAGTGGTGTAGTGATATAGAGAAAAGTTTAGGTAGAAAAAATAAGATGAACGTGAGGGAAAAGAAGGCTAAATTTTAGGAGTTCTCTTAGTTTTTTTATTTTTTATTTTTTAAATTGGGGTGTTTTACTTTTATTAGATGACAAATGAATAAAAAAGGCTATATTTTAGGGAATTAAAAGATAAATGTGAAGGAAAAAAAAAATCTAAATTTTATGAGTTATCTTTTTTCTAATTTAAAATGAAATTTGTTATTTGACATTTTTTACATTATTTCTAAGAGAAGTTACTCTTCATTAATGAGGGTATTTTTAAACTACATAAAAGTCAAGTTCAAAGAGGGGAATTATCTTATAGATAGTATAGAGATATAGTAAATAATATTCAATTAACACAAAATTTTACATGTGTATTCCGAGCGTAAAGAACATGAAATTCAACAGTTAGATTATCAAAATATGTAGTAATGTTTATTTTATTGAGTAAGGTTGTAACCTTAGACTACAAACAATTTTGTAATTAAACTTTGTCCTTTTGAAAATTTAACCATTAAATTATATTTAATTTATGTTCTTAACACACATAGGACAAAGTTTGGTTACAACTTCACTTAATATCTTTTTATTAGATTTGACTTTTGACAAACTCACCATTGGATTACATTTTCTTCTTATATCTTTCATGCTTGCAAAATTTTAGGAAGATCAAAAATTAATAGTTATGCTATCAACCAATTGTTTAAATTGCAATTTTTTTAGTCTAAAATTATGCATAAATAATAAGTTTATGGATCATATACTTAATAACATCCAATTAGCACAAAATTTGATATGTATGTTAAGAGTGTAAAAAACATGTAATCTAATGGTTAGATTTTCAAATTATATAGAAATACTATTTTTTTTTTTTTAGTGAAGTTGTAGTATTAGGCTACAATCAAGTTTGTAGCCAAACTTTGTCCACATAAATATCAAATTTCGTGTCAATCAAATGTCATTTATTATTTAACCAATAAAGTTATTTTTTATGCTTAATTTTAAATTACAAAAACTTAAAATTTAAACATTTTTTGTTGATGACATAACTATTAATCTTTGGTTTTTTGAAAATTTTGCAAACATGGATAATATAATATAAAAAATAATCTAACAATGAATTTGTCAAAATTCATATCCAATAAAAATATATGAACAAAGTTTAGTTACAAAATTAGTTGTAACTTTAGGCTACAACCTTACTCAATATTTTTTTATTGGAGTTGAATTTTGACAAATTTACTATTATATTACATCTTCTTCTTATATCCTCCATGTTTGCAAAATTTCTAGAAAATTAAAGATCAGTAGCTATGTCATCAATATATTGTTTAAATTGTAAGTTTTTGTAATTTAAAATTATGCATTAAATATAAGTTTATAGATTGTAGGGACACATTTTGCAGCCCAAGCCCAGGATGTATAAGATATTGGCCCAGTGAGCCCAATACAATAAATTTGTAGAGAGTGAATCGAAGAGCTAGGTCCTAATGAATTGGACAATAGCTAGTATGGATTTAGAGGATGATCAAGCAAAATCAAGAAGCACTGATCTGAATGAGTTCACTGTCCGAGGAGGTAAGTGTCCATATAAATCAATTAAACCGATTACAAGTATAATTTTGATGGCTACAGTGTTCTCTTTCTCTTTTTTCATCCCCTCCTCATGGAGGGTCTCTTATATTATATAGCTCCCTTTGGACCATCTTGATCTTAATCATTTGAGCCCTTACTTGAGTACCTGTCCCATCAGACACCTTCTTTGGTTTTCTGTGAGTTGTGGTAGCTAAGGCAGCACTATTCAAGGGTCTTCTCCACATAAATGTGGCCAAAAAGGTAGCTGCAGTGTATTCAATGCAGTGGTAGCAGTTTTCCCTTATATATTTTTAGGTTCCCCTCCTTCTCGTATGTTCATGATGCACGTCCCTATCATTGGAGTTTCTTGTAAGGTCACCCTGATTGTTGGAATACATATTTAAGTTGTATTTATCATACTCAAAGAGAAATTCCTCCTCGGACCACCTTCCACTCATTCCTTACTTATGAGACTCAAACTAAAATCACCCATAATTACTTATTCCTCCTCGGACCATTCATGTTCTCAGCCCAGGCCCAAAACCCAGTATATGATTTGGGCCCTTAACCGTACATAGATCATATAGTAAATAATATCTAACTAACACAAAATTTGATATATGTATTAAAAACGTAAAGAACATGCAATTGAATGGTTAGATTTTCAAAATATGTAATAATATTTATTTTATTGAGTAAGGTTGTAACATTAAACTACAACCAATTTTGTAACTAAATTTTGTCCAAAATATATTAGACTATAACCAATTAAGTTTGTAGCCAACATTGTCAGGAGGAATTGTAACTTATGGGTATATGCTATATAACAAATATATAATCTATAACATATATAAATCCAATGACCTTTTATTCTTTTTTTTTTTTTTTCTTCTCAAAAAAATTGATTCCTTTTTTTTTTTTTTTTTGACAACATTATATTTGATAATTATATAAGCTTTTGAAGCATTATAATTAATTTTATAGTCACTGTCAAAAAAGTTTTGCAGACATTAATATATTAAATCCTCCATTATAAGCTAGTCATTGTTAAAATAAAAACTATTAATAACTACCATAATTACCTATTAATAACTATCATAATTGTTAAATTTAAAAAATATATATTAATGACTATCATAATTATTAAATTTTAAATTTAGACAAAAATTAAAAGACTATTAATGATATCATAATTATCAAATTTTATATTAATTTAAACTAAAACTAAAAAAAATTTGTATTTTATTACACTTTTTCTTGCATTGTAAAGGTTTCTAACTAGTTAATTAAGTGATCAAGAATTTGAGCTTAAACTCATTAATAACATATTACTTCAATTAACTTCCTAAATGAAAGGTTATTTAGTATTTTGTCCGGCACCAAATGAATGATATTAATTACAATTTAAAGCAACCCATAACCAAACCCATAAAAACTAAATAAAAATGAATGACAAATGACAAACCTTGAATTAGTGGGCAGGCTTATTGATACCAAAGCTTGATCACTTTGACGCATGGAAAAAAAATAAAATTTTTTGAAGGATCTTCCAACAAGAAAAGCAGGATATGTATTTTATAACGTTCCTAACCTGTGCACTGACACTGTACAAAACAAAATTAATAATGCTATTTGTCATTTCTTTTCCTTGATCAGTCCATGTGTGTGGTCATGGCCTCCTTTTCAATCGAAATGACTTAAGGCTGCCCTTGGAAACTTAGATTAAGATATGAAGTTGGATTTTAAATTAATAGATTTAAAATGCCTCAATTTTAAATCCATTAATTTTAGTTGTGATTTCAAATCTAAAGATTTTAAATTTAAAATTCTTTGTGGATTTGTCAAATCCAAATCATTAACCTTTTTTAAACTATCCAAACAAAATATTTAAATTTTAATCACTCAAATCTAAATCCAAATACCCAAATCATGCCATCAAAGTGCACCATAAGAAACTAGGATATGACAAAGAGTCATGATATCCACACTATTATGACAAATAATTCCATTAGAATTATTCATTGAAGTAATTGATTCTTTGAGACAGATAAACTCAACCAACAACAAAGTTTAATTGAAAGACTTTCTAAATGATCTTAATCAAAATTTAAGATCACATTCAAGTGTTAAGAGCATTGTAACTCAATCAGCGCTTCCTAATATTTTCAACAAAAATATTTAGAGTTTAAACCCAATCTCTCCCAATTATCAAATTATCACCCAAAAAACCACATGCAAACTATAGTGGGATAGTAGTTAAATAAGGGTTCTAATCACAGTGCAATTTCATATTAAGATCACCCAAATAGAGTAGATGAATAATTAAGAAACCAGGAAAGTCTTGTATGCTTGAACTTGTTCTATTACAATTACATGCAGAACTGCTCTCTCTTACAGAGACCAAACCTGACTCCTCTCACAGCTCTCTCTTTCAGACTCACGCAAACGCACAAAAAAAAGCCAACATACTCTAAACTATCATACATATATTTATATAAACTTTCTTCAGGGCTTTGGAATTTCGTTGTTGTCATTGAAATTCCAAAGATCACCATCCCAAGGAACCTCTTCATCAGGCTTTGCCGAAAGCAAATCATTACACATTGTCTCCCAATATGGATAGCAAATTGACTCCCACCATCGAGACTCATCCTCACAACTCCATGTCCAGCCCCAGTCATCATAAACTATCTTCCAATTCTCTTCCTTCTTCTCCAACTCCAATGACACTCCTCCAATTTCAAACACATCATCCACCACCTTTTTTCCACGTCCACCCTCCATAGCCGCTCCCACAACACCTTCTCCAATGGCTTCACTCTCTTTCATCTCCTCCTTAACCTCCTTAAGCTCTTCGCTTATTACAGTTTCCTCCTTCCCCTTCTCCTTCTTCTTCTCCTTCACGTCATCTTCATCGTCAACAACGACAACTTCACTCTCCTGATACACCCTCTCATTATCAGCCGAAATTGTTCTCTCCCTCCTTTCTTTGTCAACCAAAGCCTCTCTGACCATGTTTCTTGTCATCACCCCCTCCATGACATTGGAGGAGGAGAAGGAAACAGGTCCCTCATTCTCAACGTAGCTGCTGCAGCCACTAGTCTTTCGAGCTCTCGCGTTCATTCTCGCCATTCTTGAGCTCTCTGTGGCTGCTTCTTCTCCTCCTAGGCCTCTCTTGATTCCCCTGCCTTCATTGTACACAGCAGAGACTTTAGCCATCCTCATGGTGAATTCAGAGAGAGTGTGAAAGAGACTGTATGAGAGAGAGAGAGAGAGATTGATGTGACAGTGTGCAAAGAGTGAGTGTTCTTATATAGCAGTGGGAAAGTTCATTTTCTCAGCTTCCAGGGTTTCCCTAAATTTTTTCGTGAGAAAATCTTACTCCATGATAATATAGATTTATAATGTACTTTGTCTAGTGAAGAAGAAAAGAAATAGTTCGTCACCACGAGATATCTGTGGATGATATTTGGACCAAAATATCGAGAAAAAGAGGAAGTGAGCGTTTCTGGTACATATTTCCTTACGTGGCCATGCAAGTTTGCCATGTGGACACAATGCCATGCAAAAGTGGGGCCGACACGACCGACTTGGGGTTGCTGAAAAATGAAATTTCTTTGGAAGTATCTTTGAGAGATTTTGCATGTAGCACCACGTATACAAATGCCCATGTCTGCTTGAACAACCTGAATTCACTCTTTTCTTTTGAAGGTGCATTTGGATATACCATGTCCAAATTAAGTGACTCAAAAGTCAAAACTCTATATCAATCTGGATTCTTCTAATTTTCCTTTAGTTAAATGATGATAATTTAATTCTTTATAAACAAGATTTTTTTTTTTTTTTTTTGATAATTATAATCAAGATGCATTTAGTTTTTATGCATCTACACACATGATATCGCATCATTTCAAATCTTATTCATCCAAATAACAATTAATAATTAATTTTGACGATCTATTCTATTCATCCTTAAATTTATGAATTACTAATTTAATCAACATCATTAAATAAATCGATCCATATCCATCCCTTACAGAGGTAAGCGGATATAATCAATCATTTATTTTTTCCTATCTTAAGTACATACGACATAATCGAGAATCTATTTGGTTTCCGTATTTGAAAACAAGAAAAATTAGTTTCAAATACTAAAAACCATTGGGCTCTACATAGATGGTAGTTGTTTGGAAGCTGTTTTCGGTTTTTATTATCAGATAAATTAATCCAATATTCATTGTGGAAACTAAAAATTGAGAACAGCTACAAATTGTTTTTACAAGCTCAAAAACAATTTTGAGTGACAATTTGGTAAATACTAAAAGGTGCTCATATTATTTTACCATGTCTCGTCTCAATCAATACCAACGGTTATACTTTTCATAAAACTCATTCATTAGTTTTACTTTTGTCTCGTCTCCTCTCTCTCTCTCTCTCTCTCTAAAGCTTTCTTCATAAGCGACAAGACTAGGTTACGTCGTTGACAGTTTGGCGGCGAGGGCTAGGGTAGTGTTGGCGCTATAAGGTTGCAGCCGGGTTGTGAGGTCGCGAAATCTGCCTTTTTTGTCCTCGATCTGCCTTTTTTTGTAGGTTGTCATTGCTGCATGGTTGTTGTCTTGAATTATGTGAGGCGCAGTGGTGGTGATGTTTCCATTGTTGGTGATTTGTCGTCGGTGATCCTCATATGTACTGTTTTGGACTATTTATCTCGGCATTACCTCATTGGTAAAGAATGATTGTCATTGCTATTATAATTTGATTTTTATTCAACACCTTCTCTTTTGGGCTTAGAGTCGACTGTTTTAATGCTATTGAGACTCTAAAACTTAACTCTTGAGTTTCTAAGACGATGTGTTTACTGACATTTCCATGTTGCTAACCAACTTGCTACTTTTATATTTCAGTTATTGTCATATGAAAAGCCGATTTATAAAGGGGAGAATCATAGTTGTTGCAAATTCTTTCCATTTCCATGTTGGCCGCATTGCTTGAAGATCGTCAAGATTGACAATCTTAGATAGAGGATCTGCATATAGAGATATCCCAAGCAATTATTTTTTTGAGAATGCAAAAACCTTGGAGAACTTTCAGTTTCTTGTTGGTGGCATTATTTGAAGAGCGTCCAAGATTGAGAACTAGTGCTACAAGGGAGATATGCATATACAAAGATCTCAAAGAGATATCTTTTAGACAATTAAGAAGTCTTGAAAGGTTAGTCTTTGTTACACACACGATAGCATATAATACATACACACTCATTAAAAAAATACGATTTTCAGTTATAATTGTGAAGTTGTGAAATTATGTTTGGAAAACACAGTGTAGCAAGTACACTGAAGATGTTCTCAAATAGATCTCTTTGAGCTTGGAAATGAAAAGGATGGCCTATAAGGTTATAAATTTTTTTTTCTTTTGAGATTTATGTGCATTTTTTATTGGGATTTTATTTATGTATTTATTCTCTTCTGATAGTTTTTAGACCCCTTAAAACAATTGATTTAACCTAGATAATTAGCCAAGTTGTTACTTAGAACAAATAAGAAACCCTAAAAAACGTTTTAAAACACTTAGGGCTGAGTTGGAAAAATCTGCGGAAAATCATTCTGCCCGAGCTTCGATCAATCGAGCCTGTCTTTCGATCGATCGAGCCAGGCCGAAAGACACAATGCTTTCCTGCTTTAACTCGATTCCAACTTTACATAAAAACACAACTTTGAGCTAGACTAAAACACTTCTAAACACATTATTTTGATCATGGTTTGCCAATAATACAAATTAAAATTCTAAATACATAAAATCCTAAGACTTTAAAACCTAACATCTTCAAAACAGTGTCAACATTGCTACGCAAGAGGATTTCATTAAGGTGCTTCTAGGTAACAGTCATGCTTCCTACAAGGGTGATATTGGTGATAATCGTGCTTTTATTCCCCTTATATGCATTTTCAATGCAAGGCAAGGGTATGATACTCCAAGATTTTTTTTTTTTTTTTTTCGATAGTCTCTGAGAGTGTATGATGGACAAAGATAATAAGTTGATCAGGTTAGGTTTGTAGCCCACCCAGTATTTTAAAAACCGATAATTTATTCTAGGAGCTGTTGAATACAAAGTTTTAGATGGTTCAAGTGTTGATCATTAAAGTTAGTGCTCAAATTTGATGTCTATAACATAATTCAATAGTCTGATTCTTTTAACATCATACCGGGCAGAGAGAGTGATAGAGAGAGAGAGAGCTTCTTGCCATATTATCTAGTTCTAATATGGATCCATTCTAATGTTTGAAATGTAATGTGTTTGATCAATCTCCTAACAATTGTAGGTTAAAGGATTTAAATAAGAAACCAGAAAGGAATGTTTGGGTTTGGAATAAACAAGATGATGTAAACTAGTTTGGAGCTGATGACAAAATCCCTATCACTAATGGGTTGGAAGAGAACATGATTAAGAACAAAGAGATTGGGTTTATTTCTCCTCAAAATGGTGGTTTCATGTTATCAGCCCTTATCTTGTTAAAAAGCATGATGAGGGTGATGGGAGTGAAGCCCGTAAACAAATAATTAAAGAAGCACTAAAAAAAAACAAGAAGAAGATGTGTGTATTAGTATATAAACTAAAAGAAGAGGCATTGTGAATGAAAAGGTGAACTTTCGAGGTATGGCACTGAGTTCCCTCTTAAAAAAACTCGTTATTAATGAATTTCTTGGTTTGGAACATTGGGGATTTAAATAACCCCTCAAAAGAGAAAGGGCTTAAGACAATGGTGAAAAACTGAAAATACATTAAAATATCATTATTACGTACGTTTGGTGAAAATTTGAATCAAGAGCGTAATAAAGTAAAGATAAGAGATGATTTTTCTTGAATTGAGTTATAAATGTAATTTTTCTAGTCTTGGCACGAGTAAGCTCTAGATTATGTGGGATAGAGATGCAGTGAATGTGCAAATCCTTTCAACATTCTCCCAGGCCATTCATTGTAAATTTATGGTCCGTTTGGATTGAGGAAGAGGAAAGGGAAGTAAAATAGAGTAGAGTAGATTTAGTACAAAATTAGCTTATTTTTAGTCAACTCTACTCTACTCCCTTCCACTCCCCCTCCTTCCCCCTTCCATCCAAACAGGCCATTAGTTTCATAAAAACACATAATGGTGCATATCAGCATATGTTAATTGATCTATGTTTCGAATGACGGAATGGAAGGTAGGGATTTTGGAAGAAATTGGTAATTTATTTTCAAACATCCAAAGTCAGCCTTGGCTTATATAATAGGAGACTTTAGTGTGATTAGAAATACTCATGAGATTACTAGAGGCTCTTTTTTTATCTCCATATGAGATGGACTTCTAGCTAGTTGCTTCAGTATAGGATTGCATTCTGTCTCATTATTTCCAAAAACCGGTGCACCACTGAAGTTCAAGATGCCATCTCTAGATAAATTTGATGGAACTGGTTGTCCCATAGGGCATCTCAAGATGTATGTTTGGGCCTTTTAATCTTTGGAGACCGATGAGGAGTTACGAAGCCAAGATTCCAAATGTTTAAAAACATATTAACTAGCGCTGCACCCAGGTGATTCTTATCATTATAAGACTCGAGAACCCAAAATTTGGAAGACATCTATACAGTGAGTTCATTGAACAGTATCACTTCAGTATTGAGGAAGACATTTGGATACCACTAAGTAAGAACTGAGGGAACCTTTTTTTTTTCTTTTTTTTTTTAAGTTGATCGAGAGGAAATTTGGTCCAAATGATAATAAGTCCCAATGAAGAGGAACAAATTCAGATGGTCGTAAAAAACTTGATGCCCATATACCATACGCACATGTTTGCTAATTACTTTTAAAATTTCAAAGCTTTGATAGCTATTAGTACCCAGCATTACAAGAAAAAAAATGCTTTTTACAACTGGAAAAGTCGTTGCAATAACTATAAAGCTGTTGTAATAAGATATTTGCAACGATAAAAAAGTTGTTGCAAGCCATTGTAATAAACTCCAAAACAATAGGTTTATGCAACAAAATATCTCGTTTCAATAAATTTTACATATTGCAACAGGCAAGTTGATGTAATAACTTCTTTATTACAACGAAAAACTTTGTGGTAATAGTTTATTACTTCAAAGGTTTTGTTGTGATATGTGAAAAATGTAATAACTTATTACAACAAAGTTTTCTATTGTAATAGCTTATTCAACAAACTTGTTCCAATAGGTTTAGTTTTAAAAAAAAAAAAATTATTATTACGTTAATTTGTCTATTAACCTGTCTTGTAATATAAATATTATAAGACAATATAAACTTCATATTTAAGAACTATATTAACCAATTAAAGATACAAATAAAAAAAAATGCAAAAATTAAAGTAGTTCATCAAATTAATATGTCCAAAAACACAAATATATACATAACATGTTGAGTTTACAATCAAACACATAGTTTCAAAAGTAGATATACACAAATATATACACAACTTGTAAGAAAAGTTCCTTCCAGAAAGTGCTATCCATGCATGCTTCACAACCACTTCATGGGGCAAGGTGAGCAAAACTCGTCCTGAGTTGGGGAAACTTAAGAATTATTCTTTTGATTCCATCTATCAATTTTCTAGCATTCACCAAATATTTTAGAATGCAATTTTATCAAATTATTGTATCTATGTTTGCAATTTCCTTCTTTTAAACATCATAAGCTTCATTTTCTTCAAATCAGAGAACAACATAAAACTATACATATACAACCCTTCAAAAAGAACACAGTACCAAAACAATTGGAACTGAAGCTTATTGGGCAACCAAAAGGGCACCCCAAACCATTTTTCGATACCTCGCGGCGGTCGACCACCCTAAACAACAACATGTGCTCAAGTGCTATGAGAAGGTAAAATAAACCTTTGGTGTGTAACTGGCTAGTTGAGTCATTTTTAATTGATTATTACTAAAGGTAGTGAAATCGCCACCAATCATTGGGTTTTTCTAAGTGTGATTGGTCACCTAACTCTATTTGATTTTATTACCAATCTTAGGCTAAGAAAAATGTCATTTTTCCTAATCTAAATGGATGGTAAAAAATCTTGATTCTTGAGTCCAGAAGCCTGGTTACGTGTGGGGAAAGTGTTAGGTGCCCCACAACGTCTGTTGTGAGATAGTCCTTTGTTTTGGTAAATTCTTAATTTTTGGTCATTAGCAAATAAAAACAAGCTATTGGCATTAGCTTTTGGAGCTTTAAATAAATTGGGCTTTGAGGTTTGATTTGGGAAAGGTGTGGCCTTTGTCAAATGCTTTGCTAACACATTTAGAATTGTTACCAAATTTTCATAACGAAAATTCGGCAGCATTTTGCCTTATTTTCGAGGCGAAAATCCGGCAACATTTCAGGTCAAGTGCATCGTAGCACACAAAACACTATCCCTACTAAATTTCCGTGGTGAGAATTTGGCAAGAATGATGCCACATTTTTATGGCGAAAATCTAGCAAAGTTTCGCGTTTGGTGTGTTACGACACACTAACAGGGTTTCATTCCTGTGTATACAACATGCATCAATATGCTTGGACTAAGGCAAGCCAAGGCTCACCGAAGTACTAAACACATGATGCATGTCACATACATAACGAAACCAATGTCACTAGCTAACATGGATAGAGGAAATCACACACGTGGTAGGTCATACACCTAATGAAGCATGAAAATGCGTCTACAACAGAGCCTTGAATGCATTTCCACACTCCAAGGTTAAAAGCATCCATGATTAAGAAGGGGTTGTCTTCCTAACCATGTATGTCCATCACTGAAGTGCATGACTACCTTTTTAACAACATACATAGCATGCACAATGCATATACATATAAAGCAAAAAAGAAAAGCAGACATATCCACACCTAGAGGGTGTGGCCCAAAGCAAGGTACAAAAAAGGAACCCTAGTCTAGGAAAGCTATAAACATGGTTCTAAAGGAAATATTGGGAAAGAAAGGACCTCGCGGATGGGATAGACCCCTAATCTACTAATTTATACCCCTTTTGCTTGCATCTTGGAAGCTACACACGTGCTTTGTCAGTACATGCAACAAACAAGAAAAGAAACCAACAGACAAGCAAAGGAAGAAAAGAATGAAGTAGAAAATAAGCAAGCTAGAAATAAGCAAAGAAAGAAAGCATGTGAACAAGCAAGCAAACAAATAGAATAAATGTCCTTAGGGGACGAATGTAGGTTTGGATTCAGTGTCTATGGATTCATTAGAAAGAATTACGGATGACCCACGTGCCAACAAGCATGGCTCCAAGAAAGGGACTCGGGATCCAGTGTGTAAAAATAGGTATGAACCCACAAGGAATCAATATGTGGAGAAATGCTTAAAGACGTGAACAAGCAAACAAAGACACATGAACGAGCAAAATAAACAAGTATGTATGCAAGGGATGCAACCAATCATATAAGAAACGTACATGATGGCATAAAGCAAGCAAGGCAAGCAACACAAAAGGAGGCAAAACATGTTATCACACTCAAGGATAAAAGCTAAGCATGAGAGAGAGAGAGAGAGAGAGAGAGTAAGGATATAAGCATGCCAACAACAAGATAAGATCTGATACAAGCAATTACATCCAAACAACCAACAAAAGGGAAAGATGCAACCAAACAAGACAAGAAAAGCACAAAAGGTGCAAACAAACATATAATAAAGAGAAGCATAAAGCATGTGAAGCATGGTAAAGATGCAAGAAGCTAGATCTAAACATGCAAGCATGGATCTAAAGGATGAACATGGATCTAAGCATGGAGGATCCAAACATGGCTACACAAGAGATGGATCTAAGAGTAAAAGCAAGGAAAGGCATGTGAAAAACCAAACAAGCAAGACTCTAATCCAAACCCTTTATTGAACTTGGGTGTTTGGATGTAGGCCTAGACCAATAGATCTAGATCTACACCCTACCCAAAAGCAAAACACACAAGAAGAAAGCATAAATAATTTATTGAAGCTATAAAGCACTCAAGCATATCACCCAAACATAGTATTTAAGCATATAAACATGGCAGAGATAGTACAAACAAGAAATTTAGGCTTATCCTAACCCAAGAATTCTAGGCCAACATCATCAAAGCAATAAAAACATGCTAGAGAGAAAGAAAAAGCAATAAAACATGCTAGGAATTAAGAGGAAAGCAATAAAAAGCTAGAAATTAAATTGGTGTAGATTGTAGCCAAAAAGAAACACCCTTAAAACCAAGGTAAAAGGACCAGGGAGGAGGAGATGGAAGCAAGAACAATACCTCTTGATGTATGGAGGAAGAAAAAATCAAAGTTTTTTTAGGGAGAGAAATGTAGAGAAAATAAAGAAAAAACTGCCCAGAAAAGATGCCCCAAGACCCCAAATTTTGTTCTTATTGAAATCTGGAAGGGGAGGGGACGTTTTGGGCTTTTTATAGGCAAAGAAATGTCTGGCGTGCATTTAGTGCACGCCAGTGGTACATGCCTGAGTCAGTTGCTTCATCTTTTTCCAACTTTTGGCTCTAAATTTGGCTGCTTATTTGAAGGCCTTTCTGAAGTCCAATTGAGTTGATTCTAGTGGCATTGAAAAGATATAGATGGCTAGTTTCCAGATTCATTGAGTTTTTGAAAATCATATGGTTAAATCAAAAGTTATAACCTCGAGAAGCGAGCTAACGTGCTTGACACAATTTTAATGATATCTAAACCGTTTTGTAGACACCCCATTTTGTATCCCATTAATAAAGATTGGTCCCTGACCCCAATGATGAGCTTGACATATGTCAACCAAGGGTAATTAAAGAGTTCACAATAGTTTGGAAGTAATCAAAACTCAAAAATGTTCAAATCGCTTTGAAATCGATACTGAAAAAATGACATTTGCTCACTGTTTTGACCATAACTTTTGATTCATAAAGACTTTATTAGTAAAGTTTGTTTCATTGGAAATTAGACATCCTGTGATTCAATTTGATCACAAATATTTCCTAATTTGGATTTTTATTGAGTGATTTATGTTCGTTTGAAGTTAGGCCATCAAAACTGTCAAATTAGGGTTTTTGGGGGACACATGCATACGCATGAATCAAGAATGCGAACACATACCCCGAGACCCTTGGGAATGTCCAAAGATCTCTAAAAAGCCCCAAAAACCCTAATTTTAACTTATAAATACTCATATTTTGTTTCTAATCAAAACCTTAGCTAGAGAGAGTTATTTTTTGGCCTTAATCTTCTCTAAAACTCTATTTTCTCTTTTCAATTTTCTCTTTTCAAAAACCCTAAGGCAGTAGCTAGAACGTTTTTGACAAAGATTCAAAACTTTTTTCTAGCACAAAACAAAGGCAGAAACTTGTTCTTAATTGGATTTCTCAAAACCTTTTGTTCTTGAGTTGTGATTGCTAACTATTGTTGTGTTCTTTAATTATCTTTGTCCTCTTAATCTAATCTTTGTATTGCAGACACTGAGGAGTCAGTTAAACAAACTCCAAACTCGTAATCTTAAGCAAGGTGAGTGTTCTTTCCATGAACTCTTTCTTTGTTTAATAGGATTCACATGAGTTTCTTAATGTAGTTTCTCTAATTGTTTATTTGATTCATTTGTTGATTTTAATTCTTTAAATATGTGTTAATATAATTTTAGGTTGTTTATAATCTGTTTTGCTTGTTCTTGTTTTATTATTTTAGTTTTATGTAAAATTTAACATATTTATTTATTTAATGTAGTTTACTACTTATTGATTTGTTTCTTGTTTAGTGTTTAGGGTTCTAACATGTTTGTTTGATTTCTGTTTTAATATCTTTGAATGATAAAATCAATAAAAATTTGATTTTTCAGTTATGTGTTAAAGGATGCGTACACATCATTGCGTATGCGTGCGCATGGTTCCAACCATGCATACGCATAGTTGAGTATGCGTACGCACCTTGAACCCAGATTATAGCAAAATCTTGTTATTGTTATTTTAATCATTTTTCACATGTTCTATGATTATGTTTGACTCTTTTTAGATTAATTAATTGTGTTTAATTATTTTTCATGTTTGATTTATTTAGTATTTTTTCTTTGTGTGTTTTATTTAGTTGTTATCTTTTCCTTTTTTAATAATATGTTTGATTGTGTTTTATTTATTTCCTATTATATTGTGATATGTTTTTAATTTGTTGTATGTGTTATTTTATTTAAGTGCATGATGTATATTTAGGTTAAGGATTAGGGTTCTTTTAATAACTTCTTTATCTAAATATGGCCTAGCAACACATAATGAAGGCCAGCTCACAAGCCAGGCGGTTTTGAGTGCCTAATACCTTCCTAAACCGTACCCAAACTCTGGACCCATAATCTGGTATGCAAACCTATGCATGTAAATAATTGACCCAAAAGGCCCAATATGGTTCCTAAACCTAATCTAGGTAATGACTCCATTTTTCACCCTTCGCCACGGTCCACTCCAAAGGCCGAGGCACACTTCCTTGCGCCCACATGTCTTAACTCTGATTTTGACCCGTGAGCAATCAGTTGAAAGGGGATTCAATATTCTTTGCAATGATGTTGGTTTCACTCCAATCAGACGGTCAGATTGAAAGTCAAATTTCTGTCCCCATTGGGAGTCAACTTTAGGTCAAATTTAGTCAAAGTTGATAAAAATCTCTGATAGCCTCAGGTTTGACTTAAAAACATGGAAAATGTTATTTTGGTATGGTTTTAACCAATTTTGACCTTCGGTCAACCTTGGGTTAACCATGGCCATTTTGACTTGAAGTGGCACTTTAAGTGCTTCAATGTCCAAACGGGCTAAACCATGGTGATCTAGATGTTCCCGTAGTCCTCTAGTGAGAAAATGATTTTTTTTTTGGAACTTTCAGGGTCCAACATGCAAATCGAGGGTAGACAAAATATGGTACCAACAATTGCCCCTTCTTTATCTAACACCTCAAATGCAATCGAAGGTGTTGGATAAAGAACGTGATTCCGCATTTTGTTGCCTCAAATTTTATGACGAAACTACACTGCTCGTAGGTCAAGACCGATCTTAGACTAATAAGGATGGAGCTGACAAAGGAGACCTGGTTGTCTCTAGAAAAATCTCTTGTGACGAATTGAGCTTCCTGGATGGTTGCCACTAATATATGGTCTTTTTTCAATTTTGGGACATTTTCCTTCCAAATTGGTGTACTTGCACTAAGTGAACCTCCTTGGTCTGTCTCTTTTTTTTTTTTTTTGGTTATTTTCCTACAAATATATTAGTAGCAATAAATATAGGAAACAATACTTGAGTTTTTTTTTTTTTTTTGACATTTATATTTTTGATGTTTTATTATTTTTTTGTTTATGCTATGATGATGTTGGAAAATATTTTTTTGTTTTATCATTATATACTTGCATGCTTTCACATGTGCATACATGCATGCACATAAATGTACATTCATATATACATGTGTGAAAATACGTATGTATAGCTATATCTACGTAGACCCATGCATGTGGAGAAATTTTAGGTTTAGGAAATGCAAACGATGCCATGGGTGAGTGCAAAATGCTATGAAAACATTAATAAAAAAACACTATGCAGGAAAGCCTCGTGAACATAGATAAACTATGCATGCTAAAACAGAGAGTTGGGAACTTAAAACATGATGATGGTGAATTTTTGGAAAAATAAAATTTTGGAAATGAGGGGGGTTTAAAAGCAGTAAATCATTTGAAATTAGGGATAGGGCTAAACAATCGCCGTCAAATTGAATCCTAGGTGATGGACTAAACAGTCACTGCCGAATTGAATCCTGAGAGACATAAAGGATTCCTACACCATGGAAGTGAGGAGAGGTTGTACTGTGCATTCTGGGGTGCATTGTGTACCATAAAAGTTTCTTATGCCGTGGAAGCATGGAAATGTTCCTACACCATGGAAGTGTGGAAAGGTTGTACTAAGCATTTTGGGGTGCATTATGTACCATAAAAGGTTCCTATGTTGTGGAAACATGGAAAAGTTCATACACCATGGAAGTGTGGAAAAGTTCCTATACCGTGGAAGTAAGGAGGGTTGTATTGAGCATGTTAGGGTGCGTCGAGTACCATAAAAGATTCCTATACTGTGGAAAGGTTCCTACACTGTGGAAGTTTGGAAAGGTTCCTACACCATGGAAGTGAGGAGAGTTTTTGCAAAAGATATGCTTGATATGTATTTGATCATGCATGCTGCACATTTATAGTGGTAAGATTTAACATCACCAATGATCATTTCCATAGATACAATATAAGCCCAAAGCCTCACATCCTTATCATCACCTTGGACTACCTCACAGAAAATCAAAATCTAATTGCAATAAAGAATAACATTACAAAAAACAAGGGTATTTGCAACATTTTGTTTGTAGCATTTGTAGAAAATGCTTCAATATATAGTAATATTGTAATGTTTTTAGAGAACATTACTAAAATAGATTTATTGTGGCAGTTACTATAGTGAACGCTACTGATTTATTTAAATTTTGAAATAGTCTTATGAACACAGCTTAAAAAACGTTATTAGAAAGGTTATCTAATATTTAAATTTGAAAAAATAGATTTTTACTTTTGGAGGACTCCCGCTACTATCCCAAAACTCTACCTCCAAAAAAAAAATATATATATATATATGAACACGCTTGCAGGATCCTTATCCCCAAAACCAAAAACACACACACGAAATCTTCATTTCCTATTTTCATCTTCCCCAATTTTCAACCCCAATCCCATCTATTGCCACCCACACCCACCTCTGACAACCACCACCATCACCAGATGTAGAACAAACTACCATGACCTTCCTAGACCATCAAGGATGCCTGAAATTGTGCAAGGCAAAAAGGCACTAGTAGAATCATTTGGGCAATGGAGTCGAAATTGTATGAAATTTGTAGGCTAAAGGGAAATAGTCTTTTGATCAATAGTCATCGCTTTGCCATGAGGTGCGCCTTGATTTTGAAGAATTCCTTCATTTAGGCCCAGAAAATAGTGATTTTGCCATTTTTAGTCATTTTTGTTTCCTTAATAACTTTTTACTTAAAGGTTAAAATAAAGTCCCGCTTATTTTGGGACATCCCTTAAGGTTAGTTGGTTATGATTTTACATTTAAATTAATTTTACCATTTTTGGTAAAACTTGGTATTTTACCACCTAATCTTGTGATTAGTGTGAATTAGGGTTTCAAACGGTTTCCTATTCGTCCTAGGGTTTTACTTCTTCAGTATTTATATGTTTTGTAGCCTCCAAAGGCAAATCAAATTATTATTAATAAAATTCAAAGTTTTTCTCCAACTTTTCTCTTTGGTGGATTCCAAACCTATCACCTTGTGAATTCAAGGAACCCCCCATAGATTTGAAGTTTACTACCAAAAATTAACAATTTAATTTTTGTTTCATCAAAAAGAGTATCGTGTGTGCTTTCTTCAAGCTTTCGTGACATTAGATGGTATCAGAACCTTGACTTACCTTAGTTTGATGGCTAACCGACAAGACAATAACCACCACAACAACGATGACGACGAAGTTGACAACCTAGTCCTCACTAGGGCTGAGTTCTACGAGTTTCATGATGAAACTCAAAAATTTCGTGATAATAGTCAACAGTTTCTTGAAGAAACTTAGCAAAAACTGCATGGGATTCGTGAAGCACTTGTTGCCCTTCTTGCCCAAAACCTTAATCATGATGATGAAGAGTGATGTGATAATCGAGCGTGTGGCCCTCCCCATCGTGATCCAAACCATCAGAATAGGCAACAAGCCTATAACAATGACAACAGTGAGGACAAAGAGTATGCAGAAGAAGTCCTTATAAATCGTTATGGTGCTATAAGGGATAATGGTCAAAATTATTAAGAGTAAAGGGATTATTGTATGAAAATAGAATTACCATCCTTTAATGTTAATGTTTCCATTGAGGAGTATTTGGATTGGGTTAGTGAGGTTGAGAAGTTCTTCAATTATATGCCCAGAAGATAAGCAGGTTTGTTTGGTGACATACAAGTTAAAGGGAGGAGTCTCTGCTTAATGGGATTGTGTTCAATTAAACTGTTCCCGTGAGATAAAGCTTCAGATACATTCATGGAGGAGAGAGATTATTATTAATAAAAATTTAGACTTTTGTCTATTATTTTCTCTGGTGGATTCCAAACCTTTCACCTTATGAGTTCAAGGAACCCCTTGTGGATTCGAAGTTTACTACTAAAAACTAACAGTTTAGTTTTTGTTCCATCAAAGAGAGCATTGTGTGTGCTTTCTTTAGGCTTCTGCGACATCGGTTGGTATCACCCCACCTTTGTTGGTCACTCACCATACATTAGCTTCTCACCCACAAGTATGTTAACTTTTCTCTCTAATTTTGTTTCTTTTACCTTTCTGTCTCTTTCTTATTCAATGGCTCTTGTTGCTGAATTTTTGCTTTAAGTTCCCCTTGCCTCCTCAAATTTCTCTCTTGTTTGTTAATTTTTTAAGGTTGTTTGGGTATGTCATTGTTTTTTTTTTTGTTTTTTTTTTTATTTTTTATGTTGGGTATTTGAGTGCAAATTTGTAGCTGTTCAAGAGCTTTTTGAAGATTGGGTATTAGTGCTTGTGAACTATGAGAAGGGTATTTCTCAATCTCTCTGTTTCTTTGCATCACTTGCTCCTTCCTCAAGTTGCAGTTCTCCTTCTTGTAAGTTGTATATATAAAAATTCAAGGGAAGAATTTGAAAATATTTATTTAATTATTTGTTGCAAGAAGTTTTTAGAGTTCTAAACCAAAGACTAGCTCTTCCAATTTTAAATGTTATTGAGAGGAGAAAGTGGAGTGTCAACTTATAACTTATTATTGTTTGTTACATGGTATCCTTGAATATTAGGAACCATATGTGGATACGTATGTGATTGACCAATTATATTTATAATTAATCCTAAATACATGATTCTCTGTAGCCTAATATTTGAATACCTATGTCTTTTGTAGCTTGTCAATTTGGAAGTTTGGTTTTAGTGGTCAAAAGAAATTGTTTGAAAATTGTTATTTGGAGATCTAGAGCTTGGTATTGTGGGTTTTGATGCAGTCAATGAATGTGGCCAGGTAAGCAATAAGTTATAAACTGGTACTGCATCAATATTTGTGTAATTGGGTTCCTGGGAGTTTTTATTTATTTATTTATTTTTCCTTTCATTATTGGCAGACCATTGATTATGGGATTAGAGACGTTAGTGATATGATACATTGATTTTGGGATTAGAGAAGGTAATAATAAAGTCTTTCCCTTTTTCTTTTTTTTTGATTCTTTTTATATATATGTATATATATATATATATATTTTTTTTTTTTTTTTTTTTGGAAGTACTTGAAGCTAATTAGGATATTTAGAAAGATTCCTTATTCTTGTGTTCTAATCTTGGATCTTGTTTAGGCAATGAATTTTTTAATATTCAATTTGTATTTTGAATTTGACATTTCACTTGTACCCAAAGATTGATTCTTGTGTTCTAAATTGGCATTGCAAGTGAAAACTAATTGGCATGCTTAAATATTACATTTTTCAGTCTATTAAGTGTTGTACTTTACTAAGGTTTGTCAACTAATTCACTATTTTTATTTAATTTTTAGTTTTAAGCATATTAATATGATTACAGTTACTTTGTAATATATGGTATGATGTTGAAAATTGCTTGTGGTGGTTGTTTAAATTGGAGCAAGAGGGTGGCTTGCATGGGGTATAAGGGTGTTAACTTTAACATTGGGAGTATGTTTATTTTTGGTTCATATATGCATGTGAAGTAAAAGAAAGTGATAATGAAGATTGTAGTGTTAGTTTTAACTATATTTTATTTTTACAGTGACATGATGTACATACAATTTAACTTATTGTAGTTTCTCAAAAAAAAAAAAAAAAAAAAAAAAACTTATTGTACATTCATATGGACAAGAGTTGGATGGATAAGAAAATATTCTCAAGAAAGTACCTACAAGGGGTTAAGGATTTTATCCAGTTTGCTAAACAAAATGGAATTAGGGTTGATGGGAAAATTTCATGTCCATGTAAAAGGTTTTCAAATGTACATTATTTTGAACCACTAGTTGTGAAAGATCATTTAGTGATCAATGGAATTTGTTTTGTTTATGATCCTTGGTTTTGTCATGAGGAGTCTACATCTATTGCCACATCTAGTAGAGCTAGGAATACTAAAGTAGAAGAAGATTTGAATGGTGAATGTGATAATATACGTGGGATGTTACATGAAATGTTCCCTGGGCATAGTCAATTAATGGATGAATATGGTGGTGCAAATGCTCTGGAAAGACCAATTGGGGAAGGTTAAAATGCGTAACAATGTGAAGAAGAACCTAATAAAGATGCTAAAAATTGTTATAACTTACTTGAAGATGCTGAGAAACCTTTGTATGAAGGGTATTCAAGTACTGGATGGTTATGCCTCAAACATCTCGCGATGTATCCAACTTCAAGAATGCAAGATTATTGGTTTGAAGAGTCATGATACCCATGTACTAATGCAACAATTTCTTCCAATAGCGATACAAGGATCTTTTCCAAAGAAGGTCACATCTACTTTGATTGATTTATCTTGCATTTTTTGGGAACCATTTACCAAAACTTTGCAAGTAAGGCTGTGTTTGGTTCGTGTAAAAGCATTTTCGGAAAATATTCCATTCTCCGGAAATGCTATTTTCAGGAAAGGAAAATATTTTCATGTGTTTGGCTGTCACAAAATTCGTTTTACGAAAAATCAATTCCGGTGTTTGGTTCATTCAAACATTTTTACAGAAAATGCTTTACATACCCAATTTTCCAGACACTTCCTCAACTATAAACATGCGGATAATGAATCAATTCCACACGCATTCACAAAAGAAACAAAACCCAGCAGAAAAATTCATCAAAGCTGGTCAAATTCAGATTGCGCGACGGAGGAGAAGATGAGATCGCGCAGTCAAGGTGAGATCGAGCGGAGGCAAGATCGGTGCGATCGTCCAACGAGCGGCGCGATCGCGATGCGGTGCGATCGTCCGACGAGCGCGCTCGTCGAACGATCACACCATGCGATCTCATCGATCACGATCGTCGACGCGGTGCGATCGTCCGACGAACGGCGTGATCGACGATCGGTTCTCTCCGATCTGGGCTCTCTCTTCTCTCTCTCTCTCTCTCTCTCTCTCTCTCTCTCTCTCTCTCTCTCTCTCTCTCTCTCTCTCTCTCTCTCTCACTCTCTCTCACCGGAAATGAATTGAAGTGAAAATAAGGGTGTAAAATTATTTCCGGGTCAAAGGGAGTAATTGTTGGTCAACAGGAAATGATTTTCCGGAAAATTTCATTTTCCGTTGTTGCCAAACACGCGGGTTTGGGGGAAAATGATTTCAGGAAATCATTTTCCCCCAAAACAAACGCACCCTAAAAGACTTGAGCAACTTAAGTGTAGAATTGCAGTGACATTATGCAATTTAGAAAGTATCTTCCCTCTCTTATTCTTTATTATTATGGTCTATTTGGTTACTCATATGGTCACTAAAGCGAAGATAGATGGACCAATTCACTACCATTGGATGTACCCAATTGAAAGGTATGAAAATAATGGTTTAAGTATCAGTTTTTATTAACCATTGAGGATGATGTTGTTGATAAATCCTACTATTGGTTTGGAAATAGGTACCTTTTATAGCTAAAGTCATACAATCGCAATAAAACTCATCTAAAGTGCTCCATTGCAAAAGGATACAAGGTGAGAAGTGCTTAACATTTTATTCATAGTTTTTAGCATCAATTGAAACATTATTCAATTGACCCTTAAGAAACGTTGAAGATGCTAGAGGTGCAACAATAAATATCAAGCTTGATAATACATCCTGGATACAAGCTCATCACTTTGTGCTATTTCAATGCGATGAAATCATGTCATTTTGTTTGTAATTATGATTATGTACATTATTTATATCCATAAATTATTAAACAAAGTTTTTGTCTATATATACAAAGAACACAAAGAATCAACAAGAAGAGAAAAACATCCCAATCATATAAATGAAACAACTATAGAGAAGATTCATATGGAAAAGTTTGTTGATTGGTTTCTAGACTATGTAATGCACAATTAATTATTATATTAGTAGAAAGAAATTTGGAGTATTAAGGTCAAACACTAACATTGTTTCACTCTATTGAAAAACATAGATTGTGAAAATGGATCATGCCATATTAGAGCAACTTCTTGAAAATGTTCACTGGCTTGCACAAGGTCCAAACCCCATTGTTAAAAGGTTCAAACGTTATATTGTTAATTGTTACAAATTTTGCACAAAAAATAATGAAGAGTACAAGAAAACCAAAAATAGTGGAGTTTGTGTGGCTGTTGAAGGGGGAACTGACTATTATGGGGTTTTGACTGATATTACTAAAATTAACTATTTTGATTGTATGAATATGTACTATTCAATTTCAAATGTGATTGGGTCGATATCAATTTGGGTTTGTCTTATTGAATTTTAAAAGTTTAAGTCATATTGGAGATTGATCAATCAATGAACCCTTCATATTGACATCCCAAGCTTTACAAGTGTACTATGTGGTTGATGAAAGGCATCTTGATTGGGTGGTTGCTATTAAAACAAAACCGAGAGACGTGTTTGATGATAGTAATGGTGAAATAAGTGAGGATGATGTTGACACATATTGTGAAAATGAGTCATTTAATGTTCCAGTTGAGGACACACTTCAAGAAGTAGCTGAAAATCTCTCTTGGATTAGACACAATGGGGACGATATATGCTATTTTGAGTTTGATGAGGATGTTTAGTTGTTGAACTAATATGCAATTTTATAAATTTGTAAAGTAGTGGTTTCCCATACATTTTCTACTTAGCTTGTAAACTCTAATTTTTTATTGCTACTATCTTTGTACTACATTAATTTCTTTTTAAGTGATGCTACTATTTTATACACATTGGTATTGTTTTTACATTGTTAAAATCTTACATGAAAATTTTCTCAAAAAAAAAAAAAAAAAAAAAATCTTACATGAAAATAGAGTAGATATGACTAAGAAGAAAAGATACAATATTGAAGTTGTTGGGGCTATATTTGGTTAGGGTACACCTTGTCAAGTTACATCTAGCTAGTCAGGGTATATCTAATCAAAATACATTGCCCCTACAAGAAGGCTTGCAACAGCTTGATGATATCATAGGTAATGATGAACTGGATGAAGAAGAATTTGCAGCAATTCAATTGAATGTTAAAGGTATAATGACGTATAGCCATTAATATAATTGTTTAGATATTCTAGGCATATTAAACATTAATAATTCTTTTCTTTTCTTTTTATGTATGTTTACTTTTTTCTTTTTCTTTTTCGTTTATTGGTCATAGATGTTTCTGGCATGTAAAGTACACGAGGGGTTACTAGTATGGTTGAAGTATTTAATTTGCCTAGCAATTCTAAATATGTTATTTAATATAATAATTACCTTCATCCGGTAGAAAAAGAGGCAAGTTTACTTGCACGGACTTTAGGTGCTACTTCTAAAATGCCAAATATGTGTCCATTGAATTATCTTGATCGGCATAAGATGCCAAACCATTACAAACAAGAAAGTTGGAATGTCATTTAGGTAATAATATTTCTTTCTTTACATTTAAACTTTTGTTTAGCAATTTGTAATTTTCACTTGGCTTATAAAATACATATTTGAATGCAATCTAAATTTAAATTTCCAGAAGATAATAAGGAAGAAATCAAGAAGAAAACTATTAGTTCATTGTTGGTGTGTTGGAGGGGTTTTATAAATCGCTTGAAACAAAAATGCTATAAGGACAACATGACTCCGGCACAAGTAATGGCTAAAGGCAATGCATCCTTTAATCAATCTTGATCAACTTGTAGTTCTTGCGGAATATTGGAATTAAAAGTGTAGTTGCACGATTTTCCTGGCCCAAACCCTATTGAGCAGGCCCTGGCCCAAGGCGCAACACACAATAAATACTTGTAGAGGATGGGTCAAAGAACTTAGCCTCAGTGAGCTTAGTCGGTCTGAGGTATGGGAAATGTTGTTGCAGGAATAAAGACACCAGAATGGACTCCACAGAAGATTCTATTTCCTGAGTGCTGAATACATTTTTCCCGTCCCCTTCTTTGAGGGACTCCATTACATTATATAGCTCTCTCATTCTTATCTGAACCTTACACTTGTTGATCATCTAAGCCCCCACTTGAGCACCTGTCCTATCAGACACCTTTATCACTCCCTTGTGAGTTGCAGTGGCCAAGGTAGTACTGTTCAGGGGTCTTTTCCTCATTAATGCGGCCAAGAGGGTGGTTGTGACACATTTAATGTGGTGGTAGCAGCTTTCCATGAGATATTTTGGGTTTTATTCTTTTTTATATGCTTGGAGGATGAGCTGCAATGGTTGGGGCGAGCTTTTTGATCTGGACTTCGTGGTGTCCGAGGAGGTGTTACTCTTCGGACAGGTTTCTTTTACCGCAGTTGGGCTTGAATAATGTTTTGGCTATGACTTCTCCTCGGACACGATGCTTCTCGGATGGGCCTGTATTTAACTAGCCCATTATTTTGGGCCGGGCCCCACAATAGCCCCTCAAAACTCCGGTTTTTATCTCCTTCCGAGGAGAAAAGCGGGGTTTTGATGTCAGTGAGTGGATGGAAGTAGGGAAGGCTTGGGGAGCGCGTGCAGGCAGTTACTTTGGACGCACTACAATTTACGAGGCGCGGCCATTTACTTCCGGAGGCTAATTGTCCCCTTCATCCAACGGTGAGACGTGGATCGAACGGCCATCATTATTTCTCGATTTTTTAGGAAAGGTCGATCTTTTCTCTCTCCTCCCAACTATATAAGACGTCAGACAGGCTCCCTTTTTCTTTTTTCTTTTTTATCCGCACATCAGAATAGAGACCTCCAGAGAACTCCAGTGCCCAGAAATCCTTGAGCACATCCTTTCTTCAGATCTTCATAGTCATTTCTGCGAAGCACCCTCCATAAAAGAGCTTTCCGATCACCTCATCGGTCATTTGAGAAGACACCTGTAAGTTCCGTTCGCTTTGTCGCTTCGATTTCTTCCTCGGACTTTGTTTTTCCCCTCGGTCTTTATTTTCATTCTTCCAGTACAGCTCAGATGGGTAGATTCGAAAAATTAGTAAATACTCCGGCCGCTATGGAGGTCTTTAGGGCAAAATACCACATTCCCCCGGGGGTGGGGCTGCAGTACTATCCTCTTGAAGGAGTATTGACAGATAGAGGCGAGGGAGAAGTTGTTATCCCCATGATTGCTTTCATAGAGGGAGGGATGACACTTCCCATGCGTAGGATTACAAGGGAGTACCTGTTCAACCATAGGTTGACGCCGCATCAGTGTGCCCCAAATATGTTCAAGATACTAGGCTGTGTAGATGTCTTAGACGAGCGGATGAATCTAGGCCTTACTTGGCACGACGTGGCTTATCTGTATGAGTGTCACCGCCTCGAGAGTGGAGGGTATTATCTTAAATCCCGATCCGAGGTCGTTAGATTGATCTCTTGTCTTCCAGTATCCAATAATACCGTGAAGAATGATTTTCTTATTGCTTCGGGGGAGTGGTTCGATGGTATTCATTGTCCGACTCGGGCAGGAATCCCAGGTGCGGCGTCTTTAGGGCCAATCCTTTTGGGAAAAGGGTTTAGCATTGGGGGGTTATTTTTCTTGCTTTCCTTACACTTGGAGAATTTCATGAACTAATTCCACTTTTCTTGGATGTTTGCAGATAAAGTTCACGTCGCTCCTCGGCTAAACTTCGTGAATGTGCCGGCGCTGAACTACCTTCTGAGGTCGGAAATTTACGTTGCTGAGGACGGACAGCTACGTGCGGCTCATCTGGTTCTGGGCTATCAACCTCTAAGCCGCTCTTTCCAAGCTATTGGTCACGCCATAAGGGCTGGCAGTCCGAGGTTGGCTAGGATTGACGTGTCCAAGACCGGGTTCCTAGCTCAACGTGATCTTCCACCAGTCGTACTACCCGACGTTCGGCATCCCTATATAGCAGAGCAACTACCTCCGCCAGAAGAGCCTGGTGTTGCTGTTCTAGTTGAGGGGCAAACCGAATCATCTCGTCTTTCCCTTGAGGAAGAAATAGACGAGTTTTATTTTGAGGAGGAAGTTCAGCAAGACCCCGTGGTTGAGCTTTCTGATCCTGAAGGAGAGCAGGACCGCAACTCCATGGCTGGTGGTCCAATCATAATAACCTGCTCGGACGACTCCTCGGACGGAGAAGGAGGTGATATGGGAAAGTCTCTGCGAGAGTTGATGTCCAGCCGAGGCAAGGGTCAGTCCTCGAAGGCGCCTACCAAGGCACAAACCCAGGACCCACCTCCAATCGCCCCTCAGGTCCCTACTGATCCTGGCCTCAAGGCTATCCCCGACCTAAAAAAGAAGAGGCAGGCTGACATTCCTGAGAAGGGTGAGCTGGTTACCCGACCTGCTAAGCAGCAAAAGGCTACAAAGGGACAGAGGAGTAAGAGGGCAAACTCCTCGGAGAGCAGGGACGAGGAGAACCGTGCTGAGGTGCGCGCTACCCCGCGTACGTGGAGCCCTAAGTTGGAGTTGGATGGGGTTGCTATCCCCTACAACTCGTCGATCCGAGAGTACAACCGGGGCCGAGCAGGGTATGTGGCTGATGCCTTAGAGCAACCCCTACTGCTTCCTCGGGATATGGAGGCCTATAGGCGGTTCTCTCAGCCCGAGATTTTCCTATCCCTTAAAAGGGATCTTGCGATGGTAAGTAATCCTTTTACTGTTTTATTAATTTATTTAACCCTGTTAAATTCTAAACCGATTTTGTTTCGTTTACAGATTACTCAGCAGGTATTTGTGGCTGAGGAATTTTGTCGTGATAATCGAAGTCGGGCTGAGGCTGAGGCTCAGTCTCGGACGGAGATGGAGAAAGCCTTGGGGTCCCTCAAGCACGATCACCTTGAACTCACTGAGAAGTTCAAGGAGTCGGAGAAACGGCGCAAAAGTGCTGAGGCTGGTCTGAAAAGTGCCGAGACCCAGGCAGAGGACCAGCGCAAAGAGCTATATTCGACCCAGATCAACCTCGCCACCGAGAAGCAGGCAGTGCTGGATCTCAAGACTACTCTGCAAAAAGTCGAGGGTGAGCTACGGCGGGTCAAAGAGGAGGCTCAGCTGATCCGAGAGGCTACGAAGGCTGAAAAGAATGCTGCTCGCCAGCTTGGGGTCCAAGAAACGGAGGCCAGGCTATCCGAGGAGATCCCCGAGGTGTACAGGGACTACTGCAACATCTCATGGGCTCAGGCCTTTGATGCTGCAGGAGTTCCTGCAGATTCGGTGCTAAGACTGCCTGAGAACGTCTTCTACCCTCAGGAGATCCGAGAGAATCCTGACGGCGTCCAAGCAGCTTTTGAGCAGGATTTGACGGTGCCAAATGCCGTCCCCATGCCTGACAACTGGCTGCGGACCCTACCGTCGAGATTCCTCCTCCTTAGCCAGAGTAGAAAGAAGACCCTCCTGCCAAGGCTTAGCTTTTAGGCTTTTTAATTTTTATATTTCCTTCCTCTCTTTATTATTATTTTTTTTTTTTTTGAACGAGAGTCGTCCTGCTTTTGCGCTCTTTTGTAAGGACCTCTCTTTTTGTATTGATCTCGGAATATTAATATAGAATGTTTCCTTCATTTTCATGGATTTATGTTAGCACCATCCCTTTATTTAACACTGATAACGATATAAACGGTCAAGGTGAAGAGGATGTCTTGTAGCGAATTTGAATGAGGGTTGCAACGGTGCTAGACTGCGCGCACGCCTTAAAATGATTTCCTTTAGGTAATAGTTTCCCAAATTGTCATGAGTAATAATTTCCCCCAAGTCTGTGGTCCGAGGATCCATGCAAGACTTAGGTTCTGTTTAAAACTATGAGTAGTCGCCATAAGTAATAATTTCCCCTAAGTCTGTGGTCTGAGGATCCATGCAGGACTTAGGTTCTGTTTAAAACTTGTATAAATTGTCATGAGTAATAATTTCCCCTAAGTCTGTGGTCCGAGGAGCCATGCAGGACTTAGGTTCTGTTTAAAACTTGTATAAATTGTCATGAGTAATAATTTCCCCTAAGTCTGTGGTCCGAGGAGCCATGCATGACTTAGGTTCTGTTTAAAACTATGAATAGTCGCCATAAGTAATAATTTCCCCTAAGTCTGTGGTCCGAGGATCCATGCAGGACTTAGGTTCTGTTTAAAACTTGTATAAATTGTCATGAGTAATAATTTCCCCTAAGTCTGTGTTCCGAGGAGCCATGCAGGACTTAGGTTCTGTTTAAAACTATGAACAGTCGTAGATAGGTTAGCAGGCAGAGGATAATCACGAAACAAAACATGGGCGAAGCCATTTTCATTAATAACAATATCTTCTGAGGTTATTTACATTCCATGGTCGAGGTACGGTTTTTTCATCCAGATCTTCTAGGTAGTAAGCGCTTATCCCGGCCACGGATGTGACACGGTATGGTCCTTCCCAATTGGGCCCCAACTTGCCCCAAGAGGGGTTTTTCGCGCTGCCGAGAATCTTTCTCATCACGAGATCACCTGGACCTAGAGGTCGCAGCTTAACATTGGCATCATACCCTTATCTCAGCTTCTGGTGATAATAGGCCATATGAATCGTGGCTTTTTCCCTTCTTTCCTCGGCTAGGTCTAGGCTTCTTCCCAATAACTCATCGTTACCGTTTAGGGTAAACGAGCTAGACCTCAGTGTGGGGAAGTTGTTCTCGATTGGGAGCACGGCCTCAGCCCCATAAGTCATCGAAAAGGGGGTCTCACCGATTGAACGTCGCGGTGTTGTCCGATAGGTCCATAAGACGTGCGGGAGCTCTTCTACCCATCTTCCCTTTGCCTCATCCAGTCTTTTCTTCAGTCCGTTCACTATGACCTTGTTCACGGCCTCGACTTGCCCATTTCCTTGGGGGTATGCGGGGGTGGAATATCGATTAATGATCCCAAACTCGCAGCAATACTCCCTAAAGCTCTTACTGTCGAACTGAAGACCATTGTCGGAAATGAGTGTACGTGGAGTTCCGAAGCGGGTGATAATGTTCTTCCAGATGAATTTCTGGGCATCCACGTCCCTAATGTTGGCCAAAGGTTCAGCTTCCACCCATTTAGTGAAGTAATCGGTTCCGACTATTATGTATCGCTTGTTCCCCGCAACTTTGGGGAAAGGTCCGACAATATCAAGACCCCATTGTGCGAACGGCCATGGGCTAGAGAGTGGGTTGAGAACCCCTCCGGGTTGGTGGATATTCGGGGCAAATCTTTGGCACTGATCGCACTTTTTAGCGTATTCTTGAGCCTCTCTTTGCATGTTCGGCCACCAGTATCCTTGGGTGAGTGCCCTGTGCGCCAGCGACCTTCCTCCGGTGTGACTTCCGCAAATTCCCTCGTGTAACTCCTCGAGTAGAGACTCGGATTCTTCTGGATGTACGCAGAGTAGGTACGGTCCAAAGTAGGAGCGCCGATATAGTTTGTGGTCGTTTGATAACCAGAACCGAGGAGCATTTCTACGTACCTTCTCGGCCTCTAGTTTTTCTTCCGGTAAGATATCGTCTTGGAGGAATTTCTTTATGGGGTCCATCTAGCTGGGACTCTGTCTGATCTGATGGACTTGGGCCGGGTTTCCGCTGATGGGACTCGCCCTGACTAGATCTTCTACAAGGATCATTCGTGGCAGATTACGCGCCGAGGACGTGGCAAGAGTGGCCAGCGAGTCTGCATGAGTGTTTACACTTCTGGAAACGTGCGTCAGATTGAATGACTCAAAACTCGTCTGCAGGCGTTTAACTTGTCCTAGATACTCTTGCATTCTAGCATCTCTGGCTTCCAGCTCACCCATCACTTATCTGACGACCAACCTGGAGTCCAAGAAAGCTTCTATTACTCTTCCGCCCAATTTTTGAACCATTGTCATCCCTTGGAGTAAGGCCTCGTATTCGGCTTCATTGTTCGTAGCCGAAAATCCGAGCCTCAGCGATTTTTCAATGGCGGCACCGTCTGGTGATATTAAAACTATCCCAACTCCAGATCCTCTCTGGTTGGCCGCGCCATCCATGTAGACCTTCCAATGCAAGGTCCCCCCTGCCGAAGTTACGCCAACCGATTTTCCATCCATGCCTTTCTTCTCGGTTATTGTTTCTATAGAGGGTTCAGCAAACTCTGCTACCAGGTCTGCGAGGACCTGACCTTTGATGGAGGATCTGGGCATATATTTAATATCAAAGGCTCCCAAAAGCGCACTCCACATGGCGATCCTTCCTGTGTAGTCAGCGCTTCGAAGCACTGCTCGGAGGGGAAGCTGAGTTAGAACGATGACCGTATGCGCCTGAAAGTAACGAGGGAGCTTCCAGGTGGCATGTACTACCGCCAGAATTGCCTTTTCTAGAGGTAGGTATCGCACCTCGGCCTCATGTAATGATTTTCTCACATAGTACACCGGTCGCTGCACCCCATTATCATCCCGTATTAGTACCAAGCTTACGGCATGGAAAGCTACAGCGATGTACGCAAACAACACCTCGTCTGCCTCAGGGCTGGACATGATGGGGGGTCGTGACAAATATTCCTTAAGCTGCTGGAAAGCCCGAACACAATCCTCCGACCATTCAAACCCTTTCCACTTATTTATCAGGAGGTAAAAAGGTCGGCATCGATCCGCTGACCGCGATATGAACCGGTTTAATGCTGCAATCATACCAGTGAGCTTCTGTACTTCCTTCGGGTTCCGAGGAGCCTGTAGGCTGTTTATTGCTTTGATTTGATCGGGGCTCACTTCTATTCCCCTATGGGTTACCATGTACCCTAAAAATCTCCCCGACCCGACCTCGAATGAACATTTGGAAGCGTTCAACCGCAACCGGTGTTCCCTTAAGATAGCGAAGATTTTTTCGAGGTCTTTCACGTGCTCGGACACCCTTTTACTTTTTACAACCATATCGTCTATGTAAACCTCTATGATCTTGCCCAGTTATGGTTCGAACATCCGGGTCATCATCCTTTGGTAGGTTGAGCCTGCGTTCTTCGACCCAAACGGCATCACCTTATAGTGATAATTTCTGATGGGCGTCATGAAAGCCGTCTTCTCTTGGTCTTCTGGCGCAAGGGGGATCTGATGATAGCCCTGGAAGGCGTCCAGGAAGCTCATCCGAGGATGACCCACGGTTGCATCCACCAACCTGTTGATTCGGGGTAGGGGGAATGGGTCCTTTAGGCACGCCTTGTTCAGGTCCCTGTCTTCTTACTTACCACCACCGTGTTTGCCAACCATTCTTGGTAAAAGACCTCTTTAATAGCCCCTTCTTTTTTCAGTTTTGCCACCTCGTCTCTCACGGCACTAGCGTGTTCCTTTGAAGGGCGTCGGGCTGGCTGCTTCTTCGGAGTGGAAGAGGGGTTGACGTTCAGGTGGTGACAAATAAGGCTAGGATCAACTCCCGGGGCGTCGTAGGCATCCCATGCAAACACGTCGACATTTCCTCTGAGAAATCTGACCAGTTCCTCTTTTTCTTGGGAAGGCAACTCAGAGCCGACCTGAAAAAACTTGTCCGGGTCGTTGTTGACAGCGATCTTATCTAAACTTTCACACCTGATCTCCTCGGCTAGCCCGTCCCCTTGCCCGGCCAAGGAGGCTGGTTGCTATGAGCTCTGTGGGGCCGAGGACTCGGCAACGAGCCGATGTAAGATGGCGGCAACCATACACTTCCTGGCTACGGCCTGATCTCCTCGGATTTCTTCTACTTGTCCTCTGGATGGGTATTTTACTTTTTGGTGGAGTGTGGAGGATACGGCTTCTAGGGCGTGGATCTATGGCCTGGCGACTATTGCGGTGTAGGGGGAGTAAGCGTCGACCACGATAAAATTTACCTCCACCACCTCCGACCCAGTCTGTACGGGTAGCCGGATCTGCCCTTTCGGTGTAACAATCCTCCCTTCGAAGCTGAGAAGGGGGGAATCGTAAGCTGCCAAATCTTCCGGCTTCAGGTTCAGCCCCTTGTATAGATCAGGGTACATTATTTCTACCGCACTTCCTGAGTCTACTAACACCCTTCTCACATCGAAGCCTCCAATTCTTAACGTAACCACCAAGGCGTCGTCGTGAGGTTGAATAGTTCCCCTTTTATCCTCGTCCAAGAATCCCAGTATCAAAGAGCTTCGCTTTTTCGACCTTTTGGGTTCCCTATGCCTGTCCTCGGAGTGGAGCCGATCTACAGCCAGTACCCTGGGGATGGGTGGCCCAGTTTTTCCTGGTGCAGCGAGGATGACATGTATCGTTCCAGTAGGGCGTGGTTCCCTTTCGTAGGAAAAGGTTTCACTTGGGGGGGGTCCTTGACCTCCGTCGATAACTCGCATCCTCCGCATTAGAAGACTCGTCTGAGTCAGAAGGGGATCGTTTTCGCCGCACACGTCGTAACTCCCTTTTCAGGTCGTCTATTTCCTGCTACATGGCATGATGACTATTTCGCCTCTGGGACACGTGACTACCTGTCTGAGTATGACTCTGGCTCGTCCGGATAGTATGCACACTTCCCTCACGATTCCCCCTACCGCCTGGGTTGGTGGGGTTATTTTGCCTCTGGGACTCGGCGGGTTGTGTCTGTTGGGAGTTTGCCTGGTGAGGATTCTCCTGGTGTGGGCCTAGTTCTGCCATACTCGACCGTTGTGCTGGCTGATGCTCTAGTTCTTCCCACAGACGGCGCCAATTGTAGTTGCACGATTTTCCTGGCCCAAACCCTATTAAGCAGGCCCTGGCCCAAGGCGCAACACACAATAAATACTTGTAGAGGATGGATCAAAGAACTTAGCCTCAGTGAGCTTAGTTGGTTTGAGGTATGGGAAATGTTGTTGCAGGAATAAAGACACCAGAATGGACTCCACAGAAGATTCTATTTCCTGAGTGCTGAATACATTTTTTCCGTCCCCTTCTTTGAGGGACTCCATTACATTATATAGCTCTCTCATTCTTATCTGAACCTTACACTTGTTGATCATCTAAGCCCCCACTTGAGCACTTGTCCTATCAGACACCTTTATCACTCCCTTGTGAGTTGCAGTGGCCAAGGTAGTACTGTTCAGGGGTCTTTTCCTCATTAATGCGGCCAAGAGGGTGGTTATGACACATTTAATGTGGTGGTAGCAGCTTTCCATAAGATATTTTGGGTTTTATTCTTTTTTATATGCTTGGAGGATGAGCTGCAATGGTTGGGGCGAGCTTTTTGATCTGGACTTCGTGGTGTCCGAGGAGGTGTTACTCTTCGGACAGGTTTCTTTTACCGCAGTTGGGCTTGAATAATGTTTTGGCTATGACTTCTCCTCGGACACGATGCTTCTCGGATGGGCGTGTATTTAACTAGCCCATTATTTTGGGCCGGGCCCCACAAAAAAGGATGGAAAGGTATGACAAATTAATTTGTGCCATTATTGTATGCATGAATTTAATACTATTTTTTGATTTTGTGAACGTAGGATATGAGTGATAAAAACAAGGAGTATGCCAAAAAGCTGCACATGCACATAGTGGAGGATAAAAAAGTATTGCTCAATATGTAGATGAAATGGTAGTAACTTATGCATTTTTCTATTATGTTCAAATCTCTTTTTTAATAAAGATATGCTTAGAGTGGAAAATTACTAACTTATGTAGGAAATGGAAGAAGGGAATCCAAATACCTAGGAAAAAATGTATAGAGTTCTTCATTCTAAGAGAGATGAGACACCTATGAGTGTTATAGCTAAGGTTATATGGTATGTAATATATTTTACATAATATAGTTGGAATTCTCTTTTTTACAACTCCATTTTGTGGCTTCTAATCCTATATTCATTTTTTTAATAAATTGTTTGTTAGGAAAAAAATGGATGAATTCACAAGCCAACAACCAACTCCATTGACTTTCTCTTCAAGTGGGAGTATTGCTTGGTCTGGGTATGAAGTTTTTTCTCAAGTATTAGGCAACGAGCGAAATGGCCGAATTCATGGTTTAGGATTCGGGCCAACTCCTTCTAAATTTGATCAAAATTCTAAAACCAATGGTTCAAGTTTCAAGGTGAAATAAGAATAAGAGAGATTAAGAGATAAAGAAACAATTTGCAAACTCAAAGAGAAATTAGTGTTTCATGAGCAGAAACTAATGAGTCAAGAGGAAAAGCTTGTAAGTTAAGAATAGAAAATTTTGAGTCAAGAGGATGCCAATGCACATCAACAAAAAGATATGACCACATTAAAAGCACAAATGGCCTTATTTGCTCAACAAATGAATAGTCAAGTTATGATTATATTATGCTTTTAAATTTAACTTATGTTGTTATCATTTTTATTTTCACCATGTTTTCTGATAGTCATTGTTAAAATTGTGATTATAACCATTACTTTTATCAATGACGTACTATTAATCTTTATATTTGTGATTATATTATAGGTAAGAAACATCAATAGCAAGTAGCAAGCTTGCATTTAACATGTAGCCAAAAATTATTATTTTTACTGAAGGCATGAATTGAAAAGATTATATAGTTTATTGTTGAATTTTACAATGTTATTTGCACTTTGTATGGATGAAACTTGGTGTATTAAGTTATTTGAACAAATGTAACATTTATTTCAAATTTTTTTTTTTGAGAAATAATTACAACATGCTGCTAACCCCGCAGCTCGAATCCTTTCTCTCCTAGACCTCCAAGCACTTTGTACATGGGGAGGTGCCAATTCAGCTACAAGGCCTTTGGCATTTCAATTTAATATTTGGAGTATTGTATTTGAAATTTAATTATTTGATCATGGATTAATATTGGTTTATACAAGAGTATTGCTTTTTATAACTACAATTTGAAAATTTTTGTGTATAGCAGTGTTTAACAAAATACTACAATATATATCTACTATAGCAGTTTTAAAAATGCTGCAACATATATATATATATATATATATATATATATATATATAGAGTATCGTTTTTTAAAAACATTGTGATAGATTATTTATTGTAGCATGTTTTAGAACCGTTACATTGGATTTTGAATAAATGAATTTAGGCTTTATTGAAGCTTTTTTTTTTACCGTTGCTAAGTAAAGACTACAAAAGTATAAATTCATTGCAGCGTTTCCAATAAACGTTGAAATAGGGATAATGCTGCACAACTCTTGCAACGGTTAGAAAAGTGTTGCAAGAAAACGTTGCAAAACATTTTGCAGCATTTTTCTAGGAGTTTTGCAGTGTTTTATGACCGCTGCAATCAGAGGCGGAGCTGTGTTGAAGGGTGGGGGGGCCATGGCCCCCCCAAAATTTTGAAAAAAAAAAATATATATATATATATATAATTATTTTAATGTTTTCAAAATTTAGTCTATAAAAATAAGAGTTGCCCCCCCCCCCCCAAATATTTAAATTAGTCCAATGATGTTCTTAAAAAAAATGGTCTAATAGTAATAAAGATATAACTTTATTTTTTGCAATTTTATTTTTTATTGTAAAATGTGCTCTTATATCTGTTAAATATTTGTTAAAGTTTGGCATCAAACATGTTTGAATCTATCTTTCTTAACCCTTTATGTGGCAATTAACAAGTCATTTACTCATTAAAAAAAAAATCTTGTTATTAAAACTATACATGACATGTGTTTTTAGTTGCCACATAATAGGTTAGAGCAAGATAGTTTCAAATATGTTTGGAGACTAATTTATTCCTCCAAGGTTTTGGATCATTCATATTTTTGAAACTTTCATTAGTTCAATTGAAAGATTTTTTACTTACTTTAATATAAAATTTGATCATTTGTATTTAAAATGAAATTTTTAAAGAATTTCAATATGAAAATGGAAAAAATGAATTTTATTTTATGAAAGATCACCATCAAACATAATTTTGATTGAAAATAATAAGCTCTATTTTTTTTTTTTTTTTTGGCTGGGGTGTGTGTGTATATATAACTTATCAAATAAAAAAGTGTGTATATATATGTGTGTATATATATTAGTGCCGCAACTTGGCCCCTCTAAACAAAAATTCCTAGCTCCGCCCCTGGCTACAATAGAACCAATTTCCTGTAGTGTAACCTGAGAATGTAATGACCTCATAGTGTGTATCTTGGAATGCAACATGTTAATATGGGATGAGAATATAGGGCAAGCTTTCCTTCAAGTTAAACATCTAACTTCCATATGAGAGGAACATGGTAAAGAAGAATAACTCTAATGAGCTTCAAGATAAAATGTGATCGATGACTTATGTGAAGATGCAAACTAATATAAAGATTTTTTGAAACAAATATTCGAAATTGACTGTAAATTAGAATCCTAAAAAATTTGTTTTGGACAAACAATAAAAGGCACAATAAGCCTAAGCACACAACATTTGTCACATTATTTTTTTTAACAACATACATGATTTGTTCAAATTGGTATATAATAAAGATAGTGAAAGTAGTAGACTTGAAAAAAGTGATCTTACTCTAATCACAGTAGGCCATATCAGCAATTGTAAAAAAGGTTTTATCTCTTGCATTAATCTATATATATATATATAACCGAAGCCTCTGCTGGCACCACAATTTTCCACGTCAGCACAATATTTAAAAAATAAAAAATAAAAATAAAAACATTATAACACCTCAAAATCCGAGCAATCTTACCCCTCTCTTAAGTTAAGAAATATAAAGCCACAGTTTCTGCAAACTCTCTCTCTCCAAACATAAATATCAAATTCAACCCCTTTAATTTCTCTTTATATTTTTGAGACTTCTATAGAGTTATAGTGAGTTATGCTGATTTTGTTTTTTGTGTTGTGTGTATAGATAGTCATAATACTCCGGTATTCCAAGAGAAATTTGTGTTTTCGTTAATTGAAGGCCTTAGAGAGATAAGTGTTGCAGTTTGGAACAGCAATACAAAAGACGATTTCATTGGCAGCGGAAAGTAATTACTTTGTCTCATATTTTTGTTTTTTGAATTGATTTTGTGTGCTTTTTAGACCCTTTTGGATCAATTTTGTTAATTGGGTGTTATTTATTTATTTATTTATTTATTTATTTATTTTTGATAGGGTCCAATTGGGGAAGGTTCTTTCAAAGGGTTACGACGACCGCACTTGGTGTCTGTATACTAATAGTAGGGGGTAAGTGCTATAAATTACTAACCCTTTTAAATATATAATCTGTTTCTAAAATTATCTATAATATTTTGTCCTCTGAAAATTTTATCTCTTTAATTTTAGTATATTGTGTTTCTTAAGCTATAGACAGATTTTATTTGTTTCTTATTTTCAATAATAAATCATTTTATTGCAATACCGGTAATTGTTTGAGAAATCCAACATGTTCATATCTCTATAGAATAGAGAATAGTAGAAGCCAATTTTATTACAACTACTTAAATTGAGTTGACTTAATTCCGTACAATTACAAAGTATAGCATGAAAGATAATGAAATTAATTGTTGTAATTTTTATTTTCTTTCCATGTTTTGAATTTCCATGTTTTTATTGTTGATGAGAAATTAAGGCTCAGTTGCACAATATGTGTAAATTTTTCAAAAGACTACTTTAAATAGTAAGTCAATGTGTCTCTTACATTTGGGTATTAGTTAGAATTATTTTCAAATGATTGTACCAATAAAAGTGAATGTGTATAAATTTTGTTTAACTATCTCGTGCATCGCACGGATCAGCGACTAGTTACTCTTAAAGCAGTGGAATCATATAAGTACAAAAAAAAATCTAATTTTGATTGGAGATAGAGACAAATTGGGATACAATATAATTCAATTGGATGTAAAACATGTTAGCATCTAAACCATGCAACTTTTTTTTTTTTTTTGAAGAAATAATTACAACATGCTGCTAACTTTGCAGTTCGAACCCTTTCCCCCCTAGACCCCCAAGCACTTTGTACTTGGAAAGGTGTCAATTTAGCTACAAGGCCTTTGGCTAAACCATACAATTTTATATGAACATACTTCTTACCCTTTACATTTACATGTATATACCTTTAAAAAAATGGTAACTTGAGTTCTTATAATATTTTTAAAAGGTAAGTCCGATAAAGACACTAACAAAATTAATGAGTTTTGATAAATGGATTCACATCTATTACTGTTATTATAGTAACTGCATGGAGTAAAATTCTTAAAATGATAATCATTGTAGTGCTTTAGATCACCACAACATCAATAACTTGAATAAATGTCGAAATATGATAATCAATGTTTCTAAAAATCAAATCGTTGAATTTTTTTTTTTAAGTTCACAGTTAAGGTTGAATTATAATTTGATCAAAGGTTGAATATTAATGATGTGGTAAGTAATTAATTCAAAAATAAATAAGATAAATTTGTAAATAATTAGCAATCTTGACTTGACTCAAAAAATATCTAAGAATGTCCAAATATATATATGTCTTCATTTTGATAAAATGATTTTTTTTTTTTTTTACCATTTACTATAGAGATTAAGTAGACATTTTCTAATAATTTAAATATTTGAGCAAATTTGTAGTTTTGTAGAATCACGGTTAAACTGATTCGTTTGGGCAAGCTAATCTAGTTTAGGGATTGACTTATCTCTAATACTTTTTTAAAATGAATATCTTTTTGTTTTAATGAGAGACTGTCACATCACCCACTAACTAAATAAAATATGAGTATTAAAACTCACTACCATTTGTCATTGTGTGTATATATATATTTTTAGAATACTAAATATTTTAACACACACACATGGGGAGAAGGGAGAAGGTTTTAAAGAAACTGACAGTGGTGTATATCCAAAAGGGCCTAACTTTTGGATACATAGTACAGACTTTAAACCTCTTTAACTTACACTCAATTTCCAATCTATTTGCCATTGTATATTTATAATAAAAGAACATGTCCAGTTAAAATAGTACTAGAGGTAAGCCAAACTCTAGTAAAAACGTGGCTATAAGTTAAATCTATAGCTACGTTTCTTAGAAATGCGGCTATAGGTCAGCTATAGCCGCATTTTTTGTAAACGCGACTATAACCCGCGTTTTTTGTAGTTGCCTCTAGTTTATAACTATGACCATTATAATTTTTTGTTTAAATATTGATTGCATTGCAACATTTACATCATCAAAAATATATATATATATATATATATATATATTATGTAAAGAAAAGGTGATAATCAATATTTGTTGAAATAATAACAATGTGATAGAATTAAAACAGTAAATCTAGACTAGCCTCATCACACATATTTTGTATGTGCGATGAAGGGTTTTTTTTTTTTTTTTTTTTTTTTTTTTTTTGTAGTTTGTACATGGAGTGGGAAGCTGTGAGTCATGGGATGGGATAGGAGGTTTTCTGTTTTTTAGTAACAGGTGAGGAATTTGTCTCTGTCTAAGACTCTAGTGGGAAGTTATAGGAAATCTAGTGAGAAGTTGTAAGAAATTTATTTGATAGTTTTTTATTTATTTTTTTAATTTATTGAATTACAAATTTAACATCATTTTTATTTTTTATGAATAGAGACTATCTAATTAGATTAGGGGTATTTTTAACAATTTAGATAGTAATAATTAGCTTTCTAAATCCTCTTAATATATAAAGATAATACAACAATTTCACATAACCTTTTTCACAATTACAAAAATGACATATAATAATTAATGTATAATAAAAGTGATGTTTGTGAGAGTGAAAGTAATATTGTATGAAGTTTGTACAAATTACAATCCCCCCTTTTAGTATGTTCAGTGTAAGAGTCTAGTGATTAAATACATCATCCATCTTGCCAATAATGCTTGGATTTGAATAGTAGTGTAGGACTCATCAGCATTTGTCCGCAAGCCGATGAGTGATTTACCTTTGTGATCTTAGCATCCCCTTCACATAAAAGTTATAAAATTTGGAGTTGTTTGATACGTATGTTTAAATGACAGTTTTTAATTTTTTTAGAAATACATATAGATAAAAAAATGTATGAAAATTTATGTAATGTTTTTTAAAAATTGAAAACATATATTTAAATTGATTTAGTGAAGAGACCCTTGGTTATCAAAAAGAGGGAGACAAGCGTGGCTCAATTTCACATTTTGAGGCCCACTCTAAACCCTAAAACCAATTGGCGCCCTCCAACCAATACTCTCAAAAATTTCCAAATCCCGGGAATTCACTTCCCCCCGCTAGATCTTCAATTCATTTCCAATTCCATTCAATTGTGTTTAATTTCTCCCGCCACTCCAACAATAATAAAAACACAAAAAGAGGAGGGAAACGAAACGAAATTCAAAAAACATCGTCAAAACTCAAAACCACACTGAGCTCTTATTTTATAGAAAAAAAGAAGAAGAAGATAGAAAAGACAATCCAAACTCAGAAACACATTACTTATCAATAAATATCATCTCTGTTTTCTCTGTGTTTTTTGAAATCACTGAAAACATTTTACTCAAAGTGAAAAAAGAGGAAAGAAGAAAATATGGCCGTTGCTTCTGAAAGCAAAGTAGTCTCTGCAAGGAAGAGGAGGCATGTAGTAGAAGTAGTTGAGAATGAAAATGAAAACGAAGTAGTCGACGCCAGTGAGATTTCCAAAGCGAAGCGGACTTCGTGCCCCGGAGTTCGCGTTAAAGGGAATCGGATCTACGATTCCGAGAACGGGAAGACCTGTCACCAGGTTTTTTTTCCTTCTTTTTTTTTTTTACTGTTTGGTTCACGAGAAAATGTGGGAAAGTGAGAGAAAGTATACTTTTAAGTTTAAATTCTGAAACTCATTGGCGGGTTTTTTTTTTATTTGCTATTGAATTTTTATTTGCCTTTTATTCTAATATATAAATTTTAACCTGAAAAATGTGTGAAAATGATTGCGTGTGTTTGTTTGGATTTCGGATTCTTGCTTCTGTATTGTTTGGTTGAAGGGAAAATGTGGTAAAAAAGAAAGCATAGTTCTGAATCATATTAGCTCTCATACACACAATTCAAAGGGGAGAAAACGTGTTATTGAACTAAGCCTTGTTGATTTGCGAAGCTTATTGGCCTCAATTTCCCTATTGTAATTTGGGAACTTATTTTTGTCTTGAAAGTAAGTAAAATTTCTGATTCGTAGTTTGGTATTGTTTGGAAAAAGTGCGTAGGATTTGGAACCAATAGATTTACTTGGCCTTGTAAGTTGTAACATTGACTTGGTAATTGTATGGGACATAATTGCACTGGGAACTTCAAATTTCTGTTTTGGCTCTGTTTGGTTGGCAAGAAAAATGTGGGAAACTAATGGAAAGTGAAGTTCTGAATCTTGGGTTTTTTTTTTTTTTTTTTTTTTTTTTTTTTTTTTTTATAAAAAATTTCCCTTTGTTTGTGATGTAAGGGAAAGAAATCATAATTGCTGAATTTTCCATTTTTGTTAAGAATGTTAAGATATATATATATATATATATATATATATATATATTCATTAATGATAAAATGATTTTTTTTTCCCCATTTATTATAAAGATCAAGTTGATATTTTCTTGTAAGTTTAAATATTTGATTAAATTTGTAGTTTTGTACATTCGTATTTTACTTGATTTGACTGACTGATCTAATCTAGTTTAAAACCATGTTCATAATAAATTTTTGTTTAAGTATTAAATGCATGGCAACATTTACATCATTAATTGCTGAATTTTCCCTTTTTGTTATGTTTGGTAGGTGAGAAAATGTGGGAAAGTGAAAGAAAATAAAAATTCCTGAACCTTTGTTTGGTAGTGTTTGGAAAAAGTCCTAGTTTGGGACTAAGACAATTTGTTGGTTATTAAATTTATTTCCTTGTAAAGGAACCACAATGCAAAGCCTAGGTTTCTGAATTTTATCTGTGGTCAGTTTTCAATAATCATTTATCTATGCTAATGACAATTTAAGTTGTTGAATTGTTTGGGGTCAATTTTACTGATTATTTTTTATGTTTTGGGTATAATGTTGAAGTGTCGTCAAAAAACAAGGGACTTTGCAGCGCCATGTAAGAACATGAACTTGAACAAGCTTTGTACCATAAATTTCTGTCACAAATGCCTTCTGAACAGGTTAGATTTTGTAATTAACTTCTGCTAAAATTTGATTTTGTGTTATAATTCATGCTGGGGTTTTTGTGTATGCCTTTGGTCAATCCATTTGGGTTCATGTTACTTAGATATGGAGAGAAAGCAGAAGATGTGGCAATGTTGGGTGACTGGAAATGTCCCAAGTGCAGAGGAATTTGCAATTGCAGTGTCTGCATGTAAGTGTTCCATGATATGTGCTCATAGGTTATTATATTTTGTTATTGTTAGTATTTAGTTAATTCTGATAGACATTTGTTTTTCTAGGAAGAGAAGAGGTCACAAACCCACTGGTCAGCTAGTCATAACAGCCAGGAAAACGGGATATTCATCTGTTTCAGAGATGCTGAATAACAAAGATTCTGACAATTTGGTTCATCAGAAGGTTGTTGAAAACATTGGTGTTTCACCAAAAAAGCCTGTTGCTTCAAACAAGGTTTCTTAGTGTTTTTCTTTGTGCCTTGCAGCAGCATTTTAGTTTTTGGTGTGTTTATCTGATGAGGTTTGTTTTCCTCTGCAGGAACCTGAAGCCATTTCACCAAAGATACAGGGTAAGGAAAATTCTTTTGATGCAAAGACTGATGCTAACTTGAATTCTCAGATATCAACACCAAACACTGTTGAAAAGAAGTCAAAGAAAACAAAGCGGGAGGAATTGAAGGAAATATCTAATGGCAGCATTAATGATGATGCTCACCCAAAGAAAATTAGCCCAAAAAAGCCAAAAGTTTCGGAGGTCTCTAAAAAAGAAGCTAAAACAAATGGAAAGGACAATGGTGTCATCTCTAAGAAAAATAATTCCAAGATACGTGTTTCAAAGGATAAAAAAGAAGAGAAGGATGGTAGAACTCAGAAAGATGGAGGAGCTTCAAGTGCTGTGGGGAATGAGAATGCCAGGGTTAATCCCAAGAAAGCCCCTGTGTCATGTGAAGTTGATAATTGTACCATAATTCTTGAGAACAAAGAATATGAAGTCGATATTCCTTTGCCTCAAGGTGCCAGCTTAATGACTGTAGCTGACATTGATTTACCTCCAGAAGATGTTGGACATGCATTGCAATTTTTAGAATTTTGTGCTTCTTTTGGAAAGGTAAGTTAAACTTGTCTTTTTTAAAACATTAGACTGAAATGCAAATCCTTGAATCTTATAAAATAATGTGGTATCTTTGCTTGTGAATGTGGGACCATTATTAATTGTGAGCACTTGAAAAATTTAGCATTGATTATTAGTAATTGTAAGTTATGCACGCACTTGAAAAATTTAGCGTAGATTGTTAGTGATTGTAAGTTATGAACATCCTTCCAAATTTGAGTCATCCTGTTGTTCATGGTTATTACAAATTTCCATCTTAATGTCAATTTATTTAATGGGATATGTTCAGGTGCAAAGATATCCTAATAAGATTCCTCTTCTACCTGCTTCCACACCCTAAAATGAATGTCTCTGGTAGGTTGGAGTTTGATTTCTTTGTATTGTTTGTCCAATCTTACAAGCACATGTTTTAATGCTTCTGTTTTGAACATATGGTTTCACTCTTCACATTGTTTTTAGGGTGGGTGAGGTGTTCTTTGAGTAACTCATTTGCAACCAAAAAAAAAAAAAAATCTTATATTACACTTTCTCTGCTTTTTTGTTAATAGGTTATTGATGTGAGAAAAGGACAAGCTGAATCTTTACTTCGGGAATTAAGATATGGACGACGTGGAAGGCGATCACAATATTCAATGAATGTTCAATTTCATATCCAGCTCTTATCTTTGATACAAAAAGATGTGGGAGAAGAGTATGAATTTTGCTCTATTATGTATAAAGCTTTTTCTTTCCCCTTTAAGCAATTTTGAGGAATTAGTTGATTATTGATGAGGGTTTTCTGTTTAGGCCTCTTTTATCAAGTCCAACGAATGGAAGAGAGTCATGGTGCCAAGCTCTAGGGAAATTCATCTCTGAATCGCCATCTGTATTGAATGAGTTGCTCTCAGATAGTTTCAATGGAGGTGCTGATGAATATGACAAGCTAGATTTCTCTATGAAACTTAGAATCTTAAATTTTCTTTGTGATGAGGCTCTAGGCACTGTGTAAGCAAAATTTATTTAATGGAAAATTATATTTTTAATCACTTTTTTCAATATTTTTAGAGTATAACTTATTATTTATTTAATTTAATACTAGAAAATTGAGGAGTTGGATTGATGATCAAAATTCAAAAGTTGTTGGAAAAGGGAAGGAAGCAAAAGAAAAGCTTCTTGCAGCAAAGGATAAGGTAAGAAAATTGATAAGGCAATGCGTCTTTTAGAGCTACAAATTATGTTCTCTAGGTCATTTCTAATTTGAAACTGATATTTTTATGTAGGAGAAACATCTAAAGAAGAAGTTGCAGGATGAGGTGGCCAAAGCAATTATAGCAAAAAGTGGTGCTCTTTCAATTGCAGAGCATGATGCTATTGTTTCACAAATAAAAAGTGAGGCAGCTCAGGCTCATGCTGAGAGGCTTGATGCAATGGGCATGGTATCTAAGAGTAAGTTGTTTTAAAATTTTTGAGCTTAATATTAAGCTCTGCTAGATACTTTTTCTTCTTTTTCTCCCCCCCAGTTTCTAAATACAAATATTAGCAGGGAGTCATTTTACCTATGGAGATTCAATGCTTTAAAATCTAGAGATGGTACTTTTCAATGTATATCCACAGGTTTGCTGTGTTGAAAATGTGCATCTTTCTAATAGTTTGTTAGTTGAGAATCTAATTGTTTAATTTAAATTTTGGTACTAAAATAATTTTTGACAGTTTTCAAGTCAATAAATATAAAGAAAAGAAAAGACAAGTGAATGGCTAATACAAAATTTTCTTTGGCATGAGATATTTGAAAAGTAGGCATGAATTTTGATGTTTTTCCTCGAGAAAAGTAGAGGCAGAGTACTAAAGATTAGGAAATCATTTTTTGAACCTCCAGTTTAAGGAAGTTGCTGGCAGTATAGTTTATGGCCATATAATGTACTTGTATGAAACATGAAGCCAACACACAAGTGGACTCAGAAAATTTAACCTGAAATCTATCTATCTTATTTTCAATTATGTTGGTTTGGATATTGCTTTAGTAATTATTGAGTTGTGTGGACCTCTTTCTTATATATTTGTGTGTATATGTATATTCTAGGCAAGCAAAAATCTGATGCTATTAGAACAGAGGCTATCTTTTTGGATGTTGATGGTCGTGCATTTTGGAAATTGAAAGGCTATACTGGTGAAGATGTTATTTTACTTCAAGGTTTGTTTTGATTTCAAAAGTTTTAATATAATTTATAGAGGATCCAATTAAAAAAATATGTATATTCACAACAAAATTGGGGGTGTTTATTATTGAAGAACTATGTCAAAACCCAAACATATATGGACAGAGAAAATCAGAACCATCTGAGACTATGTACTATGACATTGATGTACAGACTATTATATGACCTTGCAATTGGCAATGATAATTATACAATGCACATTATCTAAGAATTATCATGTTTCGTTGTTCAGATATGGGGACCTGGGATGCAGTTGCATCTGATGAAAAATGGTTTGTGTATGGTGCTGAACAGAAACAAGCAATTGAGAAATACATTTCTTTCTCAAGGTGTGCATTTTTCATTTCTAGTACCAATGAATTGTTTCAATGGTTGAACCTTTTGTTTTATCAAAACTCTATTTGAGGATTTCAGTTCATTCTATCTCTATCACCTGAATTCAGAAGGTATTTATGAATCAAATTCATCAACAAAAGGAAGGAATTAGTAACTGGAAATCCTGCAACATAACTCTTTAGTTGAAACAACAATTCATTTTTAGCTTAACAAAAATTAATTCATTTTGATCAAAGCGCTTTACTCACCTTTTGTTTTAGCAGGTGTCACCTTTCATTTCACAATTCATCAACTATATGCAGCTGTGAAACTCTTATTCATTAAGTCTCAACTGTAGGAAGCTTTTAGAGAATTGGTAGCATATTGAAGTGGCTAATAAGATTTGTGGATAGGGTTTTCCAAAATGCTTTTATGTTTGGTGATGATTTCAAACAACCCTTAGGCTTCGCAACCCTGTTTTAGGTGGTGAAGCCTAGGCTGTCTGCATCAATTTGCCAAGAACAACTAATCCCTATCACAACTCGAACTACACAAATAAAAACTTAAAGTATAAAATTATCCAATGAAAATCCAAAATAAAATATTGAAATAATTTCTGGCTATGCTCTTGCATCAAGAAAGTTTGAGACCTGGACTGCACTATGGTGTGTTCCTTGTATTCTCTATATTAGTCAATAGCAGATCAGGCCAGATGTCTAGGATGTCCTTTTAGGTTCTAAAAAATTAGCTTATTCCAAGAAGTCCAAATTACCCACGCTACCAGCAGGAATTTCTCTAGCATTTCATCATCTTTTTTAATCATAATCAGCCAAACTAGTCTGGAGAACCTTTTTCATCTTTTTACTAGCACTCTTTGATCTATATCTTTAATGCACTTGACTCAATTTAAGTAATTCGCTTTCATTTCCCTTGTTATAACAAATTTATAAATATTAGTTTTTTTTTCCTTGCTATCTAATTCATCGTAAGTCTTAAATCTAGCCTCTTGATAACCATATTTATTTCCCTATTCACTATTTTATAATTTCTTAAGTGGTTTTGTCTTTACATCTGGGTAGGCTTTTATAACTTTATTTAATCTAGCTGTTGATTGAACCTCCTTATTCCACCATTAAGTCTTCCTAGTTAATTGTTCACATCTTTTAGATTCTCCCAAAATTTCCTATCCACTCTTTTAAAATAAAACTAATTATTTCATTTTAATCTTATCAACATTTTCGTTTATCTTTAGACATAACTTGTCTTTCTCCCTTCAAACTCATCTCTTAATTCTTGGGTTTCTTTGTTTTATATCTCTTCTTTTCCACCTTCTAATACAAATTACTAGTGTCACCAACCTATGTCGATGGTTATGTTCTCTCTTGGTATTTACCTTATATTATTTTTTTATTGTTATTATTATTTTTTATATTTACTATTAAAAATTTTAGGTAATACTAAAATTTATTTGATTACTGTTTGTCTCACTTTTGAATATAATTAAGTGTGAATTTATTTTCTTGAACCAAGTGTTCATTACTATCAAATTTTTATGTTGTTGCAAGTCTAGAATAGCATCTCTTAATTCATTCCTTATTGCATACCCTTGGCCTTCATGAGCTCTTTCAAAACTTTCACTCTTTTCCAACATGACCAATTTAGGTCTCCTTCAATCAAAATCTTTTTCCTGTATGTTACCCCTTGAATCAATGTATCTACGTCTTCCCAAAAATCTTGTTTAATGCATTCTTCCAACCCTATTTTAGGAGTGTATGTACTATGTTAACTGTTTCTTCTACTAAAACGAGATTTATTATCAAAATTCTATCAACTGTCCAAATATCAAATTCCTTTTTTAAGACTTTTATTTATGATTATCTCTACCCTATTTTCATCTTTGTATTTTTTTGTTCGCTATAATGTGTATCAAGTATATTTGGTTTCTCTAGTTTTGTCATTTACTCACTTAGTGTCTTGGTAGATTTTGTTTACTCTCCTCCTAATTATTGTATCCATTAATTCCAATAGTTTTCTTGTAGATCATATATTCTAGGTGCCCATATGAATTTCATCTTCCGAGAGTAACTTTACTTGCACTGGATCATAATAGTTTGAGAACTCTTGCTCATTTCTCATTACACCCAAAATTCCAATGCAGTGCATTGCTTATAAGGAATGCCTTAGCTAATCTTTGCTTACTTTTCATTGCATCCGGGTCTGATGCAATGAGTTGCAAAGCATGAATATTGCTTGTCAGAGGAAGAGTGCAAGATTGTAGGTTCTTTTTTGTTTACTGTACATAAAATATCTCCTGCAAAATTTACAGGAAGACAAGTTTTTTTATTTTAATTCCAAGAAAACATAATTACTGTTATTTTTTCTTACCATCATGCTAACGAATGGAATTTTAAGCCATAGGCTCACACCATATGTAGAAGAACTTAGATGGATGTGAAAAAGGCAACATATGATCCTCACTGCCCTTACCAATCATTTTATTGTGTTCAAGTAAAAGGTTTAAGGTATTTAGGCAAAACTAATTCTATTATGAAAACAGGAGTAGACCCAGACATCTTGAGTTTGATCCCTATTAAGAGTTTTCTTGGATTACTTGATACATGGTTAGGATGGGTGGGATTGTATACCCATGGTTTACTCTTTAGTAGTGGGTCCAAGGGCCTTGCCTTGGTGAGGTTCCCTGTCAAAAAAAAAAAAAACTATTATGAAAATGGGTTTGAGACTGGTTTATGTGATAGAGCTTGGTACATAAGCAGATCATAAAATGAAACTATGGATTTGGATATTTGGATCTAAAATCATTGGGATCAATCAATTACAGTCAATGTCTTTTATGCAATGGCTTACCTACCTATCTGCATCAGGGTTATTTTTTATTTTATAAAGAGGGTAAATTCTAGCTGAAATGTTGTGCTGGAGCTTTTGAATTCCTCTGTCATAGTATGAAAGGGTCATTACATAGCGTTGGTCCTACTTAAGTGGTTTCTAGGTCCTAGTATCAATTACAAGTTTAATAAAAGTATCTACTGTTGATGTTTGTGTGGGTCTACGGGTTTGTAATTATAAAAAAACAGATCGAAAGTACCTTTTTGTATGAAGCAAAAGTATCTACATGCATCTTTTTTTTTTTTTTTTTTTCCTTTCTTTATTTGTGATTTATGGTACTGTTCTTGTTTGGTTATTTATGTGTTTCGTCATTTTAATGTCTCTTGTGCCTTGCTTGCAGGGTCAAAAGGGAAAGGAATCAAAATGTTGCTCACACTGTTCCAAGGGGAAGTAATGTAGCAAACATCTAATCTTGGATATTTTGCAAACACATTACCATTAGAATTGAGGTAACATGACATAAACCTTCTCACTGTTGTGATGTTATACTTTAGGTGCTTGGTTGCAAGAAGGTTTTGTTAAATTATGATATAAAGGTTCAAAGTTAAATTTGATTGGTTTGATGCAAGCAAGGCCTTTTGAGTTACAGAACTTACATGATGGTGGACCTTGTATAAATGGGTTGGAAAACCCTATGCTGAATATGGCCCTTAGAGAATAGGACAAGTAATAACACTCTTCAAGTTATATATTTCAATCAAATTTTAAGAATTCCTTTTTATTGGGTCTTGATTCTTGAAGCCAATTGGATGCCTACGTTTTTTACAGCCTGAGAATTTGGATCATCCAAATGTGAGCTTCAGTGTATTTTTATTGCCAGCCAGACTGCCAGAGCCAGCTTTTTAGTTCCAAGTTTGAGAAAATATGTAGCATTAAGGAAAATGAATTAGAACTATAAATTGGCTTCTGTTTGTTCTAGAGTTTTTCTAGGACATGTTAACAGGGAATGCTTTAGTACCTACAGTACCTTTTATATCTCTGAACACTAACCATTTTTTCTCCTTTTCTATAGAGCAGGTAGCAAAGAAGAAAGTGCGGGATTTGATTTCTACTGTACTTTGAATGAATTCTTTTGCTTTCATTTTTTGAAGACGTGTAAATGTAAAGGGAAGGGGATTACGTTAATATTAAGTTGCAGGGTTTAGAGGATGATTTGCTAACATGTGTTACATCTGGTTGTACTGTATTCCAATGTATCTACTAGTAAAAACTAGATTTCTTTTTTTATTTGTATGACAATAGTGCTTTCTACTGAAGTACTGATTGTCCTAAACTATTTCTAGAAATCTGATGTATCGTCAATATTGAAGTTGGTTTGATAAATCTTTTGTCAAACAAGCAAATTATTGCATGTTAATAGAAGTTTTCTTTGGGGGTTTAGTTGTAAAGGCATCTTTGTGATTCTTTATGTAATTTCTCCTCTTCCCTTTAACTACTTATAAAAAAAATTTCTTTGGCCTTTTTTGTGTGGAGAATTTGAAAGTTACAATAGAGGAGGGCCGAAGGAGAGATTTGAACCTTGGATTTAGGAGGTATTAGTTGAGTTATAAGAAATTTGGCAATTTTGTAATATTTTTACAACAAATTTGAAATGGTAGGTTGTTATGGGTGGGCAAAAAAGTAATTTAAATTGTAGATTTAAATTAAAACTAATAATGATTTAACACTTATGATTTGTTGTGAAAATATTGTAAAATGTTGTAAATAGAGTACTTTTTTTTTTCCTTTAATATTAAGTTTCAAATTAACAAATGGTTGGTAATGTTATTGTTAATGCTTGTTTGTTAAAAATTTAAAGCTAGTAAAATTTAAAAGCAAGTCTTAAAATTTTTTATTTAATTATTATTATATCTTTTTTTATTTTTAGAAATAATTTAAAAACTAGATCTAAAATATCTTTAAATTGAGCTATTTAAAAATATTTGGTAACAACTTGGTTATATCATTTTGCCAATTCTTTTCGTTTGAAATTTTATTTTGAAGTATTTGAAGAAAAAAAAAAGTAATTAAGAATTTTATTCTTCACATACTAAGTTTTTATTATTTTTTTTTAATTAAATATTTTAAAAAGGATTTACACCAAAGCGGGTATGAAAGTTGTGTCAAAATCTTTAGCAATTTAACTATACCATGGACGTCTTTAAGAGAAAGTTTTACATATATACACTTAGATTAGGCTAGAGTAGAATATCTATTTTGTATCCATAAAAAAATAATAATAATAAAAAATCTTCATGACTTGTTACTAAATGAAAGTATAAATTTTGTCATATTATGAATAATTAGAAGATTAATATTTGTTTTCCTAAAAAAAAAAAAAGAAAAAAAAGAAAGAAGATTAATATTTGTTTAAATGTTAACAAAAATGACAAATGAAAACACTCACCTGGCTAGAATTATAGGAATTCTACAGCAAAGCAACTTTAATACTGATTGGTTTGTAAAACATGGGTTAGATTTTATTTTAATCTCATATATCTAACAAGTAAGGAAGTGTACCCTCTCTTTAATAACAGAGTAATGGGCTTAGTTAGGAAGTGTCTCCCTCCATATTTTTGAAAATTATAAAATTTATTAAAAATAGAATATGATTTAAATCTTTCCCTCTAGTAAGGATTAAGGATATTAAAATGGTGGAGAAAATATGAGGACACGTCACCAGAAATTTGGCGGTTGAGAGAAGCGCAAACTGATTTTACTGTAGTCCTCAAAAACTGTATCCATCCTCTTCTTCTTCTTAAAAAAGAAACACTGTTTCTCTCTGTGAGTCTGAGACACAGTTATAGACAAAGATGAAAGCAATATCAGCTTTAGCTAGAGGAGGAGGAGACACTGTCCTCTGCTCTCACAACCACCACTTCACTCTCTGCAACCGCCTCTCTTTCTCACCACCTATTCCTAATCCTACACCCAACCTCACACGATCCAGACCTCCCATCATCATCACTTTCTTCAAACCCATTCCTCCCAAAACGCACCGTTTCGTCCTCAAAGCCAAAGCCGCCGAGTCAACTCAGCCTGCCTCGCTCTCCTCCTCCACCACTTCCGCCGATAAAACCATCGTCTCCGACGAGGAATTCTCCCTCGCTAAGGTACCTTTCCCACCTGCCCCCCTTTTTTCCATTTTATTTTTCGCGCTTATTTAGAAATTTTGATAATATTGTATATTCTAATACAATCATTACTTTATATGAAATTATAGTAATTTCTTTATAATCTTGGAAAATTAAGAAAGTTGTGTTTTTTTTTTTTTTTTTTTTTTTTGCAGGTTTCATTTGGTGTTATTGGCCTAGGTGTTGGGGTTTCACTCTTGTCGTGAGTATTTAATCTCAACTAAATGCTCCTTTTTTTATTATATAATATTATATATATATATATATTTATATATATTAATCTAATTAAAAGTTATTGGGTGCTGTAACATTAATAAATAGTTACACGAGATATATAACTTGTCTCTGTCCTTATATATACAAAACTTTCTGGTATATATTGGATTGCTCTAATTTTATATATTGGTTGGTTGGGAATCTATAGGTATGGTTTTGGGGCCTATTTTAATATCCTCCCAGGATCTGAATGGTCAGCAATAATGCTAACATATGGCTTCCCTCTCGCAATCATTGGAATGGCTCTCAAGGTAAATACTTTTGTGTGTAAATGGGGATTTTTATGATTGGCATTTGTCATTGCTTACTCTAACGTTTCAAATAATGTTGTAAGACTTAATGTGGCGCATCAGTTGCGTTCTTTTATTTCAGTTTGTATTAGCATTGAACTGTCGACCTACCACTAAGGCTTAAGTCATTGTTGTATTAGCATTGAACTGAAGTGATGATTTGGTCATGTATTTCCATGTCTTGGTGATATTGTCTTGTGTTCTCTATCGTTGTGTTGTCTACATGTGTTAAGTCCAGCCCATTATAGGAGAAGTTTAGAGATTTCTTTATTGGTTTTGGAATCACACATCAGCTAGAAGAATAAAAATGAGATACACTAATCCTATTAAAAGTGACTGTTCCGCATTGAAAAGAAAATAAGTAAGGAGGTGTGACAGTCCCTATAAATAGAGTGGTGGTGTAGATTTGTTGTGTGTGTGAGAGAGAGTTAGAAGCGGAGCTTTGTCTTGAGAAAGAGTTAAAGGCTAATCTTTGTCTTGTGAAAGAGTAAAGAATAAGCTTTCTCTAGTGTGTTAGCATGAGGGAATTTTTTGGGTGTTTTGGGATTTAGAATTAGTTTTTTTGGGAGAGTTAGTGAGACTTTGTGAGCGAGGTTGTAATCCATATTGTTGATTGTGGATTTAGGCATAGACTTTGCCTAACTACGCTAATTGTTGTCTGTTGTGGTGCTTGCTATTTTACTTTTTTGCTTGTTTTTTACAATGTGAATTGAAACATATTTAGGTCTGACTTTAGTGTATTTTAATGTAGGGGATTGATTTAATTTTACTTCTTGGTGTACTTCCCGTAAAATCAAAATGCCACTTTGGATTCCTAAATTTTTGTTGAAATTTTCATTCAAATGAATTAACATTTATAGGAGATGCTAAAATTGGTTGTAGATTGGCGTGTGAAGGGAAAACAAAAAGGAAGAAGAACCTGCTGCCGTTGAAGCAGTGTTGGTAAAAGCACATGAAAGCCCCAGTGCTTTTTGCCTCTAAAGCGAGTGCAGTTTTGGGAGCTTTTCCATTAAGCTGAAAGCGTGCTTTAAGATTTTTTAAAATGAACCAAATATGAATTATACATCTGATCTTAATACTATTGAAATGAAGTAATGATTTCGTATATGAAAGTCAATTTCATGTATGCTACCATACACTTAAGCCCACCCACCTCCACCTTTACACATATTCCCTTGAATTTTCTGTTTGGTACCAAAACTGCTACGTTTTGAAACTCCTAGTTCATTCATGAAAAAAAAGAAAGTACGATTTAATTCATTTGTGATAATTGTTTAGTTACTTTAGTAGTTGATGTTGAACATATAATGAACTGTGCGCTTAGACTTATATTGATTAATACTCATTACATGAATAAATGATTAAGAGAATGATATAAATTTTTATATTTCAACTTATATAATTATTTGATCATTTATTGTTGTATTGCTCATTAATAATTATTTTCAAATTTATTACATTATATTTTTAAAAATGTGTGACTCACTTCAATCAGGTGTTCACTTGCTCTTTGTGCCTAGGCTCTAGGAGGCCTTTGCACTTAAGTGCAACTTGCGCTTTTATCAACACTGTGTTGAAGTTATTTAACTACTTACTTATGTTGCATATTCTAATGTTCCCACTTGAATTTACCTTCATTGTATGGTTTACACTTCATATCTCCCAAAGAAAAATGAATAGGAAAACTTCTTGTGGTTATGTTGGAATTTCTTTTTGGAATGACATTATGATCATGTCTTATTTGTTAAAATTTCTACAATGTCTTTCTTTTGCATCATAAAATAGCCTTTTGACCATTTTGCAGTATGCGGAACTCAAACCAGTGCCATGCTTGACTTATTCGGAAGCTCAAAAGTTGAGAGAAACATGTGCCACTCCAATTCTTAAACAGGTACTTTAAATTGATCAACTCACTTCTTAGCTTATGCAGAATCTTAGCAAATAGTGGTCCTCAAAATATTCTTTCATAGTTGGTAACTGTTATTTTAGTTTAGAATCGAATAATGTCATGAACATTTAAGATCAATTAAAAGCTTATCTTGCTGGTTCTTTTTGTATGTTGCATAACACCATTGTTTTGATTTTTTTTTTCTTGGGGATTGGGGAGGGGGGGGGGGGGGGTTTTGAAAGCTTCCTTTTTTTTATTTCTCTATTTAATTATGACCTCCACATGTTGTGCTAATGCTGACTTTGAAGGGATTGAAACAAGAATGGGAAGAAAGGGATCTTCATTACAATGTTTTACATATTAGGAGCTTAAAATATGTCATCATGGGAAGTACTCATTTTGAATACCCCAAAATCGACTTTGAGCACTCAATTTTAAATGAACAGCACCACTAAGTCTTATCCAATTTTGTTCAAGTCTCATAATTAAACATGTTTGATCATGTGCTGACTATTCACTGTCTGACTAGATGGAATGTATGTTCTGATCAGTTGTATTCTCATCTCAAAAGAGAATAGAAAAAACCATATTTTCATACAATATCTTAATTGAATTGGATGTAATGATTCTCTATCTAAATGTCTCAAAATCCAGCAACAATCTAATCTGTTCTATAGAGATTTGGACTAGAATTGACAAACAACTAATAACAATATTATTTTATATTAATGTCGAATAGAAATAAAAAAATGGGCCATAAATCTGATTGACTCTATCCAAATAATTTTATGTATGGCATGACTTTTTTTGTGTGCATATTTAATAGGTCAGGAATGATGTTATAAGATATCGCTATGGGGATGAACAGCATTTGGATGAAGCATTGAAACGGATTTTCCAATATGGTCAAGTATGTCATCCTACATTCTGTTATACTACATGATACATAATGTGTTTCTGAATAATTCTGTCAAGTTTACAACTATTCTTAAAAAAATTCTGATGCATAAAACTTCTTGCTCGAATGTCGACTGAATTGATAAACTACTGAGGCCATTTTTCTCTCCTGTAGTCCTGTGTTCTTCAAGCTTTAAATAATACATATATTACTCTTTGTTCTTGCCTGAACCTTAAAGAGAAAGCAAAAGAGTTTAATGTTGTTGTCAATCCTGCTTTTCACTGGCTTATCTTTGTAAAATGAGACTACAAAGTTTTAGATAAGATGAAAAACTTCATATAGTATGTTTCAGTAAGAAATGATAATAGGGAAAAATTATAGGAAAAGAATTATCTGGTTCTTCCTTTGATGAAGCGTTTGAATAGCTTTCTGCAAACATTGTGATTTGTATTGGCTTCTTTATAAATCAAAACTGTAAAAGCTCTTGGCACTTCAAATCAACTTTCCTACACATGATAGTGGAGGGAGAAAATAAGAATTCTGAGTAAGGATTTTAGCTACTCACAATTAAATGAGTCACATCTGAAGAAAAGAAACCATGACCAGAAACGGAGAACTGCCATTGTGAAAGAAAATCCAACAAATATTGAACAGTATTTGTAATCCATCTTCATACTGTGATTTTATTTTTTTTTATTATTTTTTTATAAGTGCTTCCTTTTGGTATAAACTAGTAGGTTGTCTGTGTAGGGAATTGACCCGAAATTTCCAAACTTGTGAGAAAACAAAGAATAGAGAAAACGCACTCCAAAAGAAAAAATAATTACACGTACAAGACAGTATTTACGTGGTTCGGCAATTTGCCTATGTCCACGGAATTGTAGGGATTTTACTATTATCAGGGAAAAATACAAAGTGCGGCAGTACAGTTTTTTCTCTCTCTAAAAAAAAACTACAACCCCAAACCCTAATCACCAAAGCTGCGTTTTCTACATCCTGCGCACAGGATTCACAATGGGCTACAAAACGGGCCAAAAACTACGGCTTGAGCCTGTCGGCCCAAGCCTCTGGTCCATGGACTAAGCTTAAAAAAATTTCTCATTAAAAACCACGCAACATTATTCAAGTCGGGTCAGGTCGTCAACTGGATCAAATACAACTAGGCTCCACAAAAGCCCAACAGTCTGTGCGATGCACAAATAATTTTGTAATATTTTATTTAAGACAATTTTGGAGAATGTTGTATATATATTATAAAGAAAAAGTAAACTAAATTAGAGTAAAGAAACATATCCATTTTGAGATATTAAAAGTTATTTTAATAACTTCACTACACATTTGTAGCCTTCTCAAGGTAAGATTAATAAAAAAAAAAAAAAATCATGAAACCAAAAATTAATGCAAAAGAGTAACAAAACTATGAAAATCAATTCATTTGTGTTTGTGTTCACCAATTGCATATCATGAAATAAAAGTATACCTAACTCTCTCATCGTCTTCCACACATCGATAATGCGACATTAAGACACGGTGTGAGAAAGTGTGTGTGTATGTATGTCTTATAGATGATTTAAAATCATGGTAGAATATGGCTTTACATTGCGCACCAAATACTCTCTCTACTTATATACCCAAAACAAAAATTATCCAATCAAATTACCCAAACATAAATCATATTTAAGCCCCTAGTTTAAAAAGAAAAAAAAAAAAAATTACCCATAGGAGTTTCAGCGGCTTGATGGTGGTGGCAGGCCAGTATGATGGAGGTAGCGGCCCCTTAGATTCCTCCTTCTCTCTCTTACAAATGCCTTGTCAATCTTAGGTCTTTTATTTTGATAATAGTGAAATAGTTCATTTCATTTAACAATCCATAACATTTTTGTCTCTCCATCTCTCCATAGGGCTTTATCTAATTAGTTATTACTATTAGTCCCTTTTTTTTTTTTCTTTTTGTTTTTAATACTAAAACGGTGGGTATGCTAAAAGACATGAATAAGAGAGACATGTGTGGTGTAAGCTTAGGCAATTGAGAGATTAATGAGATAATAGTAAAAATAAGTTAATGTGAACTTTTAGGTAACAGTAAAAAAATAAACTTAATAAAAAGAGGTAAAAAAAGACTAAATGCAAAATTAAAGCGCCACATGGCAGGACCTCATGCACTTCCGCATGAGGTCTCTGCTTTTATATGTGTGTATATATATATATATATATATATATAAAAGCAAAGACCTCATGCACTTGTGAAGTCCCTTGAGCTATATATATATAGATATTGATTGATTAGTTCTTTACATACTGTGAATTGTGAAGTTGAGCTATATCATTAGTCCCTTGAGAATATCGACATTTGCTACCATCTGTTGTACTAGATATAGGAGCAGCTGGGAGTTTCACAAATATGAGCAAGAAATGGGTGCATAATATATAGCATTCAGGTGGAATTGTAAGAAAGTCAAAGAATCATGGAACTAGTCCAGTGTCATATTACAACTGTAGTCCTTATAATGCTTGACAATAAGAAGTAATTGTATGGCATGTTTTTGCTCATTTTCTATCATGCTTCTGTGTTCTGGATCTATAAAATTTATTTAAGTAGTTGTATTTCTAATTATTGGAAGCACTATTGCCCAATCTAGTTTGGTTACTTTCATGGTTTTTGTATTGAAAATGTGAACAAGCTGCTTGAATGGATCTGGAGCCAAAAAAAAAAAAGTCTTTAGAAATATCAACATAATAAGAAATGTAACATTACCGTATATAATTTAAGATTGTTATAAGACCATATGAGTTTGTAGACACAGTTTTCAGTAAGCCTCAAGGTTCTCTCACACCAATGATTGGTTCAACCATTTGACCAATTAGTTGTTAAACCAGAAATTTGTAGTTTGACCACATCTGTCTTTGTAGTTTGTTTTGTGCATCATGGAAAATTAGTTCTTGGGCACTGGACCATTTTTTTTTTTTTTTTTTGTTTAAGAATTTTGCATTGATTTGTATTGTACTTGCCAGCTCTTTATAGCTCTATTGACTGGTGAGAATACTCATCATGGGTGAACTATTTTTCTTTTCTTACAAAATTTATTGAATTCTCTGTAGTTTTACATATAAAACATGTATGTGCACATATATATATTCATCTTGTTTGAGAAACTTTCTTTACGGATGAAAGAAATATACATCCTAGCGTACTGTATTGGTGCTTTTTAGGCATTATAATTTTATGCAAACGTGGATAAATATCTGAAGAGTAATTATTGGGGGGCCAAAATGAGATAGGATTTGTTGTGTAGCTGTTGCATTATATGTCCAGTCTTGAGGGGCCACTGCTATAGTGCTATGTCTTCAAATGTTGATTTGTAATCAGAATCTGGCTGCTGCTTTAATCATGTCGAACCTTGGGGGGCAGTGTCTACAAAGGCCCGTTGCCTATTGAAAAGCGCAACTTACTCTGCTGATGTGATTTGTTGCAACTTGCAACCTTTTGTTTTCTTTACCACCATTGTTTTTATTATATTGTTTCTTGTGCCTACTGAAAAGAACAACTTGTTCTTCTGATTTGAGTTGTTGCAAACTTTTGTTTCTTTACCATCGTTTTTTTTTATTAAATTGTTTCTTGTACTGGAGGGGAATCAAATTTTCAAAGAAGTGTGAGTGAGAAAAAAAACCATAACAGGAGCTTAACTTAAAAGGACATTTTTTTTGTGTGCTCGATGTGCTTCTGTACTTGTTGTAATTTATTTTATTTTCTTCTGGGAATGTAAAAATTGGTCAGGCTACGCATGCAAGGCTAGACATGGGTTGGTTCAAGTGTGTGGGTGTCATGGATTTTCTACTTGGTGTATACTCTTGCCCATATGCTTTAACATCAGTTTTGTCTTCTATACTTTGTAGGGTGGAGGAATACCACGGAGAAGTGCTCCTGTTTTACAATTGATTCGTGAAGAAGTACGTTTTTCTGACTTGATCTATCTTTTCTAAAGGATAACTGATGACTGTTCTGTCAAATCAATGTTGGTTGCTACTTCTTTTGTGATTAACTTTAATTTTTCTGTTTAGGAACCCGCATACTTCAATATGAGTTTTCTTATTGTGTGCAAAAGAAGCATATTTGACCATTTTGGTTGCCCATCTATATTTTGGCATCTTGCAAATATGTAGATACGTAGAACCTTCTATTGTCTGAGGTCATCCAATATGATATCTTTTGCAATATTTTACAAGTAGCCTGCCTAAATCCTAATACTTATATGATCACTTTTCCATTATTATACATATGTTGATACTTGAGACTGTTTACTGTTTGACAGAGACCTTATCTACCAAACTAGTACTTTTTAGATAGGCATTTCATTGTTGGAATTTGTATGTCATGAGCATAACCCACTTTCTGATACACTTGCTACCATGTCTTAGGTCACAGAAGATGGTAAATACTGTTTAGTCCTGGTGTTTGAGGCCAAAGCTCTTAAGTTGTCAGATTTTGAAAAAAGACAGGTAAAACAATGCTATACCCTTTCAGACTTTCTGTGTATGGTTCAAATATTTCATGAAGATCGTGTAATGACAAGGCTTTGGACCCTTAGTAGTTCTGTTTGTAATCCTTAGGGCTTAGATCAGTTGAATATCACTGCATGCTGATTTTGATCGCCAATCATGGGTGTAGGAAAAATTTGCTTCATTCTTTGGACCAGGGATCACGGCTGAAGTTGGTAATTATTTTATGTTCAAATGCTTTAAATTAAGTGAAAATCTCAAAAGCTTGAAAAGCACACACTGCATTACATAGCAAACCTTTTGAAGAATTCTTATATGCTTCTGTGTGCAGTAAAGAGTGAAGATAATCTATATGAAGTCCGACTTATTTCCAACACAAACCCCAATGCATCTCCTTAGTGAAGTCAGAAGTGTACGCTGGTTTTAATCTAATTCTGCTCTCTGGTTTGGCTTCATTCATTGCATGACATAAGTCTCTTGTAAAATTTTGTATAATAGTCAGATTGAATAACATTATCATAACAAAGATAAGATTTTGATAAGAGAAAAATATGTAAATGAATTTGGGAAGATGGATGACTTACAGTGCAAGTGGATATTGCCGTATTCGTTCTACTAATGCGAGCATTGTAAAAAATATATGTACACGTTTCACATGGGGTGCTATTGTTTCATAAAACTAAGATGTGTACAACTAGACTCATAAATTCCTAGTAAAAGATTTTTCCTCTCCCCTAACTCAAGTGAAAAAGGGGTGAAGTGATTTGGATTTGTCTTTTGGATGAATCTAGTGTAGCCAAGGGAAAGGGGTTGCCAAAGGAAATAAGGAAAGAGGTAAAAGGACATGGAATTGTATCTATTAGTGTCGGTGGGATCATTTCCCTGAGTAATAACAAGATCCGGCTGAGGTAGTTTAAGTAGCTTGGCATTTTATTGGGGAAGAAAAAGTAGTACTAACGTACCTTTCAGTATTCTTTTGAAATATTTTTGTAATTTTAGGAATTCCATCATCAAAAGAACTTAGGACCCCGTTTGGTACACCCACTTAAATACATGTTTTTAGTTTTTAAACAATATTACACGTATTTCTACACATATTTTCAAACACATGTTTTCAGTTTTTAAATGCATGTACCAAACATCCTCTAGATCTCTTTTCTTTGTCAAATAACAGGATAATGATAACTTCGCTGACACAGTGACACCCATATTACTATTAAAAGTTAAAACACCAACCCTATACTATAAACTTAAAGAAGTTTGGTCTTTTAGCAAAATAATAAAAAATAATTAATTAAAACACCAACTCTATATTATATATTCTAATGAAGCAAAAATACTATTATATTACAAGGCTATGGTATTAAATGCTTCACATTTTTATTTATTTATGAATAGATGAGTTAGAAATTTAATTTTGGAGTTCATTCTATAATGATCGTTTTTATCATCAAACCAAGATATTAATCAAGTTTTGGTATAGGTAGAGTTAGAACCATTGATCTTTATTTAATTACAAAAGACTTTACTCACTGAGCTGACTGAAACCACCTTCACATAGGTATTTAGTAACCACAATTTTTGGTAGAAGAGAGTCTAGGCTTAGTCCCATATCATGTTATTTATTTTAATTGTGCTTTGTTGTTTCAGAAACTTGTCAAGGAGTGCACTTCAGTGCTCGGAGTAGCTCTAGCTCTTGATGAGTTCATCTTAGTGACATGAACCACTGCTCGAAAGGGTTTACTTTGAGCTCAGGGTATTCGTACTTACAAAAAAAAAATGTATACTTGAAATATATATATTGTAAGAACCAAGTACAAGAACTCTGGGCCTTAGATCCCTTGGGCTCACAATTTATTTGTAGTGAGTTTAAGGATTTCCTACAATGGGTCGTTCTCGGCAGAGAGACTCAAAGCAACATTCAGTTGAAAAGCTCTCTCCTTGACTACTTTCTCTCCATTTTTCTGAACCCCTTCTTCTCCCAACTTTCCTCTATTTATAGCCAATGTTAGTGGGGAGACTATGATTATGTTCATCGTTAGTGCTATTGAAGGTCCAGTATTATCTGGTTAAAATGGCTGTTTTAGGTGAGAGGGCGGTGCAGCATTTATGATCTTGGAACTTGGCTCCATTTTCACCGATTGTGTTCGGCGACTCACGTTCCCGTGCATATCATGACCTTCCCGGGTATTGACTCACGCGCTATACCGGGAAATGGTAACCGGTCAACCCCGAGAGCCTGATAACCAAAACTTGTTTTTGGCCCTAAGGCAGTTTTAAGAAGGGCATAAGGTAACGGGAACTATCTGCCGGGCCTGCGCCCAAGGCTGGTATGGGCTTGGGCCCGGGGCCTAGATGGGTCTGGGCCCAAGGCCTGTATGGGCTTTGGGAGCTCGGTGCCGTACAATAGCCCCCCCTTGATTCATACTCGGTTGCCGAGGAGAATCAAGGAGCTGCCTGGGCTTCTTGACCTCGGGAATCTTTTAGTCTGGGACTTCTGGCTGTCATTTCTCATTAATAGCCATCTCAAAAGACGCGCCGTTCCGCGGCGCCAGGCGCAGACGTCATTATTGCCTGACGGTTCGTGAACCGAAGCGGTGCGCAAATCAGTTACGCCTGGCATTTGCTGGGTCGCTCGCTTGCTGTGCCCATTTATTGTTTGATCAAGCGTTTCTTCTTTCCCCATTTCTTCTGGCTCTATAAATAGTTCTTCCCCAAACGTCACTCCACTTTTCCTTTGCCTCTGATTTTTAGCGCCTACTCTCTGCCGACCACATTTCTGTGTGCTTGCTTGCTCAACGCTCTTTTCCTCCTTAGAACCCAACGTAAGTCTCTTTTTCCCTTCCTGTTCCTTCAGCTTTGTTTCTTTGATTTTATTCTCGTAGTTTTAGGCTTTATAGATGGGTTATTCTTACCTTCTAGATACCCCGGTTGCTTTGGCCAACTTTAGGAATAAGTTTAGTATCCCCAGTGACGTGGACGTGGCTTACTGCCATGAGAGTGATATGGAACTCCACCGAGGGCATGGTACGGCCTTCTTCCCTTTGATGTCCATCTTAGAAGGAGGGGTTAGGTTCCCGGTAGATCCCCTCCTGATAAGCACACTTACCTACTATGGGCTGTGCCCCGACCAGCTTCCCCCCAATTTTTACCGGGTAGTTAGTTGTGTCGGCCAGTTGAACCATACCTTTAACTTACAACTAGACCACCATGATATTAACCAAATGTACAGCCTTTGTGGGAGCAAATCCACAAATTACTACTTAAAGACAAGGGATGCTCGGGTACGGCTGATATCGTGCCTACCCGATTCGAACAGGAACTCCGCCGGGGAGTTTGTCAGGGTGCGCGGCAATTGGTTTGCCGGGGAGATCCCTTGCCCCCTCACACGGCGTGAAGTGGGTTCGTACCTTCCCCTTCTTATAGTTGTTTGAGTAAAAGAAAATCTTTTATTGTTAAAAGCTAACGTGTTATTTGTTCTTCTGCAGACGGCAAAGTGTTTACTCAGGACCTCAGAGCCGTCCACGTCAACGACTTAAACTTCGTCCTTCGTTCCGAGATCTACGTGCACTGGGACGGGCAACTCCGGGCCTCACACCTGATCCTCGGCGTGGAACCGGTTTACTCCACTTGGCAATCATTCAAGCAAGCGTTGATAGTTGACAGCCCCCTGCTCTCGTACATAGACGTCCGGTACGTGAACTTCTTGCCGCCGAAGCTTACCACCGGGGAAGCGAGGGAATTTGGTAGGCGGTTCACTGCCGCGGACGAACGAGTTCCCCTTCGAGACGATTCCGCGGAGCAAGTATCCCGGCGCCTTAGAGAGAGAGCCCACGAAGCTATACAACAAGGGGACCAAGCCCAAGAGCAGACCCATCACGAGGATCCACCCGCCGAGCATCAACAGCAGGTGACAGACGCGGCTAACCTGCTAGCTGAAGCGATCCAGCCCGGTGCAAGCATGGTGGCAAGGCGAACAATGACCCTAGACAGGTTCGTGCCTGGTGCCCGGCCGACCAACCAGCCCCCGCCTACCCAGGGTCGGGGTCCAGTTTCTCAACCTCCTCCAACCTCGCAGTCCGGACGTGCCCGGAAAAAACAGAAAGTGGCCGAGCCACATTCCACGGCCCCGGGGGACGCCTCTGCCCGGACTCCTCCCCGACCAACAGGGGGGATTGTCATCCGCGAGCCGCAGACCGAAGCCGGCACGGGGGGCGCATCCTCCTCCCAAGTGGCTCCGGCGTGGGAGCCAAAGTTCCTTCTGGATGGCAAACCATTGCCATCAACGGCCTCTGTTCGGATATGGGATAAGGGCGAGGGCGGCCGCATTGCCCAAACCTTGGCCGGAGCTCTCCAACTTCCCGAGGACGTGCACGCCTTTGAGGACGGGTCCGAGGAGTCCGTGGGGCGCCGGTTAGAGTGGCACGCCATTGCGGTAATTCTTTTGTCTATTTACTCCATGTAAATTTCCTTTTCCCACTTTGCTAACCTTCACGCTTGCTAGGCCGCTCAACTAGCTCACATTGTGGCTGCCCGGGCACGGGAGCTTGACGAGGAAAATGAGCGCGAGAAGGCGGCGCGGGAGGCAGCAGTAAAAACGGCAAAGGAAAAGGCCAAGATTGCTGAGTCTGCCGAGAATAAGGCTGCTGCCGCGGAGAAGTTCCGAGCATCTGCCGAACAGAGGTGTGCTGACCTCCTGGCCAGGCAAAATGAGACTGAACTTAAACTGGCCCAAGCCCTCAGTCTCAACACTTCTCATGCCGAGGAGATAGCTGACCTCAGGGCGGGCTTGGCGGCCGCGGAGCAGAAGTGGTACGACGTGGGCTTCGCCGACGCCGAGAACTCCGCAGAGCCGGTGGTGGCTCGGGCTCGGCATATGGGTTTCGAGGCCGGGTGGTATGTTGCTCTTCAAGCAATGGGAGTTCCTGAAGATTCGCCGCTGAGAGACCCCGGCCAGATTCCATTTCCGAGTCCTGTACCAGCCATCCAGAACGTCCCGGCTGCTCCAGATGAGGAGGAGACGGCCAGTATGAGGGAGTTGGTTGAGCAAATAGACTCTCATGCTGAGCCCGAGGAACTGGAGGCTATGAGCACACCGACCGTGCAGGAACTTCTTGACGAGGCCCAGCCTTTCTCCCTGATCGTCCAACAGGAAGTGCCACCACCGACTCAACCCCCTAGTTGATTTTATTTTTAGCTTATTTTTATTTCGTTTTTATTTGCCTATGTCACCGGGATGTGGTGATTGAACCTTTGTTTTAATTTATTGGCTTTATTTGCCCATGTCACCGGGCTGTGGTGACTGAACAATTTTGCTTTTACCCTTTTAATTGGAAGTCCGTTTTCTTTTCCTGTTTCAATTTGGTTGAATGAAATTATATCCGTTTGTGCCCTGTTTGAATCACACCAATGCTATGGCCGCTCAATAGAATGTACCCCCGAGAACCTGTTGTGCGGAGCTGTGAGTAGTTTTGAGAGCGCTATTCGGACTTTGTTTTTGTAAAAAAGGTCAGGTTTTTATCAGGTTTTGGTTTAACCGAGAATTGAGTTTCCGTCCTTCGAGCATTTGTTTGCAAAGTTTCCGTTTGTCCGGACGTTTGATTTTAACCGAGAATCAATTTTTTCGCCCTCATAGATTTAATTGCAGGGTTCACACATGCTCGGTGATTTTGTCCGAGCCGAAAGTCAGGTTTCCCTCAGGATTTTGTTTGTAAGGCTTTCACCTGCTCGGCGATATTGATCGAGCCGAGGGTCAGGTTTCTGTCCTTAGGCTTTATTCGTAAGGTTTTCACCTGCTCGGCGATATTGATCGAGCCGAGGGTCAGGTTTCTATCCTTAGGATTTTGTTTGTAAGGTTTTCACCTGCTCGGCGATATTGATCGAGCCGAGGGTCAGGTTTCTGTCCTTAGGCTTTATTCGTAAGGTTTTCACCTGCTCGGCGATATTGATCGAGCCGAGGGTCAGGTTTCTGTCCTTAGGATTTTGTTTGTAAGGTTTTCACCTGCTCGACGATCCTCTTGGTGTGCGGCTACAGGGTAAAAAGAAAAAACAGCAAAGACAAAAAAATTCATCATACTCTTAGTCTTCATAGAATACAAGTTTCGGCTTACATCGATGGTTACGCGTAGAACTTCTTCAGGTTGTTGGCGTTCCATGGTCGGGGGAGCGGCCTCTCGTCCAGGTCCTCCAAGTAGTAAGCCCCTGCCCCTGCGACGGCTGTGACTCTGTATGGTCCCTCCCAACTCTGAGCAAGCTTCCCTGCAGCCACATCCCGCATGTTCCCTACTACCCTTCTTAACACCAATTCCCTGGCACTGAATTCCCTGGTCCTTACGTTTCGGTTGTACCTTTGCGCTAGCTTCTGTTGATACTCGGCAAGACGTACGGTCGCCGCCTCCCTGCATTCTTCTAGCCAATCCAACTGCTCCATCATAAGGTCGGCGTTCTGTACAGGGTCAAACCCAACAACCCGCGCACTGCATAGGCTTACCTCGGTCGGTATCACTGCTTCTGCTCCGTATGCCAGAGAAAATGGGGTTTCCCCCGTGGATCTCCTGGGGGTCGTGCGGTAGGCCCACAAGACGCTGGGTAGTTCTTCTGCCCACCTTCCTTTAGCTCCATCCAACCTTCTCTTGAGCTCGTTCAATATAGTCTTGTTTACTGCTTCGGCTTGGCCGTTACTCTGGGGGTACGCCGGGGTTGAATACTTGTTCTTGATGCCGAGCTCGCCGCAAAAGGTCCGAAAAGCGTTGCTGTCGAACTGTAGCCCGTTGTCTGTCACTAGTGAATTCGGCACCCCAAACCTTGTAACTATGTTTTTTCACACAAACTTTTTCACGTCAGTATCCCGGATATTGGCCAAGGCTTCAGCTTCAGCCCACTTTGTGAAGTAATCCACGGCCACCAATACAAAACGGCGGTTCCCCGTTGCTCGGGGGAATGGACCGAGGATTTCAAGCCCCCATTGTGCAAATGGCCACGGGCTGCTGACAGGATTTAGATGTCCGGCCGGCTGATGGATCATCGGGGCGTGCCTTTGACATTGTTCGCAATTCCGAACGTACTCGGCGGCGTCCTTCTGCATCTGTGGCCACCAAAACCCCTGCGTCATTGCTCTGTGTGCTAGAGATCGTCCCCCGGCATGCCCGCCGCATACTCCTCCATGCAGCTCGGTTAGAAGCTCCTTAACTTTTTCAGGATGCAGGCACAAGAGGTAAGGGCCCGCGAAGGACCTCCTGTACAACTTTCGGTCCGAAGACAACCAGTACCTGGGAGCCATTCGTCGAATCTTATTAGCCTCGGCCTCATCCTCTGGAACTTTATCTTCAGAAAGAAAGTCTATGATCGGGTTCATCCAGCATGGTCCGGCCACCGCCACCTGCGCAACTTCTACTCCGGCCTGGTCGAGGGCAGTCTGTACAGAGATGCTTGGTTCCCTTACAAGTTCAATCGTGATAAGCCTCGGGGTGTCCTCGGTAGCCGATGAGGCTAACGTAGCAAGAGAGTCTGTATGCTTGTTCTGCGACCGGGACACCTGTGATATCTTTACCTTTTCAAACTGACCGATAATCTGCTTTGACGTACTCAGATAAGCTTTCATTCGAGGATCCCGAGCTTCGAAGTCCCCAGTGATCTGATAAACGACCAGCCGTGAGTCTGAGTAGATTTCTACGTCCCTGGCGCCCAGATGCAATACTGCCCTTAGTCCGGCCAACAGGGCCTCATATTCGGCTTCATTGTTCGAGGCTTTGAACCCCAATCTGAAGGAATGTTCTAGTCGCATACCATCAGGGGTAATTATGACAATACCAGCCCCGGCCCCCATAGCGTTCGATGCGCCGTCCACAAATAACCTCCACGGGCGAATCTCCGCACTACAGATTATCTGGCCTTCATTCTTAGGTGTGAATTCTGCGATGAAATCAGCGAGAATCTGCCCTTTCACCGAGCTTCTAGGTCGGTATCTTATGTCAAACGATCCCAACCGAGTCCCCCATTTAGCAATCCGTCCTGTGAAGTCGGATCTCTTCAACAGTGATTGTAATGGATACTCGGTGAGGACGAACACTGTGTGTGCCTGGAAGTAGTGTGGTAACTTCCTCGTGGCGTGTACCAAGGCCAGAACCAACTTTTCAAGAGGCAGGTACCTTGTCTCGGCATCGACCAAGGTTTTGCTTACGTAATACACTGGTATTTGCACTCCCCGGTCCCTTAGTAATACAGCACTTACGGCATGATTGGTCACTGCTAGGTACATAAACAGATCCTCCCCGGGTTCCGGGGCCGTCAACTTCGGCGCCTTTGCCAAATACTCCTTTAGTTCTCGAAAAGCTTCATTGCAGCTCTCGTCCCACTGAAACCCCTTCCACTTCTTTAGAAGCTGATAGAATGGCCGGCAGCGATCGGCAAACTTGGAGATGAACCGGTTCAGGGCGGCTAGCATTCCGGTGAGCACCTGCACCTCCTTAGGGTTGCTCGGTGGTTTTAGGCGATTGATTGCCTCTATTTGGTCGGGGTTAGCCTCTATTCCCCGAGTGGAGATCAGATAACCCAGGAACTTGCCAGCCCCCACTCCGAAAGTGCACTTTTCGGCATTGAGGCGCAGCCTGTGTCGCCGTAGTATCTCGAATACTCCCCGAAGGTCTTCAGTATGCAGCGACTCTTTTCTGCTCTTTACTACCATGTCGTCGATATAAACCTCAACCGTGCAACCAATTTTCTCCCGGAACATCCTTGTCATCATACGCTGGTAGGTAGCCCCGGCATTCTTCAGTCCAAACGGCATGACTTCGTAGTGGTAGTTTGCGTTCGGGGATATAAATGCTGTCTTCTCTCGGTCCTCGGGTGCTAAGGCAATCTGGTGGTAGCCTTGGAAGGCGTCTAGGAAACTCATTCTCGGGTGCCCGTACGTGGCATCCACCAACTGATCAATCTTGGGCATCGGGAACGGATCCTTGGGACACGCTCTGTTTAAATCGGTGAAGTCCACGCAAACTCTCCATTTACCGCTCTTCTTCTTTACTACGACAGTGTTTGCTAGCCATCTCGGGAAGAATATTTCTTTTATGGCCCCGGCTTCCTTCAGCCGCTGGACCTCCAGGTTTACTGCATCGACGTGCTCCTTTGACGCTCTTCTCGGCTTCTGCTTTTTCGGAGGAAATGATGGGTCCACATTGAGTTTGTGAACAATGAACTCGGGGTCTACGCCGGGCACTTCATACGGGTTCCACGCGAAGACATCTATGTTCTGCAATAGGAACAGCAACATCTCTGCCCTTTCCCGGTCATTCATGCGTGTACCTATCTGGAAGTATTTGTCACTATCTGGGAGAATTCTTACCTTCAGTACCTCCTCGGCAACGTCCGCCCCCTTTTCCTGGGGTATCTGTAATTGCTATGCAGTCTCTTTCTCGGCGTGCTCAGCTTGGCCGAGCTGTTCCTTTTCCCACTGGACCGCGGCTATGAGGCATTGCTTCGCCACCTGCTGATTCCCCCTTACCTCTACAACTCCGTACTCAGTAGGAAACTTTACTTTCACGTGAAGGGTGGACGGAACAGCCCCCATGATGTGAATCCATGGCCTCCCCAGGATTGCGGTGTAAGGTGCGAACGATCGGACTACTATGAACGTAACTGCAACCTCCTTGCCCTCCATGTCCACTGGGAGTGAGATTTGCCCCTCGGGAATCACAATTCTCCCGTCAAACGAGACCAATGGCGTGTTATACTTCGCCAAATCCTGGGTTCTTAACCCGAGCCCTTCGAAGAGGTCCGGGTACATGACGTCAGCCCCACTGCCCTGATCAATCATCACCCTCTTCACCAGGAATCCGCCTATCCGGGCTGTCACCACCAAAGCGTCGTCGTGTGGTTGGATGGTTCCTTCGAAATCATCTTCTCCGAACGAGATGTCTAGCCGTCCAGCCCTCTTCTGCTTCTTGGATGATTCTCCCTCCGCGCAAGCCACTGTCATCACCATCCTAGCCGCCGCTGCCCCTCTCGGTGCGGCATGAATGACGTTGATTACTCCCCGGGGTGGTGGAAGGGGATTCCTTCTCTGTGGGGCGCTTTGCTCGGTCTCCCGGTCAGTGGACTCTGCTACAAACTCTTTCAGGTGCCCTGCCTTCACTAACTGCCCGAGATGATCTTTCAATACCCTACACTGCTCGGTGGTGTGCCCCTTGTCTCTGTGATAAGTGCAGTATAGGCTTTGGTTCCTCCGAGATGGGTCGCCCCCCATTTTGTTCGGCCATCTGAAGAATGGCTCGTTCCTTATCCGTTCCAGTATCTTGTGCACGGGCTCTTTAAACAACACATTAACCCCTTCGAACTGCACCTCTGGTTCCTGCATTCTGAAGTCCCTTTTCGGCTTTGGCGGCAAGATGTTTTGCCGAGATCTCCCCGAAAAAGGGGCTTTCCCCCTGCTTTGCAGCCGGTCATCCTCCAAGCGTTTGTACTCCTCTATGCGTCTCATCAGTTGCCTCATGTTCTCCGGGGGTCTTCTTGTCAACGACTCCCGTAGTTCAGAATCCTCGGGGAGCCCCATCCTGAAGGTGCTAGCCGCAATCTTCTCGTTTCCCCCACCAATCTCATTGTAGAGTTTCCAGTATCGGCTGGCATAACTCCGAAGGGTTTCCCCGACCCTCATTTTCATGGAAAGCAACGCGTCGACCGGTTGTTGCACTCGGCTGCATGTTACGAACCTGCTGCTGAACTCCTGAATCAGTTCGGCGAAGCTGTGTATAGAACCTTTCCGCAACCCATTGAACCACCTCAGTGCGGTAGAGCCGAGACTAGAGGGGAATACTTTACACATCAATGCGTCGTTGTGCGCATGCAACGACATCATGTGGATGTAATGACTGACATGCTCCACGGGGTCTGTCCTCCCCTCATAGGAATTGAATGGTGGGCGCGCGAATCTGCTCGGCATGGGTGCCCGTTCAATCTCATCCGAGAATGGAGACCGGGCCGCCATCCGCAAGGCCCTGCTCATGGCATCCATTGCGGCGTTGTGGTGCTGCTGCTCCTCTGGCGACTCTGACCCTTGGTTATCATACCCATGTGACCGGGAACGGTCCCGTCTACGACGAATATCCCGGGAGTGACGACGTGACTCTTGAGAATGGGATCGGTCTCGGTGTTGTTGCGTAACAGGTCGGCTGGAACCTTCCTCGCCACGGTTCCTCCTGGGTTGGGGGTTGTGGTCCCTTTCGTGGCGCCGACCCCTTGCCTCCAGCTCCAAGTCCATTACCAATCTGCGCAACCGCTCCAGCTCCCGGTCTCTATCATCAGGTTGCCGATGTGCTGAGACGTTTGAAATCGTCCGGTGCGTTTGGTCCGATCCTTCTCCCAGTCCGGACCCTTCCTCTCCTCTTGAATGCTCTCTATCCTCCAGCCGCTTCTGCCTTCTCTCCCTCCACGTCGATCCCCGGGAAGATCCTGCGGAATTGCTCGGAACGTGCCCTCTTGAACGCTCCTCAGACATCTTCTTTGCTTGAGTCTCACTCGAACCACAGCTTCGTAGGATGGCCCCACGGTGGGCGCCAATTGTAAGAACCAAGTACAAGAACTCTGGGCCTTAGATCCCTTGGGCTCACAATTTATTTGTAGTGGGTTTAAGGATTTCCTACAATGGGTCGTTCTCGGCAGAGAGACTCAAAGCAACATTCAGTTGAAAAGCTCTCTCCTTGACTACTTTCTCTCCATTTTTCTGAACCCCTTCTTCTCCCAACTTTCCTCTATTTATAGCCAATGTTAGTGGGGAGACCATGATTATGTTCATCGTTAGTGCTATTGAAGGTCCAGTATTATCTGGTTAAAATGGCTGTTTTAGGTGAGAGGGCGGTGCAGCATTTATGATCTTGGAACTTGGCTCCATTTTCACCGATTGTGTTCGGCGACTCACGTTCCCGTGCATATCATGACCTTCCCGGGTATTGACTCACGCGCTATACCGGGAAATGGTAACCGGTCAACCCCGAGAGCCTGATAACCAAAACTTGTTTTTGGCCCTAAGGCAGTTTTAAGAAGGGCATAAGGTAACGGGAACTATCTGCCGGGCCTGCGCCCAAGGCTGGTATGGGCTTGGGCCCGGGGCCTAGATGGGTCTGGGCCCAAGGCCTGTATGGGCTTTGGGAGCTCGGTGCCGTACATATATATATATATATATATATACACACACACGCAATTATTTTTAAACTAACCTATTTTGTCTACTTTTAAAAAATTTATTGAACAACTTGACTTGAGAATCCCAATAATTTAGGGTTTAACAAAAAGAATCTTAGCCCTCCAAACATAATCATTAACCCTTTAAACAAAAAATAAAAATCCCAATTTACAATAAAAAGTAACTCAAATAACAGCAAAAATAGCCCAAACAATAACAAAATTAGGTTAAATGACAACAAATAAACGAAGTATCCAACAAAAAGGCAATTCAAAAGTTTTTGAAAAATCACAATCATTTAGATTCGTAACTCGTTCCACGTATCTCATAAAAATAATCTCTAATTTCATTTTTCCAAAAACAATTGTACTAAAAAGATACTTTGGCCTTGAGTTGTCCTCGGCGGCGCCAACAACTCAATCTTCTCGGCTTTGCATAAGTAGTGGTTGGTACCATAAATAAAACATTAATAGAGTAAAAATATAATCAAGTCATCCCAAGAGATTGGCTTAATGGTTTCTAGGGTATTATGAAATTCATGAGGTCCTGGGTCAATTTGGTATCATCCTTAGGGAATTCTCTCTTGTAGTACTAGTTTATCCAAGATGTGGACACAGTCGAAGGAATGGTCAAACTCTTTTTTCTTTTTCTTTTTTTTGAGAAGAGGAATAGTCAGACACTTTAGACTCTCAAAAAGTTCTAAACACCCTTGTTCTAAAATAATAATAAAAATTGAATAAATTACTCCAATCTTTTTGGAGGTTTACGGGGAAGGACACTCTTTCACTTCCAACTTCAATTGAAATGATTTACTCTAAAGTCCAAACGTTGACTTTAATAACGTTAACAATTGTTTGATTTTTTTTTTTTTTTTGGGACAAACCTACCTTAGTTAAACTTAAAATTCCTATTCTACCATTAACTTATATTAATTAAATTCTGAATTTTTTTTCCTCCTTAACGCCATTATAAAAATGGATAAAAATACTTTACTTTGAGAATACAATAAATGCATATTCCTTCTTTTTGTATAATTGTAAATTTTACTAATTAAATTTATAATGGAACCTAAGATTATTTATTGTACTCTTAAGAGTATTTTATAATTTTCTTATAAAGTAATTGTTTTACCGCCTAAAAAGCAACAACTTTTTCTCATTTCCTTCTCTGTCTTTCTAAGACAGCCAATTTCTTTCTCTTTTATTTTCCCATCATTTGTTTTTTTTTTTTACTTTTAAATTTTATTAGAGCATTTTTAAGAAAATAAAAGAGCATAAGATATTATTTATTTGTCAAGAAGATGAGATCCCAACATTCATTTAAGGTTCCCAACAGCCATTTGAGGTTAGCTTTTCTTGTTCTTCAAAAACTGGGGTTTATTTGGTAATGGCAATCAAATTGTCTTACACTATGTTCTGTTGGGGTGAAAAGAGGAGGGAAGTATATAAGAAGAAAAATAAGATTTTTCCATTGTTTCGTCAAGGAGATAAAATGGGGTGGATAATTTTTCACCTGGGCTCACAAATTTCAACTCTTGGAGAGAAAAGTGGGATGAAAATGTGAAAAAAAGGGTATTTATTATTTTGTCCTTTGAAACCTATTTGACCAATTTTTTTTTAAAAAAAAAACGTAAATTGGGCAATATAGTAAATCTAAAAAAGCTATATTTTTCATCTACACTTTTATGTGCTAAAATGTGGACATTTTCGTATTTTTTGTTTTGAGAAATGGATATTCTCATATTAATTGTGGATATTAATATAAAATAATAATTTTTTTTTTGAGAATAATATAAAATAATAAATGTAAATGAGTGTAAAAAGATATTTTTCCTTAAGGATAGTATTTATTATACTATGTTTCACATAGTGTCCGTTTGGCATAATTAATTTTGCCAACTTATTTTACTATTTAGCTTATTTTTAGTGTAATTCATGAGTCTTACTGTACTTTTTGGTACTATTCAAGAGTCCTACTATACTATTTCAGCTAACTTTTACTTTTATTTACAGTACTTTCAGTAAAAAGTTTTCAGTTTCAGCAAAATAAGCAGATCCCAAACAGGCCAATTGTATACATATTTCAATTTTTGAACTAAAACTATTTCAGTTTATAAAATAAAATTGTGTATATGGTGGGCGTATTAAGGCATGGGAATTAACAATTACCCTTCCCTTACTTAATATCTTAGTCCAAATCACTTCAATACACACACATCTATATATATAATACTCATTCCGTCCCACTTTTTTTGTCCTCTATTCCATTTTAAGATGTCCCAAAATATTGTCCTATTTCTAAAAATAAAAGTCATTAATTTACTAATGTTCCTATTATACCCCTATTAATTTACTAATTCAATTTTTTTAAGGGTAGTTTTGGAAACTTATACATTTTTAAAAGATAGACAAGATAATAAATGATGTTCCCTTAAAAAGTTTAACTTTTCAAACAGGACAAAAAAAATGGGACGGAAGGAATAATAGGTAAAGATGAGAGAAAATCCAATTAGATTTCAAATTGGAATTCAATTAGAGTCTAATTTTGCGCCACGTGTCACATCTACTTTAAGTTTTTAAATTTTTGTGCCAAGTGAGTTAATTCAATGTAAAAATTGGATTTCAATTAGAGTTTAATTTTGCGACATGTGTCTTATCTAATCTAAGTTTTTTAATTTTTGTACTAAATGAATTGATTTAGTGTAGAAAACAAGAAGTCCAATATAAGTAAACCATTAAAACAGAATTTTTTAATGATTTTATATTTATGAGCCTTTTTTTTTGTATAACTAAAAACAATTCAAGTTTATAAGTCATCTATATATATATATATATATATATATATATGTATATCTATATATCTAATAATAGGTAGCTTTCAAAAAAAAAAAAAAAAGGTAAAGCTGAGAGAAAATTCAATTAGATTTCAAATTGGAATTCAATTAGAGTCTAATTTTGCGCCACGTATCCCATCTAATTAAAATTTTAATTTTTTTTTTTGTACTAAGTTAGTTAGTTTAATGTAAAAATTAGATTTCAATTAGAGTTTAATTTTACGGCACGTGTCTCATCTAATTAAAGTTTTTTAATTTTTGTGAAAAATAAGTTAATTTAGAGTAGAAAACGAGGAGTCCAATATAAATAAATCATAAAAAACATAATCATATATCTAACACTATATATAAAATTTGAGGAAGATAGAGTTTTAATGATTTTATATTTATGAACCTTTTTTTTTATAACTAAAAACAATTCAATTTTATAAGCCATCTATATATATATTAATAGGTAAAGTTTAGAGAAAATCCAATTAAATTCTATAATTGAAGTCCAATTTTGCATCATGTGTTCTAAGTTATTTATTTTTAGAAAGAGTTTTATTTCTTAATTTTGAAATCAAATGTGGGACCAAATCATAAATATCCATTTAAGTGAATTATTGTGTACAAAAACCAAAAAGTCTAGACTTAATGAACATAAAAATATTTTTTATAAAATGAACAATTTACATTTTCTACCTAATAATATTCTTATAAGACTTTTTAAAGAGTTAAAAAATATATATAAGAATGACTATCAATAATATTTAAATTATATATGTAAGAATTATACTATGCATCTTAATTTGTATCTTTTAAGTACATCCATGTATATGCGCTGGTTATATGCTAGTATATATAATATATATTAGTCCAAATTTTGTAGCTATTGCTTACCATCCCTACCTTTGACACGTGTATTTGGTTTTGCAGAAATTATTGGGTAAATGACCAGAAAATTTTTCCAAGAAAAATATTTCTTAGGTAAAATGCAGAGAGAGAGAGAGAGAGAGAGAGAGAGAGAGAGAGAGAGAGAGAGGGGTTGGGAACGATTCCATTCTTGAGGCAGAGAAAGAAGCATGCACGTGAAGCTCAGTTTGTCAGCCTATCTCACCCCTAAGTAAAACAAAGCATAACATCACCAAGAACCACTACACAGCAACAAAACCAAGAAGAAAACAACCACCATAGACCCCATCACTTCATGATTGCTCTCATTTTTTCTTTTGAGAGACAACCTCATTATACTGCTACAATCCCTGATAATAATAAAAAAGAGTCAGGAAAGAGAATCTTCCTGGCCACCAATATTCTTTACCATTTTTTATCTGTTTTCTTTTAACACCCTTTGAAACGTCTTAGAAAGATGTTGTTGTTCTTTCTTGCTTTGTGTTTCTCTCTCTGCCTTTTCTTTCTCATCCATGATAAGCACCCAGCTTGCCTGCTGCATAATTGCTCGTCTTTCTTCCTTCTCTCTTCCTTTTCTCTTTTTGTTTCTTTTGTATCTCTTGTTTCTTTCACCTGCACTAGTCCATGTGGTACACTCACATCAATGTCATATTTCATAGTATTGTTTGTCAACTAATGATCTCATATACTTGGCTAAATTAGGAAATGTTCAACTAACATCAACATGAGTCATGACCTCCACAAAATTCAGGAAAGTCCATTTACTCAGAAATTAAGGAATTAGGTAAAATATACTATCTATTTGGCTTAAAATTAATACTAATATTGCTAATTAGCTAAACTCAAACTAGTATTTTGAGTCGGAGGATCCCTAAGTCTAATGACCTAAAATTCTATTTGGCTTAAATTAGTACTAGAAGCAGAATTAGCAATATTTTTATACAAGAATTAGCAAATTTAATGACCCAAGATTCCAAGAAAGATACTGCTCCCTTTTTCTTTTGACTTCTACAGTTTACTCCATGTCATTTTGTTTAAAGAAGTAAAAATGTCCAGCATGGAGTGAGAAACATGAGGACTTTTAATTTAATTTTTAATTTTATGGCGTCTTCAATGTTTTTGGATATAATATCTATTGTAAAGTTACAATTTAATGTTACATGAGCTATTAATGAATGTGACACATTAATTATCAAGCATGCTTATCTAAAATGACCAAAAAAAATTAAAATAAAAAACAATAAACATGAATCATTTGATTATCACAGTCTACCATAATAAAATAAAACAAAAAAATACCAGAAAATTGTGGAATTATTGCTTAATGTGACAGAGTTGTCAAAGGATGTGATAAAGTCATTGACATGTGTAACCTTGTTACTAGTAGAGGTACCGCACCTTAAAAACAAGTGAATAATGTACAATTTCCCTACTTTTTTGTGTTTTTTTTTTTATCACTAACGTTCATATGAATCTTATCAGTTGAATTATACATGTTATATCTAAAACAATACATAATGCAAATTGAACCTACCCAATTAAAGAAAGTTTACCCTTTTTATTATAAGGAATTAAGAAACAATCTTTTACTTATGAAAAACGATTTCAAATTTTTTGACATTTTGATAAATGAAAGAATAACAATATAAATGAATCTAAGTGATCTTTTTCTTTTTTGGTAATGAATCTAGTGATAGTAAATAAATAAATAACCCGATGACTTTAAATTCTTCTCTTAAGGGTTTTTTCTTCTGTACACATCAATTCTAAATTTCAATAAGAAGAATTAAGTTTTCTTCAGATCTCAAAAAAAGAAAAAAGAGAGAAATTATATTGTAAGATATTTTGTATGGCATGCATTGTGTGTCTGCACTCTTCTAATTTATATAAGGATAATATTTGTTATACATTCATTTTTTGAAATAAAATCGTAAGTTGAAAACATGATTTCAATTCAAAAATACAAAGAGATCCAAACCTTCACTTGCACAAGCAGATCCAATCTCTCCCTTTTGCATCACCCATTGGCCAAGTTTGTAAAGACTAACCATGTTGATGTCATATATACATAGTACATTGATGATTGAACACCTTATATATTCGTATTGGCACATCGATTTTTATTTGGGTTTCAGCTATTATAATCAATTGTAGGCAAACTTCTATGTTCACCACAAACAAAATCCATCATTTTCCTTTTGTACACACTGGATTCCGTTAACCATTTATGTATTTATTTTATTAATTATTTGCACCCTTTGCATATACGAAAAGTATAAGATGCTGTCACTTTTTCAGTTTTTCTCTATGGCCACTGTATAAACAACCATGAGTACCACACAAGGCTGCATTTTACCTGAGGACTCAATAGTCAATAGATGACAGATTCTCCTTAGTTGGGGGTACAAATCTAGTTTCATAGGTCTAATCGTTTGTCTCTCTCTATTGTGAATGCAAGGTCCAAGGACACCCCAAATGGTATTTCCCAGTACAATTATTTTTAGTGACCAGCCCTGAAACATATGACTAGTTTTCCAAATATACGAAAGAAACTAATCGGAATAATGTAACCCCAAAATTTTTGGGGAAGAAGAATCCTTCTCCATTTGCCAACAGAATGGATGGAAAATTGGAAGGCAAGATACATTTTTTGTCCTTATATTTTGGCAATGTTTTCAATTTAGTTCTCAAGTCTTAAAAACATCATTCTAATCCTTATATTTTTGAGTTTGCTGTCGTTTTGGTCCTTGCTTGCATCTCACTTACAAAGAACACTTATATGATTAATGGATTGCATTGCTAGCTTAAAATTGCGTTTATGTAAGTGAGATTATGGTATGGACCAAAATGATTGCAAATTTAAAAATATACAGATCAAAATGAAGTTTTTAAAACTTAAGGACCAAATTTAAAACATTGTCAAAATTTAGAGACCAAAAATGTATTTTATTTTTCCAAATTGAAAATGAGTAATGCTATGGACTCCAAAAAAATTTTTATAATATTTTTAAAAACTATTGGTATGACAAATTCTTACTGGTTATAATCTGAACCCATTATTAACATTATTTTTTTATATTTCAATAACTACTTACTATATCAGCATTTTATAAAAAAAATTGTAAAATAGTTTGTAAATTTAGCATTTTCTATTAAAAAATAAAAAATCTAAAACAAAGAAGACTTTTTCACCGAGTTTTTACCATTGACTTTTTATACTAATCTGTATAATTTTTGAATAATTCTAAAAACATAATCACTCGCATACTTAATTTTATTATTTATTAATTAGCGCTATTATAAGTAGTGGATACTTTATACCCACGGCCAATTATATAGACCCACCATTACTGTTTACTTGCCATCGAAAAAATCAACTAGTGGTGATCCGGGTTTTTGTGAATATGAGTACAATTATTGGGAGGAAAAAGCAGAGGCGTGTTGCTGAAAGTTAGCAGGCTATATGTAGGAAAGAAACATGTACTGGAGGGGACATCAGGACACGTGCACATCAAATCTAGAGAGAGACCCTATATACCCAATTAATTGAATTCTCGTCCTCCACCTTGGTAGGGTATAAGCAGTGAGTATAATTACAGAAAAATGTTAGTGTCATAAAAAGTTTCAAAACTTTTGGTCGCACCCCAAAAAATTTCACAATCATCAAATCATGATATTGTTGTTCCATCTTGAAAAATGCAACATTAATTTGGAAATTACTTAATTTACCTTTTTTGATGGTGGGGGACAAGGAAAAGGACGCTTGCAATTGCTACATGCTATAATTAATGGGATATATTACTAAGTGTTTTTAAGGTAATGGTTAATAAATTATATTAAGAAAAATTTTAATACCACTTTTATAAAAAGTATAAAAAATTGTTAGAAAAATTAATTTTTTTAATCATTTTTTCATAAAATGTTTATAAAAATAGTCCCTAAATCAATGCTCTTAAGGTATTTGTTAACATTTCTCATAATTAAATTAGGCATAACAAAGTCTTAAACCTCATTAGGTTGGATATTTTGGGATGAATAAACATATCTTAAAGAGAGATATACTATCGTGTATCCTTGGTGTAATGGTCATTCCACGAATATAAGTGTTTGTGAGGTGTGGAAGGTAAAGATTGGGGTTCAAGTTTTCAGGAGGATACTTACACACAGTAAAAAAAAAAAAAAAAAAAAAAAAAAGAGTGAAATTTTGGATACCTTATACTACTCGTCGATAAATTTTAGGCTTAAACCAAACTAGCTAGCTAGACTACCACTTGTAATTATAGTATATAATTAGATTAGTAGTTCATTAGTATCAAAATGAAAATCTAGAAGAAGTACATACCGGTTCCTCAGTTATAATTTTTGCATTTGAAATAGGTGAATCTCCGGCTTCTAGTCCACATCGCTTTATGGATCTCTCAATGATGGAAGGAGTGGAAGTAGGACTAGGACTGCTTGAACTAAGATCAGGAGGTGTGCTTTGAGTGCCAACATCTCTAGTCCTCATGCCCTCAGTTCTCTTTTCTGAATAGACAATATTTAGAGTAAAGATTATGACCTACTAATCAATTAAACATGTAAAAATACAAGGCAAAAGTAGTGTTTGAACCTGGAATTGGCAATTGGAGAACTGAGGCTTCTTGTGTAGAAGTTGAATTCGGCTTTGTTTGGGTTTGTCTTGAATGGGATGAGTAAACTAGAGGCGCAGACATTGTAATTCTGTTTGTTGAGTTACGAAATGATCTTCCACTTAGTGTTTTAGCAGATAAACATTCCATGGGAACTTCCCCTGAAAGTGGATTGCATATATATTTTTCTGCTTCATTCCACTTGGAATTCAAAGCAAACCTGTCTGGCGATAAGCATTCCCAGCTAGGATAACCGGACCTTGCCTGCAATGCTGCATATATAAAGCCACTACTACCATTACCATGTGTATCAAAAACTAAAAGATAAAGAAGAACACTCAAAAGTACTGTAGCTCAATTAACATTATATTTCTAAGGGAGACATTCAAAATATCAAAACTATTCCTGTGAGTCCTTTTATGGTGAACAAAAATATGGACCCTATAGCAAATAATATGGATGTTTTGTATAGAAGAACAAAAGAAGTATATAATACTTTATGATCATCTTGCATGATTAGTTCAAAATGTACCTTTAAGAGCATTGGTAAATGAATATGTTGAGGGGTCAATTTCATCTGCAAAAAAAAAAAGATTATAAGGAACAATTTTTAGAGAAACAGCTAATAAAAACCCAGTTGTGCAATAATAATAAAATAAAATAAAAGAAAAAGAAAAAGAAAAAAGAGAGTGGTATAAGTATATTTAACCTCTCAAGGAGTAGCCAGGTGAAGAAGCAGTGCTTGAAATGGTTACATTTGATCTGAAAGACCTCGCATCTTCTCTAAAACTTCTGATATTTGATGCTGAATACCTTCTGGAATTGGTGTTTTCACGACTAATACGTGCCTTGACGGCCCATTCTTTCAAACTGAACTCTGATTCATCTCTTCGTCCGGACTGTTCCATGGTGGAAGCCATGAAGGTGCTATAACTGGACTCCCAAGGGCTTTTACGGTTTCAAACACTTTTTTACTTCTCAAATGTGGTTCGCTTTTATAAAGTGTTTTACTTTTTCGGTATTTTTTTTTGGCCACGTCTCCTAAATATGCCTCGAAGTCTCAAACTAATGCTTAGTTTATTGTTTTGGTAACACATGGTTTGTTTGCCTGATGACTTAACTGCTTCTACTGTTGTTTGTTTGTTTTTTTTTTTTTAATAAATTTTTGGTGATATTTGTTACACACACTGTATCGCACACAAACATACACATAAATTTTATAATGAAATGATTTGAAGTCACAATTTCAATTCAAAAATGAATGCTTCTAATGCATTCTGACATGTAAAAATTTTATGAGGGGTGTTACATTTCTCAAAACTTTCATGCTTCGGATTCAAGATTAAGATTTTTTATAATTCTTAGAACAATTTTATAATAGAGTTTTTAAAATCTTATCATTTTAAAATCTAATCTTCTAAAATTCAATTTTGTCATATCATAAATATTTAAACAAAAATTATGTATGAGCATTTTGATATCTATTTAATTTACGATAGAATTTTCTTCCAAACTTTTAAATGAATATTTAAATGGAATAGAGATAAAATAAAGATTTTATTGGAAAATGTAATTAAAAAAATAGTTAAATAAAATAAAAATGAGGTTTTTATGTCAAATTTGGGTGAGAATCTAAAAATACTGTTGAAGATGCTCTAAGATCTCACATGAGTCCGTTTAGGACCCTCAAATATTGATTTCTACTGCTTGTTTCCAACTTTTTTTTCCAAGCAAGATAAGAAAATGTACAAACTATAGTTCTAGGTGTATTTTATGTGTCCATTGACTGCATTAAAATAGTCCTATATATTGGTCAAAAGAAATGAAGGACAAAGCAACTTATTGTTCAAGTGGTAAAATCTATCACTGACAGGCAATGCATAAGTAAGCTTTTTTATAAATAATTTACATTGGAGACTCACCAGTGTTTTTGTAAAATGAATATATATATATATATATATATATATATATGGTCTACGGATCAACAAATAATTGACCATACATACAATTAATCGGTGGGTCACCAATTTCTTGTAGCTTTTGCTCCAAGAATGGCGAGTAACAGTATCTCACAATTTTTCTTTGTTAGCATTGCGAAAAGAAAGGCTAACAATAGAATAATAAGCGTACGTTGTATTAATAAACATCTAGTTAGTAGTTACACACTCCATCAAATTTTGTGGTTTGGATGTTGATGCAATAACATTCTTTTCCCTATTAAGAAAATTATTTAATGCATTTGGTGGATATATGATTGGTCTTTTTATGGAAACCTACTGAAATTGGCAGAGACGAGTCCTCAAAACTTTTATAATCAAATTTAGTACAATTTTTTTTTTCTTTTGGGTTCCAATTGAGTACAACTTTTGTTTCTCTGCAATGGATAATCTTTTACATGGAAAATGATAAACAAGAAAGACAACTGTACAAAACTGGGTACATAGAACAAGAAGCAAAGTGATGCATGTGCTCTTTAATGACACCTTGTCATGTAATGATCGAAGTACCATGAAAAGCTTGAAAAAAAAACTTTCAGATATTTTTACGTATTAATGACTCACAGAAAAAACTTTCTTTCTAGCAAATAGAAGTGGCTGAAGAAACAAATTTTGCAGCAAATGTTCCAGACAAAGATAGGAGTCCCTGACTCTACCCGTACATGATTTTTAAGTTATGGTTAGGAAAGCTCAAGCCCACACAGTCTTTGGGCACCACATAAAATTTGAATTTTTTTGAATTTAAAAAGCCGAAGGCATAGATATATTTCCCTCAATTGACGTCACTTTTGGTAAGCCATTTTGAGACACTAAAATATTTTTAGTATTTGGTGCATTTTTGAAAATGCTATATGGAAAACTTTTTCACATTTTCTTATTTTCCAAGTACATATATAATTTTTTTTAAAAGAATTTTAGATAAAAAAAAAAAAAAAATGATCGGCAATCGACTATGGTGATTGACAACGGAAGACCATGGACGTTAGTGAGAGGTGGTAGTTTGGTAACTGACATTGGGGGATGGGAGGTGGTGGTTTGGTTAATAAGTTTTGGGTGAAGTGAAAAATATTTTATAACAAATGAAAGTTTAAACCATTTTCTGTTGAACCAAACACAGCCTAACTTCAAAAAGATAAAATTTTCAATCATTCCCAATTTTACACCCAATAATTCTAGGACAACTGTACCATATATTTTCTACAAATATCCTATGTGGCTAATTGTAAGTGATAGAGAAAAAGTGATGAGTCCATGAGATAGTGAGATAATCACTCATAATTTACAACATAGAATACTTGTGCGAAAGGGTGTGCTAAAGTTTGTGGTCCTAAAATAGCTCTTTTACATCCTATTGAGTTAGTCAAATAACAAAAATTTTAGGACCGTATAAAACTCACAACTTTTACCACAACTATCCACATAGTAGACTATAAGTGGTGGAGAAAAAATAGTGGGTTTAAATGAAAGTGACAGATAAACAGTAACAATCTGCCACATAAGATAATTATAACAAAAGTTGTGACTTTTCATGGTTTAGAAATCCAAATCGTTTAAAGAACCAGAAAAGTGATAAGTTCAAGATTTTCAAAATCATATTGAAGTTCAACCAAGGTCTAACATTGATATATTATAAATCATTTTTGATAAATCTATAAATATAATAATTGTTCATACTTGACCAATAAAATCGTGTAGCCCAATGGAAAGAATTTTTCATTTTCTTTTCTATAATTGTTGAGGTGACATTTTGTTATTAATACCAGGAAAAATATTGTCAATAATAGATCATCTCAGAAAATAATGATTGTTGGTCTTCAAGATATGGTCTTCAAAAGTTGATCCAAGTGGATATGATTGTTGGGTTGTCTTCACTCTTCAGTGTGGGCTGTACACAATAATAGTGGACAGCAAAAAAAAAAAGAAAAAGATGGGGAAGTGGGGGGACTAGCTAGTTTGGAAGAGTTGTGAGCGTGTGAGAATGGCATTGATGTGTTTGTTATTGAGCATGTCATGTGTTTATCATCAACCTCGTGAGCATGAGTGAGCAGTGAGGGTAGAGGTCCTCACAATATGGAAGCAGAAGGGTCCCACTTAGGGCTCATCATAGCCATCAGCTTTGTCTGATTCACATGCAACGTAGGTTTCATGAAAGGGATAGATTCTGTATGCTGTCAGATTGGGTCCATCTGCTTCCTTTAATTTCTTTTTTTTTTTTTCCTTTTTTAAGCAGAATAGCAGATATCTTAATTTTATCCTCCTCAAATTCCTAGCTAGATAGCTGTCTTATTATAATAATTAGTTCTTGCTCCACCTTCACTCTCTTGTTATTTGTTTGTTTCTACCAACAGGCAACATACTTAAATATGGATGATGAGAGGGGAAACAAAGAACAACATGAATAATCAACCACCACCCCCCCCCCCCCCCCCCCCCTCCCCCAAAAAAAAAAAAAAAAAAGCTAATAATTGCGAGCCCCACTAAGTAGTAGGAATTATAAAATAAATAAATAAATCATTAATTCTTAAGTTATCACTGTACTTACATATTTTGATTAATAAACTTTCGTTATTTATAAAAAAAAATTATTAAGTTATCACATTAAGATCGTTGTAGTTCAATTGGCATTTTTTAAGGTTTCTAACGGAGATGTTTAAAACAAATTCCTCCTCCTCCATTATAACTATCGAATTATAAAAATAAAAATAAAAAGGTTATCACAAAGAGAATAAAATAAAATGCTCAATTGGCCCACACTACATGCCCCTACAACATTAATATATGTATATATATATATATAAAAGTCAATAAATATCTAAACTTAAATGGTGTACCCGGTGTTATTGTATAGAATGTGTAAATCACTTCACAAAATATTGCCAACTCATTTATGAACCATTAGTCCCTTGAGGTCCTCGATGCTACTCGTGATATCAGTTGGAGGCAACGGAAGCTCTCTCTTTCTCTCATTTTATTTTCTTGATTATAATCCTTAAACTTTGAGGTTGATATATACACATTTTTTTTTTCTTCTTTTATTTAGTTTTACTGGTTAATTTACCAATTAATATGAATAGATTTTTTTTTAAGTAAAGAAATTGGAGACTAACTATGGCTGCAAGTTTGGGTGTTGATATAATTAAGAAAAATGGAGAACAAATTATGTTCCTCCACTAATTTTGATAAGGTTACTTTGACTCAAGTGACTCATGAGTCATGAGTGAGCATGACATTAAACCATTAGGTTCATATGATGAGTATAATGTTAAATTGTCGTTTAATATGTCTAAGGACCCTAGTATTCCTAGAAGTTAGTAGCTTTGAACTAACATATAGACTTGAGCACTATTGCTTGATGATGAGAAGTTATGTCTTGTGTTTATAGCTTGTCGATAAAGATTTCATAGTTTCTCATTTAAGGTCTTTTTGAAAAATACAAAAGTTAAAGATTTATTTGGATGATGAAGCAATTTACTAAGTCTTCTTGTCATATCTATTTTAGTAAGCCTTTACATTGGGTTCTGCTTTTGACTTCAGGGAGATAAACGTGTCGTTTGGTAGGCTATAGATGATGTGTGGGGAGATTCGTCTCATTGTAATAAGTTTGAGTTTGATCAAAGGTTGTATATCCTCATGAGGAAGATGTTATTATTCGATTGGTTGATGAGATAGTATGTGGTAATGTTATTGCAAATAATGGTGAAATTTAAACAGTTTAAATGATAAGAGTTTACTTGAGTATTGTTCTTTTCCTTTTAATAGAATAATGAGTTGCATGAGTTGAATGTCTTACAAAGAAGGGAAAATAAAACTTGGACTTTATGCTCATATGAATATTTGAATGTCTAACCATTTCACCATTTGACACAAATTAGCGTTTAGCATTGCTACCCCGCTAACTGTGCAATAGCATCCACTCTTTCTATTTTATTTTATAATTCATCTTTACCATCTCTCTTTGCATTTTCTTTTATAATTCAATTATGTTTCTTTAGTCCGTTTGGCATATAATATAGATGTGATTAACACTTTTTCTTACTTCATTACGACGGGTCTTAGATATTAATTCTAAAGAGTGAAGCGGGGCTTATTTGGGTTTTGGAATGACAGCTTACGGTGGTTTGGGTACAAAGGAGCAGGTCTCAACTAAACTTAAATGATGTTGTTTGATCTGGTTAGTGGCAAAGGAGATATATGACCAATCATTTTGATCAATTTTCTGCTAAAGTTTGATCAACTTCTGCAACAAAGTAGCTATGTGATCTGGGTGTTATATATTTTGATTCTTTTAGGTATTGGGATATTGTTAATTTGGATGTGGGTCAAGTTTCTAAGAAATAATGTAATAGGTATTTCTTCGTGAAAAAATTGGAAGTATTGTAAATTATATTGAAGATTTCGATTGTTTTAGCATTATGAAGTTGGTATCAGAATTCAGTATTCTTTGGGTGTTATTCTTTAAAGGTTTCTACCATTTGGGGTGAACGAATAGTTGCTTTTTCTTGAATGGATTAACAATGTCAATACAAGATTCTGTTGAAAAGGAATTTAAAGTTGTTTGATTGGTTTTTTAAGTCTATGAGAACTTTCAACAAATCAATAAACAATAACATCTTGGTTAGTTATGTTAGTAGGTAATTTCAAAGTACATTTTTTTCTTTATTTTCCAAATAGTGAGTGTATTTTTAAACAATAATTGCCCTAGTCCTGTTAGGAACCAAAATAGAGCAAGTTTAGGAATTAGAAGCTAAACTATCAATCGAGAACTAGAAGGCTCCCCCATTAGCAGTTCAATCCCCACTTTAGAGTGTCAATCGAACCTTGCTCCTCCATTTTCTCTAAATTTCAAGGGAATCTCACGTCAATTGTCATGCACATGTCCGGTCTCTTTTGGCCAGTCATGAGCTTAATTGAACGTGTCTATGCTTTGAAATGCTATAATACCAAGTTGATGACGGACAATATCGAAAAGGTCATAACGGGGGAAATGAAAAGAAAGTAAAAGATAGATCTAAAATTCCACGCTTAAAGTTTGCTAAAATACTTAAGAACAAATACCTACGCCGCCAGGAATCAACACCAAGCAATCGAAAATTTTCTGATACAAAACTTTATCCATTAAAGTAAAGCCTTCTATGTTTACAAGAACCCTTTTCAATATGCTTTCAATGAGTACATCAAAGAGGAAAGTAATTCAAAAACAAAACATAATTCCACCAAATCCTCAATCAAAATAAAATTACAACAATAACATTTGAAATTCAAATTTAACACTGATCTTAGTGCATCTTGATGTCTCACCAGCTTGCCATATAAAAAACATGCTAGTCATCTTAATAGCAAAGAATAGAGGCCATAGTGTTTAGACAATTGACAACTAGAGTTTCATGTTTTCCATGAAAACTAAATATAACATTCAACATTTTAAGCAGAAGCATCAAACGTTTCTATGGGTAACCACCCCCGTTTATGCGTATTGGGTCAAAGTGGGAACAATTTACAAATATCAAGAGTTTTGAACCTGATAGTGAAGAATTATTATGGAGTTTCATCCAAATCGGACACAATTTTGCAACAGATAAAGCAACTTATGCTGTCTCATATCACTGTCCATGTTGAATGACAGTTTAGTCCTCCAATATACAAACCTAGACTTGATGCATGCTCCAGAAATAGGGGAAACAGATAATGCGACAGCAACAAGTTCAACGTCTAGGGCAGAGTTGTCTTGCAGCACATGGAAGCAGACCGCACAGCAGAGGTGGCTTTGAGTTGTTAAAAGGATCAATCTTCAGATTTGGAACTCCTTGACAGGTATCCAACTGGTTTCCACGATTCTATGTTTCCTAAAAGTTAAAACATAAACAAAGATAATTAAACAATAACAATAACATTTAGTGCAGTGAAGCATAACATGCAAAACATTCAGACGGGACAGTGGTCCTTCCATCAAGTAGAATTTAATTTTTTTCATTTTTTTGAAAATTGGTTGCTTCGAAAACGTACCTAGAAAAACATAAGATTTTAAAAAATTGTACTTTGAAAACGAGCAATTTCAAAACAGGATGTCACACGTTAATGTTTTGACTTCTATACGGAATGGACACACTATTCCACTTAGAGCAATGTCCATTTTTGAAAATTTTTAGACACCATAAAATTGTCTAATTTTAATACTTACCAACCCCATTTAATCCAGGGCACTCTGCCCTTTCCGCGGGGTTTGCTCCCAGGGTTCAATCCCTATCCATATCACTTTTGCCAAAAAAACACCATTCAATGCATGGATTTGTATTGGGAGAATAACAGGGAACCAAGTTTGTACAAGTCATATTTATGAGATGTATGGTGGTTAATGCTCACAAGCAACAGCTCCGAAACAATAACAATCATCAACTGGGAAAATTGTTATCCATTTCAATCACACACATTGTCACTTTAAGAAAAAAAAAAAAAAAAACCTTTTGGCAACAGTAAATTAAATTAATACATTAGATTTAAAGAACAGAACAAAAAGTCAAACTCTTTTATTCAATTGGTCATAAATTCATATTTAAAAATACAAGTGAGTTCAGACTCAGAGAAAAAAATATTAAAATTTAAAAAACATTATTAAAAAAAAAAAAAAAAAAAAAAAAACTCCAAAATATGGTCAGGTTTCATTTTCTCTTTTGACAAGCGGTATCAATCATCCATTTAAAGATCATACTAAATTTCCATAGTGATGTCAAAACATATGCAAGAAAAGGTGTACAACTATCATTCCTACAGCAGCACCCAGAACAGGAATGAATCAACTTGTTTTAAAATTTAGTAAGCAGACACAAGAGTATAAGGATAAAACCATAGACCCAGTTCAAACAGTAGCTGACCACCAACCATTCAAATCTTGAGAATACTAAAATGGTACTTCAATTCAACCAAAAAAATGGTGCTTTAGTGGCACCTAAAAATTTCTCATGTGCAGGAACAGGGTACAATACACATTGTGACCCAATTCAAACAGATAACCAGCCACCAACCATCCCAATCGTAATTATTAATGTGGTGCTTCAATCAAACCAAATAAAAAAATGGTGCTTTAGTGTCTCCTAAAAACTTCTCATGTGTAGTAATGGGGTACAATACACATTGTTTACTTCTAAGGAGGAAGAAGTAATCCTATTCTGGAAAAAATTGAGCGAAAGTTGGCCGGATGGAAGAAGTTGTATTTGTCTAAGGAGGGTAGATTGATGCTGCTCAAGAGTGTGTTATCTAGTCTTCCTACCTATTTTCTATCACTCTTCATCATTCCTACTCATATGACAAATAGAATTGAAAAGTTGCAAAGGAACTTTTTGTAGAGTGATAGCAAGACTCATTTGGTAAGATGGGATAAAGTATTTGGGCCTATGGCCAACAGTGGTTTAGGTATAAGAAAACTAACTACTTTCAATAAGGCCTTATTAGGGAAATAGCTTTGGCGATTTGGGAACAAGGAGACTCGGCTGTGGACGAGGGCGGTAGCTTCAAAGTTTGGGGAAGAGTGGGAGGGATGGACTTCTAAGCTGGGTAGGGAAGCTCATGGGTGTGGTTTATGTAGAGGGTATTCGTACGGGTTGGGAGGTTTTAGCAAAAATACTCAATTTTTTGTTGGGATGGGGAATAAGTGAGATTTTGGCAGGATGGGTATGGGATCAACCTTTCCAATTGGCTTTCCCGAGGCTATATGGTATTGCTATTGACAAAGAGGCCTCTGACTTTAATGATTGGGACATGGATGAAGGGGTGAACTTTCTTCATATTTTGGAAGCTAAGGGGGTGTTTGGATTTTGTGTTTTTCATCACTCATCACTCATTAATCAAAATTTGTGGGTCCCATGCATGCTACACTTGTTTGGATTTGTTTTCAATTTTTGTTTCCATCACTCAAAACTCACCTAAATGAGTTATGGGTGAGTGAAAATGAAAACAAAAAAAATGTGTTTTTGAGTTATGGAAACAGAGTAATGGTAGCATTTTTGTAAATATATTCATATGGTGGGCCCCATTGTCTGTGTCCTGTCTTTTCCTTGCCGGCTCCAATAGCTACCAATGGCTCTCTTCTCTACCAGACCATCTCTTTTCTTTCTTTCTTCTTTTTTTTCCTCTTCCTCTGCTCTTCCCAAGCCACTCTCTTCTCTCCATACCCATTTGCCATTAACACAACCCATTACTCTCACAGTTCCAATCTGCCACTCCAGCTGAAACTCAAGTCTTCCTTCTGCTCCGTCTCTGTCTCCATCTCCGTCTCGGCAGTGGGTCTCGTGGTTCCAGGTTGTGGGTTATCATCTCGACGGCATAGACGTGGTTCCAGGTTGGGTATCTATGAGTTTATGTTTGTATGTTTAAGAGAGTTTGTATTGGTTGTTTTTGTGCTGTGGGAAAGAGGGAAAAAAAATCTGAAATTTGGAGTGGGAAAGAGAGAAAATATGGGCTATGGGTAAAAAAAAAAAAAAAAAAAAAGATAAAAAAGAAGAATAAGAAGAGAGAGAGAGAGAGAGAGATTTGGAGTGGGGAAGAGAGCAAATCTGGGCTGTGGGTTAGGCAAAACAATCTGAGATTTGGAGCGGGGAAGACAAAAATATGCTCTGTGCAAATTTTTTTTTTTTTTTCCATTGTAAGCCAGTAAAGAGTTGTTGCTCTGCAATTTTTATGTGGGTATTGTGCTTCATGATTGAGCTGAAAATGCAGTGAGATATGAGGGAGAAGAAGGGGTTCCATTAATGACGCGGGTAGCCATTTTGTGCTCACTGCACCAAGTCAGTCCATGGATCCCACAAAAAGTTGACAATTTTGAGTTTTTAGAATGAAAACATAACCGGTTTTAAGGGCCAAACAGAGGTGGTGTATAAGTTGGGGATTTTCAAGTGATAAAAAATGAGTTATGGGTGATGAGTTTTGAGTGATAAGTTTTGGGTGATGAGTGATGAGATATCACTCACTCACCATCCAAACAGGGCTTAATATTCCTTCAATGGATATTGGAGACCGGATAAGATGAAAGTTGAAGCCTAATAGGGATTTTGACATCCGGTCGTTTTATATCAAGTCGCGAGATTCTCCCTCTGTTGTCTTTCCTTGAAAAGGTATTTGGAAAGTTAAGGTCCCTCAGTGTGTTTCCTTTTTCGTTTGGTCTGTAACTTGGAATAAGATGCTAACAGGTGATAACCTAAGACTGAGGGGTTTTGATTTTGTGAATTGGTGCATTATGTGTTGCCGTTGTGGGGAGATGGTGGATCACTTACTACTTCATTGTGAGATGGCTTATCGGTTGTGGAGCATTGTTTTTACAACTTTTGGATTTTCGAGGGTCATACCTAGATCGATTCCAGATTTGCTTTTTGGCTAGTGGAATTAGTTGGGGAAGCATTTGTCTCATATAAGGAATTAGTTCCGTTGTGTTTACTATGGTCTTTGGAAGGAGCAAAATCGGCGGACTTTTGAAGATTTGGACAATTCTGGAGATCAGATGCTTGCTTCTTTTATGGAACTCTATTTGACTGGTGTCAGGCTTGGGGACTCACAACCAATGATTCTCTCCCTTCTTTTCTTAGCTCTCTTCTCTTTTGTAATTAAATTGTTGCTTGGTTTTCTTCTGTTTCATTTCTCTTTTTTCCTTTTCTTGTAAATTTTGGGTTTGCTCTGTACTTTTCCTGCATAAGTAGCCTTTTTTATATATATCATTCTTACTTATTAAAAAAAATTAAGTACATATAAGGATGTAGATTAATAATGTCGTGTATCCATTAATTCTGATGCATTTGGCAAAATTCAAAACCTCCGAAGGGGCTTGGAGGCTCAATGCATTGTTCATGTTTGCCAATGCATCATGTTTGCCAAGACATCACGGAGGGGGCATTAGGATCCATAAACAATGGAGGGAGCATGTACAGCCTGCATATGTCATCAAGTCCTTTTATTGCAGTTATCTATTCTCTTCCACCAAAACATGCTCCAATCACACAAATGAAATCTCCCCAAGTCTCTCTCTCTCTCCCTGCCTTTCCTATTAAGTGTATATATATATATATATATATATAAATGTAGATTAATAATCTCATGTATCCACTAATTCTGATGCATTTGGAAAAATTCAAAACCACCAAAGGGGCTTGGAGGCTGGATACAGCATTGGATCCTGTTTGCCAAGACATCAAAGATACACTAAAAATTATGATAGAATATTACAATAATTCTGGAGTTTTATTGATTTCTGTCAAGCATTCTATAATTTTATGGTTCTGAATATGGGCTGTACTAGTCCATTGGGTATTATTTTGCTTTTATCAAGTAATTGGGTTTTTACTTTTTATTTGTGAATTTAGTTATTTAGTTTGGGGGGGTTTCAAGAACTCCAATTCTATTAGGAGTAGGTATTAGCCACCCATATATATATATATATATATATATAAGGATTTATTATTGCTCTTAAGGATTGTGTGATGCAACCCTTCCCAAGATGTAATATCAAGGTACCCTCGGTGGGAAAAGGTTTCTCTCCAAATTAGTTTGAAGAGAAACCCTTCAAACTCCACCAATATCTTTTTATTGGATGTGAATTTTGAAAATCTAATCATTGGATTACATGTTCTTATTATATCCGATATACTTGCAAAATTTCAAGAAAATCAAAGATCAATAGTTATGTCATCAATCAAATGTTTAGATTTCAAGTTTTTGTGATCTGAAATTATGTAGAAAAAATAAGTTCATTGATCAAATAGTAAATAACATCCGATTTGAACGAAATTTGACGTGTGTTAAAAACATAAAGAACATGCAATCCAACAGTTAGATTTTCAAAATTTAAATACAATAAAAAGATATAGGAAGAGTTTGAAGGGTTTCTCTCCAAACTAGTTTGAAGAGAAACCTTGTCCCCCTCGGTGTGATTCTGAGGTATGTCTATCTTTCTATTTTCCCTAGAAATTTCTAGTAATTTTGAGTCAAATTATTGCCAAGAGTAAATCTGAATTTGCATTTATTCATACCCCTCAATTCTAACCTTTGAACCCCTAACTACCCATTCATCAAATGGCTCTCCCGAAGCCCCTCAAAACACTAATAATGGTACTGTTCATTCCAGAAACAACTCCCAAACCCTAAGTCTTTCCTCTTTGCTTCTTCTCCAAATGCTACCTTTTCCCTTCACTATAAACCCATATATTCACTAATATTTTCTAATCCTTTCCCATCAAAATCTTAACCCTAGTTCTTCCATAGACCCCAAAACAAGTTGCTGTCCATTAATTTCTGTATCAGATTTGGCTTTATGAGGAGAAGTAAAAGGTAGGAATGATAGGATTGGAACCAGTGACATTTTGTACCAAGAACAAAGTCCCTTTGTCCTACATCATAATTGCTATCAGTAATCTATTAAATTTGATCCTAGCTATAAAATATGACATAAATAAAGAAAATAAAAATGCATATTCTTAAAGTAAAGAACCGAATTACTAATTCAACAATAACTGCTAGTAAATTGAGCTGGCAACAATGAGAGCGACAATAACCCTATACTACAGCTTAGGAAAAGACCCATTTATTAATTCCACATTCTTAAAGTAAAAGGCTAAAGGCCTAAGCCTAAATCTTCAATGATTAAAGCTGGCATAAAAAAAAAATTATTTCAAATAAATCACACCAGGGTAGGGACAAAGCTATGGAGGGATACTCGAAGGTTTCTCACTTATAAAAAAGAGGGGGTATACTCAAAGGTTTCTCCCTTTACTAGAGCGAATCAAATGTTAGAGAGATATAATTGATCTTAAGGTCTAGATTAATGATCACATATTCTTGAGGATATGCAAGGACCAATTAAGAAATTATTACATATTAAAAAATATACCTCAACACAAACATTGGTAATCAACACTCTCACATGATCTGTCCTCACACAGAAGTTTCCCTTCAGACATGTAAAAAGTTTCAGAACTCTTAAGCTAGAGCAAAGAATCCTGAATATAATTTTGTAAAGGTCACTTGCCAAGCTAATAGGACTTAGGATGTTTATCACTTTAACCTCCCCCTAAAGGAAACCACAAATTCAATTCAAAAAGAAAGGTAAGAAAGGTTCGTTAGTGAGCATCAACAGGACTTGTCAAATGTCCAATAATACTAGCAAAAACCAAATATTAAACCATTCAAAACTTAGCATTACCCTCAACCAATGACGTCAATCTAGCTATTCCAGTCAAGCGTAGCAGATTGAATTACAAGATTATAGGTAATGTCCTTGGTTTATTGTCTTTCCTGCTCATGTACTACATAGATATGACGTTAAATTTCAATATATCTGTGAAGGCTTTCATGTGGGAAATTTAGAGGTAAGATCCTTGGTGGTGTTTCATCTCTTTGCGGATGTCACTCTGATTTTTTGTGATGCAGATCTAGATCAGATTCTGATTCTCCGTATGGTGCTTATTTGGTTTGAGGCAGTTTCTGGTCTGAAAATAAATCTGGGCAAGTCAGAATTGGTTCCTGTTGGAGGGGTGTAGAATATCGAGTTATTGTTGAATGTCCTTGGCTGTAAGCAAGGTACTCTTCCAATGAAACATTTGGGTCTTCCTTTGGGTGCTAAACTCAAGGATAAGACAATATGGAACCCGATTTTGGAGAAGATGGAAAGGAGATTAGTGGGATGGAAACGTTGGTACTTATCCAAGGGAGGTAGAGTCACTTTAATCAAAAGCACTCTATCTAATTTACCTACTTATTTTCTATCCTTATTTCCTATACTTGCTATTGTGGCTAACCATATTGAGAACTTCAACGGAATTTCTTATGTGTTGGGCTAGGTGATGAGCCCAAATTTCACCTAGTTGGATGGGCTACTGTTTGTACTCCTTCAGGTGGCTTGGGGATAAGGAAGGTAAGACTTTTTAATGAAGCTTTGTTTGGGAAGGGGCTATGGAGATTTGGGATTGAAAGGGGCACCCTTTGGAGGCAAGTAATAGAGGTGAAATATGGATGTGTATGGAGTGGCTGGTGTACCAGATCTGTTTATGGTCCATATGGTTTTGGTTTGTGGAAAAATATTAGTAGGGGATGGCCTTCTTTTTCACATTATATTCTGTATGATATTAGCGATGGGTAGGGCTGTCCACGGTTCGGGTCGGATTGGGTTTGAGGTTGACCCGCAACCCAACCCGATTGAATTGGGTGAACAAAAAATAGACCTACAACTGACCGAACATTCGGGTCAGATCCGGTGGCTCGGGTTATCGGTTGAGCGGGTCGGAGTCATTGGGTGATTTCAAGTTTGAAGAACATCTCAGAAGAAATCAAACCCACAAAAACACAGCTCACAACCATAATCCAAAGCTAGAGAAATCAAATAACACCAAAACTACCACAAACCCAAATTTGAGACTAAAACCAAATAGCACCAAAAATACCACAAACCCAGATCTGAGAATGAAACGAAGAGAGAGAAAGAGGAGAGACATGACCAAAACCGGAACAAGACGCACAATCACCACTCCCTCACCCCACCATCACCACATGATCCATCACAAGATCAGTACAACCCCCATCAGATCGCACAAGATTAGAGCGTCGGAGGAGATTTGAAGCAGATTCAAGGATGTTTTACGGCAAAGATCAGATTGCACAAGATCAGTACATCCACCATCAGTGGGGTTTGAGAGTGACTCAACCCAGGACAGTAGCAGTAGGGAAAAGTTGGTGACGGCAACGGCTAGGGTTAGTGATTTAAGAGAGATGAGAGAGGGAGAGAGAGAGAGAATGAAAAATGGATTTTAATGTTAGGCCAAAAATAGATCAGACAGAAAGGCTCGAGCGTGAATAAATTATGAGCGGTCGGGTTGGTAACTGCGGGTCAAGATGTGTAAGACCTGAACTCGAACCGAAAACCCGGTTTTTTACACTAACAAACCTGCATCCGACCCATAATGCAATTCAGGTCTGACCATGGGTCTTCAGGTCGGGTCGGTTCAGTCGGGTGGGTGGGTCAGGTCTGACGGGTTGATGGACAGCCCTAGTTATGGATCAAGGGTGAAGTTCTAGCAAGACCATTGGTGTGAGGAGAAATCTCTTGCAGTCACCTATCCTGAATTGTTTAGATTTTGCCGAGATAAGGAGACAAGTGTGGCACAGCTTATGAAGTCCACTAATAGAGTTTTTTTTTTGGGATGAAAATTTCTTTAGGGCTGCTCATGCTCAGGAATTAGAGACTGTGTCGAGCTTCATGGATACCATATATGACGCTACAATAAGGGGGTTTGGTGAGAATAAGATGTGTTGGAAACTAGATAGAAATAAGGGGTTCATGGTTAATAAATATTATAGTCTTCTAGTGGGCTCTAATGATTGTTGTTTTCCATGGAAAAGTATTTGGAAGCAGAAGATCTCTTCTTGAGTGGCATTCTTTGTTTTGATTGCTGCTTTAGGAAAATGCTTGACGATTGACAATTTACGTAAAAGGAAGGTTTGGATATTGGATTGGTATTATATGTGCAAGTGTAATGGTGAATTGGTTGACCATCTATTTCTTCACTGTCCGGTTGCTATGGATTTGTGGTCTATGATTTTGGGTTTATTTGGAGTAAGCTGGGTTATGCCGCAATCTGTTGTGGGGCTCCTAGCTTGCTGGCAAGGCAGGCTTGGTTGTCATAGAAACGGTTGCATATGGTTAATTGTTCCCCACTGCTTAATGTGGTGTCTTTGGAGGGAAGAAATAGTAGGTTTTTTGAAGATAATGAGAGATCCATACCAGACCTCAAGCTATTTTCCTTTAGAACTTTATTAGATTGGTTGGCTACTTTGCAAAACCAATCATTCTCTTCCTTTTTTGATTTTCTTGATTCTTGTAATTTTTATTCTTGATTTGTTGACCCCTTGTACACTCCTTGTGTACAAGGGTGTCCTTTATATCAATAAAACTTATCAACAACAACAACAACAAAAAAGTATTTCTGAACATAAAGTGAATGTGATTGCACTATTCTAGTACCATTTCAATTTAAAATGTTAGTATTTCACTCAAGTTCACATTCTAAAACCAGTAGAAAGTTTGATTAAATAATAAACATTGTAATCATACATACCTTCAAGAGCTCAGTGTTCTTGGGTGTCATGCACCGCAATATGAATGAGGCAATTGCAGCTCATGACTTAATATCATAATGACAAATGGAACCATGGTAATCAGAGGACCTATGACAACCAACTGAAATTCAGTATAAAATGAGTCAATTTTTAAACTAAAAAATTATTAGGTTATCCTAAATTTACTGACAAAATGTGAAAAATCTGAGTGAATTTTACATGTATATATAACTTACTGAGTAAACAGAACAACTGATCCAGGGAACCCACTCAAACTGGCAAGACATTATTTAGTATCTCCCGGAACATAGATGTCCTGAAAATAACCGGCTTAGATCATGAAAATAAGAGGAAATATATTATAGGGCAGAAAAACTAGACAACCTACTGACCACTGAAAATGACAATCACTGAGGACCTCAGCAACTTCAGGAAATTGCATACGCGTATAAGCTTCCTGGTTAACAAGAATAAACGTTAGCCAAAACAATAAATGAGGGAAAGAAGAGGGGGGGGGGGGGGCGCGCCAGGTGGCAAAGATCAGGAACTAAAAATTATTAAAAAATAAAAAATCCACATGATAAACAATTTGATACACAGTTAGGCAATTGAAAGCATTATTGTATGGCTTAAGACTTCAGTCTGCCAACAAGGAATACACTTTCTACGGATTGGAATCTTCTTGGATGGGCTCAAAAAATCCATACTTGCTTTTCAATTGGATGGCTGTGACTAATCATTCTACTCTTAAATCCATGTTGAATACTTAGATCTCTTAACTTTGGAAACTAGGTTTTGCATTTCGTAGTTTCTTTGGTGATCTCTTGTGCACATCACGTGTACTAGGGTTGTGCCACCCTTTTTGCATTGTTTGTTACCTTACTAGAATTAAAGGCTGGTTGGTCAATAAAAAACTAACCCATTTTTTATTGAAATGGTTTTTCCTTTCCTTCCACCGCCCGCTCCCCCACCCCCCCCAACAAAAAAAAAAAAAAAAAAAAAAAGTCTGGAACACATTACTAAGCCACCACTTCAAAGATGCCTCTCGAAAACATTCAAGAAAAAAAAAAAATCTCTATCTTCTGTCTCTCTCCTTGCCCCTGATCCACAGCAGCAATGCTACCCATTCCACCACAACAGCATCCACAGCACCAATTCACCACCCAAACCCCATGACACACACCTTATCCTACTACCACCATAAAGCCTGTCCCTCAAAAATAGAACACAGCCATAAAATACCACCCACAGGCCAAAAAATACCATAACCACCATACACCCGCCCCACAGCCACAGCCCCAAATCCCCAAACCACAATCACCATCCTGCATGCCCACATCTCCACTCCACACCCACAATGTCAGACTCACCCAAGGAAGAAGGAAAGGAGGGCAGTTTGAGGGAGGAGAAGTAATCAGTTAGGCGTTAAAGAGAGAAGAGAAAAAAAAAAAAAAGGGTAAGTTGAATGGGCTGGAAAAAGAGAATGAAGAGAAAAAGGTAAGAAAGCAAAAAGATGGGATGAACAGGTGGAGAAAAAAAAAAAAAAAATTGGGTATTGGGGGAAAAAAATTAAACTGATTCTATGTAATTTTAAGATATAGCACATAAAATTCTAAATTAAGTTTGAGGAAGATAATGATAATATTAATACATCATACATATATTTTTTTTTGATAAGTAAAGGAAGATATATAAAAAAGAAGAACTCAGCCCCGTACATAGGAAATGTACTAAGAAGGCAAAAACATCAAGAAACCAAATTACAAAGATCAAACAAAGCAGGAAGAGATAAACAAGAAAAAGCAGGTAAAACTAAGCACCATTCGAGAAGAGTAAGAAAGAAAAAAGACTTAAACTCAAGAATGGACCGTTCACGACCCTCAAAGCTTCTAGCATTCCGCTCCCTCCAGATACACCACATCAAACAGTGAGGCACCATCCTCCAAATAACTATATTACGATGACGCCTGAAGTTGCAAGACCAACAGTCTAACAAATCCACTACCCTTTGCGGCATCACCCAGCAAAAACCACCCAAGCAAAAAACCATACTCCACATCTCAAAAGCAAAAGGACAGTGAAGGAGGAGATGATCAACAGATTCCCCAGACCTTTTGCACATATAACACCACTCAAGAATAACAAGATGCCTCTTCCGAAGGTTATCAATAGTTAGGATCTTGCCTAAAGCAGCAGTCCAAGAAAAAAAAGCTACCCGGGGGGGAACCTTCGAATGCCACAAAAGTTTCCACGGGAACGATGAGACGATAGAGGGGGAAAGAGAGTGATAATACCCGCTCACCAAGAAACCCCTACTGCTGGCTGGCTTCCAACTAAATTTGTCAGAACCAACACCACGCACCTTAGTGGAATAGATCAAACCCAAACAAGAATCCAAAGATTGAGACTCTTGATCATTCACTAAGCGGCGAAATTGAAGGTCCCAAAAAATTCTCCCATTAGCATAGCACAAAACCTCAGAGACCGAAACATCCCTAGACCTACTAATATTATATAAGTCAGGAAACACCTCCTTAAGAGGACGATCCCTACACCACACATCAATCCAAAACTTCACACGAGTGCCATCACCCACATCATACCGAAGGAACTTTGAAAAATTCAGCCAGCCTTTTCTAATGGACTTCCACAAACAAACACCATGTGCCCCAGACACAGGTTTTGTACACCAACCGCCCCACTCGTTCCCATACTTCGCCCCAATTACCCTTCTCCAAAGGGCATCATTCTCCACACCATAACGCCACAACCATTTGGCTAATAAGGCAGAGTTAAACCTTCTCAAGCTCCGAATGCCTAGCCCTCCATTCTTCAGTGGCCTACAAACCTTCGACCACTTAACTAAATGAAGTTTACGATCATCACCAATACCATTCCAAAGAAAATCCCTCTGTAATTTCTCCATCCTCTTGGCCACCTTAACAGGAATAGGGAAAAGAGAAAGAAAATAAGTAGGCAAGCTAGAGAGAGTGCTCTTAATAAGAGTAATCTTGCCCCCCTTGGATAAATACAATCTCTTCCAACCAGCTAGCCTTTGCTCCATCCTCTCCAAAATAGGATTCCAAACCGTCTTATCTTTAAAAGAAGCACCCAACGGCAGACCTAAATATTTCAGCGGAAGAGCAGATTCACTACAGCCCAAAATCTCCACTAGCTCATGCAGATTAGGCACATCCCCAACTGGAACCAAAACAGACTTCTCAAGATTAATTTTTAGCCCTGACACCTCCTCAAATCTAGATAGAATCCCACGCAGAGCTGTTATATGATTGCTGTCAGCATCACAGAAAATAAGAGTATCATCCGCAAATAACAAATGAGACACTGTCAACAAGGTACCAGTTGCATTCCCCACTGAGAAGCCTGAGAACTGACCTGCCGCAATAGCTACATCCAACATATGGCTCAAAGCCTCCATGACAATATCAAAGAGAAAAGGGGATAACGGATCACCTTGCCTCAAACCTCTAGAACTCCCAAAGAAGTCAGAAGGACAACCATTGATCAAAATGGAGAATTTAACAGTAGAAATACAACACCTAATCCACCTTCTCCATTTGTCAGAAAAGCCACACTGCTGAAGCAAAAACAAGAGAAACTCCCAATTCACATGGTCGTAAGCTTTCTCAATATCCAGTTTGCACAATACCCCCGGAACTCCTGCCTTCAGTCTACTATCTAAACACTCAGAAGCAATAAGGACAGAATCCAAAATCTGACGACCTTTCAGAAAGGCATTCTGAGATTCTGAGATAAGACCATGAACCACCTTCCGCATTCGATTGGCTAACACCTTAGCAATAATCTTGTACAACCCTCCCACCAAACTAATAGGCCGAAAGTCTTTAACATCCACAGCATCATTTTTCTTAGGAATGAGAGCAAGGAAAGTAGCGTTGAGACTCTTTTCAAACACTGCGTGGGTATGAAAATTATGAAACACATTCATAATATCAGTTTTCAACAAGCACCAACAAGACTGAAAAAATGCCATTGAAAAACCATCCGGACCTAGCGCTTTATCACCATTGAAATCAAGGACCACTCTAGAAACTTCATCCTCATCAAAAGGTCTGTCCAGCCAATTGGCATCTTCCTCAGAAATGCTAGAAAAAACAACCTCTTCCAAAATAGGTCTGTGGACCTCAGTCTCCGAGTATAACTGCCTATAAAAATGAGAAATACACCCCTCAATGATCCCCTGATCCGAGGATAACTCTCCATCCACCAGAAGCCTATCAATGGTATTACATCTTCTATGAGAATTTGCAATACGGTGAAAAAATTTAGTGTTCCTATCTCCCTCCTTAAGAAAAAGAGCCCTAGATTTCTGCCTCCAGCAGATTTCTTCCAACAAGGTTGATCTTTCTAACTCTCCACGAATACGATCCTTTTCCAAACTCTCTTCCGCTGAAAGAACACGATCATCCTCGATAGCTTCCAACACATTGAGATCCTTCCACAGATTCTGAACCCTAAGACCTATATTACCGAACTCCTCCACATTCCATCTCTTCAAATCCAATTTCAACGACTTCAGTTTGTTAGCCAAAATAAAACTAGGAGAACCTTGGAAAAGATAGGACTCCCACCAAGCTCGCACCCTTTCCAAAAAACCCTCATCCTTTAACCACATATTCTCGAACCTGAAAGGTTTCTTGCCACCAAGAAGATTCCCACCCTCCAGAAGAATAGGAAAATGATCTGAAAGCAACCTAGATAATCGGCTTTGACAAACAGATGGGAATTTCTCCTCCCAGTCAGCAGACACAAGGAATCTGTCCAATCTAGATCTAGAAGCAATCTCTCTAGAATTAGACCAAGTGAAATTTCATACATATATTATACGATCAAAGTTGGGTCCTAGAAGTTGTGGTTGTGCCAAGTGACTATTTTCTCTCTACACCAAGTGATTACATTCTCCTTGCACCAAGTGGCTACCCTTAATTAAAGACTTTGGTAAATTCCATAATTTCTCCATATTTTTGGGTGGTTTCAATTACGACTGTGATGTTAGCTTTGTTAGACTGGTCCATGATCGGGAGCTAGAGTCCATTGCCGCTTTTACGAACTTGCTTTACTCTAAGTTGATAACACAAGGTGAGGGTGGATACCTTTTGCTAGAATCCTTCTTCATGGAATGTCCTGTTCTTTTCTTTTTCGGGATAAGTTCTTCATGGAATGTCTTAGAAGTTAAATCCTATTACAAAATGTTACAATCTACAGCCCATTCATCTTTTCCTTGGAGGATTTTGTGGAAGTCTAAAATTCCAACTAAGGTTAGCTTCTTCTTCTTCTTCTTTTTTTTTTTTTTTTTTAGATGGTAACTTTGGGAAAATTCTAACTGCTAATAACCTCAAGAAGCGTGGAATAATTATTATAGATCGGCATTGCCTGTTTAAGAGGGAAGAGGGATAGGGAGACTATTGTGGAGCATTTGGCAAGAGAGAAAGGCTAGGACTTTTGAAGAATGTGCAAATTCAATCTCTGACATGAAGCTTTTATTACTCAAAACTTTGCTTGAGTGGATAAATGCCCCGGGTTTTTTTTTTTTTTTTTTTTTTTTGATAAGTAACATAAAAACTTCAAAAAAAACTCCGCCTGGTACATAGGGAATGTACGAAAAAGGCAAAAACATCAAGAAACCAAAGTACAATAATCAATCAACACAGGAAGGGAGAAACAAGAAAAAAAAAGGTAAAACAAAACGCCATTCGAGAAGAGTAAAAAAGAAAAAAGACTTAAAACTCAAGAATGGACTGTTCGCAACCCTCAAAGCTCCTAGAATTCCGTTCCCACCAAATACACCACATCAAACAGTGCGGCATAAATCTCCAAATAACTATATTACGATGCCGCTAGAAATTGCATGACCAACAATCCAACAAATCCACTACCCTTTGCGGCATCACCCAACAAACACCAAACAAGCAAAAGATCATACTCCACATCTCAAATGCTATAGGACAGTGAAGGAGGAGATGATCTAAAGATTCCCCACAGCTTTTGCACATAAAACACCACTCAAGAACAAGATAGTTTTACTTTTAGTGTTTGATGTTGGTGTACCTATTGTATACATCCAATGTACATGGTTAATGCCTCTTTTTCTTTTAATTAATGCAAACGATACTTTTCAAAAAATTTGGGGGTGGTTTCAAATTAAATCTGAATTTTAAAAAGATTTTTACTTAAAACTATGAACTTTTTTAAATTTGATAAATCATCACCTGCCCTGAAAAACTTAAGCTCTTAAGAAATGGTGAATTTTACCATTATTCTAACACTCCCTCTTCAGGTGTGGGTCCAGACTACTCCCCATTAATAAGTGGAATCCAAAGTGTGATTTTTAATTTTTAAATGGGGGGTGAGACAAGGTTCAAACTTAGGACCACCTACCCTAATAACATGATAAATTCCCACTTATTTCAAAAGTTGAAGAAATTAGAATATGGTGAATTTAATCATTTCACCATTATTCTAATAAAATTGTTTCAATTCACACCTCCAATAAGTCTCTAATAACTAAAGACAACAAAAATTCACATAAGTTGTAACTAAAACCTATCTAAACATTTTTGTTTATAAGTACCAGAACCTTTTTTTTTTTTTTTTTGATAGGTTGATGAGTACCAAAACCTATCTAAACATAAACAATCATTTAATGTAAAACTATAAGACCTTTGGTATATAATATGAAAATTGTGAAATTATATAATGATCAATCATTTAATTATTGTCATCAAAATATAATAATATTATATATTACATAAGCTCATGTCCAAATCATACAATGTCATATAAATAAAATATAATAAAAATTGTGCCCTAAATGATATAATTGCACCAAGTGAACACACTTTTATTATTAATTTTTTTTTGAGTTTTTTTCTTCTCCATCTCATGCAACACTATAATTACATTAAATAATTAACATAGCTACTTTAAGTGAAACTCAATTTCCAAATTTTCAAAAAAACTTAAAAAATACTCCCTCCATTCCAAATTGTTAGTTTTGTATTCCATTTCAAGGTGTCCCAAAATGAAGTACTCTTAAAAAGTCAATAAATAAATTTTCTAACATACCCTTTAATTAAAAAGCCAATTCCCCCCTTCCCCCCTTTCACTAAAGTTTAAATTAAGGGGGTAGTTTTAGAAACTTGTACATTTTTATGTGAAAGACAATATATTAAATCATGTTCTCTTAAAAAGTTGGATTTTCTAAACAAGCCTAATAATTTGGGATGAACTATGTACTACTACAATTAAAATTCCATTACTAAGAGTATATAGAAGTTTAAATATATATATATATATTGATAGAGTCATGGAAGATTAATATGCTATTACTTTGCAAATTCGCCTATTCAAGAATTATTTTATTGGGTTCTCATGTGACTTCCTATTTCTATTGAAGTGAAAGTAGTGCCTTTTTAATGGTCTAAGTATGAGTCTTTTAGGGTTAAAACAGTTTTTAATTTGGGTTTTTATTTTATTAGTTATGGTCAGTTTTATATTGAGGGGCAAATCTGCAATTCCTGCGAATTAAGGGTATTTTGGTAATTTTGTTAAGTCTAGAATCTTCTAGGGTTTTAAGTATCTTAGGTTTATTTACTTTGGGTCCAAGTTAGTATTTATTAGGTTTTATTAGTAGTCCTAATACTAGTAGGAATAATATTACTACTAGTACAAGTAAGAGTCTCTATATATTGTGCTCAATGCATTCAAAAAAGGAGAATGAGTTGATTAATAAAATTGAGTGTCTTGAGCAATAGGCACGTTGGCCTTTATTGTTTCTTTCTCTTTCTCTCTTTTCTTTATTTTCTCTTCTTTCTTTCTAGGGTTACTGTTTACACTACTGTTCACACAGCCCCTAAACAGCCCTATCTTCTCTCTAATGCTTCTTCTTTCCTACCCTAAATCCACCACAACTAAAAGTAGACAAATCCCTAATTTGTCCTGCATCATATATATATATATATATATATATATAATAATCATTTATTCTATATTATTTTAATATTCTATCGTATTTTTACTTATCAAAAAAGAATCTTCTATTGCAAAGAGCCCTGTAGCTCTATTGCCACTTCTTGGTGTTTCCAACAAAGCCGTCGTAACGTTCAAGTCCTCCAACCAACCCCCCCCCCCCCCAAAAAAAAAAATATATATATATATATATTGAATTGTAATATTCTATTATAATCTTTTGTTTTAATAATAAAGGTTGGGTCATATGCATCATGCTTGCAATATATCTATGTGGCTTAATATAAGTGCTACAGGTTGTAAAACATAATTTTGTCAAATGACTCACTATAAGTACATTAAGACTAGGAATATAGTTTATTTTAAGTATGAGAATGAGCCTTTCTAAAAGGATAAGATTGCCCGCCTACACATCATCTTTCTCAGAGACTTAGACCTTGTAGAAGTGAGAGTTTGTACACTAAGTATGACCCTTTCAGTTTATTTTAAGTAACTATTACCAAAGTTTTAAAATATTAAAATACTATTTCAATGAAAACTAAATTATCAAAAGTTTCAAGATATTTAAAAAGATCTTGGTTCTTTATTAGAATTTTTTTTTATATTACAATCTATGATTTTTTATCGAACTTGGACTTACACGATGTTCATTCATTCGTCCTTCGTCATGTAATTTAAAGAAATTTTTGTTTTAGTTTACTATCTATTTTATAATTCAATATTAGTTATATTATTCAAAAAAAAAAAAAAAGTTTATATATGATTCTTGATAAGTTGCATCATACCAGCACAATACTACTAATAATAATAAATGATTGACATTAAAAAGATAAAATTATTATTATTATTATTATAGTTATAGTTTTTTTTGGGCAAACTAATAAATGTGTCCTAAAAAATATTTTTTAGGTGCATTTTCTAGTTGCTCTAAATATTATTCACGTTGGACAAATCATGTTATGAATGAAATTTTTATTTTATATAATTATTTGGAATCACAAGAAATATTAATGATTTTCTATGTAAACCAAACAACAAAATAATATCTTCCAAATTCATTTTCAAGGTTGCAACCAAATACAGGAAAATTAATAATTTTCAAGAAATGATTTTTTGTTGGAACAAAAAGAGCATAAGAATACAAAGTACTGCACAAACAGCAGTTTAGTAATTTGTTATGCAAGGGAGTGCATTTTTATACAGCCTGTAACTTCAGGCTGCCCACAAGAAATATCCCAGATATATCACCTTTCAAATTACAAAGTATAGTATACGATACATTAATTTATTTTATTTTTGAGTTTATAATCACATGTCATAAAAATATTGTTTTCATTTGTCTTTTTGTTTTTAATTTAAGGTCCAAATTTAACTTTACATGGCCAATTGGATTTGATAACAATTAGCCATTTTAATTATTTAAAATTCTAAAGCACTTCTTGTCTAAACAATAATTTAAATAAAGAAATCCAGAGATTACCTTGTCCAAGAATCAAAATAGCATTTGGAGCCAAAGGAATAACATCTTCAATCTTTTCACTAGCGAAAATTGCCTGACTAACTAACAGACAAATAAAGAAAAATAATTAAATTTGCATCTGTCCACCACGACACACACACATATACTTAGAAGCCAATTCATATTTCTTATTAAAAGGAAAATTGCACAAATGACCCAATCATCGGAGGGAGCAATTTGACGCTAAATGATTGTCAAAACAAGTTTCCAAGATTATAAAACTCTATTAACAAGGGTAAAATAGAAGACAAATATGACAAATGCTTCAAAGCAAAACATTCACAAACCCTGGGTAAACAAATATGCAGGTCTTGTCCAAATGACTAGGAGAAAAGCATATCATAATTATTAGTAACCACCAAATTATGGAAACACAAAAACCTGAGATTTGCATTTGCATTTCATCACTCTCATTCCTGTCATTCTCATTAACAGCGGTGTCCATGTCAGATGCTGCCATCATGTGCACAGAATAACATCCATCTGATATCCAAACAGTTTGGGTTCCTGCAAAAATGATGACCTCAGTCATTTAGCTGCAGACAGCAGTGAGATTGTGGCCAGTGACCTCAATGGCTTTTTCCTATTTGGCTAAAGTCATATCAAAAGGTATAAATCAAAATATTAATGGACTAACATAATATGTGCTATCTAATACCATGTTTGTCACAACCCAAACCCGACTACGGATTTAGTATTGGACCAGAATGCTAATACCAACTACCAAGCCTACGCCTGATATTAACATGAACCACATAAACTGCATGAAATTTTTTTTCTTTATCCTTCTTAATGCAGCCACATAATTGATCAACATCCTAACAAGCTTGAAAGAACATGGTGACTACAAAATTATACGGATATCTTAAGCCCCTTGAGTTCATCTGCTAAGGAAAAATTGTGATGAGGGACATTAAATAAAATCAAACCTATATCCTTATTCCCTTAACTCATTTTTTTAAAGGGTTTTTATCACAATATAATTCTATACACATTCACCTAATAATAAGGGAATTCAACCTACTCATAAAAATGTTAATTACATAATCTCTATAATTTAACCCTATAATTTGGTTGGAATAATATATAATATGAATGTTCTCTCACTCTCTCTCTCTGGGACATAAACCAAGCACAAATTCCAGACTACCCACAACCCAATCCCTTAACCTATCTTCCAGGTCTAGCAATTTCTAATTGCACATGTCCCCAACACCCCCCTTTTTTTCTTCCCAAATCATAATTCCATAAATATTCAAATGACTTCTGATCATGAAGCATTCTAACATGAAAGAATCCACAAATATTTGTCACAAAGAAATGAAGGAACCATACTTATAGAAACATCAGGAAAAATAGCCAGTTTTTGCACTTTAATAATGTGGGGCAACTGCTTCATGTGATAAGTTGCATCTGATCCAATGACAGAATTGGATAGGTGCAAGTGGTGTAAATCCCCAGCTGAGTCCAAGATTAGAAACTTTTTCGGAGACAATGCCTGAATGGAAATTGCCTTTATTGACATCAGTGGTGTTGCTGTAGATGTCAAGGATGTAACCTCATAACTTCTGAATGCCACAAAACATGTACCTCCTTTGCTGGAGTCTTGTCTCAATGTAACTGAATTCTGCTTCACTGCAAGTTAAAATGCACAATCAGTTGCAACTACTAAGAACCAGCGGAAGGAACCTCAGTGAATAATTAAGAAATATTTAACCAAATAGTCAGCACACTACAGAATTATCTTTGTAACATATGTATGGAGGTATCAAAGAAACAAGTTTTACAGACCCGTCTGCCCACTAGAGATTTATTTGGATTAAAAAATTGTGACAGATATTCCCTAATTAAAGTTTTATATCTAACGATTAGTACTTTACCATCTAGAGGCATCCTTATCATGTATAAACCAAAGAACAGCACCTTGCTTAGGTAGCATCCGGTCAAAAATACCTAAAAAACAATTTGTCAGCGGAATTTACAAATAAATATATAAATTTGCTACAAGTAGTCACGAGTAAGTACAGGAGGTTTGACTACAGTTGATCAGCGTTAAGTTACAGTAAAACCATATCATGGGACAGGAAACTACAGCATAAGAAGAAACTGCAATGTTAAAAGCAGTAATAAACGAGAAAGTCAATCTGGACGAGATGATTTTTATTTATAACATTGAATTTCAAGGTTAACCTCACAACTACATCCAATGTAGTTGTGAACAAATCATAAATGAAGTTATTACACCTATATAAAAAGAGTTAGATTGAAAAGGTGAAATTCCTTTGAACATAGAAGACAAGACAAGAAGTATCGAGGTTGAATAGGGCTTGCCTCACAAAACATAAATTTCATTAATAAAAAAGGAGGTGAGAGATCTCCAAAACTCCTTTTCTTTTTTTTTGTTAGGTAATCAAAGAAATATTATTAATGAAAATAGAAAGTAAAAATACAAATTGTTCATGATGATGAACAACAACAAAAGGATAAATCAAACAACAAAGAAGAGGGAAATCAGGAAACTAATCTAAGAGAAAACATAAACTCAAAGAGAGAAGAACAATCAATAAAACCCCAACACCGAGACCACTCAAACAGACTACACTGGCATAAAACCTTTAACTCTTCCAAAGTCTTCTCAATGTCCTCAAAGGAACGACTATTCGTTCCAACCAAGCAATCCACATCAAGCAACCTGGAATCAAATTCCAAATATTTGAAGTATATTCCAAAGCCATTGATGCCAACAAAATAACAATCCCGCCACCGTTCCTTGCATAACCCAATGAATACCGAAAGCCTGAAGCATAATAGTCCATAAGGTATATGTAACAGGACAATGAAGAAGAAGATAGTCCATCGACTCCCCATCACAACGACACATACAACACCGATTTGCCAAAGAGTGGCCCCTAACCATGAGATTATCCAAAGTAAGAATCCGACCATGAATAGCTATCCACAAAAAGAAAGCCACTCGCTTAGGAACCTTTGGTTTCCACACACCCTTCTAAAACTCATTTTCTTCCCCCTTCAACCTTAAATCTACCTAGAATGCCACCTCCCGCCATCCTCTTAATCATTTTGTTTAGAATGTTCATCACTATGATGGTAGAGGAGATAACAAGTCTCTTCGCCTTAAATCCCTTGAGCTACCAAAAAACCTAGTAGGGTAGGCTTTCCATTATCATTGGGAATTTGATTGTTGAAATGAAAAAATGAATCCACTTTTCTCCAAACCAAAATCTTTCTAACAAATACAGCAACCAATCCCAATTTACATGGTCAAATGATTTTTCTATATCCAGCTCACAAATTAGTCCGCGTCTTGAAGTTCTGTTATCAAGACAAATTGGCAATAAGAACAAAATCCAAAATTGGTCTACCTTAAGCGGAAGCAATATATGAATATGGTACTAACTACTAAGTGGTCAATCACATTTCTAAATAGTCAAAAAGAACAACAACTAAGCCTTAGTCCTAAAACTTTAGGATCAGCTATGGATCCTCAATAGAATGGTTGGATTGCAAAAACCTTTGATATAATTTTAGCAAATGCTAATTTGGTGAGACGCTTTAAAATCTAAAGGCTTTTAATTAAGTAGGACCAAAATAGAGTATATGGAATGTAAGTTTAGTAAAAGTAGAAACAAAGACAAAATGGCAGTAAGACTTGATGGTCAAGAGATACTAAAGACCAAGAGATTTCAAAATCTTGGATCAATATTTCATAAAGATAGAGAGATTGAAGAGGAGGTGAATCATAAGATAAGTTCAAGGTGGATAAAGTGAAGAAGCACATTAGGAGTATTGTATGATCACAGACTACCTATTAAGTTAAAAGGAAAAAAATTTAAGACTACTATACAACTAGATATGCTCTATGTTACTAAATGATGAGCTGTTACATAAGCAACATATTCATATAATGAGTGTAGATGAAATGTGAATGTTAAGATATATAAGTGAAAATAAAAGGAAAGATGGGACCCAAAATGAGAAAATCCACTTAAAAATAGCGGCAGCCCTTATTGATGACAAGATGAGGGAAAGTCACTTGAAACGGTTTGATCATATTCAAAGAAGAGCAATTAATGCAACAGTAAGAAAGTGTGAGTTGATCCAAGTTGAGGGAAGGAAAAAATGTCAAAATAACATTAGTAGAAAAAAAAAAAAAAAAAAAAAAAAAAAAAAGACTTGTCATGTCGATTAAGGAAACAACAAAAAGTATGACTTCGGATAGAATAGAATAGAATAGAAAAAAAGAATACATGTGGCTAACCCTAACTAATATGTTGAGAATCCATAGCCAACCCCAAAAATTAGGGATTAAGGCTTGTTGTTGTTGTTGTTTTACTAATTGAGCTAAAATCATTTAGCTTCATAGCTCCGTTCTTTAAGGAATCAACATTATAAATGTGGCATTGATGGACCTCCCAAACCTGAAACAATTACAGAACTCTTGACACCAGCATAATGCCTTCTTCAACACCTCTCAAAAACGTTTAAAAAATGCCAATGTGAATCCATCTCACCCCAAAACCTAGTCAACAGCCATTTCCTCAAGTTCCCCGAAAAATTCTTCCCTTTCAAATGGCCTTTATCAGCTTGAGTATTCACCAATACTTGAAAAATGCAATCTTTCTACTTTTGGTATCCTTTTAATAGATTCCGCACATAAGCCTCTATATAAGAGAACAACTTCTTCCTTCACCCAAAGCTTATTTCAGTGCAAAACAAGCTTATTGGAGTGCAGACTATCAATAATTTCTCCATAATGAAATTAACTCTTCTATGCAAATTGGCCAATCAATCAACGAATCTAGTGTTATTCTAGCCTTCCTTCCACCATAATACTCTTGACTTACTTTACACATTAGATTTAAATTCCTCCCTTTTTGTCTATCATCCTTTGAATTTCATCTCCTATATTCTTCTTTTTGACCCCTCATGTTACCGAACACCACTCTCTTCCAAATTCAGTAGCCCTTCAAGGCCGGTAAATTTTTTGACACAAAACTGGGCAACCCATGGAAATCATAGCTCAACAACAACCCATGAACTCTATCCATAAACCTTTCAACCTTCAACCACATCTTTTTTAAGTAAAACCGTCCTTTTCCTCTTCACTTCTTTACATCACACCACAAACCAACAAAATAGAAAAGTGATCTGATGTCATTCTCAGTAATAATTTTTGGATTTTAATACTCCTCCCAATTAATTGAAACAATAAATCTAACAATTTGGGACATCAAATGGATAAATCAATCAATTCAGCACATCCCCACTGCTTGACCATGTAAAATTTCCTCCCTCCAAAGGAAAGTAAAAAAGATGCAACTCATCAATGAACTCCTAAGAATTCCATCATTGCAGCAGTGAGGCTATCTGCTCCAAATTTCTCACAAGGACGGTATTGAGATCGCCAACCAAGCACCAAGGTGGGCCCTATTTACCTCCTCTTTTAATTCATTCCACAGATCCATCTGCTCTTGATCATCATTTGGACCATACACTCCCAAGAACAACTGTTCAAAGCTATCCTCCACATTTTGAAATAGACAAGAAATGGAGTATCTCCCAGAGAGCTACCTTCTCCACATACACCCCCACCCCCCCCAAAAAAATCAAAAAAAATATAGCTCATAAACATGCCTGTAGTGATTTCTACCACTTTTGTCTCTTGAATGCACACCAAATCACCTCTCCTTTCATGCATATAATTTCTAACTATATCCCTCTTCCTAGGGTCATTCATCCCTCATATATTTCGAGAGATGAATTTGATTTCATTGATACTATTGAAGGAGCCCTACCATTTACCGATTTTCTGGCCTCCTGCCAACCCCTATCCTCCTTGCATAGTGATTGATTGAGGATTCCATATTTCAAAGCTTTACTTACCTTTAGTAGTTACATTTTGTTTTCCCCAAGCTTTGCTTTGGCACATCTCTAAATATTCACGAATAAATGCTTAGGGCTCAAATCCACCAAAAGGAACCATCAAATACTTGCTAAAATAGAAATGTGGCATCCACTGCTGAACGCGAGGTGATTCCAACCACTCACAAAGGAGTTCCAATGTTGCCTCCCCAAACTTCTTAATCAAACCTTCTCAGCCTCCGTTTGACTCTGCCCCCCAATTCCAAATCCCATCAACCTGAAGATTAGACTTTGTTTGTAGTGCACTGCCCACCAAACTGAAGGCCCTATCCATTTTCTTGTGACAGGCTACCCTATCCATTTTCTTGTGTCAGGCTACTAATTCTTTTTCCTTTTGATTTTGGGCTTGTATCAGTCCGTAGCTACCTACTAGGATCCAATCCCTTCACTACTTTGGGTTTATGAGTGTCAGCCCATTTAACCCTTCTCCGGCCATACTTGACCACTGAGATAAGTGTTGTTTTGGCCCAGCAATTTGAAAATTGAAATCAACCCATCATGCCTATCATTTTGAGAATCTCATTTATGCCGCAATATGTACAAGTTTCTTTTACTGGTGCACATCCAACGGGTCTTGAATACATGATGGTGCGGACACGAGGTACAAGCCCCCAATTACACGCACGTATAGGAGGAAGAGCAAAAAGAAAACGGCCCAACCTGTGGCCTTATGGATGGAGCCTATTAGTTATTGGGTTTGAGATTAAGCAAGCCCGAGCATTTAATAATTAGGGTTTCTTTAAGGTTTCTTGATGCATTTTTATTGTTAGCTATTTAAACACTTTTTCTTATTATTGTAAGACAATCTTTGAGAATCATAAAAAAAAAAAAAAAAAAAATGTGTTTCAGTTTTTGCTTGGTGCTGACTCCAAGTAGCCCTTAGTGCTGACTCCTAGGGTTTGTTTTGTGATTTACTTGGTCCTTTTGAGGTTGTGCATGGATATACACCTAGGAAGCCCTTAGATCTTTTGCCCATGTCCCCACATATTAGGATTTCTAAATCTGCTGAGGCATTTGCACGACATATTCATGATTTGCATAATGAGATTCGCAAAAAAAATTCAGGCAAGTAATTCTCAATATAAAATTCTTGCTAACACTCATCGGCGTCATGCAAAGTTTCTGGTAGGGGATTACGTCATGATTCAGATTTGACCTGAACGGTTTCCCTCTGGGACAATTAAGAAATTGCAGGCTCGCAGTGCCGGACCATTCAAGGTATTGAAACGAATGGGCCCAAATGCATATGTCATTGACCTTCCTCATGATTATGGTATTGGCTCCTCCTTTAATATTGAGGATCTATTTGCTTATAAAAGCCCCACAGCTATTCCTGATACCCCTTTTGATGAGTCTTTGCCTAATCTTATTGAGGCCCCTATTCCCATCCCTTTACCCTTAAATCTGCCCTATGCACATAGAGAATCTATTGATGCTATTTTTGATGAGTAGATTGTTTCTACCAGGGATGGAGGAGTTCACCGTCTCCTAGTTCGGTGGCAAGGGCGACCAGATTCTAATTGCACATGGATTACTCGAGATGAACTACAGCGACTGGATCCTAACCTGCTGGAGCACTATCAGAGCTCTTCAGATTTCCACTCGACGAGGTCGAGTTCTTCTCACGTGGGGGGAGTTGGTGTGGACACGAGGTAGAAGCCCCCAATTACACGCACGTATAGGAGGAAGAGCAAAAAGAAGACGGCCCAACCTGTGGTCTTATGGATGGAGTCTATTAGTTATTGGGCTTGGGATTAAGCAAACCCGAGCATTTAATAATTAGGGTTTCTTTAAGGTTTCTTGATGCATTTTTATTGTTAGCTATTTAAGCACTTTTTCTGATTATTGTAAGACGGTTTTTGAGAATTATAAAAAAAACATGTGTTTCAGTTTTTGCTTGGTGCTGACTCCTAGGGTTTGTTTTGTGATTTACTTGTTCCATTGAAATAGTGTGATTGTCCTACGTCATATGACCTTATCTTCCACCATGTTTTTACAATGGGAAGATGTAGCATTTGAGCTAGAGCTTATTGGCTACAAGCTGTAAAGGATTTAGAGCCCCCAAATTCTCTGCTTATTCATAATGAGAAAATCCAATACGTCTTGCACTGAGAATTGTTTTAGATCATTTGTCTACCCCAGAGCTCTATAGATCAAGGACTATAGAATTGCTAAAGCTCTAACAAAAAATAAGCAATCAAGATAAAAATGCATGAAAATGATATAAAATTAAGCAATATGCACTCATATACTTCTTGCACAATTTTAAGCTTCTAGATGTTAAATTCCACTGCCAAATGCTAAAAATTTATAGGACCAAGTATATCAACATGGCTATTGTGTTCATAATTAGCATACTTTAATATATATAGATCCAAAAAAAAAAAAAAAAAAAAAAAAAAGATCAATCAAGTAAGTTAGTTATATAGGTTCATCACTATAACCGAAGTTGATTATTTGATAGTTATACAATAAAGAAATTTACATAGGACAACCTAAAATTATACAAGAGCATGGAGTAAGAGTTTCTACCATTTTCAATGACCGGATTCAAGTTTTTGGTTAAGTATTTTTTTTTCTAAAAGAAATTCAGAGTAGAATATTACTAGGAAAAGAAAACTAAACAATTCAAAGTGCCAAGCACATATCAATACACAAAATCAGGTCATTCCATGTCAGGGTGAGATTTCATTTTTTACTTTGATAAGTAGTAATAATTTCATTAAAGTGAAAAATGGTGAAGCCCTAGTACACAATAACAACAACAACCAAACCTTAGTCCCAATGAGCACCGAAAAAACCCTTATCAAATCTAAATACAAAAAAAAGGGAAATAATTTAAAGGAAATATTGCTGGCTGTACATTGCACCATCACCAAAGAATTTTTTAGGCAAGATATGTTGGAAGGGATACATTTTCTAAGATAACAAGACTTATTAGATTAACCCAATTCTCAAGTTTGTTGCAACTCTCCAGCTAAAATTATGTTAGTCTTTCCATGGATATTGCAACAATTTCAGAACTTTAGATGTGGTAAGGGAAAAGAATGCCCATTACATCTTAATCACATATGGAAGATTGTGTTGGATGTATATGATGATAGCAAAATAGAACATCAAGAATAATTCCATGTCATTTCAAATGTAAGAATAGGCAATTGATTTTTTTTTAACAAGCTTTTAGCTTCAAAACTAGTTTCTCTCTCCAGATGGTAGGTTCCCCAATTCGACAGTTACAATGGGAGAGGATGTAATGACCCAAGGAAAAGCGCTAGCGAAATCTGCGCTATACCTCAAAAGGACCAATTACAATTGAGGCTCCTTGCAGTTGTTAATAAAGCTCAGTTCAACCCAATAAATACCAGATGTGGGACTCATCACACACCCATACACATTACAGAATCAATCAAATTGGAGTATCACAATCTCCCCCACTTAAGTCCCTAACGTCCTCATTAGGGCCCACTTTATGGGGTAGTGTCTCCGAGTCCACACGGGATTACCAGGCCGGCTCTGATACCATATATAACGACCCAAGGAAAAGCGCTAGCCACATCTGCGCTATACCTTAAAATGACTAGTTACAATTGAGGCTCTTTACGGTTGTTAATAAATCTCAATTCAACCCAATAAATACCCGATGTAGGACTCATCACACACCCACACACAATCAATCAAATTGGTGCATCACAGAGGAAGGATTTGAACCCTAGTGTCTTTGTTGAAAACACTAGGAGGTGTCATTTGAGCTATAAGACTCATGGCACATTAGATTCCCCAATTAAATTCAAACACGTAGCTGCATTGAATTTATTCATCCTTGGAAAAGGTAACAATGCTTGTGCTTTATTAGTCAATTTAACCAGGTGTTTGAATTTAATTGGAGAAATTAATGTACTGTACCTAAGTTTTGCCCATTTGCGAATAAGGATTTTAGTATAGTTGATAGTTCAAAACTTCTTTGAAGGATTCTAGCATACGAAAATATACTTTGAAGGATTGAATGTTCAAAACTCAAAAGAAACCAATTTCAAAGGCAATGAGGGACACTTAGGGGGATTCAAAGGGTTGGGAGCCCCAAATAGCCACTCCCGACTTATATTTCCATAAGTTTTTCTATTTCTCATTTTTGCATACATCCAAATTGCTGTAAAAATGGATACTCCATAGCACCAATTTGATAACAAATGAAAATGAGAAGCATTACACTAGAATTTTGACCATCGTGGCATTCCATAAGGTTCATTTAAGCATTTCATCGACTTTTTTTTAACAAGTAATGCCATTTCATAGACTTCTAGAATACTTGTAAATGTTGTACATACCTAGCACCGCTTCTAAAAATGTTATGTACCTTCTAAATCTAGAGCATCTAAAAGCAAAAAATAATACCAAAAAAAAAGCAACTTAAGTCACTTTTTTTAACTATTAACTATTAACTATGGTCATTTCATTTCCATACACACAAATAGTAACATCATTCTTCAAATTTACTTTCCAAATCTAAAAGCTAACTACAGTATATAGAGCACTCATGATCTCAACCGAATAGTTCTACAATAAAAACTCTGTTTACTCAACCAAAGCTAATCAATTCCTTTCCATATTTACCAACGACATTCACAGTTGCAATATAAAGAACATTAAATTCAAATCCAAATTAACATACAGAACTCACCAGAAACGCAATGCTTATCCATCCCCCCATCCAAGTAACCATTGCAAGTGAACTCCTGAGCTCCTTCACCACCACTTTTTCCAGCAACAAACTTTGCATAATGCCCACCAATCACACCATTTGGCAAACGCAAATTATTCAATCCTCCCCGGCCTTCCTCAAACGATTTCTCATTCAACAATTTCCCATTTTCCAAACTCAAACTCGAATTCGAACCCGAACTGTCTCCTTTCCTAACACGGCCCCCTTTCACAAGCCGCCTCAAATCAAAAACCCTAACCCCATTTTCCTCCCCCAAAATCAAGACCCCAAACGACACGCTGATTGCGGAGACCGGCCTTGAGCACTCAATCACAGCACACCTCATCAATTTCACAATCACCCCATCCTCATCCTCATCACCCAAGGTTTTCACACCGAAAACCCAAATCTTGGAGCTCGAAACAGAGTACATAGCGAAGAAATTAACCGAGCCAGAAACACGAACCGAAACCCCATGCTTGACATCGACCAAAACCCCCAATTTCTCTTCGTCAAATCGGAGACCTCTCTGATTACAAAGGACCCGAGCTCTAACAAATGAGTTGGTCTTGTTGCGCAGAATATAGAAGCGGAGGAGAACCTGGGAGCCACCTCTGTAGGGTCCGGAGACAATGAAAAGGGAGCGAGAATTAGGGTTAGGGTTTTGGAGGAGGCGGAGGAAAGTGGAGGAAGAAGAAGGAGGAGGGATTAGGGTTTGAGGGGTAGGGAGAGAGGTTAGAGAGAGAAGGGAAATAGAAGGGTAGAGAGAGAAAGAAGAGTCGGAGTGCATGAGAGCTAGAGAGAGAGAGTGAGGGTCGAAGAGAAGAGAGGTTATGTGTGGAGAAGAGAGAGATGGGTTGGGAAGGTTGAGCTTCGAAGCTTGAACAACTACCATTTAGATTTAGAGAGAGAGAGAAGAGTGTGATTAACAGAGAAACCAAAAATACAAATATACATAAACACACAAACCAGAAAGGCCTGTGAGAGAGAAAGAGGGAGATTTTGGTGTGTGTGTGTGTTAGACTTGTGGGAAAGTTAGAAGTGGCATTGAATTGGAAGAAACATGTTGTCGTTGGGTTTTGATTTTCTTTGGTTTGCTGTTTATTTTTTTATTTTTTTTAAGTCTAATTAGGTGGGGATGGGATTGTGATGAATCCTGATTCAGCAGAGTTTTTTTTTAATAAAAAGTTTGAATTTATAACGTCCACTCGTAATTATCAGAGACTTTACTAGTTGAACTAATTGAAACTCACTGATTCATTAAAGTTGAGTTCAATACCTAAGCTACATACTTATGTATGATTTTTCCTTATGTCTTTTTTTTTTTTTTTTTTTTAAGTAAAAAAAAGAAGGTGAACAAGACATAAATATTTCATTTTACATTTTTTTTTAAGAGAGTTTCAACTGATAACGTTCACTCTTGATAATAGCTATCATCAAATCAAGACACTAATCGATTTTTGGTGTAAACGGGAATTAAACACCAGATCTCTTATTCAATCATTAAAGATTTTATCAATTAAGTCAATTGGAGCCTACTCATTTTACAATCTTGGTGGTGGTTAGGTTGACATATAAAAGAACAATGCTACAACCACGTAACTTATTATATAACTTTTGTCATAATTTGCCACATGGAGAGTTGTGAATAGTAGAAATTCACTACTCACAACTCGCCACGTAATAAGTTGTGGCAAAAGCTGTATAAAAATAAATTGTGGTTGTAACATTTTTTAATAAATAAACTCAAAAATCTCAATTCCATGATGGAGTCCCACCAAGGTGAAAATTTTTAATAACTTATTATATGGTGGAGTGACGTTACTTTTACCTTAGTTTACCATTAATATTGTTTTTAGAACAAAACTTAGGTATAGTACCTTAGGTGTTATTCCTTAAGTTCTCATTTTAAGATTCTACCACATAGATACTTAATTAAAAAATACACTTCCATCTTATGAGAAAAAATCCACATAACAGAATTTTAAGAGGGTAACCTAAAGAACAACACCTAAGTATTGTAACTAAGTCTTGCCCTTATTTTTATTATGTATTAATTACAATAAGTTATTCTAGCCTCAATACATGCGTTAATGTTATAATTTTTTACTCATTCTAATTTGAAATTTACACTTTTTCTCACAAAATTGCGCATTTAAAACTACTAATATGGCTAGAAGTGTCATAAGGCTTGCTCCAAAAAATGAATATTGAAATAGAATGTTATTTCGATGTTAAAACTACTAATATGGCCACAAGTATAAACCTTAAATTAGCATGAGTGAAAAAAAATGAATATCAAAATTGATGATGCACAAAAATGGTCAATGAGTTGATTGTCCACATATGTGCCAATGGGTGTACCTGAATAACAAAAGAGGAGAACCAATTAGAGAGCACTGGTAGGGTGCCGGCCAAAGACCCTCCGAAGGTTAAGTCAATAATAAAAGAATCTCCAAGAACTCAAGAGTGCAAAAACTAGGGAGAATTCACATACCTCAAGAAGGGTCAGGTTTGTGGTTTATATAGTGGTGGAGAGTTGACCTGAATCTTTTAATACAGGGAAATTTCCTTGTAGAGAGAAGGATCCCAAGATATTAGGAATCACCTTTCCATATATAGGAGACCTGATTGCGTGGTAGGGTCTTTGGTTGTAATGTGCAAGTAATTTCCATGTAAGAAACTAAGAATGTATGAGTGGACCCTATGCAAGTCCCATGAAAACCCTAGGGTGATGGGTCGTCGAGATTGGGGACTAGATCACTTGCCTGATCCGTCGGCCCATGGAGTCGGTCATCCCTTTGGGATTGTAAGGGAGGTTCGGCACCCTATACCAATCAATCAAAAATTATCCTCATCAGAAATAACATTCATTTAGTGCATAGCCAACATGTTTGTAAAAGCTTCACTCAAATTTTCTTTAAGAACATTTTTTTAGCTAATCATTTTTAAAAATTAGTGTCCAACAAACTCTTCATTCATTCTCCATTCTATTTAATTAATCAATAACCTGTGTAATATAGAAGAAAGTTTAATAAAATATGATTTAATCTCTTTTTTATTTAAAAAATAAATTTAAAATTTGATCATTATGAGTCATGACAATGAGAAATGTTAATTATAGAAAGGGTGAAGATTTTATTTGGACAAAATAGATGGCTCATCTACAATGGCTCTATTTGATTGTAAATTTGTTGAATGTCTATTTTATGGTTTAATTAATTTCTTGGGCACCAACTAATTAAAAAAAAAAAAAAAAAATCTCTAGCTTTCAAATGAGTGCCCTATTTTTTTTTTTTTTTTTACCTTTGTTTATTGTAGCGGACTTGATTGCTAAATTGTCCATTACTGTTCGGCAAAAGGTTTTGTGATGTTTCACTTGTAAGTTTCAACACAAAACATTTATATTTCAACTTTATAAACATATGGAAACCATATACTATATAATAGAGTCAATATTAGAAGTTGTGGTTGTGATAAATGAATATTCTTTCTTTATGTTACAAGTTTTATAAAAGAGTTCTCACCAGTCACTGCACTATGAGTATATCAAAATATTTTCTCCAAAAAAAATATATATCAAAATTATTAATCTAATTCTATTCTAGATATTAAAAAAAAAAAAAAAAACTCTATTATTAAAGTTATAAGTCTAATATGTTTAAATTTTTTACTTAAATTTTATTATTAAAGTTTTGAATTTTTTTTTAAAGAAATTAAATTTCATTATTTAAATTGAATCTTAGATGCCATAGTTTCAGGGATATACACCATTTTTGCAACATGTACGATAGAAGAGTTCTCACTGCTAGGGATGTGCAGCCAACTCACTAATATGTCAAAACTGACCCAACCTAACCCACTCGATAGAAGAGTTTTTATTGCTAGGGGTGTGCAACCAACCCACTGATCTACCAAAATTGACCCCAATCCAACCCACCCATTGGGTTGGGTTGGGTTGCCATTTTTTGTTTTTACAATGGGTTGGATTGGCTCTAGGTTAGCAAATTCACAAATCCGCCTAACCTAACTTGACCCACCTATATTTAATATATATTGTAAATATATATTATACGGTTTTGCTAATTACTCTTTTGCCTCTTTTCCTGAATAAAAAACAAACTCCTAACTTATTTTCTCCTTCCATTTCAATTTGAGATTTTATTTGTGTTGGTTTGATGCACTAATCAAATAGTTTATGTTGATTTGGCGCTATGCTCATGTTTATAAGATTATAAATTTGATGTTATTTGTATTGGTTTGGTGTTATGCTCAAGGCTGATTAATGCATCAAATCAACACAAATAAGATTATAAATATGTTGTTATTTGTGTTGATAATTTTATATATTGTTTGTTCTAATACTCAGTTTTTTTTTTTTAATAAAAAATAATATTGTCAAACCCATGGGTTAGATTGAAAATTTCCTTCAACCCGACCTATGCACACCCCTACTCATTCCACTATAAAATTGACTTTTGACAAAGAAAGCCATTATAAATGAACCAAGTTCACCTATATGAGAGTGAGGAATAAAACCAACAATCAACTTCCCCCCTTTTATGTCTCATGATTCTACTAGTTTAGATTCTTTTGAAACTAAGGAGAGGGGTAGGGCTCGCTAGGTCAAAAAAGCAATAACTAAAAAGTCTCCCCAAGTAGTACTTGAATTTACGACCAGTCAGTTAGCAATCGACCACTCTACCACTAAGCTAATGAGGAACAACGGACTTGAGGAAGTCGATTCTCATTCTTTAGACCAACTTATGACCAAATTATAATGCTATCTACTATGAATATTCTTTGACAATGTTTTTTTTATATGCCTTGCACGTGCATCAAAACTAATATATAAAAAAATTATAAAAAAAAAATTAAGGATTCTTTGAATTTTGAGAGACACAATCCTCATTCTACCCCAAGGGAGTAAAATAGTTTCAACACCTATATCGAGATTTTGGAACTCCATTATGAGAGTTCAATTTAGAATGAGTTATCTTACTTATTCACTGGTATAAAAGAGTTCATTTTCAATCTATTTGATTTATGTACAATTATGTAAATAATTTTTTTTTTAATTTTATTTTGTAGGTATAGTGGTATTCCTCTAACTTACTTTTTAAGTGAAATAAACTCATCAAAATAAACTCTCCCAAATAGCACTCTTTCTGATTAAATATACTACACTTGTGAGATCATCCTTTGTCCATTTACAATAATTAATTAAGAACTATAAAGCATTTTGCAAGAAAATAAAATAAATTCATTTTCAGTTAATTATTATTGTGTTGTGGTTTTATTTATTTATTTATTTTAATGCAAGTGTTTTATGGAGTAGTCCCAAGCAATGTTCTTTTTGAGCATGTCATGCCCAAGAAATCCACAAGTGTCATTTGCACTTTGCTATATATTTGTATGACTCACTCTCCAATAAAGTGCCTAGTAATACCAAATTACCAATTCGTGATGATTTCTTAATGCCTTTTACTTTGGCAATAATTAAAGTTCTAACCAATGAATTTTGTCTGCCAACATATTCAATCATTTCTCCTTTGTTTTTTTAGATAACTGATAGAAATATTTTATTGATTGTAATATCCTTTGTATATAGAGTAAAAAGGAAATGGAAACACTTGACTCATGCTAACTTTTCCTTATACCAGTGGAAGAACATGTGCCCCCCATAAAACCGTGGACCCCTTGTCTCCCCATCATATGTTTTCTTGAGTGGCTGTGAGTGTGTGATATGAAGTCGGTAGAGCTATAGAGCCATCCAAAATCGTTTGAGGTTGTGTCTGAAGCTTATCAAAGTGAGCTCTGTTCCTTGCGTTCCAAATTGCCCACGTTGTAGTAGCCCACTGTTCAAGTTCCTTCATTGTCAATTCCAACACTTGGAATAGCTGGAAAAAATCTCATTTGTCGTTTCTGCATTTCTGTACTTTCCCACTGGACAGAGCCCAAACATTGCGAGCAAATGGACACTCCCACAGCAGGTTTGCACCCATTTCAGGTTGTTGGCGACAGAATTCACAGTTTCTATCCACGTCCACTCTTTGCCGGTGCAGATTGTCACGGGTTGGCAGGATATTTGCACAAGCTCTCCACATAAACGTTCGGACCTTTGGTGGGACATTGAGTTTCCATACTGTTTTCCATAGCTTCCCATCCGTCCCTGCCTGTAAGTGTTCCGTTACTTCCTGCTTGTTTAGCCGTAGAGCGATATGATAGGCTGATTTTACTAAGAATTCGTGCTTCCTATTTTCCTTCCATATCAATGTGTCTTGGGTGCGTTCTCTACTGAGCGGAATTGCTAGAATTTCCTCATAGGTTCTGGGAGCAAAAATTTCCGCAATCATTGTCCTCTTCCACTCCCAAGCTCTATCATCAATCAGGTCTCCCACCCGCAGGTTTGGCCATTCCTCCCTTCTAAAAATTGGCTTATGGGATAGCCAATTATGTGACTCTGCCCGAATCTGCCTCCCATTTCCCACTCTCCATCTAGATCCTTCCATTATCACCTCTCTAGCAACCACCAAACTCCGCCACACAAAGGATGGGTTGTGTCCAATCTCTGCCTCCATGAAGGAACAATTTGGAAAGTGCCGTGCTTTGTATACACGATATAAGAGAGAGTGTGTATGTCGTATAACTTCCAAGCTTGTTTAGCCAACATAGCTAAGTTGAAAGCTTGTATGGCTCAAAATCCCATTCCTCCCTTTTTTTGTGCATAATTTCCTCCAATTTATCCATGTATCTTCTTCTCATCTTTTGTTTGCCTCCACCAATATTTTGCTAGTGTAGAGTTGATAGAGTCACATAATGCTTTTGGGAGCTTAAAAATGCTCATGGTATATGTGGGAATAGCTTGAGCAATAGTTTTGATTAAAATCTCCCTCCCCACCTTAGAGATAAATTTTTCCTTCCGTCCCATGAACCTCTTGGTGATCCGCTCCTGGAAGTCTTAAAAAGTGTTTACCTTTGATTTCCCACATGCCATTAGGAGACCAAGGTATTTTTCACAATTAGTCATAATCCTTGCCCCCCAACATTTGCTGAATGTTCTGTTTTACCTCTTCCCTTGTGTTTCTATTGAAGAACAAGGATGTCTTCTGCCTATTTATAGCTTGGCCTGATGCTGCTTCATATTGACTTAGGATATCCATAAGGCGTTGGCATTCCTCTACTGATGCTTCACAAAACAGAAAGCTATCATCGGCAAACAATAGATGGGATATACACACCCCATTTGGACAAGATAATACCCCGTGGATCTCCCTATTTTCCACAGCCCTTCTAATCATTCCAGACAAACCTTTAGCACACAATAAGAATAGATATGGTGATAGGGGGTCACCCTGCTTTATACCTCGAGATGGTTGGACAAAACCTCTAGGCTCTCCATTTATCAAGATTGAGTATGATGTTGTGCACACCGTCTCCATAGCCAAATTCACTCATCTTCCATCAAATCCCAATTTTAGCATCATTTGTCTAAGGAAGCTCCACTCCATTCTATCATATGCTTTATTGATGTCCAGCTTCATCGCCATTTGGCCCTTCTTTCCACTCCTCTTATTACACATCTTGTGTAACACTTCAAAAGCTATAGTGGTATTGCCAAATCAGCCTACCCGGTATAAAAGCACTTTGGGCATCTGATATTACATTAGGCAAAATCATTTTCAACCTATTGGCAATAACTTTTGAGATAATTCTAGCTACCGCATTTTCTAAGCTAATAGGCTGAAAATCAAGCATATACATTGGTTCATTTTTTTTTGGGGATTAATACAATATATGTGAAGTTCATTTTATGTAGCATACGACCCGAGTGGAGGACAAATAGTACCGCATTTGTGACATCAACACCCACAAAGTGCCAAAATTTTTGGAAGGAAAAATGGGACATACCATTGGGGCTCGGAGATTTTGAGGGATGCATTTGAAAGAGAGCACGATAAACCTCCTTGGCAGTGTAGTTTTGGAGAAGGCTATGGTTCAACTCCGGGGTTACTACCTTATCCACTGAATTCAACACATTATTCATATCTGATGGGTTTGTCGATTTAAATAACTCATGGAAATAGCTCTTGGTTGCCCTTGCTATACCCTTCTCGGATTCATGCCACACCCCACCTCCATCAAAGATACCTGAGATATTATTTTTCTGTCGTCTTTGGCTTGCCCTCTGATGGAAAAACTTTGTATTTTTTTCTCCTGCCTTCAACCAGGTAGATCTAGATCTTTGCCTCCAGTGTAGCTCATCATGGTTCAAAATGGTATTGATTTCATCCTTTACCCTTATGATTTCCTCCAAGTGTGCTGCTGTATGTTCTCTAGTCAACTCTTCCAAGATTCAATGCTTTTCTTGGAGATTATTTTTTGATTGACCAAAGGTGATCTTACTCCATCTCACCAGGGCACCTCTACAAGTTTTAATTTTCTCAAAAAAGGTGGTACATAGGGCTGCCCACATTCATTGTGTGATTCCATGCTTGTTGAATAACAACTTCACAATCTAGATGCATTACCCATTTCTCCTTAAATCTTCGTGGGAATTTTTTGGGTCGGACCTGGTGGCTTGCTAGGTGTGTAGTGAGTCGGATGGGCACATGGTCAGAGTAAGAGGCTTGAAGATGGGAAAACCGAACTTGTGGAAACAGACTCCTCCATTCAACTATTGCACAAGCCCTATCAAGTCTCAATTGAACAAAATCATCTCCCCCCCCCCTTCCATTATTCCAAGTAAACATATTTATTGTAAATCCCAAATCTATCAATCCACAATGTAACAATGTGCTTTTGAAATTATTCATTAATCTAATTGGTTTGGGGTGTCCACCTTCCTTCTCCTCCGATGCCAAAATCTCGTTATAGTCCCCAATACACAACCATGGGGCTGAACTCCTTGATTTGAGATGCTTTAGCAGGTCCCAAGTTTCATGATGAAGCTGCTTTTCCGATTTACCATAGAACCCCGTAATTCGCCATGGAAAGCTGCGATCTTTAAAAATAAAGGCGTCGATATGGTTCTATGTGTAGGTTTGGATATGCAAATCTACTTCATTATTCCACATCATAGCTAGGCCACCTCTTCTTCCTAAACATGAAACTGCAAGCATGGAATCATAATGCAATTCACCTTGAACCCATCTCATCTCCTCAACGGTCTGTTTTGTCTCCATTAGAAACAAAATATTGGGAGCTTTTTCCCTCACTAGGTGAGAGAGAATGTTGACTGCGCATTGGTTTCCAAGCTCTCGGCAATTCCAACTTAATACGATCATTGCTCCAGGCGGGGCTGACTTGCAGCCTCCGCCGATATTGTTTGGTTATCGTAGCTCTCATTCTGAGTTTTTTTGTTTCTTCCTGCTTCCGGTCTCTGTACCCTTTCCTGTTTCTTTCTGCTCCCCACTCCCTCTTTTTCTCCCTCTTTTTCTTTAAACAAAGGCATAATGCTCAAATAGTTTTTTTTTTTTTTTTTTCTTAAAAAAGAAGAAGACCCTGAAATGAATGACAAATAAACAATGAACAATCACCTTTCTACATATATGAAGCACGAAAAGAAGCAAGATAGCAGAGATGCTTATGCAATTTTGTTTTGGGGACTTTTTGTTGATGTTGTTCTTCAGGACCTGTGCCCAGACGTGGTAGTAACTTGTAATCAGTTCCTAATTTTTTTTTCATTTTCACTAAAAAGTTTATCTGGTTATCAAAATATATACTATTGGTCTTTCAACGGAGTATAACCACAATAATTTTGTTTCAATTCAGTAAGATCTTGAACCCGAATGTTATGTTTGAATAGGATTAGCCCGATTTTAGTGCATCCCCATGTAAAAGTTTCACTCAAATTTTCTTTAAAAACAATTTAAAAAAATATTTTAGCTAATCATTATTTAAATTAGTGTCCAACAAACTCTCCATTCTTTATTTATTCTATTTAGTATTGCCTTTTATCATTTTTTTATGTGTTCTCTTTTTTTTATTCTTTTAAGAAAATGAGGAGAGAAAAAGGAGAGAGGGGTGAATATTTTATTTGGACAGAAATAGATGGCTCACCAATGACTCTCTCGACGTGGAAGCCACGATAATATTTAGGAAAAATAGCTAAATAGTAAATTTATTGGATGTCTATTTTATGGTCTGGTTTTCCTAAATTTGGAGAGAAAATGGTTTACATATTATGCTTGAGATGCTCTTACTCATGATGCATGTGATTCTTAGCACCATTTTTTTTTTTTTTTTTTTTTTTTAAACAGAAATTTTGAAATAAGAAAATTTCTCTAGCTTCCAGATGGGTGCCCGACTTTTTTTTCTTTGCTTTTTGTAAGCGGCTTGAGTTCTAAATTGGACCATTACTACTTTGACAAAAGGTTTTGAGATATTTCACTTTCAACTTTAATCACAAAACATTCATGTAACAACTTTTTTTTTTTTTTTGGCTAATGTAACAACTTTTAAATATATGGAAATTGGAAACCATATATAGTATATAATAAAAGTCAATATTAGGAGTTGTGGTTATAACAATTAACAAGTGAACAATATTTTCTTATGTTACAAATTGGAAATATTTGAGTGAATAAACAAGTTTTGATATAACAGATAATAACTAGAATAATTTGCAAGAATATAAAATAAAAAGAAGTTTAGAAAGATCTCATAATGCTATAGAATCACATTGCGAAAGTGTCGTTCTTAAAGGTTAATTCGTGCCACACGGAGTAAAACTCAATGCTACTGGTTCTCTTCGCCAAATAACCTTACAGGATTAATCTATAAAGTCAACCTTCATGATAGATGCACTTTCACTCACGGAGATTCAAGAACAACTTTCTAATATTGTCTTTCCATAAAATTGTAGAAAAATATATGGGAGAGAAAGAAAATAGAAATTGTGTATTTGGAAATATAAAGTAAAAAATAATTTATAGGAAAGGGTGTTGTGATGGTATTATATATGTTATTCATGACAATATGTCTATAGTTATTGGTTAATAATAATCCATAAAAACCCAACAACTAGTTTACCCATTATTACCTAGTGACTATTTTTCTCATAATTGCCCAGCCGTAATACTATCTCACGTACAACCAAAAAAAAAAAAGTTATTCTCACTGCCCATTTGTATTCAAATGTCTGATTCCTATCTATATTTGTTATCTATTTGAATTCAAATACTTCAATTATCTTTATCAGAGAAAAAAAAAATTACTTCTTCCCAAAAAAAAAAAAAAAAAGAAACCCACAACCTCATGTAAAAACTACTCATTCTTATCCCAAAATTTCTATGGTATTTTTTTTAATTCTTTAAAACATTCCAAAAATTTTTGTTATCCAAATTCTATACATTTATCACAAATTCCCATCCATCCACACTAACGTATATCATTTTTCTTTTGTTCGAATCTCAAATTTTTTTTTTACTTATCACAATTCTTATCCCAATCAATAAATTCAAATGTCCCATTGATTTTAACTTCTTACAGTTCTCTATCTCATTTTTAAACATTATTTCACGTTACCTTACCTCATTCTTTAAAATATAAATAAATATATATATATATATATATCACTTTTAAGTATTATAACACTAAATCAAAAAAAAAAAAAAGCATTACTGCACTTGCAAAGCACGTGTGATGAGTCTAATATATATATATATATATATATATATGATTTAGAATTTAATTGGATTTAGACTTTTCAGTTTTTGCACCCAATAATTTACTTGCTACAAAAATTAAAAAAATAGATGGATACGTGTTGAAAAATTAGACTCCAATTGAAATCCAATTTAGAATCTAATTGGATTTTGACTTTTCAATTTTTACACTTAATAATTCACTTGGCACAAAATTAAAAATTAAATGAGACACATGGCGCAAAATTGAAAATCCAATTAAAATTTAATTAGATTTTCTCTGAGTTTTGGCTATATATATGTGTTAAATAGAAGAGTTCTCACCACATTATAAATGCGTTAAAAATATTAGCCTAATTTTACTCTAAAAATAAGTCTAAATTCCTATTTAAAATTGAAAGAAACAAAAATCCATTACATATTTTAACTTATTTAATTAATCTACCACAATTATTATTTTTATTAAAAAAAAAATCGATCTTACATGATAGGCTTTTGTCATATAAATGAAGGAAATTTTGTATTTTGATTTCATTTATATTTATGATATTTTCTTTACTTTAAATATAAATTTTAACTAGTATATCACACTAGCATACTACAGGTATTTAAAGATAAAAAAATCAGAGTCCACATGGTGCCATAAGCCTAGTTAAAACTCATTTAAGTACATGGGATTACAAAGGAGTTACAAAATTAGATGCCCATTACATAGTTTAAACATGAGATTATTAGGACTTATAAAATTTACGTGAAGGAAAAGGGTGTACAACACATTTTTTACAATCTATCTTATAGTTCATGGATGTGATAATTTGTGACCCATGCATCTTTATTTTCACATAGATTTATCATTGTCATAAAATTAGGAAGGGGGAGTTGAGTTTGTACCACATGACCAGAACTAATACCATTAATGTTAGCCCTATCACTTGAATCTCCAATTTTTATTGAATAATAATAATATTAATAATAATAAAAATAATTTTTATTATTATTATTATTATTATTATTATTATTATTATTATTAAAACAATTATAAAATATAAAAAATATGTTGCAAATACTTTTGTGTGATTGGACTATCGCACATTTTAAAGTTGGCCCACATCGTACTTTCACTCTAAATGGAAGTAAATCCTTAAATAAATAAATTAAGTCCAACGCATGTTTGCTGCCTGCCAGTATATGCTTCCACCCACATACACATTCTTTAAAAATCTAGGCCAAAAAGCAGATGCGTCAATTGACAAAAGGAAAAGCACTCAACATCGCAGTTGCCACTCACCATCATGGCCATCATCTCAATTAGCCCCATATATGATTATATCATCATATGCCTTCTTTCTTTGTTTTTTGAAAATAAATAAATAAACGTGTATATAGCCCATATATATATACTTGCTACACATGGTTGTGATTAAGCTAAATTCACATTCCTATTAAAAAAAAGTACTCATAATAATAATAAGTTATTATTCTGCTTTCCCACATTAACCCTCCACATAAAAAAAAAAAAAAAAAAAAAAAAAAAAAACTTTCACTTCCAAAAGACAATTTGGCAAAACCCATTATTACATCACAATTCACCATCCATTTATTAGTTAGTGAAATTAGGAATGGTGGCGTGGGGCTCACAAGCCTTTGCAGCTGGGGTGGGCTCCACATAAGGAGTGGGCTCCACAGGCTTGCAAAGAAGATCCTTTGGCAAGTCCTTGATGCCCTTCAAGTAAAACGTGTAGAAGATCTTGAAGGGGAACACGATCTGGTGCAGCTTCACCTGCCCATATACACCCTCAAAGATTCCAGACCCACCAGTCACCGACAAGTACGTGTCCTCATCGTATGTCAGATACGCTCCCTGCACCGATATGTGACCGTAGTCTCCGAAGTAAAAGCTGTATACAGCCTCGTACCGGTCACCTTTCTTTTCCGGTTTGTTCTCGATCAAAATGCATATTCCTGCTGTGATCCCCAACCGTTTCTCCAAGTCTCCGGTATACAACTTTAACATTTAAAAAAAAAAAAAAAATTATCTTTAATTTTAATGTTCATTCACTATGTACGAAAAAGTAGAAAACAGATAAAAAAGTTATCTGCCTGAAGAAAAAAGAAATCTTTATTGACTTCTGTTTGGTTATGGGGAATACTTTACCAGGAAAGTGAATCCAAGAAAAAATGTGAAGTCTTTACTAATATAATACTTTGCATAATTAAGTCCTCACATAAAAGATTATCTTGGAAAACAAACAGAAACTAGAAAGACATGATTTTTTTTTTTTTGTTCAATGGATAGAGATTTAAGACATGCATATATAATTGACTTTTTCTCGGGAAACAAACAGAGCATAAGAAAATTACTTTGTTGCTGAAAGGAACGAGATCTCCAAGAGAATTGACAGATTTCTGGCTCAACCTGAGGTAGGCAGGGCTTCCACGATCTCGCTCGTTGATCTCATACACGTGCAATTCCTGAACGTTGGCTGCAAAAACAGAAGGAAAAAACCAAAAGGGTCACATGGGATCATACCAAAAACTGTGATTGTATGGTGTAAAAATTGGTGGGTGAGTGATTTAATGTGAGAAATACTTACTGGGTCTTGTGGAGTCTGATGGGTTGGCCTGGCTTTTGCAAGTGAATGATCTTTTGGGTAGTGAAAAGCTGGGGGTTTGGAGTGAGATTGACTGGAATTTAAGGGTTTGGGTGACAGGTGTGTTTGAGAGCTTGAATGATAGGAGTGTGTTATTAGTGAGTGAAGAGGAGGGGTGTGATCTTGGGTTGGCTAGCTTGATCGGGGGAGAGATGGTCTTCAAAGCAGAGCTTGAGCAAGCCATTGATTAGAGAGAGACAGAGACTTTGAGAGTTTTGCCTTTGGTTGGTGTGTAAGAAAGTGAGAGAATTAATAAATTGGTGAAGAAGGGTAGTACAGAGATGTGTTTATATACAGAGTAGGGTTTAGGAATTTTTTTTATAGTGAGAATTAATCCACGTGTGTATATTTATTTTTTCGAGTGTGCGGATGGACGGTGCAAGATAAAAATCATGGCAAACGGGACTGGTCAAACAGTAATCTATGTCCACATGGAAAATTAGAAAGTTCCAATTTCTACGAAGAACTTTCTTTTTCTTGTAGATTGGTTTGGTATTTGGACGGAAAATGTTGTGAGGAAATTGATCTTGTGACGGCTAGACACGTCTACTAGTGCGTGGAACATGCCACCGGCATGAGTATTGTGCACCAAGAAGCCTATCTTGGCGGGTTAGTTGGGGGGGTTGATTACAGTGATAAGGTATTAGTTGTGGATGATTTTGACACCCTCATGAGATAGGACAATGCGTTGTAATATTGATGGCAAATTAAGCTATTTTAGCGAAAAAAATAAAATGAGTTGTAACTTGTAATATATAATGTTGATGTAATTCTTATCATCATGAACATAAATGGAAATAGGATTGATCCGTTATCAAATGTAGTCTATAGAGATATTGATTTGATTTTCCACCACTCAGAGGAGAAAAAAAAAAAACTACCTAGTACTGATATTGGCATTAATGGATACCTAATTTACCTAACCACTCTTTATCCACGCAATTTTTACACTCCGCCCATTAAAATATAGCAAAAATAAATAAATAAATTTAGTTGAAATTTTGTATTTTCATGATATTCACAATAAAAGCTTATTCTATTTTATCTTGGGTAAACTACATATTTGGTTCCTATCTTTTACACCATATTTCAATTTAGTCCCTAACATTTCAATTGTGTTAATCTGGTTTCTAACATTTCAATGCCATATCAATTTAGTCCCTATCTTATTTCTTGGATGGAAAAGTCTGACGTATCAAATGGCCTAAATAAAAATATTTTTAAAAAAAATTCCCACATCAACGGACACCTAGACTGACTTGTCAACATAATCTTAAATTTAAAAAAAAAAAAAAAAAAAAAAAAAAACACAACAACAACAACAACAAATAAGTGAAAGTGAGTAAATTTTGGGATCAAAATCCCTAACTCCCATCTATCAAAAAAGGAAAAAACCCTAATTCATGAATGCTTCAAGTTTTGCTATATTGATGGTATATAGTATGTGAATGGCTTTTGTGGGGGCCCAAGGACCGAGGAAGGGTACAACGAGCTGTGGTTGTCACTACAAAGGCATTTTGAGCCTGAAGAGGAAATCTACCCGAGGATAGGAGGAGAAGAGACAAAAGACTTTTGGGAAGTCTGAATGAGGAGGATAGGGTTTAGAGAGAGAATGGTGGTAGATGAAGGAAGTTTCCAGTGAAACTTCACCTACTGCCTCCGCATTAAATGATTGGCAATAGCTTTATCAGCTGCATTGATGAGGAAGTGACCTGAACAATGGAATTCATAATTAAGCAACTCCTTTTACCACCTTCAATAGAAGTTTAAGGGGACAAGTGTCATAGGGAGAGTCTGGGTAAGTGGGGATGAAGGGCCAAGATGCGATGGGTTGAGGAGTATATAAGGAAAGGGAGTTTCTTGGTGAGAGGGGGAAAAAAGAGAGAAAATTAGTCGAAGGACAGAAAATTAGAGAAAGAATAGTAAGAGAAAGAGAGTGAATAGTGTATTATCTAGTGTAAGAGCTTTGTCCTCGGACGAACTTGTAAAGAATCTCTTATATACATAAACTTTAACTTTTGGTCATTTCCTCTTTGATTAGATCCTCGGGCTAAGCCCCCTCCCCTTGTTTTATCCCACTCTCTTTACAAATATTTATTGGTTTGGGCCTTGCCGGGTTGCATAGATTTCACCATTTTAAGTGGGTTTGGGCCGTTTGGTTTTTGGGTCCTTACAGCTTTGATTATGATTTATCAAAGTCTACTTTGTGCAAGAAATTTATTTGCTTGGGAACCCAAATTTGCCTCAAGCTAGCTTGTGGTTATATCATAATAAGCAAGATCAATGAAAACTTTTAAGGCCTTAAGCAGGAGTATCACATATATTAAGAAATTCTTGCAATTATTTTTGCTGCAAACTGGCTTATTTCCTGATTACTTTCCATTGCTTCTCATATTCTGGCCTAGAATTCTTGTAGATTTAAGCATAATAAATTTGTCAACTATTGTATTGGGTTACAAAATCTCAGCGCCAATCATGATAGCTCCATCTGCTATGCATAAGTTGGCACATCTAAAAGGTCCAAATCTTCTTGGAAGAGTTCTTAGTCTCAATTGAAATTTGTTTGGATTCTTATTTACTTGTTCATTGTGATTATTCTAGAAGAGATTGCCACAGCCAGAGTAGCAACTGCGTCTAACACAAAAACGTGAAGCATTCATGAATTAGGTTTTTTAAAACGTGAAACATTTGTGAATTAGAGTTTTCTTCTTTTTTGATAGACGTGAATTAGGTATCTTGATCCAAAATTTACTCATTTTCACTTATATGTTGTTGTTGTTTTTTTTATTAAAAAAAAAATTTAAGATTATGCTAACAAGTTAGTCTAGGTGTCCGTTGATGTGGAAATTTATTTATTTAGGTCATTTGACACATCAAACTTTTCCATTCAAGAGATAACAGTAGAAACTAAATTGACACAACACTGAAAGGTTAGGAACCAAATTGACACCATTGAAATGTTAGGGATTAAATTAAAATATGGTGTAAGAGATAGAGACCAAATACGTAATTTACCTTTTTGTCTTTTTCTTCTTCTTCCCACCAAGTTTTATTTATTTGGAGAAAAAAACAAATCTACCAAGTGGCTTCATCGGTTCTGATATGTGTAAAATAATTGAGTGCGTGTCACTACAAATATCTAGGTGTTATGGCTTGTACCTTTCACTTCTCTTCCATCATAACTAAGTGATTATTTATTTTTCATGAAAAATTAACTTATTAAGTATAAAAAAACTTCTCTAAACCGATTTGGAGGAAAGCTTCCACGGCTCATTAAATAATGGTTCAAATGAACATCCTTAATATTTTTAATTACATTACTTATTTAATAGCCATGTGACCAAGGGTCTTGTGTCTCAACTGGTAGTTTCTAATATTTCCAATGGACACACCCATGGTTTAAATCCCACTCTTCTAACTATTGAACTATCATTAAAAAGAAGTCACGTGCCATGTTTAAATGACTTGATAGGTAGTGTGATCAAAATAGATGTGGATAATCATATAAATTATTGTGTAATGAGTTTGAGTAGATTTGAAAACTTCTTCCCATAAGTAAGGCCTTATTAAATGCTATTAATGTTTTTTACAATATAATTGAATGATATCCAAACAACTTAGGTTATGTTTGGTAACAGTTTTTGTTTTCTATTTTCAAAAACTTGTTTTTGAGAATATAATGAAAAAACAATTTTCTTGTATTTTTGAAATAAAAAATATGTTTGGTTAGTTGAAATTAAAAATATAGTTTTTTGAAAAAAAAAAAACTAAAATATATTATTACTAGGATTTGAACTCTAATGCTAACTTATTAAATGAGAAGATTCATTAAATTAAACGCGTGTTTTCATTAACTTTTGAAAATTAAAAATTGAAAACAGCCTTTTGTATGTTTTTAGTTTCCTTTACAAATTGAGTTTTGAGAACAGTTTTTGTTTTCTGTCCATTTTGGGTTGCCAAACAAGTATTTAATTTCAAAAATAAAAAATTGTTTTTGAAAACAGAAAATAAGGGGAAAAAACAGTTACCAAACATACCCTTAGTTTCCTAATAATTTAAAAACTCTACGATTTTCCCCCTAAATAGGTCATTGGCATTTTACTTAAGTCATTAAAGAGATAGAAGTGTGTGGGATATAGTAGTAGCAAAGATATTTTTGCTATGAGTTTGGCTGAAACCTTTTTCTAGACCTTGCCTAAGAATACTTGTGAATTACTTTAAAGGGAAGTGAGTGACAAATAATATATGCAAAACTATCTTTGAGGGCAAGTGAGAGATTGTTGGGATTTAAGCCCTAAAATCCAATTTGCATAACATTCTTCAACTAATAAAAGTGTTTTATTATCTAAGAATATATAATCATTGGATATTACACATTCATTTAATGAATAGTCCATGAGATGCATTGTGCATGATTTAAGTATGGGAATGAGATCTGCATACACAATATTTAAATCACAATTCCTTATAAACTCATAAATCTTAGTTCGTAATAGGTAATGAAATTGGGAATTTCATCTAATAAGACTTTAGTGTATCAATCATGATGATCTATTTTGATTATGGAAGTGGAGAGTTTTGATTAATACATTGATTTATTTGGAATACATTGAATTGGACCACTGAGTTTTTAACCTATAAACTACTTTCATTTCAATAATTGACCTCATGATTGCCAAATGCATAAACTCTTAATCTTGAGAGGATGGTGAACTCTTAAGTAAAATATAAGTTATTTTGATGTATATTGGAGTAAAATCTTTTACTATCAAAACCCTAATATGTTGGGTAATCGTATGTAGTGTTATAAACTAAGTTTATGAAATTTGAATAAAATAAGGAGTCTTTATGTTGTGTTTGTGGAACACTATTCCTCAAGATGGAATCCACCATCTTGATAAGAGACAATAAGCATCTTGTTGAGATAGATTTAATGGGAATTGATTGTTCAAAGTATCAGACCTGATCATTTTAGTAAGGAGTTACTAGAATTTATATTTCATGAAATTAGACTCCAATAATATAAGAAACTAGATGCAATGGCCGATCTCTCCAGCATTTTTTCTCTTTCCTTGTCTCTCTTCTCTTCTCCCTCAAATAAGATTTCTCTCTACTCTCTACTATATCTATTGTATTCTCTCCTCTGTCCCATGGCTAGTCTCTCTAGCAAAAACGCCGCTGCTCTCACAACTCCAAAACCCATGGCCGGTCCTCCAAAACACTGCCGCCGCTCACGACAACTCCAAAATCCTCATGGGCAAAACTCTTCTCTAGCTTTCTCGACTTGTTCTCTCCTAAGCTTGAATAATTTTTCAAATTGTGTTTATGGGTTTTGGGTTGTGGTTGTATGGTGGCGGTTGTTGTGTTTTTGTCATTGGTGGTTGTGGGTTTGTTATGGGTATTTGGCTAGATTTGGTTGAGGTTTTTTTTTAAGCTGTGTTTTGGGCTGTGGAGGATGCGGTAGTTGTGTGGTGATTGTTGATTGGTGGCCACTAGTTCATCTTGGCAATTGTGTCTTGTATTGAGATGAGTTTTGAGGTTGTGGTTGGTTAATTGTGGCCGGTGGTTGGTGGTAGTGGGTTTGTGGTAGTGGTGGTGGTAGTGGGTTTTGATTTGGTGGGGTGAGTTATGGGTGGTACTGTGGGTGCTACGTGTGTTTGTTTGTTTGTTTTTTTTTTGTTTTTTTTAATTTTTAATATAGGAGTTTTTTTAAGGTTATTTTAATGTATTGTATGTATTATTTCAATGTGTTGTATGGAAAAATAAAACATTCTATATATGGTGAAATGTTAAACACTATGTTAAAATAGAAAAGGTAAGTTTTAGAGTGGTAAAATAGCATTTGGCATAACACAGTTAATACTAATGCCCTTATTAGTTTTAATTCGGAGTATTTTCTATGGCAAACTAACATTGTATTCTAGAGTTCTTTTATGACTATACACTTTATTATAACTTGATAGCATATGTGACCATGACCAGTGAACCATCATTTTCGCTTGTAGTGGCAATTTTTTTTTTTCATCATTCAAGGTCACATGTCATGATTGTTGACATAAAGTTAATTATGTACATATGCTTTGTCTTTAGTCTTTACCTATGATACCTCGTGAGTTAGCCAAGTGAGCCTCCAAATTCCATCTTGAAGGTGTGCTGCATAGGATAACCTTCCGGACTTAATAATGACATCGCACTAGCGCTATTCTGTAACTTGTCTAGTCAGAGTTTTGTTCATTGTTTATTGTTTGTGTTTTGTGCTTTTGTTCTTTCTCTATAGATTTCTTTTTTGGCGAGGTGGTTGTCTCTCCTACTTTGCGTTTTACCTTGTATCAGAATTTTTGTACTTTGTGTAAGAATTATTATCTCTATATCAGTATTTTGTTAACTTTGTAAGTTTTAGATAACTTTTATACAATTTCACTTATTTATTCAATTTTTTTATTTATTAAGTGAGACCCGTGCTATTTTAACAAGTGTTATCATTTGCCATATTTTATCATACTTCTGGAATGGCATCACAAATAAAATATTAATCCACTTCCACATGTTCAACAGTGACAATTAGTAAGAGGACGAAAACGAGCAAGATATATAGTTGTCACTTATATAAAATTAGGAACTCGCCAAAAGCACTAAAATGAACCATTGAAAAACATTAGTAGTAATAATTAATGCAACGTTGTATATTATTTGCTGATCCCTGTGACCAGTAATACAACAAGTCACCAAGTTTACATCAATCATAATCTTCCTACTAATAGTTTAGTTAGTGAAATTAGTAACAGTGGCTTGGGGCTCACAAGCCTTAGCTGCAGGGCTTGGCTCAACAGCTGGGTTTGGCTCCACTGGCTTACCAAGAAGCTCTTGTGGCAAGTCTTCAATACCCTTCAAATAAAAGGTGTAGAAAAGTTTGAAGGGGAACACAATCTGGTGCAGCTTCACCTGCCCATACACCCCCTCAAATATCCCAGATCCACCAGTCACAGCCAAACACGTGTCTTCGTAGGTCAAATATGGTCCCTGCACCGATATGTGACCGTAGTCCCCGAAGTAAAAGCTGTATGTGGCCTCGTACCGGTCACCCTTCTTCTCTGGTTTGTTCTCAATTAGAATGCACATGCCTGCTGTTATTCCCAACCGCTTTTGCAGGTCTCCGCTATATAGCTGCAACAATGAAAAGATAAGGAAAAAAAATACTCGACTCCCAAACCTAAATCATACATGCGAAATAACCTTTATAAATAGAGTGTTTCTACAACAATAAATTTTGGTAATTAACTTATTGAAGCGGTCAACTGTTGGTAATTAAAATTCACTCTTTACAATCGATTATGTTAGGTTTGTGGTATCGATTATGTTAGGTTTGTGGTAAAAGTAATGTTACAAAAATTTATCAGTGGACTTTTTCTTATACATGATAATGAAAAAAGTGGGTACATAGTACTAAAGTTGCAGTAAATTATTTATATCAAAAGTAGGATTGTATAATTTGATTTGTAACAAGTAAAGCCCATGCTTTTCTTTTCAACTTTTATGTTTCATGTTAAAAGAAGAGGATGAGAAAAGAAGTTAAAAAGAACATACTTTGTTGCTAAAAGGGACAAGATCTCCAAGAGAATTGACAGATTTCTGGCTCAATTTGAGGAAGGCAGGGCTTCCACGATCACGTTCATTGAATTCATACACGAACAGTTCTTGAACTTTGGCTGCAAAAACAAAGCAAAAGGGTCAATTAAAGGAACTTGAGGAACAAACAAAGAAGGCCTGTGAAGTGAGAGATATTTACTGGGTCTTGTAGAGCTTGAGCAAGCCATTGGTGATTCCTGAAATTATTTTTCTGGATAGTAATAGAAGATTAAAAAGTATTGGTGGATAAGGCAGTGTTGTGTCATTTACGGTGGTAGGCTATTAGTTTATATAGAGGGGGTGCGGCTTGTGATACGTTGGATTGCGGACACGTGTACGTGTCCGAATCTATAGGGGAAGATCACCTTCTTGGGGCTTTAGGCACGTGGGATTTGTCGGTCGGTGTTACAATGTAGTATGAAGTATGGGTTTGGTCAAAAGAGTCTTTCATTGCTCATGGTGCTGTTTAGAATAGAATATTTCCTTGGTCTTAGGAAAAATGATAAAATAAAATAAAAGTTGTCCCACGTTTCTTTGAAATTTGGAGTGGGGATGGAAAATGTTGACCTTTGTTTTGGACAGACCTGCTATTTGGTATTTGTATTACTACCTTGCCGTCCGCTGGTAATTTTGGCTAGTGATTTGAGAGTATGGCAAATTACAACTGCTATGGGTTTCATCTTGGGGGCTTTGGATAACATCTGGGGTGTAAAATTAAAGTGAAAATATTATTTTGGTTTTTACATTTTTAAGGTCATTAATTCATTATTAAATTGGTTCATACATTTTGATAGTAGTCCATTTAGTCATTATCATTTTCAATTTGTTGTCAATTTAGTTCCTATTATTAACTCGCTAATAGAAATTAATTGCAAGTCAAAAATAACAAGAATTAACATTTTGATCATTTTGAGATGAATGTGCAAAAGAAAAAGGAAAGAAACTTTTTTTTTTTTTTGGGAGAAGAGAGAAACAAAAAATTGATCTCTTATTATTCTCTTAATTTATGTTAAAGAAAATGCAACTATGTTACTGTCACCAATCTCATCCGAATATGACATTAAGTGTTTGTTTGGATAGGAATTATTTTGTGTGCGTTTTGAGTTTTCATGTTTCCTTTTTTTTTTTTTTTTTAGACGTGATTTTTGACTTTTCCATCCGTGCACAGTTCATGTAGTTCACGGGACCCACAACCACTTTATTAAAAAAAAAGATTAAAAATGGATCCCACGACACTATTTACACATTTAAAAATTATTTTTCTATAATGTTTTCAATTTTCAACAAAATAAACTGTATTTAAACAAACCCTAAGTCACTAATAAAACATTCATAATCTTGCCAAACTAATCCATCAGCTTCCTATAAAATAAAATAAAAAATCATCCATGGGTTTACTTCATAAGTTGGACCCATCATAGGCTTGGGCCATGGTTGGATCACTTTTCATTGTAAGTCTTCGGGCCTCTCATTTAGTCATTTGCGAGTGACTTTTATCTTTTTTGCGCCCTGTTGTAACCCTTGGAAGAATTGGGTTATTGGGCCCTTTTTAGAAAGATTTAGTTTTTTCATGTGTTGGATCTAGCATGCTAACACGGACCTTTTTCACCCTTAGTGGTTTGATCTCCTTCGTTTGCAGATTTAGATCCTTAAAGAGCATTAGCATTATGGTGTCTTAAAAAAAACTATTTTAATACTCAAAAAATTATTTTATCTAGTTTAAAGCATCATATAGAGGGAGAATAAAAACCAATAAAATAAACACTAGAACTTTCTACAATAAGTTGTATAAGTAGAAAATTTATAAATTTTTTTAACAAATAGCCACCTGGATAATGCTTGGTTTTTGTGGTTTAGGCTTTTAAATATATATATATATATATATATATATATATTTTAGTTTTAGAACTACCAATGTTAATGCTTGATTCGAACTGGATAATGCATGCTCCGTTTGTTTTGATGGAAAACCTTTTGTAAAGAAGATATATATATATATATATATATATATATATATTTTCTATGTTTGGTAGCATTCAAAAAGAATATGTCAAACGAAAACTATATTTGGTTAATTAAAAATTCCATTAAAAATATAACTTATTTCTTAGAGATTATTTTCCACTAAAATCATATCACACTAAATAAAGAAAGTTAAGAGGTAATATGGAAATTATTGAAAACAACTCTATCTCATTTTAAGGATGCTGCCAAACATAAGAAAATGAGATTTTTTTTTTTTTTTTAAAGTTTTGAAAAATGATTTTTTTTTTTAAATAAAAAAATATTGATGTCAAAACAAACAGAGCAGTTGTTCTAAAAAGAGGAGTCGTGAACAACTAGGAACACAAGACATAGGCCAACATCAATGCAAAATTTATAACTTGTAAGAGGGATTGTGTATATGTTAAAAATGTCTGATTAATGTATGCCCTTAAGAAACATTTTATTGAAATTTGAGAAAGTTGTAAAAAATTTAATAACTTTTTCATTTTTATGCAAAACTTTTCCTAAACCCATTTTTATGATCGTACAGAAGGGGTGGGAGCTAAAAAATTTCTAAGGGAAAGCTGCTGCCACCGCATTAAATGCTCTGCAACTAACTCTTTGGCCGCATTAATAAGGAGGTGAGATCTGAATAGTAGTTTTCAGCTTTATAGCTACTCTCCAGAGACTTCAGGAAGGTGTTGATGTGACAGAGATCAACACCAACAATCTAACCTACACGTGGAGGGCAGAGATGAAGGCAAAGGGATAGTATAAAATAGGAAGAAGGCAATGAGAGAACGGGATCGAGAAATTAAGAGAAAAACAATGTAGCAATCAAGAATTGAACTTGTAATCAAACTTGAGAAAAATATATAAGAACTGATCTCCTCAGATTGTGTCGAGGACAATTTTATTTAGAATAAACCAAACTATCTTCATTTTCTTACCATCTGAATCCACTTAACTCGTAGTCTGATTTATTAAAACTCAGCTTTCCAACCCACTCTCTACAAATTTATTGTATTGGGTTTTTTGGGCCTAAGTTCATTTATCATTTGGGCTAGGCGCCGAAATTGCGTCCTTACAATTTCGGTGCCGTTTGTGGGGAATTTTGGTGTTGTAGTGAGTCTAATGTGCAATTGTGGTAGGTTCAGGTCCACACTAGGCAGAATCTATGGGGTCCCAACATGAAGATCATTTTGTCAACCTTGAGCGAAAAAGGGACCGGGAAGGGAGTGTGCATACTACCCGTACTAATATGAGCCAGTCTCGGGGTGGGAGTCACCTTTCTCATGAGAAATATACCAGGGCCATGCAATTGGAGATTGATCACTTAAAGAAGAAGTTGCGCCATGAACGGCGAAGGCGAACTCCTTCCAATTTTGACTCCTCTTCTGACGATGAAGAGGATGGTAGTTATAGACGTAAATTAAGGACTCCTCTTAGTGAGTCTTTCTTGTATGATGAGGACTACCACCATGAGCACAGAAACAGGAGTTCATCTTCCAAAGGCTTGGGAAATGATGCGATGAGCAGAATGCTTAACCAAATTTTCAGATCACCTTTCACGCGCAGAATTGAGGAAGGGAGACTTCCTCGGCAGTTCACCCAGCCCACGTTCACCATGTACAACGGCCGAACGGACCCTATCAAGCACGTAAGCCATTTCAACTAGAGAATGACTGTGCACTCCAATAATGAGGCCCTGATGTGCAAGGTGTTCCCCTCTAGTTTAGGGCCTGTGGTGATGAGGTGGTTTGATGGCCTAGGTGTAGGTTCCATTGATTCCTTTAAGGAGCTCACCTGGGCATTTGGATCTTGTTTTATCACGTACAGTAGGGTTTCTCGGCCTTTGGATTCCCTGTTATCCATGTTCATGTGAGAAGGGGAGACCTTGAAAACGTACTTGGACAGATACTAGGAGATGTTCAATGAGATAGATGGAGATTTTGATGACGTGGCTATAAGGACATTTAAGGTTGGCCTGCCTGCCAAGCACGATTTGAGAAAGTCCTTGACCAAGAAGTTGGTAAGGAGTGTGCGTCGGCTTATGGATCGTATTGACGAATACAAGTGGGTCGAGGAAGACAAGTAGCAAGGGAAAGGAAAGGTTAAGGTTATCCCTCAAGACATGAGGGATTTTAGGTCAGACAAATACAATAATAATAGGCCCCGAAGGGATTTTTCTAGGCAATTTGGGTCTATGGCTCCTTAGGTGGTTAACACGGTGTTCTAAGAACTAGTATATCAAGTCTTGGAGAAGATGAAGAACGAGCCATACTTCAAATGTGTTAGGACATATGTGATTCACTTGTTAGGAATATATGTCACTATTTTATGTAATTGGCTAATCATTTGACAAAACGCACTTTACTTGTAATTGGGTAGATCTAGGATGTATTTAATGCTTCAAGAAACCTTGTTTCAAGTTCAAGTGTTAAAGCCATGCAAGTCTGTCCAAGATTCAAGTCTGAAAAACGCCTGTCATTAAAGCTCGACAGCTAGCCATCTATCGAGCCTTGAAGAGCTGTTCCAACCCGTGGCTCGATAGCAGCTCGACAGATAGGCATCTGTTGAGGTTTATGAAAAATAGAGTTTCAGTTTTGTTTTAACTCCAATCCGTGATTGTATGTTTGGGCTTTCTTTTCTCACAACCCTAGACATATTTGGGCTTTCTTTTCTTACAACCCTAAACATTTAAAAGAATTATTTTAAGGGCTGTCAAAGGTGACACAAGTTGTATAAGTGTTGAGCAAAGTTTGTTCAAGTAAATTGTGACCGGAGACAGAATTTGCCCTAGTTCATCTTTCTTGTGAAGAAGCTGCTGTGTTTGTGCACCATAGACTTTTGTAACTAAAAAGCTTCTTGATCTTCACCGTGTGATAAACTGAAGAACTTTATAGCCAACAACCTTCTCTAGTTGGTGATTGAAGTCGCATATTGGGATCCGTGCAATTGGTTAGTCACGTACTAGGAGCCGTGCATTACAAGGAGAGATTGTCACTATATAACAAGTCCAATTGGGTATTGGGGTAAGGGTTCAATTGTAGGTTGGTATAAGGTACTGTGATTCCTTTATTTGTAACCGCTTGTTTTGATAATAGTGGATTATCGGGAGTGGTGACCTTAAAATCACCTGGTGGGGTTTTTGCCATGTTGGTTTTCCCCATTTGTAAACAAATCACTGTATCAATTTATTTTCCGATGTATACTTTAGTTTATTGGTGATTTGTTTGTGCTACCACGCGTTTACATGTTAATTTGATTAATTAGTAAACTTGGCTAATTAATCAATTAATTCATCACAATGGGTCAATTCGTTTTTGGCCTATCAAAATGGCCAAACAAGATGGGAGGAGGCCCCATGAGGTGCAATCAAAGTCTTCATTGCCAGTACCATCAAGAGTAAGGGCATACCACCGAGGATTGTAGAACTCTGTAGAACCATTTGGAGCAACTAGTCAGAGATGGAAGGTTACAACAATTTTTGTATGGGCTTAATGGGCAAGGAGACTAAGCAAGGTCGATGGCTCAGGGGAACGCTTCTTCAAGGCCCCCTTTGGGTATAATTAATGTCATTTTTGCTGCTTTTGGGAAAACTAACTTGCAGCCCTCCAGGGTGATGTCTATAGCTTGGCCACCCGTCGAAGACTCTAATCTTGAGCCAAAGAAGGCTAGAGTGGAGGTTCGACTGGTGTTGAGCTTTTTGGATAAGGACAAGGTTGGAACCATATAGCCACACGATGATGCTTTAGTGGTCAAGCGTAAGATAGGAAGGTTTGATGTGAGGAGTGTTGGTAGACCAGGGTAGTGGTGCGGAGATTATGTACCCTGACTTATACAAAGGGCTGAACCTGAAGCCTAAGGATTTGACAGCCTATGATTCACCTTTGGTAGGTTTTGATGGAAAAGTTGTCGTTCTTAAGGGTTAGATTAGACTACCCGTACAAGCAGGTTCAAAGGTAGTGGATGTGGATTTCATTGTGGTGGATGCTTGTTCTCCTTACACGGCCATTGTGGCAAGACCCTGGCTCCATGCCCTAGAAGCTATTTCTTCCACCCTGCATTTGAAAGTAAAATATTCGTCTGAGAATTAGGTTGAAGAGCTTATTGGAAGTCAATCCATGACTAGACAATGCTTGGTGGCTGTAATTATGCACTAGCATGAAGCTGAGTCCTCGGCCTCTGCTGAGGGGAGCTCATAACAATCAAGAATTCTAGTCCTATCTACGGATGTAGTGTCGGAAAGGGAAAAGTGTGAGAAGCTGAAAGAAATTGTCGTAGATGGTGATCCAGATAAGTTCTTTTAGGTCGGAGCTCAACTGCCTCCTCGGGAGAAGGAAAAGTTAATAGCGTTTCTTAGAGAGAGCGTTGATGTGTTTGCATGGAATGCTTACGAAGCTCCTAGGGTGGATTTAGACTTCATTTGCCATCACCTGAATGTCAACCTAGCTATCCTCCTTAGGAAGCAACCACCTTGGCACTCATCTAAAGAACATTCTGATGCTGTCAAGGAGGAGGTGAACAAGCTTAAGCAGGCTGAGGCTATTAAGGAAGTGTTCTACTCTGAATGATTGGCTAATACAGTGGTAGTAAAGAAGAAAAGTGGAAAGTGGCGAGTATGCGTGGATTTCACAGACTTGAACGAGGCCTGTCCAAAGGACCCCTTCCCCATGCCTCGGATTGATCAGCTAGTGGACGTAATTGTGGGTCATCCTCAGATGAGCTTTTTGGATGCCTTTCAAGGGTACCACCAAATACCACTGGCTTTGAGTGATTAAGAGAAGATGGCTTTTGTCACCCCCACTGGAAATTACTATTACAAAGTGATGTCTTTTGGTTTAAAGAATGTAGGGGCTATCTACCAAAGGATGATAACCAGAATGTTCGAGCCATAACTAGGAAAAAACATCGAAATTTATATAAAGGACAAGGTGGTCAAGAGTAAGTTAGAATCCGAGCATGTTAATGACCTCAGGAATACCTTTAAGATCTTGAGGAGGCATAAGCTGCGACTTAATGCTGCTAAGTGCTCTTTTGGTGTCGGATTAGGGAAGTTCTTGGGATATATGGTTACTCACCGTGGAATTGAACTCAATCCTAACCAAATTAGAGCAATTAACAATTTACAGCCACCTCGGAACCCTAAAGAGGTCCAGAAGTTGATAGGAATGACTGCTGCCTTAAACCAATTCATCTCTCGGTTAGTAGATAGGTGTAGGCCTTTCTTTCAATTGTTGAATAAGTGGAAGGGATTTGAATGGACCGAGGAATGTGTCCTAACCTTCCAGCAGTTGAAGGAACACCTTTCTTGACCACCAATTATGTCCAGACTTGAAGTGGATGAGGTTTTGTTTGCTTATATTGTAGTAGTCTCCTACACGGTGAGCTTGGTGTTGGTACGGGTTGATAGTGGTGTGCAGAGGCCAGTCTACTATGTGAGCAAGTCACTATATAAGGCCGAGGTCTGTTACCTACCATTAGAGAAGGCCATTTTGGCAGTGGTACATACTACGCGTAAGCTCCCCCACTACTTCCAATCACACATAGTTGTTGTCCTAACCCAACTTCTGCTCAAATCTCTACTCCAAAGTGCTGATTATACAGGGAGGATTGCCAAATAGGGCACGATCCTACGGGCTTTAGATATTAAGTACATGCCTCGTATCTCTGTCAAGGGTTAAGTCCTTGCTAATTTGTTGGCCAAGTTTGTTGAATCCCCATTAGAAGAGAGAATGGAGAAGCAGGACATGGATGGAAAATCGGTTGGGTTGGTTTCCTTACAAGAACCTTTGTCCTGAAGAGTATACGTTGATAGTATAGCGAATCATAGAGGATCTGAAGTGGGGCTGGTCCTGATATCTCCCAAGAGGATCATAATTGAGAAATCCTTGAGATTAGGCTTTTCGGCCACAACAATGAAACTGAGTATGAAACTCCGTTGGTAGGAATGACCATGTTTCAGAAAATGGGTGGAAAAGTAGTGGAGATATTCTCAGATTCAATACTGGTTGTGGGCCAAGTTCAGGGAGAGTTGAAGGTCAGGGATGGGAGAATGCAATAATACTTGAGTTAGATTAGGCATTTACAGTTAGGGTTTGAGTCTTTCAATTTACAGCACATTTCTAGAAATGGAAACACCCATGCTGATTCTTTGGCCATGCTTGCAACCTCCTCGGCACAGAGCATGCCTTGGGTTATCCTTGTTGAAGATTTGTGTAAGCCCACTAAGATGAAGAATGAGGTGGTCCATATCCATCAAATTAGGGTGGGACCTAGCTAGATGGACTCCATAGTATTATTCCTTAAGGAGGATATCTTACCTGAGAAGTCAGAGGCTGACAAGGTGCGAAGAAAGCTCCTTGGTTTTGGCTGTTTGAGGACCAAAAGTTGTATAAGCGCTCTTTTTCTAGGTCGTACTTGCTGTGCATACACCCTGAGGTATCAGAGCTACTTTTGGAGGTGTTACATGAATGGATTTGTGGAAGCCACACAAGAGGCAGATCCTTGTCTCACAGAGCCCTTACACAGGGATATTGGTGGCCAAACATGCAAAAGGAAGTGCAAGAATATGTGAAGAAGTGTGACCAGTGCCAAATGTTTGCCCCAAACATTCATCAACCAGGAGGAGTCCTTAATCCTCTGTCTAGCCTTTGGCCCTTTGTTCAATGGGGCTTGGATATTGTTGGACCTTTTCCTAAGGCAATAGGGAATAAGAGATGGGTGCTAGTCGGCACGGACTACTTCACCAAGTGGGTTGAAGCTGAACCATTGGCAAATATCAGAGACATGGATGCCAAGAGATTTTTTTGGAAAAATATTGTTACTCGGTTTGGGATCCCCCATACTCTCATTTCTGATAATGGTCTTCAGTTTGATAACAAAGCCTTTAGGAGGTATTGTTATGACCTAGGAATTACGAATAGGTATTCCACCCCAGCTTACTCACAAGGGAATGGACAAACTGAGGTTGTCAACAAGGTCATAATGAATGGACTCAAGAAAAGATTGGACAATGCAAAGGGAAAATGGGTGGAAGAGTTGTCACACGTCCTTTGGACATATCGGACCACATCTCGTGGGTCAATAGGGGAGATACCGTTTTCAATGACTTATGGTGCTGAGGTAGTTATTCCTCTGGAGACTGGATTCCCAATGTTGAAAATGAGTTCTTTCACTCCGAGCAACAATGATGGGTTGTTAGGGAAGAGCTTAAACTTAATTGAGGAATGAAGAGAAAATGCCATGGTCTAGTTGGCCTATTATCAACACAAGCTCAAGTAAGGGTATGATGCCAACGTGAAACTAAGGCCACTGTCACTTGGAGACTTGGTATAAAGAAAGGTTTTAGGTACTACCAAGAACCCAGCCTGAGGAAAGTTAGAGCTTAACTGGGAAGGGGCATATCGCATTACTTCAGTGGCTGGAATAGGTGCATATTATCTCAAAGATCTAGATGACAACGTTAGACCATGCCCCTGGAATGTAAGCAACCTGAGAAGGTATTATTATTAATAAAAGCTTTTTTTTCCAAATTTTGGTTTATTACATTATGCGTTATACGTTCTACTACTTGTTCGAATATCAAACAAAACCTTGGTCATGCTTGGCTCCTCGGACTACATATCTTAGGTAAATTGATATTTTAAGTCATTTCACTAAGTGTTAAACAAAATCTTAGTTATGTCTGGTCTCTCGGACCACATGCTTTAGGTAAATTAATACTTCAGTTCATCTCATGAAGTGTTAAACAGAACCTTAGTTATGCCTAGTCTCTCAAACCACATGCTTTGGATAAATTAATATTTTAGTTCATCTCACTAAGTGTTATACAGAACTTTAGTTATGCTTGGTCTCTCGGACCACATGTTTTGGGTAAATTAATACTTCAGTTCATCTCACTTAGTGTTAAACAGAACCTTAGTTATTCCTGGTCTCTCAAACCACATGCTTTGGATAAATTAATACTTTAGTTCATCTCACTAAGTGTTAAACAGAACCTTAGTTATGCTTGGTCTCTCAAACCACATGCTTTGGATAAATTAATACTTTAGTTCATCTCACTAAGTGTTATACAGAACTTTAGTTATGCTTGGTCTCTCGGACCACATGTTTTGGGTAAATTAATACTTCAGTTCATCTCACTTAGTGTTAAACAGAACCTTAGTTATGTCTGGTCTCTCGGATCACATGCTTTGAGTAAATTAATACTTCAGTTCATCTCACTAAGTGTTAAACAAAACCTTAGTTATGCCTAGTCTCTCGGACCATATGTTTTGGGTAAATTAATACTTTAGTTTATCTCACTAAGTGTTAAACAGAACCTTAGTTATGCATGGTCTCTCGGATCAAATGCTTTGGGTAAATTAATATTTTAGTTCATTTTACTAAGTATTAAACAGAGCCTTAGTCATGTCTGACTTCTTGGACCACATACTTTAGGCAAGTTAATACTTTCTATCACTACAAGAAAATTGAGCAATTGCGGCGGGTGCAAAAACCGCCGCTATATGTCGCCTATTGCGGCGCTTTTTTGGACTGCCGCTGTATATGAGATCTATTGCAGCGTTCCCTATGCCCGCCGCAATAGACCTGTTTTAGCGGCACTCAACTTAGATATAGCAGCGGGTCAATGAACCGCCGCAATAGCTCAAGTATTTTGCGGCAGACTACAGCGGCGGGCGAATGACCCACCACAATAAACCTGTTTTAGCGGCATTATTCTTAGATATAGCGGCGGGTCATTGACCCGCCGCAATATGTACTCCTTTTTGCGGCGGGTTGGACCGCCGCAATAGACATTTAAATTTCCCTCTATTTTTTCGTCTTCCCATTTAAAGATCAAATAGTAAATTACACCCGATTGACATGAAAATTAGCATGCATGTTAAGATCATATAGAAAATGTGATCTAACAGTTGGATTTTCAAAATTTAAATTCAACAATAAGTTATTAGTTGGTGGAACATTTTTTAGAGTTACAACAAGTGTAACTAGAACTCCACGATATATTTCTTAATTCGATGTGAATTTTGACCAATGTACCGTTAGATTACATTATCTTCATATATTTTTCATGCATACAAAATTTCAAGGTGATCAAAGATTAATAGTCATGTCAACAATTAATTGTTTAAATTCAAGTTTTTGTAATTTAAAATAACGCATAAAAGATGAGTTTAAAGATCAAATGGTAAATTACACCCGATTGGCATGAAAATTGGCATGCATGTTAAGAGCAAATAGAAAATGTGATCCAACGGTTGGATTTTCAAAATATGAATTCAACAATAAGTTATTGGTTGGTGTGACATTTTTTAGAGTTGCATCAAGTATAACTTGAACCCAACCCTATATTTCTTAATTTGATGTGAATTTTGACAAATCTACTGTTGGATTACATTATCTTCATATATTTTTCATGCTTAAAAAATTACACGGTGTTCAAAGATTAATAGCTATGTCATCAATCAATTGTTTAAATTCAAGTTTTCGTAGTTTAAAATAAGGCATGAAAGATGAGTTTAAAGATCAAAGGGTAAATTACATCCGACTGGCAAGAAAATTGACATGCATGTTAAGAGCAAATAGAAAATGTGATCCAACGGTTGGATTTTCAAAATATGAATTCAACAATAAGTTATTGGTTTGTGTGACATTTTTTAGAGTTACATTAAGTGTATCTTGAACCCAACCTTATATTTCTTAATTTGATGTGAATTTTGACAAATTTACCGTTGGATTACATTATCTTCATATATTTTTCATGCTTAAAAAATTTCACGGTGATCAAAGATTAATAACTATGTCATCAATCAATTGTTTAAATTCAAGTTTTCGTAGTTTAAAATAAGGCATGAAAGATGAGTTTAAAGATCAAAGGGTAAATTACATCCGACTGGCAAGAAAATTGACATGCATGTTAAGAGCAAATAGAAAATGTGATCCAACGGTTGGATTTTCAAAATATGAATTCAACAATAAGTTATTGGTTCGTGTGACATTTTCTAGGGTTACATCAAGTGTAACTTGAACCCAACCTTATATTTCTTAATTTGATGTGAATTTTGACAAATATACCGTTGGATTACATTATCTTCATATATTTTTCATGCTTAAAAAATTTCACGATGATCAAAGATTAATAGTCATGTCATCAATCAATTGTTTAAATTCAAGTTTTCGTAGTTTAAAATAAGGCATGAAAGATGAGTTTAAAGATCAAAGGGTAAATTACATCCGACTGGCAAGAAAATTGACATGCATGTTAAGAGCAAATAGAAAATGTGATCCAACGGTTGGATTTTCAAAATATGAATTCAACAATAAGTTATTGGTTCGTGTGACATTTTTTAGAGTTACATCAAGTGTAACTTTAACCCAACCTCATATTTCTTAATTGGATGTGAATTTTGACAAATCTACCGTTGGATTACATTATCTTCATATATTTTTCATGTTTAAAAAAATTCATGGTGATCAAAGATTAATAACCATGTCATTAATCAATTTTTTTAATTCAAGTTTTTGTAATTTAAAATAACGCATAAAAGATGAGTTTAAAGATCAAATGGTAAATTACACCCGATTGGCATGAAAATTGGCATGCATGATAAAAACAAATAGAAAATAAGATCCAACGGTTGGATTTTCAAAATATGAATTCAACAATAAGTTATTGGTTGGTGTAACATTTTTTAGAGTTACGTCAAGTGTAACTTGAACCCAACCTTATATTTCTTAATTTGATGTGAATTTTGACAAATCTACCGTTGGATTACATTATCTTCATATATTTTTCATGCTTAAAAAATTTCATGGTGATCAAAAATTAATAGCCATGTCATCAATCAATTGTTTTAATTCAAGTTTTCGTAGTTTAAAATAAGGCATAAAAGATGAGTTTAAATATCAAATGGTAAATTACATCCGATTGGCAAGAAAATTGACATGCATGTTAAGAACATATAGAAAATGAGATCCAACGGTTGGATTTTCAAAATATGAATTCAAAAATAAGTTATTGGTTGGTGTAACATTTTTTAGAGTTACGTTAAGTGTAACTTGAACCCAACCTTATATTTCTTAATTTGATGTGAATTTTGACAAATCTACCGTTGGATTACATTATCTTCATATATTTTTCATGCTTAAAAAATTTCATGGTGATCAAAGATTAATAACCATGTCATCAAACAATTGTTTTAATTCAAGTTTTCGTAATTTAAAATAAGGCATAAAAGATGAGTTTAAAGATCAAAGGGTAAATTACATCCGATTGGCAAGAAAATTGACATGCATGTTAAGAACATATAGAAAATGAGATCCAACAGTTGGATTTTCAAAATATGAATTCAACAATAAGTTATTGGTTAGTGTAACATTTTTTAGAGTTACGTCAAGTGTAACTTGAACCCAACCTTATATTTCTTAATTTGATGTGAATTTTGACAAATATACCGTTGGATTACATTATCTTCATATATTTTTCATGCTTAAAAAATTTCACGGTGATCAAAGATTAATAGCCATGTCGTCAATCAATTGTTTTAATTCAAGTTTTTGTAGTTTAAAATAAGGCATAAAAGATGAGTTTAATGATCGAAGGGTAAATTACATCCAATTGGCAAGAAAATTGACATGCATGTTAAGAACATATAGAAAATGAGATCCAACGGTTGGATTTTTAAAATATGAATTCAACAATAAGTTATTGGTTGGTGTAACATTTTTTAGAGTTACGTCAAGTGTAACTTGAAACCAACCTTATATTTCTTAATTTGATGTGAATTTTGACAAATTTACCGTTGGATTACATTATCTTCATATATTTTTCATGCTTAAAAAATTTCATGGTGATCAAAAATTAATAGCCATGTCATCAATCAATTGTTTTAATTCAAGTTTCCATAGTTTAAAATAGGGCATAAAAGATGAGTTTAAATATCAAAGGGTAAATTACATCCGATTGGCAAGAAAATTGACATGCATGTTAAGAACATATAGAAAATGAGATCCAACGGTTGGATTTTCAAAATATGAATTCAACAATAAGTTATTGGTTGGTGTAACATTTTTTAGAGTTACGTCAAGTGTAACTTTAACCCAACCTTATATTTCTTAATTTGATGTGAATTTTGACAAATCTACCGTTGGATTACATTATCTTCATATATTTTTCATGATTAAAAAATTTCATGGTGATCAAAGCTTAATAACCATGTCATCAATCAATTGTTTTAATTCAAGTTTTCGTAGTTTAAAATAAGGTATAAAAGATGAGTTTAAAGATCAAAGGGTAAATTACATCCGATTGGCAAGAAAATTGACATGCATGTTAAAAACATATAGAAATGAGATCCAACGGTTGAATTTTCAAAATATGAATTCAACAATAAGTTATTGGTTAGTGTAACATTTTTTAGAGTTACATCAAGTGTAACTTGAACCTAGGGATGGCAACGGGTCGGGTTCGGGCCGGGTTTCTTTATATCCGGACCCGACCCGTGGGTCCAACCCCAAAACCCGAACCCGCCCCGTTTAATAAACAGGTTTTTTTTTTTAAATCCAAACCCGCCCCGTCGGGTCTCGTCGGGCCCCGCGGGCTCCGCGGGCTCCGCCAGCCACTTCAGGGTCTTAATCCATGGCCATACAATCTCAAAAAAAAAAAAAAAAAAAAAAAAAAAAAAAAAAAAAAAGACTTTCCCTTTCAAACACAGAATCACACAAACACAAACTCACAGATTCGAGACACAATCTTATAAAAAGAAAAAAAGAGTTTCCTTTCAAACACAGAATCACAAACTCAGATTCACAAAATCACAAACACAAACTCACAGATTTGAGAATTGAGAGAGGACATGAACCCAAAATAAAAACGAACCCAAAAATAAAAATTGGAGAACTCGGTCCACCAAGGCTCTATCTCTGATGATCGGCGGTGGTTTCAGCCACCAATTCCACCTCTAGGCCGAAGCTCACGGCCTAAACCTCGCAAATCTCTCTTTGATCTAACCTCCATGCGTCTCCGTGGAAATAGCAACCATCAAAAGTGATGAGAGTGAAGGTAAGTGTGGGTCGGTGAGTGACTGAGAGTGACGGTGAGGGTGACTGGGTGAGGCCGTGTGGGGTGGCTTGAGAGAAAATGAGACTGAGACAGTTATTGAGGGTGAAGTGAGAGCACAGAGAGGAGGCGGCTTGGAGAGACCTCAGACAAATGAAAAAAGGATTAGGGTTTGTTATAAGTTACATATATATATATATATATATATATATAGGTAGGTATTTTAGTAATTTTGTTTTAAGTTTAAACGGGTCGGGTCGGGTCTGGGTTCGGATTGGGTTTTTTCCAAAACCTGGACCCGACCCAGACCCGCTTCGGGTTTTTTTCCTAAAACCCAAACCCGACCCTATTTGTTATCGGACCGGGTAAAACCCGACCCTGATCGGGCATAAATTGCCATCCCTACTTGAACCCAACCTTATATTTCCTAATTTGATGTGAATTTTGACAAATATACCGTTGGATTACATTATCTTCATATATTTTTCATGCTTAAAAAATTTCACGGTGATCAAAGATTAATAGCCATGTCATCAATCAATTGTTTTAATTCAAGTTTTTGTAGTTTAAAATAAGGCATAAAGAGATGAGTTTAATGATTGAAGGGTAAATTACATCCAATTGGCAAGAAAATTGACATCCATGTTAAGAACATATAGAAAATGAGATCCAACGGTTGGATTTTCAAAATATGAATTCAACAATAAGTTATTGGTTGGTGTAACATTTTTTAGAATTACGTCAAGTGTAACTTGAACCCAACCTTATATTTCTTAATTTGATGTGAATTTTGACAAATCTACCGTTGGATTACTTTATCTTCATATATTTTTCATGCTTAAAAAATTTCACGGTGATCAAAGATTAATAGTCATGTCATCAATCAATTGTTTAAATTCAAATTTTCGTAGTTTAAAATAAGGCATAAAAGATGAGTTTAAAAATCAAAAGGTAAATTACATCCAATTGGCAAGAAAATTGACATGCATGTTAAGAGCAAATAGAAAATGAGATCCAACGGTTGGATTTTCAAAATATGAATTCAACAATAAGTTATTGGTTGGTGTAACATTTTTTAGAGTTACATCAAGTGTAACTTGAACTCAACCTTATATTTCTTAATTTGATGTGAATTTTGACAAATCTACCGTTGGATTACATTATCTTCATATATTTGTCATGCTTAAAAAAGTTCATGGTGATCAAAGATTAATAGCCATGTCATCAATCAATTGTTTTAATTCAAGTTTTCGTAGTTTAAAATAAGGCATAAAAGATGAGTTTAAAGATGAAAGGGTAAATTACATCCGATTGCAAGAAAATTGACCTGCATGTTAAGAACATATAGAAAATGAGATCCAACGGTTGGATTTTCAAAATATGAATTCAACAATAAGTTATTGGTTAGTGTAACATTTTTTAGAGTTACATCAAGTGTAACTTGAACCCAACCTTATATTTCTTAATTTGATGTGAATTTTGACAAATCTACCGTTGGATTACATTATCTTCATATATTTTTCATGCTTAAAAAATTTCACGGTGATCAAAGATTAATAGCCATGTCATCAATCAATTGTTTAAATTCAAGTTTTCGTAGTTTAAAATAAGGCATAGAAGATGAGTTTAAAAATCAAATGGTAAATTACATCCAATTGGCAAGAAAATTGACATGCATATTAAGAGCAAATAGAAAATGAGATCCAACAGTTGGATTTTCAAAATATGAATTCAACAATAAGTTATTGGTTGGTGTAACATTTTTTAGAGTTACATCAAGTGTAACTTGAACCCAACCTTATATTTCTTAATTTGATGTGAATTTTGACAAATCTACCGTTGGATTACATTATCTTCATATATTTTTCATGCTTAAAAATTTTTATGGTGATCAAAGATTAATAGCTATGTCATCAATCAATTGTTTAAATTCAAGTTTTCGTTGTTTAAAATAAGGCATGAAAGATGAGTTTCAAGATCAAAGGGTAAATTACATCCGATTGGCAAGAAAATTGACATGCATGTTAAGAGCAAATAGAAAATGTGATCCAACGGTTGGATTTTCAAAATATGAATTCAACAATAAGTTATTAGTTTGTGTAAAATTTTTTAGAGTTACATCAAGTGGAACTTGAACCCAACCCTATATTTCTTAATTCAATGTGAATTTTGAAAAATCTTCCGTTAGATTATATTATCTTCAATGTGAATTTCTAAAGTTTTGTTTTGTTTTGTTTTTTTATTTATTACGTGAGACTTTCTTTTTACTTTTCTTCGTATTGAAACTTAAAGTGAGTCCTTTTTTTATATATTAAAAAAAATCTATTGTAAGGTCTAAAATAAAGAAAAATTTATAATTATTTTTTGAATACAATACCCAGCCAACAGCCACCTCAAAACGTTTCAACCCAAGCATTTCAGTCAAAAAAAAAAAAAAAAACCATCCGGACCAAAAAAACCCAAACAAGAAAATCTTCACCGATGAGCTCCGTTGAGCCAATTGTCGCCGATGAAGCTCAACGGTGACGCTTCGGCGAGCTAAATCGTCGGCGTTGAGCTTCATCGGCGACCTGACGTTCAACGGTGACGCTTTAGCGTCGCGATCGGTGAGTTGAAGCGTTGTGAACGCGACGCTTCGCTCGGCGATCGTGACGTTGAACCGTCGCTGTTGAGCGTTAACGGCGACGCTGAAGCTCGCCGATCGCGACGCTGAAGCGTCGCCGTTGAGCTCCGTTGAAGCTCAATGGCGATGCTTTAGCGTCGCGATCGCGATGCTCAGCTCGCCGTTGAGCTTCATCGGCGAGCTGAAGCTCAATGGCGACGCCGATCGCGACGCTTGTAAAAGGCCCAGAAAATGACGCTCAACGGCGACGCCGATCGCAACGCTTGTAGCAGATCTTCCAGTGGGTGGGATAGTTGATGTACCGTTAGCACAAACTGGTGAAGTCATTGCTGAATGTGAACTTCTTAAATGGTTTGTGCAGGAGGTGAGTGAACGAAGCTAATTGTTTGTGTTTATGTCTTTACATTTATTTGCTTCTTCCTCTTCTTCACCTTTCTTTTTTTTTTGCTAAGTCTTTATATTTATTTCTTGATGTCAGCTCAATGATTGGTTGTAATTGTCAATAGCTGATGGCTTTTTCATTGTATTCCTTGTTCAAAATTATTGATACTCTCTTCCCTCATTTTCAAATTCTCAGTAGTATATTTGTGTACTTCGGGATGCTTATAGATGTAAAGTTCTTTGTTGTTTTTGGTTTGAGTTTTGTTTGCCAAGATTTTTCTTTGGTCTATCAAACATGTATTATCAAGAATACTATCTATTATCAGATATTGGTTTTGGCTTAAGCTTTAGCATTGATTTTGATATGCTCAAAAGTGGTTTGTCGAATTGATTTCTTAGCTTGTTCATGCTGGTTCAGATTTCCTGGTTTCGTTTGCTTTTGATTATTATTATTATTTATTTTTGGGATTTGAATTTTAGGGTATTGGAAAAAGATTACTGGAGGAGTATCCAGATTTATGCCACGCTTTTTTGAATTTGTTGTAAGTATTATATTCTATTCTATTCCTAACTTTCTTTCTTAATTCTTGTTTGTTTTAGGCATTTTTATTTGTAAATATGTTTAGGTAAATGTAATATATTTGATTGAGTTTTTATTTTTACGGTTTCTGTTCGATGTGTTTCTTTTTTTCTTTTCTTTTTTTTGATAAACTGTTAAATGTATCGTTGATATGTATAATTTTCATAATTGGAGTACACCACTTTTGGATGGTGTACTTAGTTATTTGCCTTGTCCAACTGAAGTCAGTAGCTATACTCTTGGCCAAAGTAAGAATGAAGAGAAGGTATTGGGTTGATGAAAATAAATTTTTGTTCTCAATCTTCTATACTTTCATCTCTTATCTAAAAAATATTTTGTACAATCATCTGTTTTATAACCTGACTGGGGAATTGATATATTTTATTCTCGTAAAGGTCACATTGTCTGGAACTCCAGATGGGCCTCTTATGGTGTTAGCTTTTAAATTGGAGGAAGGGTGCTTTGGTCAGTTGACATATCTGAGGTATGCCTGTCTAGGAGGTATATTTTCATTTTCTTGATAGTCCAACTATCTTATTATTTCATTCATGTAGTGGCAATGTTAGTACTCAGACATGTACTGCAAGGTGACCAAGCTTCTATTTTTATCTGATTGCAATGCTCGTTATTATGGTTCAATATGGTAAGACATGTTGTATGTGTGTTATGCACTTGTGCTTTTATGAATGATATAATCTGGACAATTACATCCATAAAATTTTGAAAAATAGTTATATTTTGTTAATGAATTTTCTGGCATGCCCATTTTATCATGCTATCAGCGCTTTGATACTGATTGAATTTCTAAATTAAATTTAATAGTTAAGGATATGTTATCTTCCAGGTACAGATTCCTCGCTTGGTTTGGATGCATTCTGATGAGATGGAGGTTAGTTTTGCTTTGACATTCATCTTAGTAATTAATTCTAATGATATGATTGAGATTTTTTTTATACATGAAATCAAATTTTGCGAACCAACTATCTCTACAATGTCTTTTACCTGTCCCCATGCTGTGGCTTAGGTGGTAAAGGGGTAGGGGTGAAGTTGGGGTAGGTTGCACTTTAATCTTTCAGAACAAAATAATATTTGTGTTAAATTAATAGATTGGGGTTTCAAGTCATATGTTTTCTATCCAAACTAATTTACTCTTTTTCTTCTTCCTTCTTGGGTTTGTGTTGTTGATTTTCTTTTTTATATCTACAGGATATTCAAGAGGCACATGCTGGGCAAATAGTTGCTGTATTTTGTGTGGATTGTGCATCAGGTCCCACTTATCCCTTTGCACTTGTGTACACAATAATTTATGTTTCTGTGTTGTTTTCCATAATTGTCTGAATAGAATGGGGGTCGAAGTGAGATGTGAGGAGCTAGTGCAAGTTGAAGTTTCTAAAAGTGAGAGGAAAATATCAAAATGGACATTCAAGCCCATGACCTCTAAGTAAAATGACATTCCCAATAGTTTGCAACTGAGATGTCTAGGGTTCGAGTCTGCCTTCCCCGACTTGAAATGTATGAAAATAATAATGGTTTTCAGAATGGGTATAATTACTTAGACTGCTAATATTTGAGATGAGGGCATGAGGCTTTGAAACTTGATGATTATGACTTTTTTTTTTTTTTTTTCTAGTTGCTTTTTTCTTTTTCTTTTCTGATTTTTCTCAACTTATGCATTTTTTGTGTGATTAGGATATACATTTACTGATGGGTCAGTTAAATCCACAATGACTTCTATGAATGTCCCTAAGCCAATGATGCCTTTAGCCGTTCAACCAGTTTCAAAAGATTCACGAGGACAAGTGAGTGGTTTGTTTAAGTGTGCCTATATGTGTGCATGTTGTATTCGTTAGTGTCCAATGTTACATGACAATCTTCTTGTTTTCTTTTTTGATAGTTTTCAAAGGCTTTGAATCATTTTCAGAGAGAGGATCCTACTTTGTGTAAGTATAAGTTTTCATGTAGATTGTTAGATTTGGTTCTCCATTGGGAAAAACTAGACTTTGGTTAAGTTACTTATAACCATGACTTGGTGCAGAAACCTTAGCTATTACTTAGTCCTAAAATTTTTTCTTTGCTTGATTAGTAATGGGGGACTATATGTCTTTCAAGATGAATATCTTAGGACTTTATATATTTACACTATACTAGTTGGAAAATAGTATTGGCAAGTTTGTTTGCTTTGCAATTTGTTTTCTTCTGCGTAAAAGAAATTAACAGTTTTTATGTATCCAAAATTTTAAATCACAGTTGTGTGTTGCCCAAGTGCTCAAGGACATTTCAAAAGTTTTAGATTATTACTGTCTTCTATGATATTTTGCATTTAATTTCATAATTAGATATCAAGGTAAGATTATGTAGACTTGTCTTGGCTTCTGTCTTTCATCATAATTGTTGGCCTTTCTCCCTGAGTACACCACCGCTGTACTTAGTTTTGTTTTTTTTAATAAAATTTACTTATCAAAACAAAAAAGAAAAATTGTTGTCCAACTTATGCTTGAATTATATGGAACTCAAAGCACCTTGTTATGTAAGGATGCTTTCTACGTGACTAAAGGTTGAGGGTAAACTTACAAGTTTGACATGGATATGCTACAGATTACACAAGGGATTTCCCTTTTGTTAAAATGAATTTTATTTCATAATCTTTAAAAACAATATAAGATATGTTGTTTTGAGAACGTTTTAGAATTTTATTTCACACTTTAGAATTTTGATTATAGTATTAGATTAATTTCAGCGGTTGTTTTATTCAAATGAACACATCTTTTTTTTTGTTAATTTTAAGATGGTGGTTATAGACAATGTTATGTATTTGATAATATATTTCTATGTTAATATTACATTAGTTTCAAGACATTTGTGGTGTTGTTAATTAATTACATTTGTGGTATTGTGTTAGTAGAGCTAAAACTATTACAGGTCTTTTGTAACAAGTTTGTGAACCATTTATTTACTAGCAAACAGCAGTTTTAAAACCCACCAGAAAAAAAAAAAAAAAAAAAAAAAAAAAAAAAAAAAAAAAAAAAAAAAAACCTATAGCGGCGGTCAAAAAGCGCCGCTAAAGGTTCACATTTTAAATAAATACCTATAGCGGCACTTATCGCCTACCGCTAAAGGTTGAAACATATAGCGGCGGGCATGCACTCGCCACTAAAAGTACATTTAGGTGTTCTGATCAATTGTCTATAGCGGCGCTCTTTGCCCGCCGCTAAAAGTTAGTCCCACGAATTCTGAAGACGTATTGCGGCGGTTTTATGCCTGTCGCAATAAACCTTCACCCGCCGCTAAAAGGTACATCTATAGCGGCGCTTTTCACGACCGCCGCAATCAACCTATAGCGGCACTGCAGCATCGACGGGACGGCCCGCCACAATAGCACCCGCCACTATAGGTCGAATGTACCTTTAGCGGCGGTTTTTGGGGCGGTTCTGGACCGCTGCAATAGCCCTTTTTCTTGTAGTGTATTATCCATTTAAGTGTTAAAATGAACCCTTGGTTATACCTGGCTCCTCAGATCACCTGCCTTAGGTAAGTTAATATTCTTGATTGTTTGCCTAAGTATTGAGCAAAACTAGGGCTATGTCAGATCCCTCAGATATTTTTTTGCTAAGTGTTTTGTTCGTCTCCATTAGGATTAGCCTTACTTGTGGGTGGCCCAATGCTCAGTGCAAACATGTGATCATTTTCTTTACTGTTTATACGTGTTAAATTTATTTGAACTAGCAACAATGCATTACTGTTAGCTTTTGTTAAAGTTTGGGTAGCAACAATTCACTACTGTTAGTAGCCTTATCAGTCCTAAGTCTCATCAGAGGGTAAAACAGTAACTACACCAATCAGAGAATAAAGATTATAGGGGAAATAGAAAGGTTCATTAAATAAAAAGTTAAGTCTTTTCATTGATTAAAAGAAAGGTACATTATAAACAGTGGCTAACTGCCACCAAAAAAAAAAAAAAAAAAGTACATAAAAGGAAAGGAAAAATCCTAAGGCTATGCCTTGGTGCAAGCAGGGTCATCTTTGGTAGCAACATCCTTGGCCTTGGAGTCAGCTTCCTTAGCCTTAGCAGCAGCATCCTTGGCCTTGGGATTAGCATCCTTGACCATGAGGGTAGCCTTTTTACCTTTGGCTTTTCGTAGAGCTTCGACCTCCTTGCCCTTGCCCTTATCTTGGGGCTGAGGCCCCCCTGACCAACCTCCTTACCCTCGGCCACCTCAAGAGGAGGAAGAAAGGCCTGGATGGTGGAGGGTTGCTTTGAGAGGGGAAGGGCAAGAACAGTGGGAGAAGGGATCACCGCTGGAACCTCTTAGATGTCCTCTGGGTAGTATATGTTCTCAGTAAGCCTCTACTCGGAGGTAGTAGCGCCTCTACCCACACCTCTTTGCAGTAGTCTCTACACACCTCTGCCAGCTCATCTGCCAACCGTATCTCTGTTTCTTGCACCCCATGCTTGTAGGATGCCTGCTTCGAAGCCTCAGCAGCTTTCTTGGTCGTCTGAGTTGCTTCCCTTACCTTCTCTAGGTCTGCCTTTAGCTCTAGGACCAGCTATTTCTTTGTAGCCAACTCTATCTCAGTGTTATAGAGCTTTTTGCGTTGGTCTTCAACCTGGTCCTGGGCGTTTTACAGACCAGCCTCAGCGCTTCTACACGCCCTCTCCTCGGTTATCAGCTGGTTGTGAGCTCTTGGTTCTTCTGTTTGGCAGCACCCAAGGCTCTATTAGTCTCAGCGCAAAGATTGGCCTCAACCCTAGCTTCGTTCCACGCGTCCTTGACCTATTCCTCGGCCACGGTAACCTCCTGGATAGCCTGCATATGGGTAGCAAGAGAGTACGTTTAAAAAAAAAAGAGAGAAGGAGAAAACAAAAAAGAAAAGAAAGGGAATCACTATTGATAAAGAGTGTCAAGGAACTTACCATGGCTAAGTCCCTCTTCAAGGACAAGAAAAGCTCTAGTTGCCTTATGTGTTTTAGAGCATCCATGTCCTTTGGGAGAAGAAGAGGATGCTCCAAAGCCTTGGCCACATGGTAGGAGTGGCCTCTTTGGAACTCCTTGATGGAGGAGTTCCAAGGCAATGCTGCACCATCCAACTCCAACTTGGGTTTCCAAGTTGGATGGCGCACATCGGCCGAGTGCTCGGCCTCCTTGTTGTCCACCGAAGAAGCCCACCCTCTATCTCTGGCTATTTTTTGCTACTTGGGGTACTTCGGTGGAACAATCTCCCCCTCCTCGGTCTTCTTCTCCTTCTCTTCTTCTTCAAGTTTGGAATAGGGAGCAGGCCGGTTGTGGGAGGAGGAGGGAGATCAGGGAGGGGCTGAGTCCCTAGGACATCTTTAGGTTCTGACCTCCTCGCAAGGAGGTCCTTCAAGCCTTTTCTTAGGTTCAAGGACATCTCTTCTTCCTTGTCCTTCGAGCTATCGTCTATATGCACGATTACAAAGCCGGAGGGGCATACAACAGAAACTCTGTCAAGCTTGTCTTCAGAGTTTGGGACTTGAACCACCTATTCTCCTTGCTTCTCTTTCTTGTCCTCGAGATAAAATTGATCTATCTCGGCCTCAAGTGACAAGCGGGATGAGGCTGTTTCTTCTCTCGGGAAAGCTACCTCACGGGGAGAACGTTAAAGGGGTAGCTCAATTGGAGGAAGGTCTTCTTAGGTTAAAAAACCAGGCACGGAGATGTCTATCCTGCGGAGCCTATGGTCGCTTGCCCTTATTGCGTGGCCTACTTCCTAGAAGGTGTCCGAGATCAGTTCGAAATCCAAAATCAGGTGAACCGCTCTCAGTTGCCTGTCCTCACTCACGAACACCTCGAACCTTAAGACTTTGTTGAGGTCCGCGATGTTGACCAAACTAAGGCGGGGCGCTACGTGCCTTTTATCTATAAAAACGGCCGAAGAGCAAATCATGGTCAGACCAATAAAACCCATTACCAAAGGAAAACGAAATATTAAAAGAAAGCGTGGCAAAGCTAAAAGAACTAAATCCCATGCCAAGGGACCTAAACCTAGGGTACCCCACCTGACTCTCCCTCTCGAGTTGAGCAGTGAAGACCGTCGTGCCATTCCCCAGAGGCGATTAAGTAGTCATCTTTTATGCCCTTGTTGGACTTAGGAAGACACGATACAAGCCTAACAATGCTGGACCAGGACTTGAGGTAATACCCCGCGTTAGCAAGTGAATGGCACTCATACATATGGACGACGTCGTACTAGGTGAGTCTCAAATCCATCTACTCATTGAGAGCATCAACACTACCTAAAACTTTAAGTAGGTTAGGAGCGCATTGGTGGGGACACAACCTATGGTTGATTAGGTACTCTCGGGTCACCCTACCTATGGGAAGCGTCATTCTCCCTTTTGTGAAAGCAATCATAGGAATGACAAACTCCCCTTCATTTCTATCTGTGACTATCCGGTCTGGAGAATAATACCGAAGGGCTACTCCCTCTAGAATGTGGTACTTAGCCCTGAAGCCCTCCATATCTGTGAGAGAGTTTACAAGGTGCTTAAATCTACCCATCTAGGCGAGCTAAAGGGATGCGAAAGAAGTTTTTAAGGAAAGGAAATAAAGAATAGAAGGTCGAGGAGATTGGCCGAGGAGAAAAGAACCTAGAGAAGAAGGAACTTACGAGAATAAGCAACTTACGAGAATAAGCATGTGTGTTGATTCCTGAACCTCTTAAAGATTTATTTATTTATTTATTTTTTTAGAAAAGGAGTTGGAAGATTTAGAAACTTGGGAAGCCTTGAAGGTTTGAGAGTTTGGAACTTCTAGAGAGCTTGAAAATTTATAAAATGTGGGAAAATGAGGGAAAATGACTCCCTCTAGGCAGGGAGAGGTGGGCCGAGGAGGAATATCCCTTCGGTTAGGCGAAATGAAGATCAAAATGTGTCTTATCATCCAGGGTGACGTTCTAGGAGGTTCTATTGATAAGGACATGCATTATGATCGTACAGAAAGGGTGAGAGCTAAAAAATATCTAAGGGAAAGCTGCTGCCACCGCATTAAATATTTTGCAACAAACTCTCTGGCCGCATTAATGAGGAGGTGAAGCCTGAACAATAGTTTTCAGCCTTACAGCTACTCTCTAGAGATTTCAAGAATGTGTTGATGTGACAGGGATCAACACCAACGATCTAACCTACACGTGAAGGGTAGAGATGAAGGCAAAGGGATAGTATAAAATAGGAAGAAGGCAATGAGAGAAGGGGATCGAGAAATTAAAAGAAAAACACTATAGCAATCAAGAATTGAACTTGTAATCAAACTTGAGAGAAATATATATGAACTGATCTCCTTAGATTGTGCCGATAACGATTTTATTTAGAATAAACCAAACTATCTTCATTTCTTGCCATCTAAATCCACTTGCTGTTTGATTCATTAAAGCCCAATTTTCCAGCTCATTCTCTACAAATTCATTGTATTGGGTTTTTTGAACTTAAGTTCATTTATCATTTGGGCTAGGCGCCCAAATTGCATCCTTACAGTTACTATTCATATGTAAATCTATTTTTTAATATTTTCTTTAAGAGAGAAGAGAGATGATTTCAGAGAATAATAAAAATTCATAGAGATATAATATTTTAATATATGGATATTATTCATATGCAAATTTGTTTTTTTAATATTTTCTTTACAAGAGAGAGATAATTTGAGAGAGTAATAAAATTTTGATAAAAAAATATTTTAATAAAATATAATGTAAAATAGATATTTTAATATGAGTTTTTTTGAATAGTAGTTATATAAAAAAGAAAAAAAAAAAGAGTAAGTTTATATACTAAAATGGAAAAGAATCTCGGTGCGAGGTTGATCCGACTGCTCTTAGCTTTACATAATTACAAAATGAGGTTTGTCATGTAGCGATTCATAAAATCATCGTAGAGTAGAATCTAAAAGATACTGTGAGATGAGTTGATGGAACGAATCATGGGATAATTTCCCCAACTACACAGCAGCTGCAACTTCAAACAAAAAAGAAAGAAAAAAGTAATGAATAGCTATTGCATTGCATACCCATACAGTCCCAGTAACGGGACATTACTATTTACTCATAATCACTTTTGAGTTGAGAGTTGAGAGTAGAGAGCAGAGAGAGACAGAGCTAAAACCTGAGTCTATTCCTAATGCCACGCATCACATAGATTAGAGAGATCGGCACATTGGTAGAGGGACATATAGGCAGACAGAGACAAAGCCCACAACACAAAGCTATCCCCCACCACATCCGATTAAAGGGGGGCAAAGCCTAGTAGTGTCTGTCCCTAAACTACCTTACATTCAACATGGAGCGTGAATGGCAATCTCATTGAGTGACAATAATATATATATATATATATATATTTTTTTTTTTTAAGTAAAAAGAAAATAAGAGTAACAAGGATACATCTTGAACATCCTTTCTATTTATATTTCTTTTTTCCTTTCTTTTTTTTTCTCTTCAGATTTATTTGATCAGTTTTTTTTTTTTTTTTTTTTAAAAAAAAATTATTTAGGTTATTTTTAGGTACATGTTTTTGAAGTTTGATTACCAGTTTGAATCGAGAATTTATCTTAGGGGTAGGGAATTAATTTTTTTTTTCTTTCTTTTATGTTACTATATATTATAATATTTACTAATAAAAAAAAATTATAAACATAGTTCACGATGCAAAAATAAAATATTTTTGAGTAAATTACAACAATCTCCCTTTAGGTTTTACAAAATGATACTCTCCCTAAACATTTCATAAAATAACATTATCTTTCTTGAGTTGTGTATAAATGCAACAATTAGGCTTTCATTAATGGAATATTTCATTTTTAAGAAAGATTTTTCTTAATTTATACATACCTTAGGGGGAAGGGTGTCATTCATTCATAAATCTAGAAGGAGATGAGTGTCATTTCATCCATACTCCATAGTTTGGGTGAAAGTTTTTTGGAAATTTTTTTTATATATAAAATCATAAACAAAACTTAAGGAAGGAATGCAATTTCGATTAATCCCAAAACGAGGGTGGTGTAAATCTATCCAATATCAATTCATAAATGTATAATAAAAAGTGTCTATCCAACTTAACAAATATGTACTAAGATTAATAATACTTATCTATGATCAATTGTTATGGGTGCACATTCATTCTGGGACATCTCAGTAGTAGGTTCAATGGACTTAAAGGACGTGTCGTAATCCTGGAAGTCTCAAGTTTTATTTATCCTATTATCGGTTCATGAAAATTTTAGGGTGTCTTATGAGTAGAGAGTGGAATAATTTGTTCAAAGACTAGAACACCACTTCTTTATATTAAAAAAAAGGCAATGTCTATTATATACTTGTGTATAAATGCATTAAAATCATAACATTAAGTCATGATTTCAGTGCATGTATGTAACAAGTTTCCCGAAAATAAAAATTTGTCATGGAAGCTTATGTATAAACGGGTCTATAAATATAAAAACTATATGGGAGTGTAGAAACTAAAAAGTGAAAACAAAGTTGCCTAAAATGATTTTTGGATGTGAATCAACGAAGCAAATTGTTGGTCTCTAAACTCTGAAGTACGCACGTTGAACAACTTTATTCGTTGATATTTCAAAACAGCAATCTTAGACCTAAAATTTCAAAAAACAAGCTCTATTAATTGTTTTATTTAGTTTTGTTATTTTTCTTGTCTACGTGGCAAAGAAACTACATGGTGGTCTATATTAGTATATTTAACGATTTTACATTTATTTGTTTATTTAAAAAGCTACACATTACCCAAATCCAAACCTGTATGTAAGTCCCAATTTGAGACATATGTAATTACAATTTGAAATATCAAATCCTCCTCCCAATCAAGTGGAAATTGAACCCTAAATAAACTCAAAGAAGCCTAAGTAAAGCATTATATGATAAGATATGCTTTACAGATCACTGAATAACAGAGTAATAATGCTGGTTGCTTTTGAAGAAAAAGAAAAAGAAAGATAAAACACAATATTTACTTAGGTACGATCACTGAATAACCTAAAATTTTGTTGGAGCTGTGAGACCAGCTCCTTGAGTTTCACCAAACGGATACTTTTTTTAAATTTAAAAATTAAAAATCAGCCACACAGAAATATTAAAAACCATTGCTTAAATTTTTTTTTTTTTGATAAGAACCATTGCTTAAATTTGTTTATATATATTAGAAAGTTTTTCTTGCTTTACTCTTTGGCATGGAGGAATTAATATAAGTATATAACTCGGGCCATTAGCGCTGGGAACGAAGCAAAAAGCTACATGCAAGCAATATTCCCGTAAAAAAGTCTCACAGTGTTTAGATACTCATACTCTACCAAACAACTTGGTCTCCTATTCTTTCTATTTCTGGAAAGCTGGGAGTTAGATTCTAAATCTCTTCGTCCTACAGGGTAAACAGCACTTGGCAATTGGCATTGCTACTTAGAGGAATTAGGAATTGGTTCCTCAAAGTCAAATGTCTTCCTTTAGAAACAATATCTAAGGGAGTATTGTTAAAGATACAATTTTTTTTTTTAAAAAATTTGTTACAAACTGCTGATATGGTGAGTAATTAATTGGTTATTTATAAATGATAAAATGATGTTAATGATAAGCCTAAATAAAAATCAATAAGAAATTTGACACATTAAATAGTTTGTAAAAATGTTGTAGAATAGCTTATGACTGTAGTATTACTCTATCTAAAGAGATAAATGAAACTTCATTTATGATCTTCATGAATTACTCCGTTAAGCAAGTATGTATGTAAGAAAATTAACCAAACTTGATAAAAGGACAAATGGAGAGCTCGCTATTTTAACTTCAAAAATTAAAATCATTCATTTGAAGCATTAGGTTTTAAAAAAAGTGCTTAAAGTGTAAATTTAAAATATAAACACTACATTTTTTTGACTCTGTAATTAAAAAGAACATTATATTTTTTTTTGACTCTGTAATTAAAAAGAAAATTATATTTTGACCAAATTTTGATTATGACTAAGCTTTTTAGAATACAACACAAATAATATAGCAAACATAATTAAAATTTTAAGACTGGAGGGAACAAAATTATCACAAAATTTGGTTAAAAAAAAAAAATTATCACAAAATTTAGGACACCTAGGTATACGTGATACAAAAGCACAAATAAAAATTAAGGGAAGTACGAACTTTTTGAACCTTATTGAATGCAAACTTAAACTCCTTAATAAATGTAAAAGGTGAAGGAATATTAAAACTTCGAAATTTTAACCCCAAGCACACCTGATGAACTCACTTTGATAAGTCTAAGACGTTCATATCCCCACCAAAAAGTGACGAAAAAAGTGTGTAAAAGTCCAACATCCTTTCAAGTTTCAACATCAAAGTGAAAACTAGAAGAAGCCTCCCCCACCCCACCTCAAAATGAAGAAGGGTCCCCTCTAGGATTCAGCAACAAAAGAAAAAAGAAAATAAAGAGAAAAGAAACGTTGGCCCCGTCTAGGAAAACGCAGGCCACATTTCCACCTCCTAATAATTGTATGTACTATGTCGGGGTGTTTTAATTTTACCACGCTGCGCTTTTTCCAATCTTTAAACGTAAGAAAAAAGCCATACCCCAATTCCAATAGGGCATCTTTCTTCTCTACATTTCCACAAAGCATAGTAGTGTACACACAAACACACACAGTCCATGTACTGTCCAGTCTTGTCCTCCTCTGACTCTCCTCTGTCCCCCACACCGACTTACCTCCCTAGTGCCCCCACCCTCTCTGATCTCTTCCACTCTGTTCCCTCTGCCCCCACCTCTCTGTCATACCTCCCAGCACTTCTGCCACACACACACACACACACAGTCTCTCTCATAATATCATTCACTCCCTGCCCACTGCCTACTTTTTCTCGTTCACTCACACCCAAACAAATTAAACAAAAATTTTAAAATAGTTATAGAAATATACATCCGACTTCACAATTTGTTGTAGCGGTGAATGATGGATACTTTTTACTTAGATTTGCCAATTTTTGTTGATCATTTACAATTAGACAAGTTATCAAGTTATGAAATTAAAGGAAGAAAGGGGGTCATGGCCTCCAAAGCCCATGAGTTTAAGATAGCCCTTTCAAAATTTATATATGCGTGTGAAAATAATTTCTTTTGTAATGGCATAACCCACTATCTTGTTCCAACTCTTAATTTTTCAATCAATTAAAATAAAGTAAAATAAGATAAAAAAAAGACCTAATTCTCTCATGACTCAACCAAAAAGTCAACTAAATCCACATTTTTCTTTTATACCATGCTTTGGAGTTTAACGTTCATTTGCATTTGCTTTTGATCAGAGATTGGTCAATTTTTATTTTACACTTGGATATATATGTAGTTTGATTGATTCTTTAGGTTATACATCTGTTAATTTAAAAAAATACATCATTTGCATGTTGAAATATTTATAATTTTCTTTTACATTAGTTTTTTTTTGGGGCTAACGTGAGTGTTTAAACTTACTTGAGAGCTTAAATATTCTCTCAAGTATGCGTAGTCTTTCATATGTCTCACACACATCAAATAATTACAGAGAATAAACTTTCAAACCCTAAGATTTTAGTTAAAAGTTTTAATCTCAAAATCTCTTGAATCTTATGAATCTTTAAGAATCATTAGACCAATTTCAAAGTAATTTTTCAAACTACTATATATAAGATAGTGTGGGGTCCGATGATTTGAGGCCCTGGCCCATTTATTCATTGGGGCCCAAGGCTCGAGCCGAGGAGGGTTATAGGCCAGGATAGGTAATACAAGTACAAAATAGTCCTGAGACACAGCCGAGGACGAATCAGTCCTCGGCATGTCCGAGGTCCCCCTGGAAGGAAGGACAAAAATGGAACAGAAACAGTCTGGAAAAAATCTAAAAATATCTATGTCAATAGGGAAGGACACCCTGGATAGCTTAACGACCAGGGAAAGCTGCCCTTACTGCCATTTAATACTCTGCACCTGACAAAGCCATACTCTCCAGCTTTTACAACCACCCCCAACCACTCTGGGTATGGGCTGATGGGACAAGTATTAGTCTTGGAATGTCGATCCTACACGTGGACGAAGGATAAGGAACACAGGCTAGTATAAAAGGAAAAATAAGCAATCCAGAGAGGGGGCTGGGAAAAACGGCCAAAAATCAGAGCCTCCCAGCCCGCCTCTAGGAGAAAGACTCCTAAGGTGAAAATGACTTAATCATGTATGAACACCACGAAAAACCCACCGTTTGGCGACCAAGGCCTAGCCTTTCAAACCCACGCTCTACAAATGATATTGTTTGGGCCTTTTTACGTACGAACCCAACACTGTTACGGTTCGTTACAAATCGTGTCCTTACAATTGGCGCCGTCTGTGGGAAGGCTTGTGTGTTGGCACGGGCGGTAGGTCGAGAGAGTCCCTTTCTCATTTTCAACAACCGATTGTAGTGTTCTAGCGTAAAGTTCCACTAGGGGCTATGTTTCTTTGCTAGGGGCTACGCTTTGAAGCGTCAGCCGCATAGATGTTTCTAGGGGCTTGGCCGAGGAACTAATTCCCCCAAAACCAAGGTCTCACGCCATAGCCGAGGGATTAATTTCCCCAACTATTTATTAATATCTATCGAGTTTTGGATAGAACCAAGGTATTGCATGGTCCTCGGACTCAAACCTATGGGGAAACCAACTATTTGGAAGAAAAACTGAGTTTTGGACAGAACCAAGGTATTGCATGGTCCTCGGACTCAAACCTATAGGGAAACCAACTACTTGGAAGAAAAACTGAGTTTTGGACAGAACCAAGGTATTGCATGGTCCTCGGACTCAAATCTATGGGGAAACCAACTACTTGGAAGAAAAATTGAGTTTTGGACAGAACCAAGGTATTGCATGGTCCTCGGACTCAAACTTATGGGGAAACCAACTACTTGAGGAGAATTTTAAATTACTCAATCCTCGGACCAAACACCAGAAAAAGGTTAAGACTACGAAAGTCATTAGGAAGATGGCAAAACGCCTTATTATTCAACAACCTACAGGTGCTGTTCATTTTGGGTATCCTCGGGTGATTATTTCCTACACGGCATCAGGCATTCCGTCATCACCTTGTTTAAGTTTGGAGCATACCACCCATTTTTTAAGATTTCTGCCTTAAAGTATCATTTGTTCAAATCGGCATTCTTACGCCGACCAACTTCGATAAGCACGGAGCAAGCTCCTTTTTTTAGTGGGGGTTTCAGTCCTAGGCATCGGTCAAAGTGTAAAAATAAAAAGAATTCACAAGATAGTATGTCTATTCACGATGTAACCATTTCAGAAGTAAAGAAATAGAACATGTGAAATAAAGCAATAATGACTTTTATTAATATAAAGAGGTATTACAACGTACAAAGAAGGGCTTAAATAAGCCTATACAGAAGGTGGATTACAAAAAAAAAAAAAAAAAAAAAACAATAATATGACAAATAAACAGTCAGATGTCTTTTTAAACTCGTCTCCGAAGTTCTTCCAAACTCTGTCCCAGTAGCGCCCATATTAAAAGGAGGGTCTTCTTCGGAAGAAGAAGAGAAAGAAGGAGGAGAAGAAGAGGAAGAAGGAAAAGCGCCAGGATGGATCTGGCGGTGGAAAGAAGAAGAAAGAGAGGCAAAAGGAGGCACCAGTGAAGGAAGAGAGGAAGAAGCAGGGATACTTTGTCCCTGTGTCAGTCCTGACTCCTAACACGCCGGTGCCATGTTAGCTGTGCTCGTAAGAGAGCGGCTGGTACTGATAATGGGTGATCCCAGCTCAGTCGCACCAAAAGTTTGGCGCGACGAGCCCCTGCTTCGGATTTTGGCTGAAATGAGGGTAAGAAGGATCTTGAGTCTCTGCCATCCCTACCCTGACCGAGCCATTTTGAGCTTCACAAGAACATGGTATTTCTGGGAAGGGTATGGTTCCTTCATTACTTACTCCTATCTCGAATGTACCACAAGTTAAGATGCAACTAGTGGATAAAGTAAACTCTGGAGGAAGCTAAGGGTTTCAGATTTCAGAAGGATTAAAAGGGTCTCTGTACAAGAGAAATAACCTCTTACCTTCCTTCTTATATAAGGAGCAGAACGGAAGGTATTTAATCCGTCCAGATTTCCAAGAAAATCCGTAAACGAGAAAATACATGTTCCACTTCCCCATACCGACAATAATCGTCGAATTTAAATGGCCTTGTAAAGGGAAATCATTAAAGGCGCGTTTTGGATAATCAAACGGCAGGAACGCATCACGAATGAATTCAAAAGAAATGTCTCGTAGCTTGGAATGTTTCCTGGGTAGATGAAGAGACACCAACATTAATGGAGGATAGAGTTAAACAAGCCGTGATAAAGGCTTAGCATCACCAAAACCCTCCTCTCCAACCAAGAGGTCAGACAGCAGGGTTTTGAGGGGCTATTGTGGGGTTCGATGATTTGAGGCCCTAGCCCATTTATTCATTGGGGCCCAAGGCCCGAGCCAAGGAGGGTTATAGCCCAGGATAGGTAATACAAGTACAAAATAGTCCTGGGACACAGCCGATGACGAATCAGTCCTCGGCATGTCCGAGGTCCCCTTGGAAGGAAGGACAAAAACGGAACAGAAACAGTCTGGAAAAAATCTAAAAATATCTATGTCAATAGGGAAGGACACCCGGGATAGCTTAACGACTAGGGAAAGCTGCCCTTACTGCCATTTAATACTCTGCACTTGACAGAGCCATACTCTCCAGCTTTTACAACCACCCCCAACCACTCTAGGTATGGGCTGATGGGACAAGTATCAGTCTTAGAATGTCGATCCTACATGTGGACGAAGGATAAGGAACACAGGCTAGTATAAAAGGAAAAATAAGCAATCCAAAGAGGGGGCTGGGAAAAACGGTCAAAAATCAGAGCCTCCCAGCCCGCCTCCAGGAGAAAGACTTCTAAGGCGAAAATGACTTAATCATGTATAAACACCACGAAAAACCCACCGTTTTGCGACCAAGGCCTAGCCTTTCAAACCCACGCTCTACAAATGATATTGTTTGGGCCTTTTTACGTACGAACCCAACACTGTTACGGTTCGTTACAAATCGTGTCCTTACAGATAGTATATAGTATTTTTTTTGTCGAGAAAAGATAATATATAGTAAGTAAATAATTTAATCTTTTAATTTAATTTTTTTAAAGATAAATTTCTGGCTTCCGCAACATTCTACCCTTCATCAAACTCATGTATCTACAACATGCACATCCCCACCAATTCCAATCCAATCTCAAGCTTTTGATTACCAAGTGTGAAGTTCCCCTCCACCCAACAAAATTTCTCCGCACTAGCACGTGTCTCTGAGGCGGACCAGTGGACCACCATGAGTCCGGCACCTAGCTCAGTTCCATAATATCTACTACAAGACTTGACTTCTTTTATTTATTTATATTATTTATTTTTTATTTGAGAAACTACTACAAGACTTAACCTAATAGTTGTACGAGAAACCCTTTACATTTATTAACGTAATAGTAGTGCGAGATACTATTTTAGTGATGAGCTGTTGTAAATTTTATGGACATGCCATCAATTGTAAAAATAATAATTTAAAATTTTCTTTTACTAAATTATTGAATTTGAACTAATTATATTCATTATTATTATTATATATTCTTGTAAGTTTTAGTAGAATTAGAAATAGTTTTAGAAATTTTCTTTTCTTTAACAAATCTAAAGATATATATTTTTTCCACACCGGTGCATTATTGACTTAACAACATCTACTATGAATAATTAAGTATTGTTAGGGACTTATTAGAGTATTCACATTATATTCCTTAAAATTTTCTTTCTATTTTAGGATAAAAATCTACTTTTTCTGTTTTAGTTAATCACTTTTTATAATACTCGTAGGGTCACAATTTGGAGCCCAGCCCAAGAGGTATGGGGTCTTGGTCCAAGGAGCCCAGAAACAATGAATTTGTAGAGAGTGGGCCGTAGAACTAGGTCTTAGTGAGTTAGACAACGATTAGTATTGGGCTATACAATGATTGAACACAAGTAAAACATGTTAACGTCTATAGATCTTCAGTCCGAGGAGGTTAGATGAATATATATCAATCACTGTTTGAATATTATGGCTGTTTATACTGCTACAGTATTCTCTCTTCTTTTTTCTCCTTACCCTTCCCCATGGGGATTCTCTATCTTATATAGTCTTCTTGAAGCTATTGTGGTCCTACACTTATCGATCATCTGGATCCTTACTTGAGTGCTTGTCCCATCGGACACCCCCTTTCAGCCTTCTGTGAGTTGTGGTGGCTAAGGCAGTATTGTTCACAGGTCCTCTCCACATTAATGCGGCCAAAAAAGTAGCTGCAACGCATTTAATGTGGTAGCAGCAGTCTCTCCTTGGATATTTTGCATTTCCTTCTTCCCCATGGGTTTGTGGGGCGCGTCCCTATTGCTAATGCCTATTGGGGGGTACTTTTGATCGCCAGAGTGCATGTTTGAGCCATATTCATCACGTCCGAGGAGACATTCCTCCTCGGATCATCCTCCAAATGCCCCTTGTCTACGAGAGCTAAGTTGGAAATCCCTTTAGCAACCATTTCCTCTCCTCGGACTTTGCTAATCGTCCCGGGTGGGGCCCAAGGCCCATTACATGATTTGGGCTCTTTGCCCCTACAATACTAAATTGATTCATTGTTTTAAACCATATTTTATTTAAATATTATTTTTCATAACACTAAAATGATTCCTTATTTTAAGTCATATTTTATTTAAATATTATTTTTCATTTATTTTTTAAAATTATTTCTATTACTTTTCAAAATACCTATTTTCTTTCTTTTAGTTACCCAGACCAAAAAAACAAAAATAAATAAAATAACAGTTTAGGGAATGTTTAGCATTTTCCTAAAATGGGGAACTAGAGGGGAGTTTAATGTCAGAGTGTTTGGAGTCTTTCTCCGTAAATTGAGGTCTTAACCTAAAATAGGAAAAATTATTTTATACGTCCGTCCTATGGAGCAAGCCTCTTACAAGCATGTGGATCTAAGCATGGAATCCACATGCTTGTGAGAGGTACTCTCCATAGAACAGATGTACTATAAGATACTATCTCCTAAAAAAAGGAACTTGATGCAAATGTTCATTGGTGAAAGGTGATGTTCAAACTATAACAAGTTATTTTAGTTGTTGTGGAAAAATTATAATGGACCTATATGCTTGTGAGAGGCAAGCTCTCTAAGACGGGCACATAAGATACCATCTCCTAAAATAGAGAATCTGATACAAATTCTCATAGGTGAAAGTGATGTCCAAACTATAACAAGTCATTTAAGTTGTTCTGGAAAAACTATGATTGTATATCCTGATGAACACAAGGAAATCAGTAAGGTTGAATGTCTCAGGTATTAATCTGTGTTGTTTGGAATATCCTGAAAAGATGAACACAAAGTCAGAGGAGACCGGGGAAGACCGGCCAAAAATCCTCCGATGGTAAAATTAGTATCTTTTGGAATTCCAATTTGTAGGGAAAAAATGTCTTAATGCTTTACCTTTCTGTAGAAGAGTCCTTATATAGCGTTTATCTAAGGCAGTTACCTCTCCAACCGTTGTGGAGTTTGGAAGAATCGGAGGTAACTTCCATAACCGTCAAGGAAGTTACCTTATTTGGCCTCTATTTTCCTCAACCGCTTATTGGGGAAACGATTTTGTAGCTTGATAGGAAAACAGAGGTTGTCCTGAGTATGTATTCAAGGATCACGTTTAGGACGTAAGGTGCTCGTCCAACCTACTTCACGGACGGACAAGCTTATCCTTGGACGAACATGATCTAAACCAGTCATTTGTTCCTTAGGACGAGCCATATGGACGAGTATCAGAGTTTGGTCTATTTTATAACACCATCAATTGCCCCCTCGTCTATATGGATTGTCTAAGGGAATGTGTAGTTTGGCATCATTTCTCTGGACATATGTATTTAAAGTCTACAGTTAAATGTGCCATGTGTCGTCATTTTATTGGTGACTAGTCCTGTTGATTTATTATTATTATTTATTAATATTTTTTATGTATTTTTTCGAGGGTAAGCCACGTGTCATATCCTGGTTGGTTATGTCGTTTCGAATACCCAAGTCAGATGTCTATAAATAGTGGAATTCCTCCTCTACCCTTTACATTCCTGAAATTTTCCTTCATCTAGAGCCTCGTCTAGAAGTCTCTCCGCATCCATAGTCCTCTCTTGTCTAGAGCCAGGTATTCTCTTCCTTCTCGTCTTTAGGTATTTGGTTTCCAAAAAATTTCTGAAACTGTTATTTCTTCGTCTAACGATAGTACAGAGAAAGCTATAGACGAGTATTATAATACAACCAAAAATAGTAGTTCTAGTAACAGTAGCCATAGTAGTGAGGAGAGTTCTACGGACGAGGGGTATATCTCTGGTGTCCCTGGGCTTCCTTTAGAAGTTATCCAAGAACAGCTTAGGAAAGCCTCTGGTTCCCAAGCTGGCACCTTGTCCAATGCCAACATCAAATTTTAATTTGAAAGCAATTGTTTTATTTCCATTTACTGAAAACAAACAAGTAAGAATTGATTCAGAAGATCGAATAAAAATTTTAAAACTTTTATTCGATCAAGTTATAATGGATCCCAAGGATGAAACAATTAGCCAAAAAGATATTCATATTGGAATAAATGAAATCAGTAAAAAAGTCTCAGTCTAGTCCTTTGGACGAAGAGGAGACCGTCTATAGTTGTGTCGTAGGTATTCATTCCAAAACGAGTGAGCAAAGGCTTAACAATCTTAGGGCATGGTACCAGATCTCAGATGAGCTTAACCCTAGGTTACCCGTCCGTGGAGAGTGGTGTTGCAATCCCCATTTTGGGGTAGGCGTCTATGAGGCTTATTTCTTGGGGGTTTTAGATTACCATTGAACGCATTTGCTAGAGAGTTATTGGTTAGGTTAGGTTTAGGTATATGTCAATTCAACCCTAATGTGTGGAGATTAGTTATCTCTATACAAATTTTGTGGAGTGAAGTATTTGGGAGGGACCATCCCCTTACTATGGACGAGTTCCTTTTTTGTTACAAACCTTCAGAGATAAATCAATCCCTTGGCTTTTACCAATTCACAGCTAGAGGTAAAGATTGTATATTAATCAAGTCCCTGGCCTCATCTGACAGAAATTGGAAGATAGAGTTTATCTTTATCTCCGGTTTTTGGGCAGGGAACCCTGTGGACGTTGGCAGGGACCCTTTTGCCCCTTACTCTAGGGACTTAGGGAACCTTCGTCTTGAAGGTAAGTCCCTCCCCTTTTTCATTTTTCTTTTCCTTTCAACTTATTTTTTATTTGCTTCTAACTCTTGTTTATCATTTGCTTGATAGGTGTTAAACAACCGTCTTTAAGCAAATTCCATCGTGATTGCGTCCACAGAGCTCGTCTTTTTTCCGATAGGGATTTTCATTCTTTAGTTACCCTACGACGTCTTGCCAAGTGGGGACATGGTCCTAAACCATCAGATAAGGCTATTGCTCACGAAGTCACAGTGCGAAGAAGTAAGTTTTTACTTAATGTCATTTGAACACTTATCTTATTTCTTGATCTACTTATAATTCGTCACTTATTGTCATTGTTTTTCACTTTTAGGAATGTCAACAATGAAAGAAAATAAGGGGAAAGAAGTTGTAGATGAAGAGAATCGTCCTGAGACCCAGCCTTAAGTTTGTCCGTTGGCTGGGGACAAAAAGAGATCTTTGTCTAAAAATCTAGATTTGGGAAATCTCCCCAACCGACGAGGCAAAAAGGCCAAGCATGGATCATCCCAAATAGTCAAGCCCAACATTCCTTCGTCTCAACCGCCTGTCAAAATATATGACGTGGACTCGTCCACTCCAATTGAGACCACTCCGTCCAAGTCTCCTCCACCCAAGACGACTGTGCCTGCCACATCCCAGCCTTCTCAACGGGTCCCTTCATATATCATTGAAAATGAAGACCTGGCTTGGGAGCGTTTTCAGAAAGCTGTTTTAGATGAGGACATAAATACTTGCTATGACATGTCCTTGAAGGATTTTGAACATTCTGGTGTTCATGATCTTTTTAAGGTAAGTAATCACATTTTTTCCTCATCTTTGCTAAAAGATATGCATATATATATATTTTCATCTAACTTTCATTTTTTTTTTTTAGGCTATGTCAAAATTCATTGCAGAGTCCAGGCAGGCCACAGGATTGGACAAGACGAGGGTCTTGTTAGAGACGAGGATTCAGGAGGTGAAAGAAGAATCCAAGCAATGGGCTGGGGTGGTTGCCAAGGCTAAGGAGAAGACAAAAGAGCTCCAGAACTTGATTGAGGAGTTAAAAACTGATGTAGTGGAAAAAGATACTCGTCTTGACCATCTACAGAAAAAGAACAATGAGCTGAGTACTCTTCTTTCCAAGGCTAAAGAGGATGCAGTGACTGAATTCAAGGCGTCCAAGCAATACACTAATCTTCTGGACACCGATTATGCAGTAGGTTTTGAGGATTTTAGAACCGATGCTATGGAAAACTTCCCTGAAGTGGACTTTAGCTCCATTAAGCTTAACCTAGCTGCTGCTACCAGCTCTTTTCTTCAAACTAGCTCCGAGGACGTTAATGTGGAAGACAATGCTACCACTCAGCCACCTCAAGACGACCCCAATGCTAATGCCCTTCTTCTTAAAGACGAGAGTTTTACACTTAGGCGATCCTTGTATTTCTTTTTCCTCTCTTTTGATTTTTGTTTGGTCCTTGGTTTTGGGACCTTTTAATGTAACTTAAATACACTAAGCTCGTCCATAGTTTTAGGACGAGCTATTAACAGTTTGTTTTACTTTCGTAAGGGTGTTTGGATGTTGGTCGTCCGCCCTTGAACAATCTGAATGAATGTTATTTTCTTTTATCATGATATGAACGAAAGCATTTATCTCCATGAACAATAGATTTCAAGCTCATTCGTCCATTGCTCATTTATATATATAACTATTTTTTTTATTTTGAATTTCACCAAGTGTAATTTGTTCGTAAAATGATAATTACCAGCATTACTTGTCCTTAGACTTAGCTGATTTTTCATGTATCATGAAGAGCTGATTTTTCACGCTTCATGAAGGCCCAACTTTTCTCTCGTCCATAGATTGGATTGTTTTAGTAGGCATCTTGATCAATAGATTGAGCGTTTGCTCAAGTATCTCCTCGTCCATGGATTGGACTAAGGTATTATAGGCTTTACTTCGTCCATTGCTTGGACGTTTCCATACTCCCTAAGTTTAAGGCTTTTACTCGTTCATGATTTTGGACGAGTATACCTTCATCCTTAGGAGAGTTTACAGACGTTACATCTCCATGTCCAGAGAATTTACTCATCTTGGGCTTTTAGCCTTCTTGTGAACTAATTTTAATGAAAATAGGAATTCACACAACATTATGTGCATATCGTAAATATTGTTCACAAACGAGGCATATGCTTAAAAGCAAATGCCTTCCAAGGAGTTTAATAAGTACAAACAAATCCATAACTTTGTTCATAACCGCAACATAAATAATAAAGCAGCACTAAACATAAGTAGAACACAAGTAGACAAAAACGCTTCAAGCTCGTCCATAGTAACACTTGTCCAGGCTAGCATCTTTACTTATAGTACCTCCTCAAGTGCTCAACATTCCAAGGATGCTCCAATCTTCTCCCGTCCAGGGCCTCCAAGTAGTAGGATCCTTGCCTTTTACAGTTGATGACTGCGTAGGGTCCTTCCCAATTAGGCCCCAGTTTTCCATGAGCCCGGTTCTTGGTTGCCAAAGAAACCTTTTTCAGGACGAGGTCTCCTATGTTAAACTGCCTTGGCTTCACCATTGCATCATACTGCCTAGCCATTAGGTTTTTGTACCTTGTCGTCCTATGTTCTACGTCCGTCCTTTCCTCGTCTATTAGATCAAGGTTTAAACAGAGTTGCTCCTCGTTATCCTTATCCTGATACATTGTCACCTTATGGTTGGCCATGTGCACTTCTACAGGTATGACTGCTTCGCTTCCATAAGCTAGCTTGAAAGGAGTTTCTCCTGTAGGGGTTCTTATCGTCATTTTGTATGCCCATAGAACACCTAGTAACTCATCTGGCCATACTCCTTTTGCCCCCTCAAGCCAAGTTTTGATGATTTTCAACAAAGATTGGTTTACAACTTTGGCCTGACCGTTTGTTTGGGGATGGGCGGGCGAGGAATAATGATTTTGAATTCTGAAGTGTTCACAGAAGTCCCTGAAAAATGCATTGTCAAATTGTTGTCCGTTGTTAGACACTAATACTCTGGGCACTCCAAATCTGCACACAATGTTCTTCCAGACGAAGTTCTTGACATTTTGTTGCGTGATATTTGCTAAGGGTTCTGCTTCTACCCACTTGGTGAAATAATCAATACCCATTATCAGAAATTTCATCTGCCTCGTCCCAAGTGGAAAGGGGCCCAAGATGTCTAGCCCCCATTGTGCAAAAGGCCATGGGGCCATCATAGGGGTGAGATACTCTGATGGTTGTCTAGGGACGTTATTAAATCGTTGGCATTGATCACAGACCTTGACATATGCCTTGGCATCAGCTTGCATGTTTGGCTAGTAGTAGCCTGCGCGGACGACTTTGTGGACAAGTGATCTCGCTCTTGAATGGTTGCCACATGCTCCTTCATGAACCTCCTTCAATACATAGTTGGCCTCGTTCGGAGCTAAACACCTCAGATAAGGTTATGAAAAACCCCTTTTGTATAGTACCTCGTTCATGAGGACGTATCTGGCTGATCTAAAACCTCTTTTACGCATGCTTTTCCACTAATTTTTATCTTAATTATTCACACGTAGGCCACCCAAGCAGCACATGTAGTAGAAGAGTGGGTAGACCAGGCCTTCCGTGACTTGAAAGAGGAGGAGTCCAAGCATTACGTTGTGCAGAAGTCTCAGGCTTTAACAGATAAAAAGCCGAAGGAGACTCTCCTCAAGCTGGTTGAATGTGATAAGGCCAGAAAGAGTGCTGATGCTTTAAAAGAAAGCTCGGAGAGGCAAGCTCGGTCTAACACTTGAGGGAGGCAGAAAACTAGCTTGTCATTGCTCGAAAAACCATTTTTGAGCTGAAGAAGGAGCTTAGCCAGAAGGACAAGGAAATGGACAAGGTCAAGCAAACTGCATAGGACCAAGGGCAGAAGGAGATTGAGGCCCACCTTAAATCTCAACTCCCAGTCGTATGCTATAGCTTTTGCCTCCAGACATGGATTGAGGCCCTAAATACTGCTAAAGTAGACCCCAATTTTGAGCTGAGGAATCTAGAGAAAGCCTTCTACCCTCTAGTAATCAGGGCACGTCCAGTCAGTCAATCTCTTGCCAGTACCTCTGCTTCAACTCCAACGAGCTCTACGATGAATAATAGCCAAGCACTATTGCTCCTATCAAACCCAAGCAGAACGAGCCAGTTGTCTCCAAGCCCAGTGCAGTTGCTCCCCAAAGCACTGAGGTGGCATCCAAGGCACCTCAAACAGCAGGAGACTCCTCCACAACTGTTCCAATGACTACAGCAGCTCCTTCTGCCCCAACTCCAACTATTGAAGTGCAAACCACTACAAGGATAGGGACACAAAAGACTCCCTAAGCCTAAGGAGTGTGGCAATGAGGCCCTGTACTACTTTTGTTATATATATATATATATAAATTTTTTTTTAAAAAAAACATACGGCATTTTGTCTTTACTTACCTTCTTAGTCATATGTATCTTTTTGAACTTGGATTAATGGAAAACTCTTTCTAAAGCTTTGTCATTTTAACTTTGTACTTATATTTTTATAATTTAATCTTTGCTTACCATGCTCGTATATAAGGAAGTATTTGTACCGAGGTTTTTATTTCCCGAGGTAGGTAACATAAGAGATAGAACATAATCAAGGTTAGATTGAATACCACAAATATAACTTAAGTATTAATTTGCCCAAGGTAGGTGATCCAAAGAATTGAACCTAGCCAACATTTTGTTTAACATAAAAACGACCTTAGTGTTAATTTACCCTAGGCAGGTAACCCAAGGAGTTGAACCTAGCCAAGGTTCTGTTTAACATAAAACAACCTTAGTGCTAATTTACCCAAGGCAGGTAACTCGAGGAGTTGAACCTAGCCAAGGTTCTGTTTAACATAAAACAACCTTAGCGTTAATTTACCCAAGGTATGTGGTCAATGGAATCAGGCATGACCGAGATTCTATTTAACAATTAAATGACCAACTGAGAGTGTTAATTTACCCAAGGTATGTGGTCTAAGGAACCAAGAATGACCGAGATTTTGTTTAACACTTAAATGAATAGTTAAGAGTATTAATTTACCTAAGGCATGTGGTCTGAGGTACCAAGCATGATCGAGATTTTGTTTAACACTTAAATGAATAACTGAGAGTATTAATTTACCTAAGGTATGTGTTCCGTGAAACCAGGCATGACTGAGATTCTATTTAACACTTAAATGAATAACTGAAATAAAACATATAATGATTGAAATAGAGAATGGCATGATTGCCTTTCAATAATAATAGTACCTTGGTAAATTATTTACATTCCATGGATGTGGTACAATATTTTCATCTAGATCTTCCAAAAAGTAGGCACCTATTCCAGCCATCGAGGTGATGCGATGTGACCCTTCCCAATTGGGCCTTAACTTTCCCCATTATGGGTTCTTTGTAGTACCCACTACTTTTCTCAACACTAAGTCTTCTGGGGCTAATGTCCTTGCCCTCACACTGGTATCATACCCCTGTTTAAGCTTTTGCTAATAATACGCCAATTGGACCATGGTTGCTTCCCTTCGTTCATCAACCAGATCTAAGCTTTTCTCTAATAGTTGATCATTACTATTTGGGGTGAACAAGCTCGTCCTTAGTGTTGGAAACCCAGACTCTAGAGGGATCACAACCTCGAACCCATAGATCATTGAAAAGGGTGTTTCCCCCATTAACTGACGAGGAGTGGTCCGATATGTTCAAATGACGTGTGGTAGCTCTTCTATCCATCTACCCTTTGCTTTATCTAACCTCTTCTTAAGCTCATTCACTATGACTTTGTTGATTGTTTCAGCTTGCCCATTTCCTTGTGGATAGGCTGGAGCTGAATATCTGTTTCTAATGCCCAGTTCACAGCAGTATCTTTTGAAAGTTTTATTGTCAAACTAAAGCGCATTGTCCGAGATGAGGGTGTGAGGAATCCCAAATCGAGTAACAATATTCTTCTAAATAAACGTTTTTGTGTCTATGTCCCTGATATTAGATAATGGCTCAACCTCTACCCCCTTCATGAAGTAATCAGTTCCGACCATGAGCCATCTTCGGTTTCCCACAACCATGGGAAATGGCTCTACAATGTCCAAGCCTCATTGAGCAAATGGCCATGGACTAGACAAAGGATTGAGTATCCCCCCCCCCCCTAAGTTGATGAATATTCTGAGCAAATTTTTGGCATTGATCACACATTTTTAACGTATTCCTGTGCTTCTTTCTACATACTTGGCCACCAATACCCTTGAGCAAGGGCTTTATGTGATAACGACTTGCCCTTTGTATGACTTCCACATATCCTCTCATGCAACTCTTCTAAAAGTGGCTCCACTGCCTCAGGATGAACACAAAGCAAGTATGGTCCAAAGAAGGAGCGTTTGAACAACTTTTGCTCCTCGGACAACAAAAAATGAGGAGCTTTCCTCTGTATCTTCTCTACCTCTGGCTTCTTATTAGGCAAAACACCTTCCTTGAGAAATAGAACAAAAGGATCCATCCAACTAGGTCCAACCATGATCTGGTGAACTTGGACTTTCTCATTCTTCTCCTCGGCGGGCTTATGCAGATCCTCAACAAGTATAACCTGAGGTAGGTCTTGTCCCGAAGAGGTTGCTAAGGAATCAGCAAGTGTATTCCTGTTTCTTGGGATTTGTTGTATGGTGAAAAATTCAAAACCTGACTACAAATGCCGAGCTTGATTCAAATACCCCTGCATTCTCAAATCCCTAGCTTCCAACTCTCCTTTTACTTGCCCTATAATCAATCTTGAGTTCGAGAACACTTCAACAATCTTTCCTTCCATCTTTTGAACCATAGCAATCCCTATTAGTAAAGCCTCATACTCGGCCTCATTGTTTGTGCCCAAGAAGCCTAACCTTAAAGATTTCTCAATAGTGATCCTGTCCGAGGACACTATTACCAGCCCCACCCTAGATCCCCTTTGATTTATCACACTATTAACATATAACTTTCAGGGTGAGGGACCCTGTAGAGAAATAGCCTGAACTTGCTTTCCTCCTGAGTTGTGTTCCTCGACTTCTACTTCTATTGGAGACTCGGTAAACTCTGCCACTAAATTTGTAAGAACCTGCCCTTTAACTAAGGTAAAAGGCATGTACTTTATGTCAAATGCCCCCAAGATTGTCTCCCATTTGGCAATTCTCCCAGTATAGTCAGCTTTTCTTAGCAAAAACTATAGAGGGAGTTGAGTTAAAACCACTATAGTATGGGTCTGGAAGTAGTGGGGGAGTTTTCGCATAGCATGCACCACTGCTAAGATGGCTTTCTCCAAAGGTAAGTAACGAACTTCAGCTTCGTGAAACGATTTGCTCACATAATAAACTGGTCGCTGTACTCCATTTTCTACCCTCACCAATACTAGATTGACTACATGGGAGGCCACAACAATGTAAGCAAAAAGGACCTCGTCTTCTTTGGGCCTGAACATAATGGGTGGTCGAGAAAGGTATTCCTTCAATTGCTGAAAAGCGAAGGCACATTCTTTATTCCACTTAAACCCTTTCTACTTGTGCAAGAGTTGGAAAAATGGTCTACATCTATCTACGGATCGAAAAATAAATCTGTTTAAGGCTGCGGTCATTCCAGTCAACTTTTGCACTTCTTTGGGATTCTAAGAAGGCTGTAAGTCATTGATTGCTTTAATCTTATCAGTATTAACCTCAATCCCATGGTGGGTGACCATATAGCCCAAAAATTTACCAGAGCCAACACTAAAGGAACATTTAGAAGCATTAAGGCACAATTTATGTTTTCTCAAGACTTCAAAGACAGTTCTAAGGTCACCCATATGCTCGTCCACTACCTTACTTTTCACCACCATATCATTAATGTAAACATCAATATTCTTGCCAAGTTTGGATTTAAACATTCTAGTCATCATTCTTTGGTAGGTAGACCCTGCATTCTTCAATCCAAAGGCATCACCTTATAATGATAATTCCTCGTGGGTGTTACAAAAGCAGTCTTTTTTTGGTCGGCTAGAGCTAATAGTATTTGATGGTACCCTTGAAAGGTATCCAAAAAACTCATTCAAGGATAACCAACCGTCGCGTCCACTAATTGGTCTATTTGGGGTATTGGGAAGGGATCCTTGGGGCAAGTGTTGTTTTAGTCCGTGAAATCTACACAAACTTGCAACTTCCCATTCTTCTTCTTTACCACCATTGTGTTAGCCAATCATTCTGGGTAAAAAACTTCTTTTATTGCTCCCGCTTTGTGTAAGCTTTACACCTCTTCTCCAATAGCATTGGAATGTTCCTTAGAAGAGTGCCGAGGTGGTTGTTTCTTTGGGGTGACAGATGGATTGACATTTAGATGATGACAAATGAAATTCGGGTCCACCCTAGGGGCTTCATAAGCACTCCAAGCAAACACATTAACATATTTTCGAAGGGAAGCTAATAATTCCTCTTTCTCCCGAGGTGGCAAGTGGGTTCCAATTTGAAAATACTTTTCTTGATCAGTGTCTATTGTGACCTTCTCTAACTCCTTACATTTCACGACTTCATTCGTGGTATCTTTTGAGGAAACTTCCACTTCCATTAATTGCTATAAAGCCTTTTTAGTGATTCCTAAGGATTTATCCTTGGATTGGTGTCTAACAGCAGCGACCAAGCACTGCCTTGCCATGGCCTGGCTTCCGACTAGCTCTTCAACATGGTCCCCAAAGGGATGCTTCACTTTTAAGTGCAAAGTCGAGGAAATAGCTCCCATAGTATGAAGCCATGGCCTTGCTAAGATGGCAGTATATGGTGAGTAAGCATCCACCACAATGAATTTCACATCTACCACCTCCCTTTAGGTTTCAAATTAAGTCCCTTGTACAGATCATGATACATAATCTCTGCACCATTACCCTGATCCACCAAGACCCTCCTTACATCATACCCTCCTATACGAAGAGTAACCACTAAGGCATCATCATGTGGTTGAACCGTTCCACCTTATCATCATCGAAAAAACTCAAGGCTAGTCGGGCTTCACTCTTCCCATGCTTAAACTCAGGGACCACGTCCTCAGCACATGGTCGGGCTATGGACATTACTCCATGGGAACACGCTTTGATTCGGCCCGGGACTGCTAGAATAACACTGAGTTTCCTAGTGGTGGACTCGAGGAAGATTCCCTTCTGTATATTGTCCTAGTCTAATTTCCCTGTCTTGGGGGTTGGTGCAAAAATTGTCCCGATTTTCCAACTTTAACCAATTGCCCAAGACAATCACGCAAAGTCCGACAATCCTCTGTAGTGTGTCCCTGGTCTTGATGATAATGACAATAAAGGACTTGATTCTGCCTCATAGGGTCACCTCCCATTTTGTTTGGCCACTTGAAGTATGACTCGACCTTTATCTTCTAAAGAATTTGGTGCATAGGCTCTTTGAATATTGTGCTAACCACTTGAGTAGCAGGAAGGCTAGCACATCCAGAGAAGTCTCTCCAAGGTTGGTTGTTATTGTACCTCTCAGACCTAAAGTCTCTTCGGTTAGGGGGAATTACTTTTGCCTTTCCCTTGCCCTACTGTTAATCATCCTCGACCCGTTTGTGTTTATCAATTCGATCCATGAGCTGATGCATATTTTGCACTGGTTTCTTTGTCAAGGACTTCCTTAATTCGTGCTCAGCGGGAAGGCTGATCTTAAAGATTCTTATAGCCACATCCTCAAAGTCTCCATCTATCTCATTAAACATTTCCCAATATCTATCAGAGTAAGTCTTTAAAGTCTCCCCCTTTGTCATTGCTATTGACAGTAAGGAATCCAAAGGACGAGGAACTCTACTGCATGTAACAAATCGAGCCCTAAAGGCCCTAGTAAGCTGTCGAAAGGAGTTGATGGAGCCTTCCTCCAATCCATCAAACCATCTCATTGCCACAGGCCCTAAACTGGACTGGAATAATTTGCACATCAGGGCCTCATTCCTTGAATGAACAACCATTCTCTGGTTAAAATGATAGACATGCTCTATTGGGTCCGTCCTACCATTATACATGGTAAACATTGGCTGCGTGAATCGTCGAGGAAGCTTTGCCCTCTCAATCCTCTGTGCAAACAATGATTTTGAGTTTTGACGTAAAACCTTGCTCATAACATCATTTCCTAAGCCCCTATAAGTTGGGCTTCTATTCCTTTGCCTATGATGACGCTCTTCTTTATAGGAGAAAGACTCGATAGGAGGGTCCTTGATCTAGGTCTATAATTGTCATCATCATCAGACGGAGACCCTGAGCTTGATGGAGACCCCCTCCTTTGCTTTCGATGTAACTTCCTACATAAATGATCTACCTCTAGGTGCAAGTTTCTGGTATCCTCCCCATGAGACACATGGCTCCCATTTCTAGAATGACTCCTACCGGTATGAGTTGTGTGCACACTAACTTCTTGATCCCTCATTCGCTCAAGATTAAGAAAATGATCTTGACATTGCGGTCCCATAAATTCCTCTCGGTTTGGCCCTGAACCCACCATGGTTGAACTAATTCAAATATGTTCAATATTTCCCACAGATAGCGCCAATTGTAAGGACACAACTTGTTCCACAGCCCAAAAGAGATTTGGACAATGGCCCAATAAGCCCACAACAATAGATTTGTTAGAGAGTGGGTTGGATATCGAACGTTCAATGAGATAAACGTTAATCACAATGGGATAGAGAGCAAATAAAATGATTAAGACATGCAGATTTGAAAGGAAAAACACTCCTCGGTCAAGCCCGAGGAAGGTCTATTTTTATATATGTATGTCTTTGTTACTTATACAAATGTTTCAGTTCTTGGTTACAAAGTTCTCTCTTTTCCTCTTTTTTTGTCCTCCCCCATATATGGATCTTCATTTTCCTTTTATATCTAAACACAAATCATCTTAATCTTACACTTGGAGGCCTGAGATCGCATTCCTAAAACTTCTGTCTCATCCAGAACATACTAGTAAGCTTTTACCTTGCAATCTTAGCTGTGCCACCACTGTTCATGGTCATTTCCTCATTAATGCGGTCAGGAGAGTGGTTGTCTTTTAGTTAATGCGGAGGGGATGGCTTCTACACCCTTCTTCCTTCATCTTTCTTGTGTTTCGTGCCAAGTCCGCCTTCTTTCCTTTTTGGTGTTTTAACTTCATGCGCCTCACATAGCTAGTGCTCGTCCCTGAGGTCCGAGGTGTATCCTCGAAAATAACCTTGGCTACCCGTTTAAATCAGACTTGGGATCCTTGTCCTCACAACTGTAATTTGCTAATGGTTCTTTAATGGCTTACGTTTGAATTTATATGCCATTTTGCTAACTTGTGAGTTAAAATTGATAGCACTATCAATAGTATCAACTTACCTCTTTTTTTTTTTTTTTTTTTTTTTTATTTTTTTTTTATTTTTTATTTTCTGGCGAAGACAAAATTTCCATTAAACAAGGAAGCCAAATCTATCATCCATGTATCCAAAACATAGTGTGGTAAGGAAGAAATATTACAGTAATAACTTGGGTTGAGAGGAGAGACAACCTTTCAACAGACTTGTCATTTATAAAGAATTTGTCAACAATTTAATATTTTAGTACAAAATCTTCTCCATTTCAAGATTTTATTATATGGATGTGATAAGATATATAATGTTAAGTCATCTAAAATCTTAAATGAGGTAATTTTGTATATATTTTTAAACTTGTAATATTTAATTTAAACCACTAAATATATTTATTTCAAATGGATCAAATCCTAATACTAAGATCAAATGGTTAAGAAAATTTTGTCAAAAATTTTCTTTCAAGCATATTATAAGAATATTTTCTAACATATCACGTGATAATTAATAAAAAAGAAAATTCTTTTACACATTTTGTAAAAATTATAAATTTATAAGTCTTTATAAAAATTAAGGTAAATTACAACTTACCTACTGTTTGACCAAAATTTAAGTTGTTTTCCTGTAATTTGAAATTTCATGATGTAAGTATTCTATTGGATTCTTTTTAATCTTATTTTATCTTGTATTTTTATGTTTTTTGTATTTTTGAAGAAAAAAAATAAAAATAAAAAAAATTATATATTTAACCATATTTTTACCAAAAATAAGTTATGAAATTCTAACTAAACTAATCCCGTATGAATAAAATATCAAGTTTCTACCCAATAAATTGTAATTTGTCCTAAAAATGATACCGAGAGTATCAAATCACAATAGTTTACTATTTAAAGTACAGAATTTTGGAGTGATGGGAAGGAATCTCCTCCCCAAACCGAACAAAAAAAAAAAGAGAAAAAAAAAAAGCCAGCGGTATCTGTACGTAGAAATAAAGAGACCTAATGAGTGGCTAGATAAGGTAACTCTCATCCTAGCCTTTTCAACCCTTTAAAGTTTACCCATCACTTCCCAAATTCCATTCTTAAATTCCACTCTCTCTCTCACTCTCTCTCTAACTCATACAGATTACAGACATGGAGTCGGTGTAGGTAGCACCATAGAAAGTACCCCCAATATGGATCATTAGTAATCCACACCCATCTAAAAAAAAACCATAAAAAAAGCCAACAAAAATGGTGTTGAAATGAAGGAGCGTCAGCGTTGGCAGCCAGAGGAAGACGCACTCCTCCGAGCTTACGTGAAGCAATATGGGCCAAAAGAATGGAACCTCATTTCCCAACGCATGCCCCAACCTCTCCACCGTGACCCTAAATCCTGTCTCGAACGCTGGAAAAACTACCTAAAACCAGGCCTCAAGAAAGGCTCTCTCACCCCTGAAGAACAGTCCCTCGTCATTTCTCTCCAAGCCAAGTACGGCAACAAGTGGAAGAAGATCGCCGCCGAGGTCCCCGGCCGCACCGCCAAACGCCTCGGCAAGTGGTGGGAGGTCTTCAAAGAAAAACAGCTCAAACAACAGCAAAAGCAAAAGCAAAATCTCCACCACAACAACCTCAATACTAACCACCCCCACAACTATTCCGAGTATTCACATTCTGATTGTACGGACAGCATTCCCACCGTGGTTGTGGGGTCCACTTCGTCTTCCGAGAAGGTCGGTCAGGGTCCGTACGATCATATCTTGGACACCTTTGCTGAGAAGTACGTGCTGCCACAGCCTAAAAATATGGCTCCGGTGCTTCCGGGTATTTCTCTATCCGACCCGGACCGGGTTTTGTCTCTCGGGTCGAATACTCCGACGACTACTACTGCTACGACGTCGTCTTCGTCCGTGTCGGTGATTCCGTTGTGGATGAATATGAATATGAATATGAATATGAACATGAACATGAATATGAATGTGAGTACGACGTCGTCTTCTGCCACATCGGCGACGACGCCGTCTCCATCGGTTAGTTTATCGCTCTCTCCATCTGACCCGGGTTTGGATCCGGATATAAATCCGACCCGGGTGTATCTGGGTCAGCAAATGGGTAGCTTGGTCCAGTATGTGAAGGAGGTTGAGGAAGGGAGGCAGAGCTGGGTGCAGCACAGGAAAGAGGCCTCGTGGCGGCTAAGCAGGTTGGAGCAACAGCTGGAGTCAGAGAAAGCCAGGAAGAGGAGAGAGAAAATGGAGGAGATTGAGGCAAAGATTCGGTGTTTGAGAGAGGAAGAATTGGCTTTTTTCGGTCGGATTGAGAGTGAGTACAAAGAAGAGCTTAATGCTTTGCATAGAGATGCTGAGACCATAGAAGCCAAGTTGGTGGAGTCATGGTGTAGCAAGCATGTCAAGTTGGCTAAGCTTGTGGACCAGATTAGGTTGGGCCATACTAGTCATGGGTTCACTGTCCTATAGGACATGCTGGCTAATCTTGGTTACTTGGTACTTTTTTTTTTTTTTTTTTTTTTTTTTTCCAAATATAGTTTTGGTTATTGTCATTGTATTTCACTATTTTGTACCACTTTTTTGGTTAGACTATAGTGTAGCAGTTGTTTATTTATTGAATTCCCTCATATTAAATGCTTGTTTTCTTTCAATTTATGATCTTAATTTTAGGGTTTAATTAGCAATGTTGGGTCGTTGGGGTGTTAATGTTTTTGGTCTTTTGCAACTTTCCTGATTTGATTTGTAATTACAATAAGAAATAAATGTACGGCGAGGGAAAATAACGGAGAGGAGAGCCTAAGGTCCTAAACTATGCAGCTTTTCTGTGCTGTGAAATCCATTTCTGCATTTTAGTTAGGGACGATTAAAGGTACACAGAATAAGTGACATCTTTATTTATTGTTAGACGTATTAAATTTGACTTTTAGCAAACTTTACAGCATTTCTTTTTTGGATGTGATATGATATTGGGGTGCCCCTTAAGAAAGAAATCGGTCACTATTATTGGGTTTGGTGGGGGATCATGTTGTTCTTGGATCAAATCAAAATCAAAATCAAAATCAATAGGTTTGAGCATTGGCAATCATGTGTGTCAAATGCCAAACTTTTAGCATTTGATAAACTAAACACTAAAAACCTTACTTCATAAGGTGTGCTAAATACTAAATATTATACAGTACAGTTCTATTATTAGAACTGTACGGTAAAAAATACTAAAAATAAATCTTATTATTTTATTATAAACTTTTTTGATTTTTCTCCTCCACATATTCTCTCTCTCTCTCTCTCTCTCTCTCTCAACCATGCCAACGACTCACCCTTTTCCTTAATCAAATGTCCCTAATTCACCCCTAAACCATCAATCTCACCCATGTCCTCAGCCACAATCATCATCTCGCCCCTAAGTTGTATATTTCTTTCTCCTAAACATATTGTGGTGGTGGTTTTTTTAAGTTGTTGTCAGTGGTGGCTCTAGAAATTTTGTTTTGGAGGGTCATTAAAAAACTTAAATGAAAATTTTTTAATAAAAAGAGAACTTGAATATATTGAGTTCTTAACCAAAAAACAAAAGAAGTTTTACAATTTCCTTTTACAAGTTTTCAAATTTTGAATTGTTACATGATAGTTCATTATGAGTATTTATTGTCATAGTGGATAGTTATGACCACTTTATTTTGTTAAGTTTGTCTAAAATTTTTATTTTTATGCAGTTGTTATTATCTACTTGTCTTTGTTTTTATAAAAATATTTTAAACTAAATGAATAAACTCAACTCATTGGCTTTGTATTAATTATTGATGCACACTGTAAGGACTCAATTTGTAACGATCCCAAACTGATATTGGGTTTGTACGTTAAAGGCTCAAACAATAAAATTTGTAGAGAGTGGGCTGAAAGGCTAGGCCTTGGTCACCGGACAGTGGTTAGTCATGGTGTTCATGGTGGACGCACAGAAGTGAATTAAGTTTGTCCATGGACCTTATCCATTGAGCTTGATGTTCTTATTATTCCTTTCATCTTTTTGGGTACCATCCTCTTGGCGCATGAATCCTTACATTATATAGTCTTTCTTAGTTGATCCTGACCTTCCACCTGTCGATCAGGCAGGTAACCACTCGAGTGCCTGTCCCATCAGCCGTCTCCCCCCACTTTCTGTTAGTTGCAATAACCGAAACCACACTATTCAGGAGTCTTTTCCCATCAATGTGGCTAGGACGTTTGTTGGCGCATTCAATGCGGATGTGGCGTCTTTTTCTTGAACCACTCCCATACTGTACCCCCGTGCGAGTCCCATTCTACTCGCCTTTTCTTTTGGGAGCGCTTTGGAGGTTGCCTTTGATGATGTGTCGTTTTTCCCTTTTTAGGCCTCGGGACGCCGAGGACAAGGTCATCCTCGGCTGCACCTCTAGGCCATTTGGACTTTCGCTGCTTGTCCTTGGCAACTACTCTCTTCGGCGCGGGCCTTGGACCCTAATGGAAAGTGGGCTGGGACCACAAATTCTCTGGCCCCCCACACACAATTATACTCATTTGTATCTAAATAATACACTACGTGTCTACTTAACCAATCAAATACTTGAACAATCACTAACTTTACAATTTTTTTCTTGAATTTTTATGACTTTATAATCAAAAGTTATTATAACAAGATAACAATATACACATATGCAACAAATCCTGTCTATTTCCTAATTACTACATTATATAAAGTTATTTTATATTTAGGGCCATGTTAACGGATGACCTTAGGGCAATTGTTATATTTCTCATGAAAGTGGTGTTAAAACATTTCCCTTATATTTATATTGTACACACAGACTTCCACACAAATCATTATTTACACAAATAACATTATAACAAAAAGTAATACACACAATCAATATTAGACAAACTCACACACATATAATATAAATTTATAATAAAGAGTGACACTTATAATTCACAAACACTTACTCTTACTCTTAGAGTTAGAAATATTTGTAATAAGGGTGTAAAAAATTTAAGTCAGGGTGTGCAAAAATAATATTTTTAAGAATCAATTAAATTATTAAACTAACAAAAAAAAATTATATATATATATATATATATATGTATAAAAATTGAAGTTAGGGGGTTCATTTGAACCCCCAGAACAAAGTGTAGAGTTGCCCCCGGTTGTTGTGGGTTATTTTGATGGGTTGTGGTGGGTTGCAATGGTTGCGGGCTGATTTTGGTGGTTGTGGTTACAGCAGCGAGTGGTGGTTGTGTTGATTTTGGGTGGTGGTAGGTTTGTAGTAGTGGCGGTGGTGGAAATTTCAATTTGGAGGGGTGGGCTATGGGTAGAGGTGGTGGTGGTGGTGGGTTGTGTAGGGATGTGAGTTTTGTGTTTATTTGTTTATTTATTTATTTATTTTTTATATTTTGGACAATTTAAAAAAAAATATTTTAATGTGTTGTATATATTATTTTAATTTGTTGTTTGGAAGAGTAGAATACGTAGGTGAATTATAAAATTGTATGATAAAATAGATAAAATAACTTTTCAATTAGTGATTTTTTTTTTTAAAAGAATGGTTGATGCTATGCTCTTATTATTATTATTATTATTTTTTTTTTTTATAGAGTTTCAACTTATGATATCCGATTCTAATGATTATGCTTTTTAATAGAGTTTCAACTTATGATGTCCAATTCTAATGATTATGCTTTTTAATATCAAACTAAGACACCAATTGATTTTTTATATAAACAAAAATTGAAGTAGAGGTGGTGGTAGTGGTGGGCTGTGTAGGGATGTGAGTTTTGTGTTTATTTGTTAATTGTTTTTTTTTATATATTGGACAAGTTTTTTTTTTTTTTTTTTAAATTATTTTAATTTGTTGTTTAGAAGAATAGAATACGTAGGTGAATTATAAAATTGTATGTTAAAATAGATAAAATAACTTTTCAATTAGTGAATTTTTTTTTTTAAAGAATGGTTGATGCTATGCTCTTATTATTATTATTATTATAATATATATATATATTTGTAGGGGTGAAAGGCCAGAGAGCGCATATTTATACATATGTTGGGCTAGGGGCTCAATCTGAGGACATTAAATACTTCCAGAAGGGTTTGTACCAATGAGAGAAGAAATGGAATCCGATTAGAGCCATCCGGGAGGAAAACGAGGAGGAATTCCTCTTCGGCTGGGCAAGGCCGAGGACAGAGGGCATAGTCTGCCATTAAGAGCAACATTTCAGATCATTCTAGGGAAGATGATAAGTATTAAGGAGGGATAGGACAAAGGAGAGCTATAAAATATCTAAAATAAGACTGCTACCACGACATTGAATGCTTTGTCGCTGACTGAACCATGCTTTTCAGTCTTACAGTTACTCCCAAAGACTTTAGGGAGAGGCTGATGGGACAAGTATTAGAATTACCAATCTAAATCTACACATGGAAGGTGGAAAGAGGAAGAAGAGGATAGTATAAAATAAAGGAGAGACCCTGATAGTAAAGGATCCAAAAAATGGAGAAAGAAAGGACGGCAGCAATATGGACTGGATTGGTAACCTAATCCGGAAGACAAGCAAGAACTGATTTCCTCGAATCGGGTTGAGGGCGACCTTCTTTAAATATAAGTTGCCTGTTCTTACTTTGTTGTCATTTGAATCTACGATAATAACTATTAAACTCATTAGAACCTAAATTTCCAACTCATTTTCTACAAATTCATTGTTTTGGGGTTTTTTGGGCCAAGTTCAATATATCTTTTGGACCGAGGACTCAAGCTACGTTCTTACAATATTTTTTATAGAGTTTCAACTTATGATATCAGATTTTAATGATTATGTTTTTTAATAGAGTTTCAACTTATGATGTCCAATTCTAATGATTATGTTTTTTAATATCAAATTAAGACACCAATCGATTTTTTATATAAACAGAAATTGAAAACTAACTAATCTTATTATTGTTTCTTAAAAAAAAAAAAAAAAACTAATCTTATTATTGTAATTATGAAAGATGGTGCCCAAATAGATAACATGGGAGGGGCGAGTGAGTGCCCATGTGACTGCACCAAGTTCTGTGTCTGTGATGCATGGATGGTCGAAACTCGAAAGTCTGTGATCAGATGCTATAGTCTTGATAGATGATGCTACGCTATGGCACTGTGCTAAATTGCTATGCTACGTCCTTTGTGACAAAGACTACTCAATCAACTTTTCTCTGGGGTCCTCCAAGTTCCCTACGCGCAATTAGGACGCTTTAAGTGCACTCACGTGATTCTCCCAAAAAAACAAAAAAAGTGCACTCACGTTTTCTTTGGAATTAAAAAAAAAAAAAAAAAAAAACTTTTTTACCTGAAGATTCGTACTTGGTAGAATTTCGGCCATATTATAACGAAATGGCCATTGTCCTTAGCTTTCGGCCTAAAGGCTCTAAATGGGCTGTGGATGTTGGGTCACCACAGATCCCCTTGCTCCTATTTGAATCTGTTCAAGCTCCACTCTTGCAACAAACAACAACAACCAATAAAAAAAAAAAAAAAAAAAAAAAACGTGCAACTCGTGACAGCTTTTCTTTTCTAAATTCTTTCTTTTTCTTTTAAATTTTTTTTGCACTTTTTTCCCCAAAAATATTTTCTTTGAGGGGCACTTTTTATTTATTTATTTATTTTTAAGATATAATTTGCTTCATAATATTTCTTTTAGGCAAAAACTTTTTGGTCTCTCTATTTTAGGGTTATTTTTATTTTGATCCCTCTACTTCATAATATTTTCTTGGCAACCAAAACTACAACAAACATAGAAAAAATCACAATAATGTCATACACTCATAGTTATTAAACATGGATCGGAAACTTGGTAACTTGGCACTTAGACCGGTTTGGGTGTTTAAATGAACAATTTCTACATAAGCCGATCAAATTCAATCAAACTTGACGAGTTTGAGGCAACTCATGTAACCCAGATGGGTTTTATCATCCAACTGGGATTGTGAAATTTGTAAAATGTGTAATAATACGGTAATTTAAAAAGAAGAAAACCTAAAAATTAAAAAAAAAATGCACTTCTTTTTCTATTTGCCTATCTCTAATACTCACATCCTATCCAAAAACTACTCTATTATTTTGAAACATTGATTTTGAATTATAATGACCAATTTAATTTAGGTATAAGCCTATTTTTTAAAATTTACACAAAGACGAAGCCAGGACTTGGAATTAGGGGGGCAACTATGTTGTTCACTGTAGTAGTTGTGTGTGGCAACTTTGCTGTTGCTTAGCCACTAAGGGTTTTTTTTTTTTTTTTTTTAATTTTAATTTTTATTTTTTTGGTGCATGCATCTACTATTGGATAATGATAAAATTCTATTAGTAATTTTTGTTGTTGGGCTAATTTTTTGGGGCTTGTATATTTTGCTTTAGATTTTAAATCTATAATTTTTTTGATGGACTTTAAAATAAGGAAAAAGCTAGAGTTACAAACTTTTATTTACAAATAATTGATGTGATGAGTGATTATTGATAAGTAAAAAAGTGATGTAAATGGTGGGCCCAGATGTGAATTAGTAAGAATTTGCTACTTCAATAGTTTGTAAAATTTTTATGGAAAAGTGTGTGGCTATAGCACTACTCTTAAAGCAATCAATGATGTTGTTAAGGGGTTAAACTATAATTTTATAGAACAAAAATGGCTAAAATTAGTACTACATATATACTAATATTTTTTTTTTAAAATTTGGGGGGGGGGGGGGGGGTGGCATTGCCCCCCAAAGCCAATGAGTGGCTCCGTCCTTGAATTTACATATTTATGTTATGATAAATACGTAAATTCAAGGACGGAGACACTCATTGGCTTAATTTATTTGATCTTGCGATTCGACTGGTGACCCATGGTTGAACTAGTGACCCAGTGACTTAGCTCATAGACTGAGTCAATGTTTGGGCTAAGTTTAATAACTATCCACCTATTAATAAAAAAATATTTTACAACCATTTCTTTCTTTTATTTTCTCAATGTTCTTTTACCGCTATGCACCCAAATTTCGTAATGATAAATCACTTGGTCACGAAATAGTGTAAGAAATGATTAATTTATACTGATCTATATGAAAGTGGGTACAATTTTTTGTATGACTGTTTACAATGAAATAATACAATAAACTCTTTTGATTTGATCTCTAAGAAGTTTTACGATCCAAAGGACTATGTTGTTTGATCTTTAATTGTGCCTTGATGTCTTTAAGTTGAAAGAGTAGTTGAACATATTTGATTTGAAGCGAGGGCCATTGGCTTAATCCCGAATCAAATTGAAGGAATTTGAAAAAAAATTCCTACTTTGATTTGAAGAAGTAGGAATGAACTTTGGTTTTGAATGAGCAAGATAATTTTTTTTTTTTTTTTTTTAGACTTAGAGACGACTCTCTATTTTGGTAGTGTTTGTAAGATTCTCTCTCTCTCTCTCTCTCTCTCTCTAAGTATATGTCCTTTACTCATATGAGAAGCCTCTATTTATAAGCAACTCGATCGTCTTTGATTTAGAATTTTTTCTCAGCATTTATTGAGAGTAAATTATAAATTTTGAATTTAAATTTAAATTGAATTTGATTTGACCCTTTTATTTAATAAAAAATTTCTATGTGAGTCTGCCACATGGCTTTTTTAATTTGACGTCACCAATCCATATGACTTTAGGTGATTTTAGACACGTGTTAATTTCATATGAATTTACAGCCATTTGATTGATCTTGATCAGATATTTGTGATCAAGTAAATTCTCAATTGATGACGTGTCAACAATAGAAAATTAACAAGTTTGAACCCAAGGAAGTCAAGCTGCATGTGAAGATCTTGTTAGGTTCTAAAGATTTAGGATTAAATGTTTAGAGTCCAAATTTGTTTATGTTGGCAAACTGAGAACAAAAACATGTCTAGAATAAGTGTTAGACATTGCTCAAGGTGATTCAAGTCAGGTTTCAAGAACATTTAAGTTGCAAAAAAATAATTCATCTTCAGTGAAATTTGACTGATCGAAAATCGCAGAAAAACAGATTTTGCAGAATTTTAAATCAGGCCCAAGCCCGTGAAAATGTTTAGGGTTTCAGTCCAACACTCCTAAGTATAAAAGGAAAACCTTAATTATGTTTTGAAGACTCTTAGGAAGACTTGTTAGTTACTCCTGTGAGCTCTGAGAGGTTCTGTGCCTTTTAACTTTACAAGTATTTATCGGAACAAGATCTACAATCAAGTGTTGGTGGAATTTAGTTGTTGCAAGATCAACAAGTAGTGATCTGAAACCTTTGAGTGGGATCTCAAAGTCATAAGTGGGGGAGTTGTGTTGCAAATCCAAGAGAAAAAAGTTTGTGGATCTAGAGCTTGCACGTGGTTGTGTCAATAAGTTACTACTGGAGGTAGCAATAGATTTATGGTTAAATCTTATTGTAAAAATTTCAATTCTTTGTACTAGATTTGTTTACCTTGAGGATAATTAGGTTAAATCTTTCTCAGATTTTTACCTTGAAATGGTTAGTTTTATTAGTTTTTCAGAGTGAGCATATCTATGTGTTATTTACTTTTTTGCTGTTTTGCATGATATGATCTTTCACTGTTTAACCTAGATCTTATAATTAACCTAAGTAATCACTGGGCTAATATATTAGGTTAAACAATCTGTTTTAAGGGGTCTAAACAAACAAATAGATCTTGATTGTTCCTGATACTCACTTTTGGAAAGTATCTCTTATTGATCAATTCCTTCCCCCCTTTCATAAAGTAGCTGTCATCAAAGGGATTCCCTTGAGCAATGGAGGTACTGATGACATCCTAATTTGGTCAGGGCAATAATTTGTTAAGAGTGCTCCAAGCCGAATATTCTAGTAGCATTGTTGGGCAATCCTCAGACAACTCACAAACCTGCCACTTATAGAGGCAACTTTGAGTAACCAAAAAAATTAAGTTGTTCTTCTGGAAGGTGTGGACGTGCAGACCTACTACCCACACAAATAAATCTGTTCAGACGCAAGGTGATCTTTAGTGTGATATGTGATAATTGTGAGGAGCAGGGTGATGTGATCCGTGCTCTTTAATCTTCCCTTGTGGCTAGTGAATCTTGGCATAGGATTTGCTTGTGTGAAGCCTATTTAAAGTTTCCCAACCTTCCCTTATTCTTCGATGGTATTGTTTATATGTTAGACCATCTGAGTAAACCAGACTTGGAAATCTTTTCTATAGAACTAGTTTGCTTTTTATGGAATCATAGGAATGAGACATGCCGGATATTTCTTACTTTTTTTTTTCATCAGTAGGCACTTTGGCTCGAAAAGAAGTAGATTTTTCATTTCATTTTTTGAGCTGAAAGATAGAACTTTTGTCCCTTTAACTCTGTACAAAGTGTTTTTGTTATAGGGCTACTTTTGGGTTGGCATCTATTGTTAAAGGGCTAAATCTTGTCTTCCTTAGATGGAGGTAACCCCTCCTTATCTTTCTAGGTTATTCCCGTTCTGGTTGTACATGTAGCATATTTTTGTTTCAAAAACTCTGTTGATTATACTTAAAAAAGAAAAAAAGAAAAAGAAAAGTGATACTGTTACTATAGACAATTGATTAAAAGTGGCCATTTATTTGGTTATATAATTATTTTGCATTTATTTTTAGAGACAGTGGAATTAAACATGTTAATTAGAGAGTTAATAAAGAGCATTGGAGAGGATAAAACCAAAGCAGATAGATCCGTTCTCTGAGACATTACCACACGTGACGGTAGTAAGTAAGTGGACTATATAGATAAAACAACGGAAGTAGAAAAAGGTAGATGGACGGGCCCTCCGTAGTGGACGGGTTCAAGTTAAATGAATGTAGGGGAGACGGGTAGTAGAGCCACGTGGCATCTACATGGCCTAAGTGGTCTCCAGAAACCTCAAATGGAAATATCTTATGCCCTACGATTAACCCTAATCAATGAAATCTCTGTATGGCAAGAATCCCATGAAATACGTGTATGTATGGAAATCTTCCTTATATGGAAACATCTTCTCCGCCAAGAAAACTAAGGTCGGCTCTACACTACTATAAAAACCCAAAACCCCTAGAAACCAAGGTACGCATAATTTACCCCAATTCTGACACTCTAAAGTTGTGAAGAAAGTTCTCTCACTTAACCTTCGGAGAGTCTTTGGCTGGTACCACACTGATACTCTCTTGAGGTCTTCTTTTTCTGTGTTGTGCAGGTGTAGTTTTGATCACGTGAGGACTATGTGACTTATTGACGTTTTTTGACATTATCAAGCATAACTTTAAATAGAGCAGAATCACATAAGAGTTTTATAGCTAAATTGACATCCCCCAGGTTTGAATCCCTTATCCCCTGTTATATTTATCAAATTATTTGAAAGAAGAGAGAGTAAAATGATATAAAAGATTAAATGTAATCGATCTTGATTAATTCATTAAGAATTTATAGTTGATTTCGAAATTTTGGGACTAAAACTTGATTTTTTATTGTTATATATTTGTTTTGTTTGAAAAAAAAAAAAAAAAAAGAGGGAGAAAAGAGAAAACAACCCCCTTATGATCTTTTACATTCTAACTTCAACAGAACTTGTAGAGTTTGTAGAGGTGAAATACATATATATATATATATATATATATATATATATATATTTTTTTTTTTTTTCTTTATATATTATTAGTTACAAAACTACTTGTAGGTGTCTCTAAAATGTTGACACCAAATAACCTAACCACCTTAACAGCTTGAATAGTGGCTGATGACTTTACCTTATCAAGCACTTCCGCAAAACTAGATCCATTTCGCGGCCTCCATCCTATGAAGAACTTCTTATCAGGCCCCATTGATCTCTGAAAGCTAACTCTATCCCCAGCTTTCAGGTTCTTCTCCTTCACAAATTTGCTCCACCCTTTTGTTAAAACATAGCTCTGACTACTACTCCAATAGCAATATCTAAACCTCCACACCTTCCCAATACTATCTTCAAAATTCAACAGCACACCCTTTGCAGCACTTTCAGTAGGCAATGGAAAATACTTCTCGGCTTGCTGTTTAGGAATAACCAAGCGGTTAAGTTTCCCTACATCACTTGGTGTCACCACCTTCTCAAAAAGGTACTCTTTTGCTACATCAAATAGCTCAGACTCAGACACAGGTGTGTCCATGAGCCAGTTATCTCTATTTCTTTTTCTAGTGCCATGACTCGCACAAATATTGTACTCACTTTGCTCAAGCTCATGTGTATAAGAGTGTTTCCGGAGCATGTCCACAATTTCATCCTTTGAATGAGAATTCAAGAAATACAATTCATTGGCATCTTTGTGAGGCTCCAAAGTGTGCTGGAGATTTGTGATGGCATTGTGGCCACGAAACCTTAGTGCTGCAATGTCATAGGCCTTAGCGGCTTGTTCTTCCTCATCGAAAGTTCCTAACCACACGCGTTGATGCTTGTCGTATATTTGTGCTCCCCATCTGCCGTTGGGTTGAGGAACTACTCCCTTGTATTTGGAAGATGGTAACTTTTTCGAATCCGCTTCGATACCAATTTCTGAGTTTGATTTAGCACTACTCCCACTACCCATTTGGCATGAGTTCTCCATGGACCTTTTCACAGTAAAACTTGAAGATGTTATTGACCCACTTGTGCTCTCATCTAAGCAGATCATGGCCATTTTTAAACACAGATATGTCTACAAAGTAAAAGTTAAAAGTGGAAAGAAAGAAAGGTTTATTATAAGAAAAACCTAAAGTTGGGTTAATTGAAGGTGATAATTAGGAAAGAGTGATGGATATTTGGTGTGTTGGTGTTGGTGTTGGGTTAACTTATAGGATGGTGGAAATGAGATAGTTCATGGTTATGAAGTGAACATGTTGGTGGTTATAAGCATTCCTTTATGATGTGTATTGAGTTGTGGGAATTGTATGAAAAGTTGGTCCCACTTGGGCAAGTTGATGGGATACACATGAGCGTAGCCAGACCTTGTTTTTTGCAAATTCATCCCCCCTGGGAACTAGATCAACCTGACCAATGCCTTTTTCTTTCTTTATTTCTTTCTATTTACATGTCCAAGACCAAGAGGAATATGTGACCCCTTTTTCTCGGACTTTTTCTTTGCCCCCACACCAAATACTTCTTTTTTTGCTGAATCCCACACCAAATACTTCATCAAGCTTATCTATATTTCAGTTTATGGGTGACTCTGATCGAAGAAGAGTTTTCTCCAACATAAATGGGGCTGGGTTGAAATTCCCTAGGTCATAAGTGGCATGGTCTAATTGGCCATCCCACACAAGGGTTTGTCTTATTGTCCAGGTTCAAAATTGGTATCTGTTAAAAATCATTATTACAAAATCCACAACCAACAATGGCAGGTTATCCCAATTGGGCCAAATCAGTTTTGGTTTGTTTGTCTGTTCAGTTCATGCACTAGAACATAATAATTATGATTTAACATGTTTATTTTATTTTTTTTGCAAAGTAAATGATTTAACGTGTTTAAATTGGAAGTAAAGTTAAATGTAAAAAAAAAAAAAATATGATGCTTGTCAATTGTCATGCACTACTTGCAAAGATTAACATCACCAACCTATCCCATCCATTTTTGGCTTGATCCAGATTTCACCTATAATCTTATAGATCATCAACATATATGGACACACTGGCGCTGGAGATTGTCTTTATGCTTTCTTTCGTGGAAGCTGCGGCCAGCGAATATGTTGTGGGTAGTAGGACCCGTAGCTTATGACTCCCACTGCATTGGAGCTTCTCGACAATGCGCTATACGTGAAGTCTCCCAAAATTGAATCATTTCTTATTTCAAACGTTGCACTCGGATTTTGATTTGAGCACCCATTTGTTTGTTTGTATGTTTGTTTGTTTGTTTGTTTTTTTTTTTTTTTTTTGAATATTTGATACAAGATAAGATTCTACTCTAGCCTAATCTAAGTGTATATGTATGTGAAGTTTCCTACTGGAGACTTGAATCTCGGCTCTTGCCCCCCACACCCCATAAGTACTTATACTTATGGAGTGACCATCGCACCAAGGGTATGTGGTAGTAGCACCCATTTGTAAATTTGCTATAAATGGATATAACATTTGATTGAATTGGTAAAAATTAAATATAAAAAAAATGGGAAAAGTATTTAATTCATTTGGCAATATGAATTTAATGAATATACATATGGCTAAACAAATATTATTTAAGTGGAATTAAAAAAAGAAAGAAAAAGATTTTAAGTGGGATATGATAGGACTGTTGTTGAAGTTATGGTACGTACTTTAAATGTAACCAGTTCATGCATATGCATGAGTTACATTTAATTAAATACGTATTAAAAGAGTTTTGTTAGTACATATTTTTTAGTGTTAACAAATCGTTGATAAATGTGTCAAATTGTGAGTTTAGTTAAATACGTAATAAATGTGTCAAATTGTGAGTTTAGTTATGAGTTTTGATGTGACATACAATGACAATTGAAGATCTAGTTGAAGACATAGATTACTCAAGAATATATAGCTTAAAAAAAGTAGAGTTTTTACAAGCTCAACATCAACCTCAATTCCTCTCAATGGATTGAGCCTTGAATGTGAAGTTTCGGTTTCCTTGAATTTTAGCTAAAATTTTAAAACGAATTTTAAAACATTTCTTATCTTTTTCAACAAAAATATCCAGACTTATTTACATAAGGACTTCAGAGGGACGCTATTTCTTGCCATACAAAGATACAAAGAACTTATTTATAGACAATTGAACTCAAACCACATTCAGATACAATTTACAATCTGTTTTTCACAAGATGGTAGGGGCCTGGCTTCTAGTTAGCAAGTGTTGATGGTAGTAGGGGCCTGGCACTTACTTCTGGATAAGCTTTTGCAGAAGTAATAAGTTCTTCTGACAAACATAGATAAGGCTGAGTTGCTTTAGGATGTTTCTGGGACTTCTTTAATTTTTTTTTTTTTTTTTTAAAGTGTTGGAGCTATTTAGTCCTATCCATCTCTTCCTTGGAACCATTCTTCGTCAATGTCAGCATTAACATCTGAGTCATGGTTATCATAATAGGGGTCATCGTGACCAATAAAAAGATTAGGCATTTCCCAATGATCTTCATGTGGCTACTGTTGTCTACAAAGTTCTGGATCAGTTGGTACTATTTTAGATAAGATTCCCTTATTAAGGGATTCTGCCTTTGTAGGAGCCTGATAACAAGATACCCAAGAAGTGTCCATGTGTGAATGGAGTGTGTCATTTGGGTTAGTGATCCAATGCATTTCTAATGGGTGAAAGATTCCTTTTGCTTGGATATCATTTTTGGAATTGAGCTTAGCAATTAAACATCCTGTATTAGTCTTGTGACCAAATCTTGGATGTATTGTGATGGGATACTTTTTCCAATCTCCATTATGAGCATCATTTTTCAAAATTTTTGAAAATATCTATTTTCTCGAGGGAAAATAAACCTGTAAAACTCTAGTTCAAAATGAAGACACAAATAATACTCATTGAGTAAATACCACATTTTGAGATAATGTATGACCGTCCAGTTTGTAACCCAAAAAGCAAAAGGGGTTTTCCATGGTTGGTCTACGTTAGGATAAATGGCAAGGAAGTGGCTTTGGTGCTCTTTAAGGTAATTATGGAGGACTCTAATGTTTTTTTTGGATTTGGCTTCAAGGGTCAAGGTCTTTATTTGGTCTTTTATCTCTGGGGGAAGGTTTTCTATCATATTAAGGATATCATCAGGGGTTGCAGAGGAAGAGCTTGAGGATGAGGATGGATCTGTAATAAGATATACACACAAGGGTGGAGGAACAATTGTAGTGTTAATAGCTAGAGGCTTCTTAGAAAGGCAGTTAGTGATCAGGTTATCTTTTTTCCTTTTATGTGCTTTACTTGGAAAAACCATTGTGAAAACCAATTTGACCATCTAAGCAACTGAGGATGTGGGATCATCTTCCTTTTGAACTGGAGCATTTTTGGAAAAGAGGACATGTCCATTTCTACTAAAAAATTATGCCCAAGGAGATGAAATTGGAATTTTTCAATTCTGTGTTTTACTGCAAGGATTTCCTTGAAAGAGTGGAGTGGTAATGAAATTCTGAAGGCTTGAATGCACCTCTTTTGTATCCGCAAATGTTTCTTTTTCCTTCAATTTCTTCAAAAAGGGTTGCTGCCCAATACTCATCACCTGCATCTATTTGCAAAATTCGTTTGCTTGGTCCTGGAATTTGTAGTAGGGGAAGCTTTTCTGCTAATCTTTTCAATTGTTGGACTACCTTTGTGTGAACAGAATTCCAGGAGGAGTTTTCTTTAGGAGTTGAGCCAAATAGTTCCTATATCTGGAAACTTTTGAGTTGAAGTCGGACATTTAATTAACAATTCCAAGAAACTATTGTATCTGTTTGGTACTTGTGAGCTTATCTGAAAATTCGCCATGAGAGACAACTATGTGAGGCTGCAAAGTATATTTTCCATCTGAAATGCTTACTCCTAAGAAATCTATAGAAGACTGTCCAATGACCATTTTCTTTTCTGAAACCATTATTCCTTGGGATTTCACTAAATTATAGTATTTAGTGAGCAACTTTTCATGAGATTCTTCATCTTTTGAGAACAGAAGGATATCATTAGATTAATGTATTGGCCAAGAGTGGTTAGAACAACGTTACCATTGCTTTTTGGAATTGGGATGCAGCATTTTTGAGGCCAAAAGGCATGACTGTCCATTGGTAATAGTGGTCTGGAATGCAAAATGCTGTCTTGTACCTTTCTTCTAGATGGATTCCTAATTGCCAAAATCTTGCTTTAAGATCAAATTTTGAAAATACTTTTGCATTTGAAAGGTGCTGGAAGAGGGCACTCTTGTTTGGCAAAGGAAACTTGTCATTTGCAAGAAAATGATTAAAATCTTGGTAATTGATTACAAATCTGAGCTTTCCTCGGATTTGCTCGGCATGCTTGTTGACATAAAAAGCTTCACACACCTGCAGGGAGGCCGTGGGTTCAATGAGGCCTTCTGAGAGAAGGGTAGATAGCTTTTGTTTGGCTAAGGTTAAATGCTCTAGGTTCATTCCTCAGTAATTGGCTTTTGTGGGGTTTACATCTTCATTCTTTTTGAAGGGAAGATGTATGAAAAAGCTTGGGTTCTTCCACAAGGGGTTTGGATTTTTCAGGAGGAATTTAGAATGGCTATTTGCATAACAATCATTGATGATCAGGATTCTCAAAGAGTCAAAGGGGTCAACTATAAATAGATGAGGGACTTGGGTCCAAGTGAGAAGGTGCTGTTTATGCAAAAGTCTTTTTGAAGACCATATAAGGCTAGGTATTTGGTGAAGGAGATCAAAGCCTATAAGAAGGTCTTTGCCTGTAAGAGAGGACCCAAGAACTTGGTGTTTTATGGTTAGGGGTGGGGAAATTCTGATAAGGATAGGCTTACTCTTTTGGGTAATCAAGAATGTCTCCCCATTTGCTGCACAGTACATTTGATTATGGGGCAATCAGAATTCTGCAGGTAAAATCTTAGGATGGAGAATTGTTGCTGCAGCTCCAATATCAAAAAGGGCTATCATTGGGATGGGTCTAGAGTAAGTTTCTAGGAGGATATGTACTTGGGCTATGGGAGTGGGGCTGGTTAGAGGAGCTATAATTGGCTGGGATGTATAAATGGTTTGGATTTCTGGGAATGAGACATCTGTAAACACAAAAATTTCCCAATTGCAGAAAATCAAACAATTGAAAAGAAATATGGTTTGCAAATATAAATTTGTATTGATGAATAATGAGTACAATCTCTATTTCAATTCTTTTACAAAAGAATATCCTCTAATTCTATCTTCTTTGAACTTGACTCGAACAAGAGATCTTCTTGACTTTGGTTGGAAGATGGATTGAACGGTTTTCACAACAAATCTCTAGCTTTGAGCTTATTAGAGATTTATTGTTTTTCAAGTCTTCGAATGTGAAGGCTCGTAGGTTGAAATTTTTCGGGGCTTTAGAGGCTTGATCCGTTGAGCTTCAAAGATTTGGGTTTGTTGAAGTTTATGGAGGCTTTTTAACTTAATCCCAATAGAACTTCAAAGAACTCGAACACGAGATTTCCTTGACTTTGATTGGAAGATGGATTAAATGGTCTTCACAACAAATCTCTAGCTTTGAGCTTATTAGAGATTTATTGTTCTTCAAGTTCTTCAAAGATTATTAAGATAGAATTTCTCCAGAGCTTGGGTCTCTTCAAAACTTGGTTCTTTAAATGAGAGCGGATGTCCTCTATTTATTGTGATTTTAGAGGATAAATTCCACTTTGAATTGATATACTTGAAAGTGTAAGGTTGAATTTATTCAACCATCTAATTGGCTTTATTCTGTGCCAAATTTGCTTGTAATTCAGCATTTAGTAACCCTGTATTTAGGTGGGTTTGTTGTAAGGGTAGTGAGTGAGATAGAGTGAAGATTGCTCAAGAGTGTGCAAGAAAACAGAGTGTCGCGGCTGGGACTCGCGGGTGGACTCGCGGCTGCAAGCCGCCAGAAGCTGCACACGTGCCAAGCATGCTGGAAGATGAATAGTCATGCTAGCTGGAGCACTACAGGACAAAACAGGACAACTGGCCATACAGTTAACTCGCGACTGGATCTCGTGACTTGGTCAAGCCGCGAGGTCAAGCCGCGAGCCACCCCTGTTTTGGAAAAACCTGACGTTTCGCATTCCTCTCCACTCCAGTATAAATACCCCTTTAACCCACGATTGAAAGAGAGCTTCCAGAGAGAATTTTGAGAGAGAAACCCTAAAGAAAAACAAGATTGTTTCACACACAATCCCTACCTTAGAGTCTCATCAAATTCCCTCACTCTCTTCCTCTCCATTGTTAAATCCTTGAGAGGTATTATACCAAACCTGGTTCTCACCATTATCATCTCTGTGAGACAGTCGTTTGGAGTTCTGGGAAGCAGTTAGGAAGGAGCCAATCTTCATTGGTTGATGCTGCGGTCTAGTAGCGGAATCCGGAAAGCTAGAAAAGAAAAAGGTTCGGCGCAACCTCGTTGGAGCAAGAAGCTTGGAGGGCTTAGGTGCACTGGGTAGATTAGGCTTGGAGGGTCTATTGCTGTCCTTGTATCCCAACTGTATTTTCTAGTGGATTGATTACCGCTTGGAGGGCGGCGGAGAGGTTTTTCGCAGAGGTCTTCGGTTTCCTCTTCGATAACACATCGGGTGTTATCTCTGTGTTTGCATCTTCCTTCCTCTCTATATCTGCCTTTACATTATCTGCTGTGGTTTATTTTGTTATGGCTTAGATAGTTGTTTAACCAATTTCATATCATAGCATATGTTAAGTTTCCGCACACTTGTTGTTTGACATATTGCTTGTGTTGGTTAAGTTGGTTTTTGGGGATCTAAACGTTCAAAAGTGTTTTTGTACACGTTTTTGAACTTTCAATTGGTATCAGAGCGGGTACACTGCTGTTGGTTTTATCACCTCAGTGTGATCCTAGACCCCTGAGTTGTGGTTGTTGTTTTTTCGTTTATACCATGCTGAATTGTAGCTCAAGTGTTTGTGAAAATGTCTCTATGCATATGTCTGAGAGGTGTCTTACTGATGATCTTGTAGAGTTATTAATAACTAAGAAACATGCTAGAGTTTTTGTTCACATGCTGAAATATCTTGAGAATCAGAATCTTGTCTTACACAGTAGCATATCTGAATCAAAATCATTGATTAAGAAATATAAAAGAAAGAATAGAATGTTGTGTGAGATGATTGAGAATCTGAAAATGAAAAATCAATCTAAAAGTAGCATGAAACCTGATGATGAGTTTGTGTTTGAAGGTCAAGATTGTCTGTCACATGTGAACCTATTTGTGCATACCTCATTAAAGGTGTTTAATGCATGTTTGTGGTATCTTGATAGTGGGTGTTCTCGCCATATGACAGGGGATAAGTCACTGTTTAAGTCACTCAAAGAAAAGGTGGGTGACTATGTGACCTTTGGGGATAGAAGCCATGCTCAAGTCCTAGGCAAAGGAACCATTGAGATACCCGGTTTGCCTCTGTTGAAAGATGTGCTGTTCATAAAAGGGCTGAAGGCAAATTTGCTGAGCATCACTCAAATTTGTGATGACGACTTCCTGGTACAATTCTCCAAGAAAGGATGTTTGATCATCAATAAAGAGGGGATTCAGGTTTTGGAAGGAAATCGGACTACGGATAATTGTTATGGAATAGTTCCCACGGCACCAATATCGTGTAGAAGTGCTCGGGTGGATATGTTGGAGCTGTGGCATCACAGATTTGGGCATGCCAACTTCAAACAAGTAGCAAAAGTCTCCAAACTTGAAGCAGTCGAGGGACTTCCTAAGTTTGGAAAAGTAAAGAAGACCATTTGTGGTGCATGTCAAATGGGGAAGCAAACTAAGGCAAGTCATCACAAGGTAAATGTGATAGCCACCTCTCGTTGTTTGGAGTTACTTCATGTTGATCTGATGGGGCCCACCAGAACTGAAAGCCTAGGGGGAAAAAGATATATTATGGTCATTGTGGACGACTACTCAAGATACACTTGGGTTGAATTCCTTAGAGAAAAATCAGAAGCTTGTGAGAGGCTGGAGATTCTGTGCAAGAAATTACAAAATGAAAAGGGGATTCCAATAGCCAAAGTTAGAAGTGATCATGGGAGAGAATTTGAGAATGCAAGATTCGAGTCCTTCTGTGAGAAGAATGGTATTAAAAGAGAGTTTTCAGCTCCCAAAACTCCACAACAAAATGGAGTGGTAGAGAGAAAAAATCGTGTGATTCAGGAGATGGCAAGAGTCATGTTGCTTAACAAGCAAATACCTCAAAAATTTTGGGGAGAAGCTGTCAACACCTCGTGTCACATTGGCAATAGGATTTTCTTTCGAGTTGGTACAAAGAAGACTGCATATGAGATATGGAATGAGAAGAAGCCTAAAGTGAAGTATTTCCGGGTATTTGGAAGTAAATGTTATATCTTAAATGATCGAGAGAATCTTGGGAAGTTTGATGCAAGAAGTGATGAGGGTATTTTTCTTGGCTACTCTACTACAAGTCGAGCATATAGAGTGTTTAACAAGAGAACAAAGACTGTGATGGAATCCATAAATGTCAAGATTGATGATGCCTTACCTAAGGTGGAAATGATTGATGATGTAGAAGGGCCGAGCACCGAAGAGCCTGATGTTGAGGTAGAAGCTTTGGATATAGAAGGTGAAGAACCTATACCAGAAGTAGAATCGACTCCCATCAACCCAAGAAGGGAAACGAGATCGATGTCTAGAACTTCAAGCCCTCTTACTCCTCCAGAAGTTCATCCTCCTATCTCTCGTAGTGATGAAGTTTCCACTTCAAAAAGGCCATCCTCAAGAATTATCAAGAATCATCCGGAAAGTAATATCATAGGATCACTTGATGACTCTTCGCCTCAGGAAAGGAAATATTCTGCTAGCCAATCATGTAACATATCACTGTTATCTTGCACAGTTTGAACCAAAAAGGGTTGAAGAGGCTCTTCAAGATGAGAATTGGGTTGAGTCAATGCATGAAGAGCTGAATCAGTTTGTGAGGAATGACGTGTGGGAACTTGCTCCACGGCCTGAGAACGTTCATGTTATAGGCACAAAGTGGATTTTTAAAAACAAAACTGATGAAGATGGAGAGATAATTCGAAACAAGTCTCGGTTGGTGGCTCAAGGATACACACAAGTAGAAGGGGTGGATTTTGATGAATCATTTGCTCCGGTGGCAAGACTCGAATCCATTCGAATCCTCATGTCCATTGCGTGCACTTTGAAGTTCAAACTTTATCAAATGGATGTTAAGTGTGCTTTTCTGAATGGATATCTAAATGAAGAGGTTTTTGTTGAGCAACCAAAAGGATTTGAGGATCCTCATTTTCCAGATCATGTATTAAGATTGAAGACAGCACTATATGGTTTAAAACAAGCGCCTAGAGCCTGGTACGATCGTCTTACACATTATCTTCTAGATAGAGGTTTCAAGAGAGGGTACGCCGATCGAACTCTATTTGTCAAAAATGATGAAGATTATCTCCTTGTGGCACAAGTCTATGTTGATGACATAGTGTTTGGAGCAACTATCGAAGATCGTGCTACTGAATTTTCTGAGGAGATGAAGAAGGAGTTTGAGATGAGCATGGTGGGGGAGCTCACATTCTTTTTGGGTCTTCAAGTCAAACAACAGAAGGAGGGTATATTTGTATCTCAAGAGAAGTATGCCAGAAATATTGTCAAGAAGTTTGGCTTAGACTCCAAAAAACATGCCTCCACTCCCATGAGCTCTTCCACTAAACTGAATGTGGATTTATCAGGAGTTGAAGTAAGTCCTACATTGTATAGGAGCATCATAGGAAGTTTGCTCTACCTTACAGCAAGTAGACCGGACATTGCTTTCAGTGTGGGCGTTTGTGCCAGGTACCAAGCTAATCCGAAGGAATCTCATCTGACTGCTGCTAAGCGAATCATTCGATATGTGAATGGTACTGCAAACTATGGTTTGTGGTATTCAAAAGACTCAAATGCGTGTCTTGCTGGGTATTCGGATGCTGACTGGGCTGGCAGTGTAGACGATCGGAAAAGCACTTCAGGCGGCTGTTTTTATCTTGGTAACAATCTTGTTTCGTGGATGAGCAAGAAGCAGAATTCAGTGTCTCTATCTACTGCAAAAGCAGAATACATCGCTGCTGGAAGTTGCTGCACTCAGCTTCTTTGGATGAAGAAATTACTTCATGACTATGGAATTCCTCAAGAAACGATGTGTGTCTTCTGTGACAACACCAGTGCCATCAATCTTTCCAAAAATCCTGTTCAGCATTCAAAATCCAAACACATAGAGATACGTTACCATTTCATTCGGAATTTGGTAGAGGAAAGAGTTGTGTGTCTTGAGTTCATACACACCGACAATCAAAAGGCGGATATCTTCACCAAGCCTCTCGATGGTCCACGGTTTGAATCACTCCGTAAGACCATTGGTGTCGGTACAATTCCTTGACTCTCTTGTGTGTTGTGTGCTTCATTTTTTATAATATGATAAATCTGTCTGTGTTGGGGCACACATTTTTTTTTGCAACATGTTTCTTGTTTGTTTGTTCTTTTGTGTATACTGCTGGTTATTTTTGTGTTTGTTCAATCATTTTTGTTTCTTGTGTCAAAAATCCAAAAATCACATAAAAATTAGAAAATCAAAAAGCTTGATTGACTTTGTTGAGTTTTGTCTCAAAACTTGTTTTGCCTTGTACCTTTGTGCTAATGGCTTTGTGCATTTTCGAGCATTGCTTGTTTTCATGCACTCATATCACTGTGGGAAAAATCTTGAAATCTATGTGATTGTTGTAAATAGATCTTCAACCTTGTCATGAATGATTAGTGAATGGTTATGTTGATCTTGAGACATGCATAGACTTGTGTCTATATATCTTCCCACTTTTTATTTATGTTTTGCTAAAAAGAGCTCACCAAATGTAAATCTCCAAATGAAAAGAGATATTGAGCTGCAAAAGCCTGTCGCACATTCTAGTATTTGACTAGGAAAAAGGGTAAGCGACCTTATATTAAAAGTGAAATTTCATTCAAAAAGGCCAAAGGCCTGTTCTTCAAAGAGAAATGTTATATATATCCCTCTCACAATGAGAGATGATTGCCTCAAAAAGATCAAAAAGATCAAATGTTATGTTTGAAAGTGGAGTCAAATGAAAAGTTCCAAGTTATGTTACCAAGTTGTGTGGGAAGTCATATATACATATTTCTATAATTGAGATTGGTCACATGATCTAGTGCTAATTGTGTATGCCTTGGTTGAATTGATCATTGAAGCTTCACATTAGACAAAGGACTATCTCATTGTTGATATCCACACACAACACACAAGTTTATGTTCAACAAATGCCATATTCATTTGTGTGATTGTACTTGATAAAATGTGTTTTCACATGCTCAATCTTTGTTAATTCAAGCACAAAAAGATTTTTGAGTGTTTTAGGTGTTTTTGGAAAGTATTTTGTTGGAAAAATCTGAAAATTTCAAAAATACAGTTTTGCCCTGTTTTGGCGGCTCAGTCGCGGGTATGTCAAGTCGCGAGCCTCAGTCGCATCTTCGCTGGTCAGTTTTGGCGACTTGTTTGCGAGTGGAAGGTCCAGTCGCGAGATTCACTCAGAGATTTTCGCGGCTTAGCTCGCGACTCACTCGCGGGTAGACCTTCCAGTCGCGAAAAACACTTAGAAAATTTTTCAACTTTTTGTTCTTTAGTGTTTTGGCGGCTTACTCTGGCGACTTTTTGGCGACTCGTTCCAGTCGCGAAAATCGCGTGTTTTGGATAAACAGGGGCAGTTTTTAAACTTTTCATTTTTCCCTCGATCTTTTTGTGACTGTTCATTGTCTTTCTCATTTGCTCTTACCCTGTATCACCGTGCCTCCATTTTCGATCTCCCTTACTTGTCTCTTTTCAGCTCAAAATCGTCGCCTAACAGGTATGGTTTTCTGTCCTGCACTCTATTTTACTTGTTCTTTTGGTTTTCCCTCTGGCTATTTCACATTTGTTTGTGATTTTGTGATGGGTTTTTAGCTCAACTATTATTCTTTGTTCTAGCTTCGCTTGAGTGCTTATGTTTCTGTGTTTGAGCTTATTCATGTTGGTGGTTGTGTTCTTTATCCTGTGCTTAGCTAGGGTTAGCTATTTTTGTCTGATCTGCTGTTGCTATCATGTTTCACTTTGATCCTGTGTGGTATCTTGTTGATGTGGTGTTGATTTTGGTCCTTTTTCAGCTGATTATGTGGTTATATTTGATCTCTCTATACTGTGTAGTTCTAATTTGGGCCTTTGGTGTCCCTCATTGCTACTTTCTGACCATACTCATCCAGCTGTTAGGGTTTCTTCATTGTTCCTAAATTTTCACTAACCCACTGTTGATATAGTCTGTTGGATTGTGTTCTGTCATTTCCCTTGTTTATAATACAGACTGGTCATGTCTCCATTCAAAAAGGCTGCTGTGAAAGGAGGTTCTTCCAAAGGGAAGGAACCCGTAATTGATGTTGATGAAGACACACCTCTCCCGAAAGTGACTCGCTCTTCATCACAGCGATTCGATCCCAATAAGTTCAGATCATATTCAGCCTATCAGTCATATGAGAATTTTTTTCTTCATGCCACACCATTACTAGAGAGAGCTGTGGATCTGCCCTCACTTCATAACACTGACATTCCGATATGTTTTGCTCACAAGGATTGGAATTACCTTCTCTCTGATCCGGATATCGTGTATGAAGAGTTGGTTAAAGAATTTTATGCTAACGCAATTGTGGAAGGAGATGAACTTAAGTGCTGGGTTCGGCAAAGGAGCTTTTCTGTCTCTCCTACATACCTGGCGGAAATTCTTCACATCAACAGACCCATTTTTCGTCATTCACCGGTCTATGATGATCTATGTCCTGATGAGGAGCTTCTCAAACAAAGTCTTGGTCAAGACTTGGAGTTCTCATCAAATGGCAAATCCATCAGTGTTTCCTCCCTTTCTCCGAAACTGCGAGTGCTTACAATTGTGATGTTTCACAATTTGTACCCTTTATCAAGTACTGGGTATATGAATCTCGGACGTGCTTTGTTTCTTCATGATCTAATCTCTGATGAAGAAATCGACATTTGTGCTCATATCTTTCATGTTCTGCGCAAAACGGTTCTTCGAAGTGAGTCTCGGATATGCATTCCTTTCTGCAGTCTCATTTCACGGATCTTGAAGCTCAAGGGAATTTATCCAACGGCTGATGAGTCTCCTATTCCCAAACCAAGTCCAATCAACATGCGTACATACAATGCAAGTGTTGGACATAGTCGGAAGAGAGCCAAACCAGAAACTTCTGCATCTCACAATGACTCTCAGTTCAGCAATCTCTCCCTCGATGAGAAACTTGATCGCATTGTCTCCTCTGTCCACGAGTTGAATACCAAGATGTCTGGACTCACTGCTTCTTTACACCATCAAAGCAACCGCTGGGATATGAAGTTTACTTCTCTTCAAACTCAATTGGATCAAATTCAGAGGAAGCTAGAAGAGGATGACTAGCCTATTCCATGACAAAAAGGGGGAGTGATAGGCATAATTAGAGGGGGAGGATATTACCCTAAGGGGGAGTGTCACTATCTAAGGGGGAGTGTCTTTAATTTTTTTTTGTTTCTTTCTTCTCTTTAAGTTGATATATTGTGTTTTGTAAAACTGTTATTCAGGTTATTTATTGGTTTGTACCCATATGCTTTTGTAAGCTTTTAGGGTTATTGTTTTATGCATAGTTTGTAGGCTTTATGGTATGTACCTTGCTTAAGTGCAGCCTTTATGCTATGTTGAAATCAGTACTTTAATCTAAATGTTCTACATTTTGGTTTATGTACTGTCACTCTTGTGCCCTTGTAGGATTGTTCCTAGATGCATATGCCTTGTGTGCTATGCATTGGTTGAGTGTTGTGCATACAAGTGTCTTGCCTTGTGCTTGTTAACTTGTATGTCCTTGTGTTCATTCCAAGTGTGAATGAGCATTGTGATCACTACTTTGTGGTGTTCACTTGGTTGATCAAGCCATGGTTTGTTTATTAACTCCATCTTTGCTTGATCACATTCTGCCTGTTTCATATGCATTTATATTTTTCTGCTTACAATGATCATGGTGTATTGTTGTGTTTCAGGAGTTTATGTTCATATGATTCAAGTGCTTCACAGCTTCTAGAGTTAGGTGTGAGTGAGTTTTGTTCAACTGTTCCCAACTCACATGTTAAGTCTAGAGTCTGTTTTAGGGTTTTGTCACGGAATAGCCAAAGGGGGAGATTGTAAGGTTGAATTTATTCAACCATCTAATTGGCTTTATTCCGTGCCAAATTTGCTTGTAATTCAGCATCTAGTAACCCTGTATTTAGGTGGGTTTGTTGTAAGGGTAGTGAGTGAGATAGAGTGAAGATTGCTCAAGAGTGTGCAAGAAAACAGAGTGTCGCGGCTGGGACTCGCGGGTGGACTCGCGGCTGCAAGCCGCCAGAAGCTGCACACGTGCCAAGCATGCTGGAAGATGAATAGTCATGCTAGCTGGAGCACTATAGGACAAAACAGGACAACTGGCCATACGGTTAACTCGCGACTGGATCTCGCGACTTGGTCAAGCCGCGAGGTCAAGCCGCGAGCCACCCCTGTTTTGGAAAAACCTGACGTTTCGCATTCCTCTCCACTCCAGTATAAATACCCCTTTAACCCACGATTGAAAGAGAGCTTCCAGAGAGAATTTTGAGAGAGAAACCCTAAAGAAAAACAAGATTGTTTCACACACAATCCCTACCTTAGAGTCTCATCAAATTCCCTCACTCTCTTCCTCTCCATTGTTAAATCCTTGAGAGGTATTATACCAAACCTAGTTCTCACCATTATCATCTCTGTGAGACAGTCGTTTGGAGTTCTGGGAAGCAGTTAGGAAGGAGCCAATCTTCATTGGTTGATGCTACGGTCTAGTAGCGGAATCCGGAAAGCTAGAAAAGGAAAAGGTTTGGCGCAACCTCGTTGGAGCAAGAAGCTTGGAGGGCTTAGGTGCACTGGGTAGATTAGGCTTGGAGGGTCTATTGCTGTCCTTGTATCCCAACTGTATTTTCTAGTGGATTGATTACCGCTTGGAGGGCGGCGGAGAGGTTTTTCGCCGAGGTCTTCGGTTTCCTCTTCGATAACACATCGGGTGTTATCTCTGTGTTTGCATCTTCCTTCCTCTCTATCTCTGCCTTTACATTATCTGCTGTGGTTTATTTTGTTATGGCTTAGATAGTTGTTTAACCAATTTCATATCATAGCATATGTTAAGTTTCCGCACACTTGTTGTTTGACATATTGCTTGTGTTGGTTAAGTTGGTTTTTGGGGGTCTAAACGTTCAAAAGTGTTTTTGTACACGTTTTTGAACTTTCAGAAAGTATGTAATAGACTTTTGATTGGTTCAAATTTTCTTATAGATAATTATATCTATTTATCTATGTTGATGAAGATAATATTTTGATAAAGATAATAATCAACAAAGATAAATAATTATATCTATTTAATTTATTTTAATAAAGATAATTATCTATCAATTTTGAATAGAAAATTTATCTTTATTTTATTTATTTATTTTAATAAAGATAATTATTCATATATTTTGAATAGGAAATTTATCTTTATCTTGTGGGCTAAATGACATGTGGCAAATTTTAATATGCAGTGTGATGTCAATTTGGATGACACATGTCATCATTTGACTTAATTAATTTAATGACATATTAATTTGGAATTTGTCACTAAATTTTTGATGTTGCATTTTGGCTTGACAAATTTTTGCCTCCTACAACATCATCACTATTTGAGTCTGAATTCTATTTTGATGTGGAATAAACCATGACTACTAGAGCTTGAGGAGAGTAGTCATCATCAAGTGAGAAAAGTGATTCTACATTTGAGAAAGGAGTGTCATCTGCATGAATCTGTGCTTGTTCAAGAAGCTTTGCTGCTTTCTCCTTTTTTGGGAATTTTTTTGCAAAATGACTTGGTCTTCTGCACACAAAATAGACTTTTGAAGTCTTTCCTTTATATTGCTTCCTTTTGAGAAACTTCCATTTTTTCTTCCTAAAAAATTTCTTCCTTGGTCCTGCATGGTGTCTCCTTTTCAAAGGATATTTCTTGAAATGATCTCTTCTTTTTGTTGGACAGTCACAATTTTTCTCATAGCACTTTATCTGCAAATCTTTCCTTTTGCAACTATCTTTGAGTCTACTATGAACTTTGTCAATTTTTGAAAGAAATTTTCTCTAGTTACAAAGCATTTGCTACCTTCACATATCATCCATCTCTTCACAATCTTTGTCACTTGTCTTCTTGAACTTCTTTGGTTTTTCAAAACTAGGCCTTATGAGCCGGGACGAAACTACAAGGGGGCCTTGGACCCCGCTAACTTTTCAAAAATCTTCTTAATAGTAATCCTATTTTAGAATTTGATCCAATATAATTGAACTTGCCCCCTCTAACAACATCTTGGCCTCCTAAAAAAAAAAAAAAAAAAAAATCAAATAACAACCCAACATAAAAAATTAAACAATCGGCATATGTAAGCCCAAACATTTGCCAAATTCATCATATTCATTTAGTTCAAATGCTTCCCCAAACATTTACCAAACCTCTTAGCTCAAATTCTTTCTTCCTTAGACCTCCAATTAAGTTACAAGATTGACTAGTTAGTTACTAGTTGCTAATGGTTTGTTGAGCATTTGATTTTAACTATCTTAATCTAATGGTTTGTTGACTTACTGAATATTTAATAATGTTAGTTGAGCATTTGTCTTTAGTTTAGCATTTTTATATTAAAAAGACAAAGGACATTGTTAGGCATAAATAATTGACTTAGCAATAATAATTAATCATAACAACAATCTTAATCTTAGCAATAATTGAATTTGGAATTTTTATTTTCTTGTATTCTTTTTTACCTAGTAACCATAATTAATTTGAGTGACAATAAATTTATTGTAAAGTATTATGAAACAAAAATTTTGTGCCTTTTCATTTGCTCATAGTTAATAATAAATGGATAAAATTTGGCAATAAACTTAGTTGTAGCTTAATACTACAAATTTTCTTAATATCTTTTTATTGGATGTGAATTTTGATAAATCTACCATTTGATTATATTTTCTTCTTATATCCTCCATACTTGGAAAATTTCTAGAAAATCAAATATCAATAGTTATGTCATCAATCAAATATTTAAATTTCAAGTTTTTGTACTTTAAAATGAACATTATGAAAACATTGATTTAAATGGAGCTGATTAGGTAAGATGATGAATAATCTAGATGTGTCATGGTTAATGGTTGGAGGTTTTGTCTAGAGAAGGTTGATGAAAATGGAGAGGTTAGGGGTATGGACAGGTCTTTATATAATGATTGTTGAGGTTGGTAAGGCGTATAAACAAGCATCGGGGAAGGTTGGGTAGCTCCCTTCTGTCATCCTTCTATGGATTGAAGTTGTGCCAACAATTGTTTTTTTTCTTTTTCTTTCTACCCTATAAGAGGGAAAGAAACAGACATATCTTTAATTGTTGAAACAATTGTTGCAAACTCTTGTTCAACCATCTTGATTATTTTCTTCAAATCATCATTAAGAGAACCTAAGGATGAGAAGGTATGGGTAACTACCTCAGCTAACTTTTGTTGGTTATCAAGAATTTACAAAAGGGCTTGGTTTTGTGCCACAACATTTTTTGCTTGCCAATTTAGAGCTGCTTCTGCTGATGAAACTTGTCTCCTAGTTCCATCCGGGTTGGTTCCAATGGGGTTTTTGATTTTCCAAACATGCTTTGTGTTGGTTTGGGGATGTTCAAAACTTTCAAGAGGAAAATCCTGTGAGTAGGAAGGTGAAGCATGGTCAAGCATGTAACAAGGTAAAGGTTTTTGTGAATGGATTTGGCTAGTAGGAAAAGGTTGGCATCTCGCTATTCGGGGAAGGACTTTTTGGTAGTATGGGATTAATGGAGGTTTAAGGTTTTGGTCATGGTCTTCTTTGGACTTGGGTTCTTTGCATGGAGGAGAAGGAGAAAATTTTTGCTTTCTAGTTCTAGGATAAAGAACATAATAGTCAAATTTTCTAGAGGGTTCTCCAAGAAGGTCAACTTCTAGATCACTTGCTTTGTATCTTTCTTTAAGGATTTGTTGAGTGGATTTTTTCTTCTATCTTCTTGAATAGTCTTCCTCAAGAGTTTCTTCTTTTCTGCATTCAGCACAATCACAAATCCCACCATATGTGGCCAGACGGTGATTTGCTTTCATAGTAAGGCTTTCCATCTTCAGGAAATGTATTAATCTTAAGGCCATCTTCATAAACATATGACACAAGATGAAGCATAGCAATTTGAGTTGGAAAGACTGTCACATCTTTCTTTTTTGGTGGGGCCACCAAAAACCTTGTTTCAACTTTGCCATTTTCCTTTCTAATAAAGAAAGGATTGTTCGACTGGATTGGCTTGATTGCTTGGTGAAGCATCTCATATTTCGTGATCCATGATTTTGGAAAGAGAGTAGTCATCTGGTCTTTGGTGAGTGGTCTTGGGACAAACGTACACATGGGGGGTTAATCCTGGATCAACTTGGATCAATAAAGCATCATTAGATTGAGCCATGTCTAGAACTGCCATATTGAAGGCATGATTTTGAAGCCTGTAAGCAAGCTGGTAGTGGAGTGTAGTGGCAAATGTGTCTTGTACTTGAGAGGCTCCTGTAATCTAAACTTGCACCTTGAGAGCATCACAAAGGTGAGGATCTTTGAGGAACATGTTGAAGTTTGGAAATAGTGTGACAAACACTATTCCTGCATTTAGAGTGGCCTAGACAGTTCCTAACTGCATTTTGATATTCCAAAAATCTGGAGTCAAGGATTGAAATCCTAGAAGCCATAGGGAATCCTTTTCTTCTGTGGAAAGTTAGTGCCAATCTCACTGCACCAAAATGAAGATGTGTGTACCCTTGTTTTTGCCATGGAATTACAAATTCTCTGGGAAGAGCAAGGGTGATGAAATTTTCATTTTCACTTGCTGGGATATTGAACTGGTCAAACTTGGAGACTTGAACATATTCTTTTACAGTAGAAGGATGAGAAGGACCAATGATTTTATTTTATTTATTTTTTTTAATGAAAGTTGGGTTTTATTAAACACGGTAAAAGGATTTACAATAAGTTAGTTAGTAATAGGGATTTTACTATCTTCAGGTACATGGGAGATCTCATACAGGTAATCCAACCTATTTGCAGTGGAAGTACGAAGGGAAGGGTCAAAGGTGGGTTTAGAGGTATCAGTGACTGCTGAAGATGAATTGACCATGATAGTTTTTTTTAGGAAAGAACTGTTTACCCAAAACCTAGCAGGACTAAAACACCAAATCTAGGCTTAAACGTTCACAAGGTGACAATGGGAAACTGGATTCTTTAAGATTTTTGGTAAAAAAATCCTTAGTGTTCTACTTGATTATCAAGTCCAGTATCCTGATGTAATTGATACAGAGGATCCACGTATTGTGGCAATTGTAAATCACAGAGCATACTAATTATGACAATAATCCAAATATACTAATCAAAAGAGGTGGAAACTATACGGTGGATATGGCTTTGATACCAAATAGATAAGTTGGACAAGAAGAAACAAGAAGAAGAGGGTGTAAGAAGATTATAGAAACTGGTTAAGAAAATATAATGCTAAAGAAATATAGACATCCTGTAGTAATCTTGTGACCAAATCTTGGAAGGAAAGCTTGAATATGGTAAAAGATTTTCAAATCACAAATTTTCAAAGTACATTTTTTTATTAAAGATTTGACTTTTTTATGAACACAATTTATTCAAAAAATTGAAAAACATATTGTACCAAATGAGCACTTACATTTTTTTTTTTTTTTTTTTTTGGAAGTAAAAAATGAGCAGTTGTATTGATCCAGTATTTATTTACTTTTTGGGATTCTCTTACCTCATGATGAAATCTACATGGGTTCACTAAGCAAAAAAATTAAAAAAAATTCTACAAGGGTTAACCCTTGTTATGGGCTTGGAATGTCAGCTGGGATTGATTTGTTGAGGGAGCAGAGGCCCAGCATGGAGGCTGTAATATCATCATTCTTATGTTCTTTTATTTTAATTAAGCCCCAAAAATAAAGCCCAACAAGACGACACCCAATATATGATGGGTCAGGGAGTTGTTTTCAATCTTTGTAGGTTGAGGTTGTGCAGACGGAACGTGAGATTTTATTCACACTGCAAAATGTGTCCCTGCCCAGGCTGCTGCCCATTGGGACTTGAAGGGTCTTCTCACAACAAATATAAAGTACTCTTTTTTAATCACCCCCCCTGCCAAAAGAAAAAAATAAAATGGTTTTTGAGTTTTAAATTTGAACAATTACCCCCTTGCATTTTATGTTTGGGACAAATTAAATCTTAAATTATTATTTTCGACTTGAGTCTAATAGCTAGGTTTAATAATGTAATATGAACATAATTTCTATCATGTGATTCATGTCATCAATAATTTGGAAATGCCATTATTACCCTACATACGTTAAGTGATTAGACATGTAAGTTTCAAACAAAATATAGTATCAAAAGTAGACATGACAAAATACTAGAATTCAAAGGAAAAATATGGGTATGGGTACGTATAAGGGTTTTTGTACTTGTGAAAAAAATATAAAGGTCGATCCTAACCCATGTAAGTTTAGGTTTAATACATTAACTTTTCATTTTGAGGTTTTTTTTAGCCTCTTTTCTTTTGCTTCTTCTCTCTTTTCAAAACAACCCAATTCTCTACATTTAACAAATTATTTTTGTGTTTTTAATTTTTTTTTTCTTTTCACTTTTAGAATTGGAGTCGATCTTGTGTTTTGCCAAAGAATGTAGACGTTTTCATTTGTATTCAAAGTTGGTTCCATGAATTTTAATGTAATATTTAATCCATAGTCATAGCTTTAAAATTTTAATTCTTTTTTGATTTGTTTTCAATGTGACATAAGTTATATAAAAATTCTATAGTGAAAATGAAAATACTGATGAAACCAATTGTCAACTTGAAGTGCAACTCATGTATGAATATTCCCATGGTTGGATCTATGACTAACATTGAGTAGATTGAGTTGCAATCCATATTAAATATTTACTTATTTTTCTATACCTAACATGTTATGTTTTATTCTTGAAACTTTATATATATAGTTATCTTGGTAGGTAATCTAACTTTATTTATATTTTACATGTAATAAATGCACTTGACTAGATTGATAAGGTTCTATGGTTCACATCAAGTTTTTGTTTTTCGATGAAAATACCATTTTGGTTCTTACATTTTGGTAGCAATCAATTTGGTTTTTATTATTTTTGACTTGCGGTAAATTTATGTTAGTAAGTTTCTAGTAGGGACCAAATTTACTTAAAGTAGAAAATAACATGAATCAAATTAACTGTTACTAAAATGTAAGGATCAAAATGATATTTTGGCTTTGATTTTTTTGTTACATCAACCGCTTTCTTAAAAGACTGGGCTAGGATCATAAGTTTCGTAACCTATTTAGGATGATCTATTTCTAGCCCAAACTTGATCAACGCGACTTATTTTCCAGGTCTATTCAAAAGGTTTGATTTTTCACAAATCCAATGTTCATAAGGTTAATTCTTCAAATTGAAGTGTAAGGATCAAATTGACACTCCTTTCAAAGTTGAAAGATGATATTTGAAAAAACCCCAAAGATAAAAAAGAAAAAAAGAAAGAAAAAAAAAAAAACTAAATTTAGAATGCGAAGGTCAAAAATCCTAATTGAAATCAAGTTTTCTAATTTTGTTCCAAGCTTTCTAAGAAGAAAAGCTTTTCATGTGGTGTCTATTTTTTAAAATATGGAATAATTTAAGCTTAAGAATCTAGATTCTTTATTAAGATTGATCATGCTACCCATAAAAAAAAATAAAATAAAATATTAACCATGCTATTATGCCAATTCCGTTGAAAACTTAATAGGAAAATTATATTTTTATGCAATTAATTTTATTAGAAGACTCAAAATCCCATTAATTTTATCTTAAGACAAGGATACAATAAAAACTAAAAAGTATGTATTAGCAAAGTTCTATAAGATAAGAAAAAAATTTAGCTACAAACTTAGTTGAAGCCTAAGACTACAACTTGCTTAAAATAAATTAACATTGCTACATGTTTTGGAAATCTAACTGTTAGATTGCATGTCATTTACGTTCTTAATACACATGTCAAATTTTGTGCCAATCAAATATTATTTACTAAATGATTCATAAACTTATTTTTCATGTATAATTTCAGACTACAAAAACTTACAATTTAAATAATTGATTGATGATATAGCTATTGATCTTAGATCCAAGAAGAAAATGTAATACGATGGTAGATTTGTCAAAATTCATATCCAATAAAAAGATATTAAGTAAAGTTGTCCAATAAGATAATGCTTACCTTTAAATTTTTTATTTTGCCTAATTGCTTTCATGTAGGAAATGTGGGAAAGTTTAAAGATAAAAATTAACAATTACTTGAAGAAAAATCTTATCATTGTGTGGCTAAAAAATGAGCTTTTAAATTCGTAATTATCCTTAAATAAGGACAAAGTTTAGCTAAAAAATTCGTTGTAGTTTAAGGCTACAACCTTATTAAATATCATTAACATTACTACATATTTCCAAAATCTAATCATTGGATTGCATGTTCTTTATATTTTTAATAAAATGTTAAATTTTGTGCCAATCGGATATTGTTTACTATATAATCTATAAAATTATATTCTATGCATAATTATAAACTACAAAAACTTACAATTTAAACAATTTATTGATGACATAGTTATTGATCTTTAATTTTTTAGAAATTTTACAAGTATGGAGGATATAATAAGAAAATGTAATCCAATGGTAGATTTGTCAAAATTTATTTCCAATAAAAAGATATTGAATAAGGTTGTAGCTTTAAGTTTTAACTAATTTTGTAGTTAAACTTTGTCTCTCAAATAATTTAGAAAATTTGAGCTAAATTCGTGCAACATTTGGAAATGTCCAAATTTGGACTTGAACATTTCTGAATATATATATATATATATATATATTATTTATTTTGAATTATCTATCAAACCCCACTAGAATCAAATTGTTTTTTTTTTTTTATGGACAAAATTTAGTTACAAAATTGGTTGTAACCGTAAATTACAACCTTATTCAATATCTTTTTATTGGAGGTGAATTTTGACAAATCCACTATTGGATTACATCTTCTTCTTATATACTCCATTTTTGTAAAATTTTTAGAAAATTAAAGATCAATAGCTATATTATTAATAAATTGTTTAAATTGCAATTTTTTTTTTTATTTTTATAACTAAATTGCAAGTTTTTATAATTTAAAATTATGCATAAAATATAAACTTAGAGATCATATAGTAAATAATATCCGATTGATACAAAATTTGGCATGTGTATTAAAAACATAAAGAACTTGCAATTCAACGGTTAGATTTTCAAAACATATAGTAATATTTATTTTATTGAGTAAGGTTGTAGTTTTAGACCATAACCAATTTTGTAACTAAATTTTGTCATTTTTATATTGAATAACATGCAAATTAGGAAATTCAGAGAAAATTTTGAATTTTGATGCCATTTTTCGACTCCAACTTTAGTTTAACCACGAGTTCAAAAACTTTTGAAGGGAAAGACCGAAGTGAAAGGTATCTATTTCATCCACATCTATAAATAGTCTATCATTTCATTACTTTTGTCTCATCAAATTTTCAAATTCGGTTTTCTTATTGTGGAGAGAAATCGGGTTGATAGTTATTGCAATTATTCATGCACTATATATATATATATATATATATATATATTTATTTATTTATTTATATTTATTCACGTCATCAAGCATTAGACGAGGGAATGATTATTAATTTTCTATAAATTTATGATTGTTATCCATGCATACAAGCATCATCACATGTTCATTGAATCAAAGGCATAACAAGTTTGTCACCATCAATCTTCCGAAGACTGATCTACGAGTCAGGCCAAATAGGTTTCTAATGCCTTCCAATCTCCTTAAGCTAGCTTGCAGATTCAGATCTCTTGTTGAAGACCAATTTCTTATCATTATTGCTTTATTTCCAGGATTGCAATTAGGAAACAAAGTCATGTAATTTTCTCTATTCTTTTAGGAAACAAAGTTATGAGAAGGTAACACATAACAATATCTTGAGGGGGGTTTCTCTATTTTTTTGACTACTAACATAGAGTTTTTGTAGAACTTAGGCCTTGCAGAAGAGTTGTAATTATTATGTGTTACAAATTTTGTTTTTCTACATGCTTACGTTGCACGACCTTCTAATTTCTTCAAAATCAATTTCTTTTGGTGCTTCTAGGATGTTGTGAACAACCTCATCGCCAAAGTTAAGGCGAATTGCATTTGCTACCTTCTCATATCATCCATCTCTTCACAATCTTTGTCACTTGTCTTCTTGAACTTCTTTGGTTTTTCAAAACCAGGCCTTATGAGTCGGGACGAAACTACGAGGGGGCCATGGACCCCACTAACTTTTCAAAAATCTTCTTAATAGTAATCCTATTTTAGAATTTGGTCCAATATAATTGAACTTGCCTCCTCTAACAACATCTTGGCCTCCTTAAAAAAAAAAAAAAAAAAATCAAATAACAACCCAACATAAAAAATTAAACAATTGGCATATGTAAGCCCAAACATTTACCAAATTCATCATATTCATTTAGTTCAAATGCTTCCCCAAACATTTACCAAACCTCTTAGCTCAAATTCTTTCTTCCTTAGACCCCCAAACTTGTACATGGAGAGATGCCAATTAAATTACAAGATTGACTAGTTAGTTACTAGTTGCTAATGGTTTGTTGAGCATTCGATTTTAACTGTCTTAATCTAATGGTTTGTTGACTTACTGAATATTTAATAATGTTAGTTGAGCATTTGTCTTTAGTTTAGCATTTTATATTAAAAAGACAAAGGACATTGTTAGGCATAAATAATTGACTTAGCAATAATAATTAATCTTAGCAATAATTGAATTTGGAATTTTTATTTTCTTGTATTCTTTTTTACCTAGTAACCATAATTAATTTGAGTGACAATAAATTTATTGTAAAGTATTATGAAACAAAAATTTTGTGCCTTTTCATTTGCTCATAGTTAATAATAAATGGATAAAATTTGGCAACAAACTTAGTTGTAGCTTAATACTACAAATTTTCTTAATATCTTTTTATTGGATGTGAATTTTGATAAATCTACCATTTGATTATATTTTCTACTTATATCCTCCATACTTGGAAAATTTCTAGAAAATCAAATATCAATAGTTATGTTATCAATCAAATATTTAAATTTCAAGTTTTTGTACTTTAAAATGAACATTATGAAAACATTGATTTAAATAGAGCTGAGGTAAGATGATGAATATGATGATTTTTTTTTTTTAAAAATTATTTTGGCTCATTCATGTATGGACAAAGTTTGGCTTCAAACTTGGTTGTAGTATAATGCTACAACTCCACTCAATATCTTTTTATTGGATGATGAATTTGTTAAAATTCACCATTGGATTACATTTTTTTTCTTATAATCTCAATGCTTGCAAAATTCTAGAAGATCAAAGATCAAAGATCAATAGTTATGTCATTTATCAAATGTTTAAATTTCAAGTTTTTGTAGTCTAAAATTATGCATAAAAAATAAGTTTATGAATTGAATAGTAAATATCATCTGATTGACATGAAATTTGATATGTGTGTTAAAAATATAAAGAATATGCAATCCAAAAATTAAAATTTTAAAACATGTAGCCATGCTAATTATTTTAGTGGAAATTGTCACCAAACTTTGTCCTTCATGTATTATCACTTTTGAGTTTAATCAATTTGAATGTGTATGTTATATAAACATATGCTAATTTGATTTATTTAGTTGGCTTTATTGAATCTTATTAGAGCATTAGTATTGGTGGCGCTAAAAAGAAAATTTCTATTTTTAGCACCACAAACTACAAAATTGGGGCTGCATTGGTGGAGCTAAAGTCATAAATTTTGGCTTCTCAGTTACAGTGTATAGCTATCTTTAGCTGTGCACTGTAGCTTAAATGTATAAAAAATATATATATATATATATATATATATTTTATTTGCATGTTCACACTGGTAGGATTATTTAAATGATTTATTTTCTTTTATTTTTTTTCTCTTCCTTCTCATTTCTTCTCGTTGCTCCTCCTCACACTTTTCACTTCTCCACTATTCCCTAAGATTTTTCTCTCTTCCTCCACCTTGTCAATCTAGCCTGCCCAGCCGTTGACAGCCCCATCTTGCCTGCCTAGCTTCGACCCACCCTTTTCGTCGACCCATCTCATCGACCCAAGCCATCGATACTTTTCTCCCTTTCATTTGTTTTCTTTCTTCCTCCACTCCTCACCGGCCCAACTCCCCTGCCCAAGTGCCAACCCATATTTCTTCCTCCATTCACCACTAACCTAAGCCCCAAGTCCCAACCCAACTCATCATGCCGACCCATCTTGCTCTCTCTTCTCTCTATTGATGGGTTTTGTTTTTATTTTGATAAATGGGTTTAGTTGATGGTTGTTGGGTTTTGTTGATGAGTTGGTTTTGTGGTGGTGGATTGGTTTGTAGCGGTTGATAGTGGCTAGTGGCTGGGTTAGTGGTGGTGGATTGGTTTGTAGCGGTTGATGTTGGCTAATGGCTGGGTTAGTGGTGGTGGATAGGTTTGTAGTGGTTGTAGTGATTGATGGCACTGTGAATGGCTGTGGGTTGAAAGGGGGGAGAAGATAGAGAGAGATGAAGAGAGAGAAAAAATAATAAATAAATGAATGGTGTGAAAATAAGACCATTGATATGGAGTGAGATGTGAAATGGTATGTTAAAATAGATAAAGTCGCTTTTTGTGATGCCAAAAAGAAAAAAATTTGCCTCCACCAATGTGGATGCTCTTACATAAGTAATGATTAAATTAGTCATTAGTGGAATTCATTTTGAATTTATAGTGAATATATCTTTTATATGTATATGTCAACGCTTGGCCTCAATTAGGACGGGGCGAAAAGACCGTCGCCGTCGTCGTTAGAGGGCCACTCTCGATATAATGATGTGCTTTACGTGGGGCTTTGGGTGCTTTCTCTCTCGGTGGAGGAAGGTAGGTGTACATTTGGCGTTATGGCAAGAATCTAGGCCAAATTTTAAGAGATTACCAAAGTTGAGTGGAGTCACCACCAATATTTGGGTTTTTTTAAGGTGTGATTGGTCACTTGTTTCTAGTTGATTTTATTATCGATCCTAGGTTAAGAAAAAGGGTATTTTTCCTAATCTAATGTGGATGGCAAAAAATCTTGATTCTTAGGTCTGGAAGTTTGGTTACGTGTGGGGAAGGTATTAGGCACCCCACAATGCCGATCCAAGGACAGTCATTTATTTTGGTAAAACCTTAATTTTCGAAGATTGGCGGTAAAAAAAACCATGATTTTGGCATTGGCTTTTGAGGCTTTGCATGCATGGGGGCTTCGAGGTTTGGCTTTTGAATAGGTGTGGTCCCAATTTATGCTCTCCTAAGGCATTTAGGCAAAATGCCAGATTTCCACGGTGAAAATCTGGTGACATGTCACCTTACTTTTACGATGGAAATTAGGCATAGCTTGGCCTTTATGACACAGACTGTGACAATCACATCGGAAGGGGTGAGCGGGTATATATATATATATATATATATATACATACATCATGCACAATGCAAACACACAGAGTAGGAAAGTAATTGCCTACATCCCTAAGGCATGACCCAAAATATAGGTGCAGGAAAGTAAATAAGGGTCACCATACTCTAGAGATGAGGACGAATGGTACATGACATGATATACCTAATACAAACCATCTAAGAGAGAAATGAGGGAGGAAGGAATGGGGTTTAAAAGAGTACATAACCAAAGGGGAGAAGCCAAACTCCTAAACCTACTTACTATAGCCGCTTAGCTTAACCACATGCATGCATCTGCGTCCCTTTTGCTTGTGCTTGGGAAACCGTGCCCTAGCTCCATGTGTCCTCGCTCCATGTGTGTACATGCAAAAGCAGTGACAAGAAGCCAACAAACAAGCAATGGAAGGAAAAGATGCAAAGAGTATGGAAGGAAAAGATGCAAAGAGTATATGAAAAGGCATAAAACAGATGAGTGTGATGGACATGGCAAGCATAGCAGGAAAGCAAGAAAACAAGCGAAAAAGCAAACAAGCAAGAAAACGAACAAAAGGTGGTGTTTGCAAGGGATAAATGTAGGTTTGGATCGAATGTCCATAACTTTATGGTGTTGAAGCATGGACGACACACTAGCAAATAAGACTCATGCATGAACATGTAAGCAAGCGTGTAAAGGTGTGTATAAAGCCAATGGGTGGCACAAACAAGCATGGCAAGTATATTATCATACAGAGCGGAAAAGGGGAAGGTAGGCACGAAGCAACCGGCATTATGGCGATGCATCCCAAATGGTTACATCTAAACAAGGCCTCATGGGCGTTGAGTGTAACCACACAAGGTCAAGCCCGCGGAGAGTGCCAAACATGGCAAAGCCTAGAACTAGAGAGGCTAACACAAGCATAAAGCACAAAAACAAGCAAGCATAGACATGCAAATTGGGTGATCCAAACCCTTTGATATGGGCCAAGGTGTATGGACGATGACGAAGACCATAGGGTCTAGATCAGGTCCGAACCAATAGGCCAAAACACAAGAAAGAAGATAAAGCAACAAAAGGGCTACAATAGCACATGGCAGGACAAACATAGCCTAGGTCTAGGCACGCGAACATGGCATAGAGCGCACAAGCACATGGAAAATAACATGAAACATGTAGAGAGCATAGATCCAACCACACAAGCATGGAAGCATAGATATAGGCATATAGGCACAGAAACATGCATGTAAACATATAGAAATTTAGCACATAGACATGGTAGAACATGAATCCAAGCATACAAGCATATGAAGACTCGGGTATAGGCATATGAGCATAGAATGTGCATACAAACATGTAGATCTAAGCAAGACATATCTATAGACATGATATCAAGCATGTGAGCATGTAACCCTACCATCAACATAGAGCAAAAAGAGGAACAAAACATAGAAAAACATGGCATAAAACCCTAAGCATGTAGATCTAAACTTATGAACATGTGGGAACATAGATCTAAACATAGAACATGGCATAAGACAACAACAAAGAGATTTAAGGTAGAAACACAAATGAAGTAAGAAACATGTTAGAGAAAGTAGTAAATCATGTTATTCAAGCCAAAAAAAGAAAAAGAAAAGAAAGATAAATGCTAGGAAAAGATTTAGAAGGTTAGGGGTCTGGATGATAGCTAGAAAAGCTACATCCACACCCCTAAAACCCAAATCCAAAGTGTAGAACCAAGGAAAGGAAGATTGGATATAAGAACAATACCTTGTGTTTTTGGTAAAGAGAGAAGAATCAAGAGGCTTTAATGTGTTTTTTGGGTGTTTTGTGTGTGTTTTTTTGGTGTTTGGAAGAGAGAAAAATGTGCAGAGAAACCAGGAAGAGAGAAAAAAATTCAGAAAAAATGTCTTTCTCCCCTGGTCTAAGGGGTGCTTGGGGCTATTCATAGCAGCCCTGGGCACGCGTTTCAAGGTGATGGCCCTTTAAGGGCCGCCAGCCTCAAATGGGCTAAAAAGGGGTTGATTATGGCACCCCGAAAAGATTTTGATTTCCTGTTTTCGAAAAGGTATGGATCTTGAAAATCCAATGGTTGGATCAAAAGTTATGGCTCTCAGAAGTTAGTGGTGCATCGATTGGTGCGTCATCCCGGTTTTCATGATATCTTGGCCGTTCTAACTTCGATTTCGACCCATGAATAGTCGTTAGAATGAGGATTTGATAATCTTTTGCAATGGCATTGGTTTAGACCCGTTTTGACAGCCAGATCAAAATTAGGGTTTTTGGGCCCACCCGAGATTGACTTCGGGTCAAACTTGTAAAAATTCTCTGTGGAGCTCGGGTTTGATGTGAAATTACGAAATATGTTGTTTTGTGAGAGTTTTGACCTCGTTTGACCTTTGGTCCAGCCTAGGGTTGATCAGGGGCATTTTGGTCATTTTAGCTGAAAAAGGCACTTCGGGTGCTTCGATGCTCGAATGGGTTGCGCTATGTCGTTCTGGATGTTCTCACAGCCCCATGGAGAGAAAATGATATTTTTGGATTTTTTGGAGTTCAGCACGCAAATCAAGGGCAGAAAAAATATGGTATCAACAGCGCCCCTTCTTTATTTGATATCTCGAGTGCAATGAGAGGTGTCGGATAAAGAACATGATTTCGAATTTTGTTGCCCCTTGGATTTATGTGCGGAGACTATTCATGGATCGAGATCGGACTTTACTTACTTGGACCGATTTATTGCAGCTTCTATTGAAATATTTTCTGGGTATGTCTCTGCACTCTGGGAGAGAAGAAAGGAGAGGATTTTTTTTTTTTTTTTTTTTTTTTTTTTTGGGTTTGATCGGGTCAATGTTGACCTGGTCAACTCTTCCCGGCGGCCCTTATAGGACCGCTAGGCCTACCCGGCGGCCTTAGAAGGTGCGTCGGGCAGCCTAGGGCCTATAAAAGCCCTTTTGGCTCATTTCAATCCTCATTTCTCACTTTCTCTCCCCTCTTCACTTCTACAAAAATCTCTAGAGTGATTTTGAGCTCAGTAGGTCCGTTTGTTCAGCCTTTGTCTGCTATTTCAGTTTACTGCTCTAGTCTTTTTTGCACTTGAGGTTAGTGTTTATTTTTCCTCCTTCTCTTATTTTTTTCTGCAAAATGTTAGTAGCAATACAACTAGGAAGGCATGCTAGATTTTTGTTTTATTTTTGGAATTTTCAAAATCATATGTTTTTACCATGCTATATGCATATATTTTGTTTTTGATATATGAGTGTGTGAATATGCGGGAATTTAAATGTTGAAAATAAAATGCGGGGTATGGGTAAGGGGACTTACCTAGTAGTGAGGAATAGTGGAAATGTGAGCCTAAGGCGCGGCCGCTAGTTTACTCATTGTAAATTGGAAGTCTTGAAAAATCTTGAATGAATGTGAGCTCGAGGACACGTGTCATCGGTTTACCCATTGTAATTTAGGAATTCAGAAAACTCTTGAATGAATGTGAGCCCAGGACGTGTGTCACTGGCTTACCCACTGTAGAATGTGAGCCCGAGGACGCTTGTCGTTGGTTCACCCACTGTAGAATGTGAGCCCGAAGACGCTTATCACTGGTTCACCCACTGTAGAATGTGAGTCCAAGGACGCTTGTCGTTGGTTCAACCACTGTAGACTATGAGCCCAAGGACGCTTGTCGCTGGTTCACCCATTGTAGAATATGTGCCCAAGGATGCTTGTTATCGGTTCGCCCATTGTAGATTGTGAGCCCAAGGATGTTTGTCGCCAGTTCACCCACTGTAGATTATGAGCCTAAGGTCGCTTGTCGCCAGTTCACCCAACTATGAGCCCGAGGTCGCTTGTCGCCAATTCACTCATTGTAGATTGTGAGCTTGAGGACGCTTGTCATCGGTTCACCCACTGTAGATTGTGAGCCTGAGGACGCTTGTCGCCGGTTCACCCACTATAGATTGTGAGCTTGAGGATGCTTGTCGCCGGTTCACCCACTATAGATTAGGGATCTGGAAATTAATGAATGTGAGCCCAAGGATGTGTGTCGCCAGTTCACCCACTATAGATTAGGGATTTGGAAACTCTTGAATAAATGTGAGTCTAGGACGCATGTCACTAGCTTACTCACTGTAGAACGTGAGCCCAGGGACGCTTGTCGTTGATTCACCCACTATAGATCGTTAGCCTAGAATGCTTGTCACTAGCTTACCCACTGTAGAATGCTTGTAAGAATCTGCTTTTTTTTTTTTTTTTTTGGTGGGATCATATGCTTGACATAGACCTGCATAACATGTTTAGGAAAAAGTGTTAGTTCATCTGTGTTGCCATTTAACTTTTGGGCTTACCACTTGTGTCTACATTTCTTACTATTTTGTTGATCATGTCTTGGAGAGCAGTTCTAGGGGAGACTAGGGGAAGGCCCCCATTCATGCTATGTCCTAGGGGGATGATTCTTCTGATGATGAGACCACTTTAGCTGGCAAACGGTTGGCTCGAGTTCTATAGAGCTGCTTTGACCGTAGGGAGGAGGATACTAGACCTGTCGGCAGTATATCTATAGAGACCCGTTCTAGCAAGCGGCGCTCAGTCGAGACGGCTAGCGTCTCCTCTAAGTCTCATACTGTTTCTAGCAGGGCTTCCTCATGGCGCAGGCCAGCTAGAGGGAGGAGGGCCTTCGAAGGAGAGATGCGAGCCAAGGATCTCATTATCGACAGAGATGATGACTTTTCTAGAGATAAGGTCCTGCTGTAGTTTGGCACTCGGAGGTGCAGTTTGAGGCCAAGGTTCCCGCCACATCAGGCTGGGGCCGATGCTTGCATTAGAGTTGTAGATAGAGGCATTCGGGACACTCACCTTTAGTGGGGGCTGAAGGACCATCCTTCTGCATTGGTGCGGAGGGGAGCGGTATGTTGTATTTCCTTCTTGGTCATTCAGATTTCTATTATATGCATGTGTTAACAAATAGCTTCTAATTTTGGATGCAGGGGGTTGACAAGCTCCATGGTCGGGGTTCTTGGTCCACTTTTCTCCGGTTGGTGTTTGCTTTTGGGACCCATCAGCGGTACACCGAGTTTCTGAGAGAGCAGGGATTTGGGGATTTCTTGCGGATTCCCCCGTTCACCATGAGGCACGAGATTGGGGAGACTTTGGTGCGACGGTTTCATGTTGAGACTAGCACCTTCCATTTGAGCTGTGGGGAGTATGCGATCCTCCCTCTTAATTGGACGGCCATCTTAGGTATTAGATTTGGTGGCCTCCCGATTCCGACCTAGGAGATGAGCTTCGGAATGGCTAGCGAGCTCTTGGGCATCCCTCTTCCATTGACTGTGGACACGAGGGGATATTTCGGGCCCACTGAATTGCCATAGATTTGCATTGAATGGCTACAGAGTAGCATTCCTTAGGACATGGCACCCATCAACATTCATCTTCGTCGGTTCTTCCTGTGGTTTCAGTAGTTGCTTTTTTGGCAACAACCGATCGGTGTTGACTTGCCAGTTGCTATGGGCCATGGGAGTAGTCTCTGGCATTGGGATATATGACTGGGGGTCCATCACCTATGGCTTCTTCATTGCTTTCTTGAGGTGAGCCTCCTAGTGGGATTTTAGGAGTTTGGAGGGATGCTGGTAGATTTTGACGTGGTGGGCATATGAGTACATCCCAGCTCTGTGACCACGGTACACAGGCTTGTCAACGACGGCATACCCTTGAGCATATGCGCGGGCTCTTTGCAGGATCACGAGGGTTGTTGTAGTGCAGTTAGTCATTATCTTTGCGGCCTTGGACTGCATTACTCGGGATGAGGTTATAGTCTGCACTTATGATGGCGCATTGCTGGGGAGTCCAGAGCTCACTATTGCCATAGGCCAATTGAGGATACGATGTTGGTTTTGGGCCCTAATGAGCTGGAAGTTCTTTTTGGTAGAGAGGACCTTCCACCAGGTTATGCCGATCTATGGAGTACTCAGGGATTTGCCTCCTCACACCTTGTCATTTGAGACCATCGTCCTGGGCGACCCGGCTTATGCAACAGGTTCCTTTGATGCCTATATGGATACCAGCAGAGATTATGCTACTTGGTTCGCAGAGTCTTCCCCAGGCCTTATCAATGGAGATGTCCTTGTAAGTGGAGGTAGAGTGCTGGGAGGCATTATCCGCACTTAGGTGGCAACTGGGGCAGAGTGGAGAGTGCGTACAGAGGCTCTACAAGCTAGGGTAATAGAGCTTGAGGCCACCCTTGCCACTAGGGAGGCACACATGCAAGAGGAGACTGTTTGGGCATTAGCTTGGGAGAGGGAGGTTTGGCAGAGAGATAGGGAGGTTCGAGCTACCATGGCAGAGAGAGAGTGGAGTTTGTTTCAAAGTGAGCTAGCCATGCTTCATGGATATATTCCTATCTTGGCTCGTATTCCTGTTCTGGCTACTCCTCAGATTTTAGGCCGAGGGCCCATCTTTCCTCCATTCGAGCCTTGGTATATGCCAGTTCCTCCAATCCCGACGGGTAGTTGGGGTTCTTTTGCTCATGCTTTAGGGCCTTCCCAGGATCGAGGATACGCTCCCGGCACTTCAGGCGATGCGAGTCCTTCCACCAGCCCTTTTGCAGGCGATGATGATAGCGATGATGATACGGACTAGTTTAGTAGGGGCGATGATTTTCCGTAGGGTTAGCCATTTGTTGTAGCATGCCTACGTGGGCATGTATTTTTTCCATGTATCTTGTAGACATTTCCCCATGATAGGCCAGCTATGTATGTATATTATTCATTGCCACTTGACAGGCCTGGACATGTATGTATTGTATTGCCCCACAATGGGCTTTGATGTTTGATATTATCTCCTTGCTTCATGGTGTATGTATGGAACAATGCCTCTTGTTAGGACTTATATGTATGATTCTGAGAAAATGCCTTTGAAAAGGCTGCTGATATGTGACCTTTGGGAAAAGGGCCTTTAAGAGGGCTGTAGATGTGCATGAAAGACAATGCCTCTGATTAGGAATTACATGTACAACTCTAGGAAATCGCCTTTAAGAGGGCTACTGTATCACTATAGAGAAATTGCCTTCGAAAGGGCCGTAGACATATGTGAGAAGCAATGCATTTGTGTAGGACTCACATGCATAACTCTAGAAAATCGCCTTTGAGAGGGATACTATTGGTGTACGAGAAACAATGCCTCTGGGTAGGACTTACATGCATAACTCTAGAAAATCACCTTTGAGAGGGCTACTGTTGGTGTAGGAGAAACAATGCCTCTAGGTAGGACTTACATGTATAACTTTAGAAAATTGCCTCTGAGAAGGCTGCTGATATTTGACCTCTAGGAAAAGGGTCTTTAAAAGGGTCAGAAATGTGTATGAAAGACAATGCCTCTGATTAGGAGTTACATGTATAACTCTAGGAAATCGCCTTTAAGAGGGTTGCCGATGTATGCAAGAAACAAGGCCTCTGGGTAGGACTTACATGTATAATTCTGGGTGTCGGCTTTCAATGGGCTGTTGCTGTAGGTATGCACTATCGCATTTTCATTGCGGACGGTGGTTTTAAACCAGCTTGTGTTATACTCACTTGCTTTGCACTGCAGTTTCAAGGGTTTGTCAATGGCTTTGAACCATGATTGTCTTGCTTGGGGGAGAGAAAATGGAGAGCTCGCATGAAATAAACTGCCCCGGTTTATGGTTTCATGCGTTTCACAACATGAGAGACACATCCCTAGCGGGGCGGACCCGTTCTTGCATATTGGACAAAGGGGAAGAGAACTGCGCAAAATAAACTGCCCCAATTTAGGGTTTTGAGGGGTTTCAAGCCTATAGACTGGTTGAATGTGGCCTTGACTTTGTAGACTATACCATAATGCTGATAACAAATGCAGACATCGTGAGAAACGACTTCTTGAGGACGGGCTAAAAGTCCAAGGACGGGCTTCTTGAGGCAACATCGTGAGAAACGACTCCCTCTATCCCCCAAATAAGCTGAAAAAGCTGCCACGTGGCCGAGATCGGGCTCTAGTGTTTTTCTGTTGTGAATTCTGACTACCGAGGCTGAGCCAACCCCTGAATTGGGTGAACTGGGCTTTGAAAATGAGGTTCAAGACATCTAGAGGTGCCGAATGAGATGCATAAAGATAAACTGCCCCAGTGTAGGATTTGTGCGGTCTGGGATGCACGAGAGAGAGTGTCTGGGAATCCGGTTCATTGTTGGCTGACCATGCACTACGGCGAGTGCTAAAATGAGGGAATCTTTGCTTTAAGGTGATCAAAAACATGCCAAATAGGGGTGGAGGTGTCAAAATATGTGTAGGTTTGTGCCTGGGGGGTTAAAAAGCCCTAGCATGTGTCCTAAGGTTCGATGGCCCAAGGGTCATCGCCTCGGGAGACGTGCATAAAAGCTGGGCTTCCGTCACCTTCAAACTGAGCTAACTAAGAGAGAGGAGGCCTTGAGAGTTACTACTACAGAGGTGGGCACCTTGTAGGCTTTATTAGAGTTTGAGGGGTAGGGCTCTACTTCTGACTCCACGATGGAGAGGGAGTTGGTCTGTCTTCGACATTCACATGAAAAACTTTGAGAGATTGCTAGAGACTTGGGCTTTCACTTCGCACTTATGCTTATGATGACCTGATCCTCCGCACTGGTTTTGGAAGATTGTGCCAGGTCATGTCTAATCGCTTGGGCCATGTTTGACTAGTTGGCATTCTTTTTTGCTTATTTTGCACATAAGCTATGTAGTTAGTATCCCATCATGTATGGAAAGGTCCTTCATAAATTGATAGGCAATTGCGTAAGGCCTTCCACTTTTTGTTTGAGTTCTTAAAGCATAGTCTAGTCTATTAGGCATGCTTAGAAATTGAGAGATGGTATGTTTATGATGATATTCACAAGATATATTTATGAGGTGAGATTTCATGTTTTGATATTGGCATGTATGAAAGAAACATAATGGCATAAGACAGGCATGTTAATGAATATGCAGGCAAATGCTTTGAAAATGCAAGACTATAAAAATAAGTAATAAATGTAAAATCCATGCATATCAATATCTTATTTTTCCAAGGATACATCCTGTTCTAGATGGATCTTTTCCTTTTCCCATTGGGGTACATTTCCCATTGGCATAAGCCATAACATCTTAAACAGATCACTGGGTCGTTATAGTGTTTTAGACAGAGAGAGATCTCAGAGGTGTCTTCATATCTTGTCTTGGATGCTGGATCCTTTTAATTTTCTGATCTTGAGCAGAAATTCAAGCAAGCGTAACTGACTGATTTTTCTTTTAAGATGTGACTGAACCAAGATGGCTACCTACGTACCTTCACAAGGTAGGATCAGGTCATCATGTAGTTCAATTGACTTTTTGATTGCCTTAATTTTTGCCTAGATTGCCCTTTCGGGTTTTCAATCTAGCAAGCTTTCTCACACTCTTTCTTTTACTCTCCTTTTGCATAGATCGCCCTTTCAGGTTTTCAATCTACCTTTTGCATTTTCTCACACTCTCTTTCTTTTGGCTTTCCTTTTGCATAGACCACCCTTTCGGGTTTTCAATCAACCTTTTTTTTGTATTTTTTTGTGGTATTTTGTTTGACACAAAAATGTAGAAACGAGGTGGCTCCTTTGGAAAAGGCCTTCTTTACCACATATGGGCCTTCATAAGTTGGGGCAAACTTTCCTCTATGATCAGGCATGGCCTGGTTATGTTTCTTTAAGACTAGATCACCTTCTTCAAAGACTCTGGGTTTAACTTTCTTATTGAATGCTCGCTCGGCGCGGCGTTGGTACAACTGTCCATGGCACATGGCGGTCATGCGCTTCTCATCTATCATGTTCAGTTGTTCATATCGAGAACGGGCCCATTCAACTTCTGATAGCTTTGTTTGAGATAAGATCCTAAGAGATAGGATTTCTACGTCTGCGGGAAGGATGACCTTCATGCCATATACCAATGAATACGAGGTCGCACCCGTGGAAGTACGAATAGAAGTGAAATATGCGCATAGAGCAAATGGCAAGTACTCATGCCAATTCTTGTATGTGTCTGTCATTTTCACCAAGATTTTCTTTATGTTCTTGTTAGCGACTTCCATTGCACCATTCATCTGAGGGCGATAAGGAACCGAAATTCTGTGCTTAATCTTGAACTGTTGGCAGAGTTGCTGGATCATTTTCTCGTTTAGGTTTGTCCCATTATCTGTAATGATCTCTCCTAGCATGCCGTAGCAGCAAATAATGTTGTGCTTTAGGAACTGGGCTACCACTACTTTAGTGACGCTCTTGTATGAAGCGGCTACTACCCACTTTGTGAAATAATCGATGGCCATTAAGATGTACTCATGACTGTTTGAAGCTTTTGGAATCACGGGTCCAATGACATCCACACCCCAGGCTAAGAAGGGCCGTTGTGCTGCCAAAGAATGCAAAGGCTGAGGAGGAGCGTTCTTCCTGTCTTAATAGGCTCGGCAATGATGGCATGTCTTCACATGTTTAATGCAATCGTTTTTCATGGTGAGCCAATAATAACCAGATCTCATAATCTTATGGGCCAACAGAGGTCCATTGGCGTGAGCCCCAAGTAAGCCTTCGTGCATCTTTTCCATCAGGTGGTTAGCCTTAGAGACATCTACGCATCGAAGCAAGGTAGAATCGTGGTTCCTTTTGACACATTTCTGATATGGAATCAACTTGGTGTCTCGGGCTTGCCATTTTCCTTCGATTTGAGAGATGATCAACAGGGAATCTTTAAAGATGCTCAAGTCATAGGCGCCGAACTCTAGGGCCACTTGTAGGCCGACTATGCACGCTTCGTATTCCATGACATTGTTGGTGCAATCAAAATTCAACTTGATTGAAATAGGGATTTGCTGGCCCTTGGGGGAAACTAAGACTGCTCTTACTCCATTTCCGGTAGAATTGGCGGCTCCATCAAAATAAAGCTTCCTCATCAGGAAAGATGGATTCTAAAAGTTCTGGATCGTTTAGCGGTTGGTTCACTAGGTAATTGACTATGACCTGGCCCTTGATGGCCTTTCTTGTCATGAACACAATGTCAAACTCAGAGAGCAACATTTGCCAACAGGAGATCTTCCCTGTAAGGGCTGGCTTTTCAAAAATGTACTTAATGGGATCCATGCAGGAAATGAGCCGTGTGGTGTAATAGAGCATGTACAACTTACGTGACGCCCATGCAAGGGCGCAACACGTCTTCTCAATGGCGATGTAGTTGATTTCACAACTAGTGAACTTCTTACTTAAGTAGTAAATTGCCCTTTCTTTCTGGTCGGGCTGAATTGATTGGCTTAACATGCAGCCCATGAAGGTTTCTTGTACTACTAAGTAAAGGATCAATGGATATCTTGGCGTCGAGGGAACTAGAACAATAGGGTTCAACAGATATTGCTTAATCTTGTCAAAGGCCATTTGGCACTTATCTGTCCATTCTATCTTTGTGTCTTTTTTCAAGAGCTTGAATAGTGGATCACATATGGTGGTTAACTGCGCTATGAAGTGAGATATTTATTTGACTTTGCCTAAGAAGCTATGATTTTGTTTCTTAGTTTGCGGTGTCGGCATGTCTCGGATAGCTTGGACTTTTGCTAGGTCCACTTCAATTCATTTTTGGCTGACTATAAAGTCGAGCAATTTCCCTAAACTAGCTCTGAGACACACTTGTTAGGTTCAGTCTCAACCTATACTTGATAAGGTTCTTAAAAAGCTTTCTCAAATCCATCAAATGATCCCTAGCAGTGCGGGATTTGGCAATCATGTCGTCTACTTAGACTTCAATCTCTTTGTGCATCATATCATGGAACAATGTTACAATGGCTCGCTGATAGGTAGCACTGGCATTCTTTAAGCTGAATGGCATGACATCATATGCATAGGTTCCCCAATGAGTGGTGAATTCTGTCTTGGCTTTGTCCTCCTCGGCCATCTTGATTTGATTGTAGCCTAAGAATCCATCCATGAAGGAGAAGAACCTATTGGTAGCGGTATTATTGACCAGGGTATCGATGTGTGGCAACGGAAAATTATCCTTGGGGCTGGCCTGGTTTAAATCCCTGTAATCAACACACATGTGTACTTTCCCATCTTTCTTAGGCACGGGAACAATGTTGGCGGCCCAATCTGAGTAGGCTATTACAGTAAGGAAACCGGCTTTCGACTACTTTTCTACTTCTTCTTTGATCTTTAAAATGATCTCAGATTTCATTCTTTGAAGGGCTTGTTGCACTAGAGGGCATTCAGGTTTGACTTGAATTCCATGAACGACAATCTCAGTATCTATCCTTGGCGTATCTTGGTAGGACCAAGCAAAGATCTCTCTGAATTCCTTAAGTAGCGCTATGAGCTCAGGCTTCATGTCTTTAGGAAAATTTACCCTAATCTTGACAGGTTTTTCATTCTCGCCTTCGTTGGTAAAGTTAACCACTTATGTCTCTTCTATGTTGGGCTTGAACCCTTTGTTCTCTCTGTTTAGAGCTTCCAAAATATCACGAGGCAGACTTGGAATGTCTTCTAATCCTTCAATATCATGTTCCAACTCTATTGTCCCATTTGTGTCATCAATATCCTCGTTATAGCAACAGGACAATGAACCCGCTTGGGAATTAGAATAGATCCTATAGAATGGAATATATACAAGGAAACAGAAGAAAATTTGCACACACATATTCATAGGAAAGCAAGTAAAGAGATAAATGCAAGGATTTCTTGAATAATACACTAGATAATTTCATTAATGGATTATAGATAGGGGAGATAACAAAGTTTATGCCTGATGATGATAAAAAAGGAAACATTTTTTTGGAAAATAAATTGGGAAGATGCAAACAAGGACTGCAGGAAATGAGAAATAAACATGCAAAACAAACTAGATATGCTATTCCAACTCTCTAGGGCAATTGGAGGACCCAACCACACGATAATGGAATACTTCTAACTCAGCCGATGCAACCACAAAATATGGCTTGATGGTCCAACGGCCCACTATCTCGCCTGGCACATAAGGCCTAATAGTAGAAGTCAGATTATCCCTTGGGGATATGATGGCATTCACTGAGAATTCTTCTGGACAATGACGGAAGAGATAAGCTAGATCTAATTCCTCATCATATGATTCCTGCGCTACTTTTGTTTCGATGACCTCGGCCGGAGCCGAAAAAGTGACCCTAATGTGGGGAATAGACATCCCTTGGCCAATGCACTTCCTTTTCTTTCCTCTGGAAGTCTAGAAAAGTTCCTCATCAGAGGGGTCGTAGCCCAGACTGAAACCTCCTTTGTTATCCGGGAGTTCAACAAAAGAAGCCTTCTCATGTCCTACAGAACCGAGGCCTTGGCCTAACTGATAGCCAAATTTGAGCATCTCTTTGGCAACCATTAGAGTAGCGGAGGGCCATGTTGACTCGAGTTTTGAAGCTCTTGAAATCATGGACACTAGCTCGAAACTGTGAAAAGCTGCCTTCGAAAAGGCATTAGCACCAATGTAGGGGGCAGAAGTCTCTTTGAAGAAAGTCAGGGGTTCTTCAGCCATAATAGTGATCAACGAACCCACGGATGGGAACTTGAGTCTTCGGTGAAGGGTAGAAGCAACTGCACTTGCCGCATGTAGCTAAGGCCTCCCTAAGAGCATATTATATGGGGAATCCACCTTGATGACTTGAAAGTTAACCATGAAAAACAGGGGGCCAATTCCAATAGCTAACTTAATCTCGCCTTGCACCTCCAGGAGAGTGCCATAAAATGCTCTAATAATCATGGTGGTAGGGCGGATAAGAGAAGTATCCACATTTAAATGCTCTAAAGTGGACATCGTGCAAATATTCAAGGTTGACCCATTGTCAATCAGTAGTCTGCCGACGATCATATCTTCATACTTTACTATAATGTTCATGGGCAAAGTATGCTCTCTACCTTCTAGTGGTAGTTCATCATTCGTAAAGAAAATCTAGTTGGTGGCCAACACTGTTGAGACCATACCTTCAAAGGTGGATTCTTTAGCACTTGTAGGAACATGTCTCTTTCAAGACTTTCAAGAGAGCCTTGTGGTGAACATCAGAGGATACCAACAGTGCCAAGATGGAGATCTGAGTTGGCGACTTGTTTAGCTGTTGAATCACACTATACTTTGAGTTTTTGATAACTTTCAAGAATTCCTCGGCTTCTTCGGTTGTGACCTTGTTCCTAATGGGTTTAGTGGTGCCTTTTCCAACCTCTTTCCTTCTCTTTTCTAGCTCCTCGGGAGTATAGTAGCGGCCACTCCTAGTGAGCCCAAATAGACCTGAAGAGACATTGGAACAGACCTCTTTTCCAGTTCGAGTGGAGATCAAGCAAGGACACATCGTATTCCTAGGGAACACGATGACTATCTTTATAAGGGAATGGCTTTGGCATGCGAATAATAACACCCTCATAAGTTTGCAAATTGGGCTCTATAGAGAACATCTTCGGATTAATGACCATCGGACTTGGCAGAATGGCTTCAAGGGCCTTAGAACCGGATACCCCAGAAATTCCCAAGGCAGGCTTTGGCAAAATAAGAGGGTCGAACCCTCGGATAGTGGGAACAATGGCAGCCCCTTCTTGTACTAACGGTGAAGCTGGCCTTGTGACCATAGGCAATGCAAGAACTAGAGGAGCGAATCCTCCAATGGCAGGTGGGACTTGCCCCTTCCCTGAATCTAATGACCCCGGATTTGCAGGCGTTTCTACGATCTCCTCAATGACTACTGAAAAGGAATGTGCTGAAGCAAGTAGGCCAAGGCATTTCAGTAAATATTTGTCCCAATCCTTCCTTAACCCAACTGATATAGCATTGAAGTTGGTTCCTAACTGGGTGATTGGAGGACACAAGCTGGCAGCCATACAATCACCTTTTTGTATAATTTCCCTTTCAATCTAGATGATACCGCGTTTGGCTAGACTCTGCATTTGTGCTCGAAGCACATTACAGTCAAACAGGGCATGACTGTCCTCACTTTCACAAAATGAGCAGATTCCCCAATCAAATCTTGGGGTTCCCATACCTTTAAGATCAAGGTGGCTTTCTTGGACCAAGGCTTGAAGCATAGCATTCCATGGGAATGACAGTGAGGAGAAATTTGGAACCCTTTCTTCCACTATGATGACGATATTCACATTCCCTTCTTGATAGGAAGGCAAAGGGTTGGTGATGATTTTTGGAGTGGCTGCATTATTGAACTGTATCAACTTGTTGTTGATGAGATCCTAGACACATTCCCTCAAATGGAAGCATTCTTTTAGGGTATGCCCCTCAGCCCTGAAATGGTGTTTGCACTTCTTGGACGGATCAAAATTGGGCAACGGAGGGCCTTTGCTGGGCCTCTGAAACATTGGCGTCACCAACTTCCTATTAGGATTAATGCCTTAAATCCTATTATATGATGCTATTTATGACATTATGTATGACTTAATGCTGTAATTAATAAAGTTGTTTTATTATTATCTAAAATAATGGTAACATGAATATTTGGACATTATCATATATCCCATGAGATGCATAGTATGTGATTTATGTGATTTAGTCAAAGAAGATATAAATTACAAGTTATTTGTAAACTCAGAATTTTAGTTCGTAGTCGGTGATGATACTGGGCATTTCATCTGCGAAGACTATAACATATCAACTAAGATGATTTCTCTTGATCATGGAAGTGGAGACTTCTAGTTAGTATGTTGATATGTTTTAAGAGTTAAGACATATTGAACTAGACTGCTCTGAGATTTATTATTCTCCTAACAATTGTCAAATGAATAATAAATCTCACGACTTCTATTTACATAAACTCTTAATCTTGAGAGAATAATGGACCTAATCATGAAGTGTAGGTTGCTTCAATATATTAGGAGTGAGATCTAAAGTCACGATCAAAACCTCAGTATGTTGGGCAGCCACATTTAGTGTTGATGGAACATATATTCTATAGATGGAATTCATAATCTCTTAACGGAGATTTAAAATATTCCCTTGAGATAAGTGTAATGGGTTTGGTTATTCATAATGACCTAACTACTTTAGTAAGGAGTTACTAAACTATATAGTTATGAAATTGGATTTCATAAATATAAGATGAATAACTTAAAGGATTAAACCGAGTACTCAAGGATTAAGATGTAGTAATCTTCAAAGTGGCAGTCTACATTCATAACTTTGTATTACTACGAATATTTTATGAAGGGGTTGCATGTATAATAAAATCTTGGGATATAATTTATTAATAAGGCCTAGTGTGCAATTATATTTATATAGTGGTATTAATGATAATTAATGGTAACTTTGGACTTGTTAAGAGTTAACAGAAAAGCCCAAGGCTCATTAGAGCTAGAGTCTTATTTGTTCCCTTTTGATCCCACTCCAAGCCACATACTAAAGCCTAATTACAATGACACAAAAGGCTAGCCCAATTAGATAATTAGTTATAAGGAGAGAAACATACAAAATTTTGTAAGAGAATTAAATGGTTTGTATGTGAGTGTAGGACACTATCTTACTCTCCCTTGAATGCACGCATATACACTGATTGAGAGACCACACTCCTTGGGTACGAGTGGAATTGGAGTGAAGATTAAAAGTGTTCCCAAGTACTTCTAATCTTTGGTTTTGAAATTCACTGCACTAAAGTACACTCTTTTGTTCTTATATTTTGAAATTTACATAGTACATGTTATCAATTGCAAATTAAGTAGATCTGTTAATTTTCCGTTGCGTATGTCTTGTATACGATACAAACATGTATTTTTCCAACAATTGGTATCAGTGAGGTCTTCAATTTCGAATCTATATAACATGTTTTGTGAGTTTTGGAATTTGAGATAGTAATTTCATGATGTTGAGGATTCTACAATCAATTTTCTGCATGGTTGTTGAAATTACTGATTAATAAAAACTGATATTGAAGTTATGATGTTGTTTAAATTTGATATTTAGTATGTTAAATTGAACTTTAAGGCTATAGCATCAATGGAATTCAGTTTTGATCTCAAACTCAATCTATTATGTTCATATGATGGTTGTTTGTTCATGAAAAACCGTTGAAAACTACTTCAGAAAAATTCTGGAAAATTCAAGTTTCATGTGTTTCGATCGATCGAAAATTACTTTTAATTGATCGAGTGAAACAGGAACCTTTTGTCTAATTCGATTGATTTTCGATTGCTAGTCGATTGATTGAATGTTCTTTTTCGATTGATCGAGGAGCGATGGAGTACCAATCGAGCTAGGTGGAAAGTTTGGTATGAATTTTTTAATTTTTTTCTACCGATTGAGAAATACATTCGATTGATCGAAAGCTGTGAATTTTGAATTTTTTTGAGTGTTTTGACATAGATAAAGAGCAAGGCTATGTGTGATGAGATTACACATGTTTTTTAATTAAAAACCTTTCTTTTAAAATATCCAGTGGGAGAGAGATACAAGGGTTGGATCTCACGGCCTCCATTGTTGGTTTATAGTAGTGTGATTAAGCACCTCGCCTTGGCGTATATGCCTTGCTCCCAACGGAGGGTGTTTAATTCATGGTACTATAGATTAAATTTCTTAATAATGGATGATGTGTGTTTTTACATTAAGAACGACCACGCTACCGTGGAGTTACTTAATGACTCACATAGATTTTAGGCAATGGTGTACACTACACTAAGTTTAATGTTAACCTCCCTACGGAGCTATGTCATTATTACCTAGAGGCTAAAGGAAATATGACATATTATTAGTGTTTGATAAGAGTTATCATGATAGCACTAATAATGAGAATAGTTCTCAATCAGTTATAGTGTTTATAATTTGCTTGCTAACAAGGAATTTTAAATATGGGATTGGGTTGTCGTTGCATATTTTATATTATGGTTTTATTAAGGTTCCATACTATATATATATGCTAAATTGATAATGTCCAGTTTACTTATTATATTCATGTTTATTGTTTTTAGATTTAATCATAGCATCATTTAGCCCACTTGTTGCTATTCTTAATCAAAACAAATTGACTGGATCCAACTATGTTGACTGGAAAAGAAATTTGGAGATTGTTCTTACTGCTGAAGAGCACAAGTAAGTGCTTAGTCAACCTTGTCCTAACTTTCCATCATTAGATTAGATGCTCCTCTTGAGGAAAAACAGTGGTATGATCATTGCAGAAATTTAATGAGATGGCCAAGTGCTATATCCTAGCATCTATCTTAAATGTTCTACAGCCTCAAATGCAGGATGTAGGACTAGCTTCAGACATAATGTTAAGTCTGAAGGAGATGTTTGGTGAGCAAGGCTGTTCTGCTAAGCAAGAAACTATGAGGCAAATTTATAATACCAAAATGGCTGAAGGTACTTCAGTGAGGGAGCATTGTCTTAGGATGATCTCTAATTTGAATACACTAGAAGTTTTAGATGCCAATATTGATGGAGAATCCCAAGTGGATATGATACTCCAGTTACTACTAGAATCATTCGAGGAATTCAGACTTAATTATAATATGAACAAAAAGATTTATGCATTGTCTGAATTAATGAATGAATTGGTGGCGGCGGAAGGCATTTTTGGTACATCTAGTGTTGATGCCAATATGGCTGAAGCTTCTACTTCTCAACTTAAGTCGAAAGGCAAGGGTAAGAAGAAGAAGAAGAAGAAGGACTTCACCAAGTAAAATGGTAAACAAATTGCCTTAGGAGTTGCCAACAAGGGAAAGAAAAAGGAGTACACCAAAGAAAGTGTTTCCCTTATGGTGAGAAAGGTCATTAGAAGAGGAATTGTCCAATATTTAGAGCTGCCAAGAATAAGGGTATGAAAAGTTCATTCCTTCTTGAATTATGTTTAGCACGAAATCCCACGGATTCCTAGTGTGTGGATTCAGGTTGTACTACTCATATCTGCAATTCTTTGTAGGGGTTCCAGGAGACTAGAAAGCTGAATAAAGGGGAATTGTTTCTTACTTTGGCTGATGGGAGCAGGATTCCAGTTTTAGCTGTTGGAGTGTTTAATTTATGCTTTGATTCTAGAGTTTTAATATTGGAAGCCTGTTTATATTTACCTAATGTTCGTAGAAATTTAATTTTTACAACTTATTTAGGTAAACATGGGTATTGTGTTATCCTGAAAGACAATGTTGTAATAAAAAAGGATAAAGTGTTTATCTGTTCTGGCAATATTGTGGATGGTCTTTATATTTTAACTCCTGATAAGATGAATTATACAATTCTGAATTAGATAATGACTCTTATGTAAAATCATTAAAGAGAAAGTTTCCTTCTACTAATGATGCATATCTTTGGCACTTGCGTTTGGGTCATATAAATCCAAACAGAATTCAAAGATTGATCAAAGATTGGCGCTTAGAGCCATTGGACTTTGATGGATTTCCAGTTTGTGAATTTTGTTTGGAGGGTAAAATGACCAAAAGACCTTTTGATGCAAAAGGTAAAAGAGCCCAAGAGTTGCTTGAATTAGTTCATACGGATGTATGTGGTCCTATGTCAACCCAAGAAAAAGGAGGTTATGAGTACTTCATCACTTTTACGGATGATTACTCAAGATATGGTTATGTGAATCTATCGAAACAGAAGTCTGAAGCATTAGAAAAATTCAAAGAGTTTAGGGCTGAAATTTAGAATCAATTAGGTAAATGCATAAAGGCCATTCGATCTAATTGAGGTTGTGAATACCTTCTTAGGGATTTCAAGGATTACTTAACTCAAAATGGGATTGTATCCCAATTGACTGCACCTGGAACTCCCCAACAAAATGGTGTAGCAGAAAGAAGGAATATGACTCTTTTAGAAATTGTTAGGTCTATGATAAGTTACTCAACTTTAGCAATTTATTTTTGGGGGTGTTGATGCCCATTTTTGTGAATCCATATCCAAAAACCCATGAGGAAGAAAGCCCAATAAAAACAAGGCCCAAAGACCCACCAAGAAGACCGAAGAGCAAGAAAGGTCCAGAGAAAGAAATGCAAGGGAAAGCGATCTATAGCAAAACGTAGATCTGCAGCAGAATACAGATCTGCTGTAGAATACAGTTCTTCGGCAAAATGACTTTGGCAAATCAAGACAAATTGGGCCTAGGACCCTTTTGATCTAGTCAACATTATTTGGCTCACAAAGGCCCAAATCCTTTTGTATAAAAGGATAGGTATGAAAACTATATGAAAAAGCACGATGAAAAGAAACAAGGAACAGCAGGAAGTGTCAGCAATAGGAATCACATGAAGGAAAGAAAGCCAAACCGAAGGAAATGACAAACACAGTAGGAAACACGTGAAGAAATAAGACAAAAACACACAGCAGAACGAAACAGAACTAATCTGTTATGGTAAAAACGGCGTGGGAATGAAAGAAGACAAAAGCAGAAGATAGTAAAGCAAGCACAGAAGGGCCGGAGCACCACTAACCTGTACCCAGCCAATATAAGGGAGGTGGGCCCACGGTTAAGGGGATTCAGAGGGTGTGGTTTGGTGGTGGGCGGAAAAAGGGGTCTATATTTGGTTTCCTGCCATGACTTCTTTTGGGAATATACCTTACTGGGATGGTATCTTACCCAAAAGAAGTAATAGATGGTTGGGACCATCTGATGCATGCCATAGAGCTAGGTAGTGAGGTAGCCCAATCTTTATCCATTTGAACCTAGGGGTAAAGGTATACAACAAGAACAAACAAAATGAAATTTTGTCGTGCAATGAGTAATGGTGCAGCTGATGTATTCTGAGTAATGGCAGTGGTCGAGGCAACCAATGTGTTGGTGGGTAGTCCTGAAGGGATGCTCGCAACAAACCAAAAACAGTTGGTGAAGCCCTAGGGGTAAAAGGGAGAAATCTCATTGAATCAGTTCGCTATAAAAGGAATAGGTAACCGTGGCAGAAGAGGGAGGACCGGATGGGGGGGAGGCACCTAAGGGAGGCACTTAGAAAGAGAGAGTCACCCAGAGAGAAGGATGCAAGAAAAGAAAAGGCCAAATGGGGGACAACCCACGGCAAGAGAATAGTAAGAAACTAAAAGTAAAAAAGGAACGGAGTGAAAGAAAGAAAGTGGTAAAAAGAAGAGAGAAAATACAGCAGAATTAGGGGCATGCATCAATAGACCATATTTTCCTTCCCTCTTAGCAAACCCACTCTTTGAAGTCTTCAAAAGTAATAGCTAGTAGCCATTTAGGCCTATTCTCCAAAATGCACAACTTTAATGGCAGAAACCTATGACAAGGTTGTTCAAGTTGGGGTTTGGGTTCTTTCTTGGTTTACTTACTCTATGGGAAGATTCAATATTTGATTTTGATTGCAAATATATTTGATTTATCTCATTATAAATTATATCTACTGTATTTAGTCATTTCGCTGTAGCACGTTTTTATCACGTTTGCTACATTAGTTGTCCTGTTGTGGTATCTTTACTTGTTGTACTAGTTATTCTGCTGTAGCACCTTTTCATTATATTTACCGTGTTAGCTATTATACTAGCTAAACCTTTTCTGTTGAAACTTTTTTCTTTATTTGTTATTACGTGTTTTACTTTTGACACAAACTAATCATTATCCTTCCATAAGTATATATATACATATATCTTGTTTTTCATTTTCTGCAAAATATATATTTTATAGATGTATAGGTGAATACATATAAGTATATTTACCAATATGTGTATGTATATATTTGAGAATATGCTAACCCATGTAAGCTAACATTTGCTTGATTGGTATTTTCTTTGGGTTTTAGATTTGTTTATGTGCAAGAAGTAGAAAAGTATTTCTATAGTAAAAAATGAAGAGTAGTCATTCACATTGCAAAAGGCTTTACTGCACGGCAAAAGGCTTTAATGCACAGCAGACAGCTTTAATGCACAGCAAATACTGCACAACAGAAGGCTTTAATGCACATCAGACAGTTTTAATGCACAACAAACAGCTTTACTGCATAATAGAAGGCTTAAATGCACAGCAGAAAGCTTTATTGCACCGCAGAAAGCTTTACTGCACAGCAGACGGTTTTATTGCACAACAGGAAGTTTTATCGCATAGCAGAAAAGTCAGTCTTGCGGTAGAAACTGGAGAAAAGTTCCTTCTGTGGCAGAATCAGAGGATAAGCCCACTTTGCAGCGTCTTGCCTTAGACTTGGGACTTAATGTTTGCGCATAAATTGGCAGCGGCAAAATGGTACTTTGAAGCCCATTCTGCAGAGCGCCAGACCCGAATTCCTTCTTGGAAAAAGAAACGTAAAAAGAACCCTCTACAGGGGGTATGCCTTAAATACAGCAATACATTTTTTAAATTTAGTTTCATCAAAATTTGTTTCCAAAACACCCATGGAATTGTGGAGTGGGTGTAAGCCTAGTATGAGATAACTCCACATTTGGGGTTGTCCAGCACACATGCTAAAAGGGAGGCCTAATAAATTGGAACCAAAATCAAAAGTATGTTTGCTTGTGGGTTATCCAAAAGAAACTAAGGGTTATTTATTCTAAAGTCGTAATAATAACAAAGTTTTTGTTAGTACAAATGCTAAATTTTTGGAAAATGACTATATGAATAATTTTACTCCTAGAAGTAGAGTTGTTTTGGCTGAAATGAATGAACCTGTAATTGAATAATCAATGGAAGAAACTAGGGATGATGTGGTTGTATCGGATACACCATAAGATATTACTCATGAGATGACTAGTACATAGGAGCCTCGTCGTAGTGGGAGGATTGTTAGGCCACCTATAAGATTTATAAGTCTAGGAGAAACTTATGAAGCTATCTCAGAAGAGGTTAAATCTGATCCTTACACTAATGAAAAGGTGATGAATGATATAGTTGCACATCATTGGGTCCAAGCTATGAAATCTAAATTGGATTCTATGTATTCCAATCAAGTATGGGATCTTGTAAAGGCGCCTAACGGCATTAAACCTGTTGGTTGCAAATGGGTTTACAAGAGGAAGAGAGGGATAGATGGAAATGTTGAAACCTTTAAAGTAAGACTAGTGGCGAAAGGGCATACACAAAAAGAAGGTATTGACTATGATGAAACTTTTTCTCTAGTAGCAATGCTTAAATCTATTAGAATTCTCTTATCCATTGCTACTCATTATGATTATGAGATTTGACAAATGGATGTCAAGACTGCATTTCTTAATGGCAATCTTGAAGAAGAAATCTACATGATGCAACCAAAAGGTTTCATAGTAAAGAACCAAGAGCATATGGTATGCAAGTTGAAAAGATCCATTTATAGACTTAAGCAAGCATCTAGGTCATGGAACACCAGATTTGATCAAGCAATCAATTCATTTGGTTTTGAACAAAATCTTGATGAACCATGTGTGTACAAAAGACATCGAGATAAAGTAATAATGTTCCTAGTGCTTTATGTTGATGATATTCTACTTATTAGAAATGATGTAGGGGTAATCTCATCAGTAAAAGTTTGGTTGTCAAGCCAATTTGATATGAAAGACTTGGGTGAAGCTAACTTTATTCTAGGGATCAAGCTTTGGTGAGATCGCAAGAATAAGATGTTAGGCTTGTCACAAGTTGGATATATAGATAAGATTATAGAACAATTTAGAATGCAAAACTCCAAGAAAGGATTGCTTCCTTTCAGACATAGAGTTCCTCTGTCTAATGACCAAAGGCCTAAGACCCTTGAGGAAGAAAATGTGATGAGATAAATTCCCTATGCTTCTGCAGTGGGAAGTCTCATGTATGCCATGCTTTGTACTAAACCAGATATCTGTTATTCAGTTGGCATGGTTAGCCAATATCAATCAAATCCAGGACCAAAACATTGGCAAGTTGTAAAGCGTATTCTTAAGTATCTATGGAGAACGAGAAATTATGTGCTTGTTTATCGGTGTGAGGATTTGATACCTATTGGCTATACAGATTCAGATTTTCAATCAGATCTTGATTTCAGAAAGTCCACTTCAAGTTGTGTATTCACCTTGGAAGGTGGAGCCATAAGTTGGAGGAGTGTTAAGAAATCTTGTATTGTTGACTCCACCATAGTGGCTGAATATGTTGCTACTTGTTAGGTGGCAAAGGACGCTGTTTGGCTTAAGAAATTCCTTTCGGATCTTAGTGTTATAAGAATGGAGCAAGTTCCTATCACATTGTTTTGCGACAATAGTGGAGCGGTTTCATAATCCAAATATCCAAGGAATTACAAGAAAGGAAAGCGCATTGAAAGAAAGTACCACATCATTCGAGACATTGTTTCTCAAGGAGATGTAGTAGTAGCAAAGATTGATAGTGCAAATAATCTAGTAGAACCCTTTACCAAAACCTTGCCCTAAAGGACTTTTGAGTCACATTTGGAGGGAATGAGAGTTAGATTAGTGCACAATAGTCTTTAGGGAAAATGGGAGATTGTTAGGATTAATGCCCTTAAATCCTATTGTATGATGCTATGTATGACTTAATGTTGTAATTAATAAAGTTGTTTTATTATTATCTAAAATAATGGTAACATAAATATTTGGACATTATCATATAGCCCATGAGATGCATAGTATGCGATTTAGTCATAGAAGATATAAATCCTAAGTTCTTTGTAAACTCAAAATTTTAGTTCGTAGTCGGTGATGAAATTGGGCATTTCATTTGCGAAGACTATAACATATCAACTAAGATGATTTGTCTTGATCATGGAAGTGGAGACTTCTAGTTAATATGTTTTAAGAATTAAGACATATTGAACTGGACTGCTGTGAGATTTATTATTCTCCTAACAACTATCAAATGAATAATAAATAAGGCCTAGCGTGCAATTATATTTATATAGTAGTATTAAATATAATTAATGGTAACTTTGGACTTGTCAGGAATTGATAGAAAAGCCCAAGGCCCATTGGAGTTAGAGTCTTACTTGTTCCCTTTTGGTCTCACTCCAAGTCACATACTTAAGTCCAATTAGAATGGCCCAAAAGGCTAGCCCAATTAGATAATCAATTATAAGGAGAGAAACATACAGAATTTTGTAAGAGAATGAAATGGTTTGTATGTGAGTGTAGGACACTCTCTTATTCTCCCTTGAACACACGCATATAAATTGATTGAGAGACCACACTTCTTGGGTACAAGTGGAATTGGAGTGAAGATGAAAAGTGTTCCTAAGTAATTCTAATTTTTGGTTTTGAATTTCACCGCACCAAGGTACACTCTCTTGTTCTTATATTCTGAAATTTACATAGTACATGTTATGAATTGTGAATGAAGTAGATTCGTTAATTTTCTGCTGTGTATGTCTTGTATGTGATACAAACATGTATTTTTCCAACACTTCCTTTCTAGTAGGTAAGCATAAAGATTTGCCATGGGCATGGGTAACGGAGTACACTTCCAGTTTTTCCTCCTAAAGGGACGTGGTGGACCTAGCTTCCCTCTCTGATTAAAGGCTCAGTTAGGTGCTTGAGCAAATTGATTCTATTGTTGATAAGGTTTAGCAGTTGGGGTAGCATAGGCGAGAGCAACGCCCCTAGGTCTTTCTGATGCACTATCGACCATATGCACATTGGCTTCCTTAGTCTTGCAGATGGTCATTCTCTTGACTTATTGTTCAACCATGGAACTCAAAGACTTGCCATTCATGATCTTCTTGCTTCTAATACCCTCGTCAATGCGCTCCCCAATAGGGATGAGGCTAGTGAAATGAGTGACTTGGGTGCTGATCATCTTCTCATAGTAAGGAGGCTTGAGGTTGTTAATGAACCACTTAATCATCTCATTTTCCATCATGTGGTGTTGCACTTGTGCGGCTAGCTCACGCCACCTCTGGGCATATTCTCGGAAAGACTCTCCACTCTTCTTCTTTGTTCTCATAAGGACTGTGTGGTCGGGAGCTATCTCGGTGTTGAACCTGTAGTATTCCAGGAAAGAATTGGCCATTTCCCTCCAGCTAAAGGTTTTTTCCAATGTCACATACCATGTGGCTGCGGGGCCGGTTAGACTATATGGGAAAATCTGGCAATGCAGAGGGTGATTATCCTCATAGGGAGCCATTTTCCTACAGAACATGCGCAAGTGCACGCAAGGGTCTCCTATACCATCATACTTGATGAAATCTGGGGCCTTGAGATTCTGATGGCATAATGACCTGAGGGAAGTTGGCCAAATTGTCTAGATTAACACTTCCATGGACGTTGGAGCCCTCTATGGTATGAAGCTTCTCAGCTAGAGTTTCCACTTAGCTCTTGACTTGGTCGATCCCAGATTTGGGGTTCTTATCCTTAGAAAGATCTGTTTCCTGGTCATTGCCCTGGGGCAGTACATGGTGGCCTTGATCCTATACTGGTGGAGGCTGGTTTTCATTCTCGGTTTGGGGACCTCTTTAACTATGGCTAGAGAAGTTTTGTCCTCCTCCTACAACCAGTTGTTGCACCATGCGCATCAATTCTGACACTTGCTCTTTTAGAAGAGCAACTTCCTGAGCAGTTTCCTCATGGGGAGAAGTACCACCAGTAGACATCTCTCTTGCGCGAGACCTAGTGACGATGGGATCACGGTGTGATGGTTAGATGTGGCAAACGGGCAAGTCTGGTCGAGTTCGAGTTGGGTCAATCAAGTTTGTGGGTCAATTGTGTCGCGGGTGAAAACGAGTCATTTGTAAACGGGTCAATCGAGTTGCAGGTTGGGTTGGGTTAACTCGCATTTTTAAAACAAGCCCTTTTTTTTTCAATTACAAAAGCAAATCAGTGAAAATTTGTTTAGAAAGAATGAATAAAATCAATTAAACAAATCAAAAACAATTCTGATAGTTTTGAGCTTGACAAAAATTCTTTATAGTTATAAATTCATGATGGAATGTTAATACTCATTGTCAAAATGCATGTAATTAATAGTATATATTTTAAGTTTGCATCACTAATAATATCATTCCCATAAAAGAAGAAGAAAAAAAAACTACATTTCGTGGACCGTGTCAAGTTATTAACCTCCTTAAGTGCACATGTTCCCGTTGCATTTAAAAAAATAGTAAAGTTTGATTACTTAGAAAGATTAACTAAACAAAAAAGGTTTTAAGAATAAACGTAACATATTAAGTAAAGAAGAATAAGTAAATATTTTATAAGAATTACACCTCAATCTTAATCTACTCAACGTTGGTAGCAGATTCAGCATTGCAAATATTCATACTTGCAAATTGTAGCTCAAGTTGAACAATTTCGTCAGCATCTTTATCAACAATACAATATTTTAATATTACTTAAGGTACCACAAAAGCAAATCAATGAAGAATTAAAATTGTTTGATAGAGGCCGAGAAAAGTGTAGAGGTGCAGAGGGAAAAGAGTAGAGGCGCAAGAGTCTTCTCTCAAAGACTGAAATTGTGAAAGGCTGAAAGCTCTTACCTCTTAGTATTTTGTGCCTTTCAGCCTTTGTGGACTATAGCTACTACAAGTTCTTTTTTTTTTTTTTTTGAATCAACTACAAGCCCTTAAGTCTAGCCATTTACCATGTTAGTAAATAGTGAGTAGGTTAGTGTACTAGACTACTAGACTACATTTGATTGAAATTGTGAGTCAAATTTGTGAGCTCAGAGCTGCGAAGTGTCGTATCAAATTGAATGAGATTTTTTTTTTTTTTAATAAATGGGTTGTCTTATCTTGTCTTGTCTTATGTCTGTGAAGTATGAACATCTATCTATAATCTATTGGTTCCAGTGCTTTGTGATTTATGCACCTAGCATCAGGATGCAGTCTAAATTTCTTTTTAGCGAATTTTTTTAACGAGTCGGGTTACTAGTTATCTGGGTCAAGTTGGGTTGACCTGCAGAAAAATTAGGTTGGGTCACGGGTCAACCCGTTTTTGCTTCGGGTCAAAAAATTTGGGTTCAGGTTAGGTATTTTTCGGGTCGAATCGGGTCAAAAAATTCTTGATAGGCCAAGAATATATTGACCCCTTGTGATGAATTAATTGATTAATTAGCCAAGTTTATTAATTAATCAAATTAATATGCAAGATGCATGATAGCACAAACAAATCACCAATTAAACTAAGTATGCAACGGAAAATAAATTGATTCGGTGATTTGTTTACGAATAGGGAAAACCTATACAGCAAAAACCCCATCGGGTGATTTTAAGGTCACCATTCTCGAGAATCCACTATTATCAAAACAAATGGTTACAAGTAAAGGAATCTCAGTACCTTATACCAACCTACAATTGAACCCTTACTCCAATATCCAATTGGAATTGTGTGGATCCCAGTACGCGACTAACCAATTGTGCAGATCCTAGTACGCGACTTAATCACCAACTTGAGAAAGATGTTGGTTGCAAAGTTATTCAGTTCATCACACGATGAAGATCAAGAATTTCCTTGATCACAAAACCCTACGGTGTACAAACACAGCAGCTTTTTCAAGAGAAAGATGAACTAGGGCATATGTCTTTGCTCACAATATGCTTGTGAAAAACTTTTTCATTGAGTTGCATCAGCTGTGATGGCCTTTAAAACAATCCTTATATATGTTTAGGGTTGTGAGAAAAGAAAGCCTAAACACATACTCACGGATTGGATGAAAAATAGTTCTGAAAAACTAAGTTTCATAAACCTCGACAGATAGGGCATCTATCAAGCTAGCTGTCGAGTTTTTGGCTTCACAGTTTTTTAAACCTCGATAGATGTTAGCTGTCGAGTTTTAAAATCCTGCATTTTCTCACTTGATTCTTGGACAGACTTGCATGGTTTTAACACTTGAACTGGAAACCTTGTTTCTTGAAGCATTAAACACATCCTAGATCTACCCAATTACAAGTAAAGTGTGTTTTGTCAAAGGATTAACCAATTACATAAAATATTGACATATGTTTCTAACATCAGATCACATATGTCCCAACAATTCTGACTCGTTTTGCCATGTCTAGTGGCAGTAGCTTAGCCTTTTTTTTTTAAGCAATCTTTTGATCCTTGTGAAGAATAGGAGGTAAAATAAACGGGGTGTATTTGACAAGGTGGAAATACAACATCAAAATCAAGTTAGTTTATGTCCTTACTATTTAACATACACCTACCATTTTCATAAAAGTTTGGCTTTGCAACATTGATCGGGTATTTATCATGGTGAGTTTCTACTATGATGCAAGATTGATGCACAAGATTGGCAAGTAACCAAAACTTTCATGATATGCTTGGCAATGCGGGTCGAGCCCTTCTTTTGATTTCACGCTTGTACAAAATTTGCTTTTACAACGTTGGGTTCATCGGCTTCAATGATGGGCCTTTTACAAGAAATGCAACTGCGAGAGAGAACTTGGCTTCTGATAATGTGGACTTCTCAGGGAAGCTCTTGGACACTTGGATCTCTTGGTAACTTGAATAGCATGGATCTCTTGGACCTGGGGATCTCTTAGCCCTTGGATTCTTGACATCTAGGACCTGTTGGTAATTTTGACATCTTGGTGATTTGGATCTCCTAGCAACTTGGACAGCATGGATTTCTTGGACCCTCTTGGCTTCCTAGCAATCTTTTTTTGGGTCTTCCTTGAGAAAATTCTTTAACTCTTGATGCTTTGGAATTCTTGACAACTTTTTTGTAGCATTTCGTCCTGACTAGAGTTTCGGTTACTTGCCACAAATTTTATCTTTGCACAATTAGGTGATGAAATTATGAGAGATCTCGACAAAAGCGTCCCTCAAAAAAGAGATTTGGGTACCTTTTAGGGCACCTCTCTTTTTGGGTAAGTGGTGTGAAGTCGCCACTTAATTTTTTTTTTATACAAAAAAATAAGAGAAAATACTATGACTGAATAGTTCCATTCATTGATTGAATAAAAAATTACATATTTGAAAAAAAAAATTTGAAAATTTACATGGCTTTGGGTCCTAGTTACAATCTACCAAAATACATGACTTTTTGCCCTAGTTACATTCTACTCAAAAAAAAAAAAAAAAAAAAAAAAAAAAAAAAAAAAAAAAAGGTAAAGACAAGGCTCGATCTTCTAAACCAAAAACCTAAATCTAGATGCTAGGTTACGGAATGGGAAGGTGTTAGGCACCCATTCCGCCCAGACAAAGTCTAGTCTTCTAGACTCTAGTGATTAATGTACTATGTTATGCATCTCATGAATGATATATTGAACATGTGAAACAAATTAGATCACACAAATTTATTTATGAATGAAATCTCTTCTTTTGTTTTAAAAAATTCAGATCTGTTTTGGTGATTAAGAAAATTGATTTTGGTTTGTCAAAATACCAAATCTGTTTTGTGGGATGTAGAAAAAAAGTGGTTTGTGATGACAAAAATTCATATCTATTTTTATTACATAAAACAAAATCTTTTAATTTGAAAAACATCAGATTTGTTTTTGAAGAACGAAAAAAATGGTTTTTTATAATAGAAAAATCAGATCTGTTTTTATGATGAAATAAAAAGGGTTTTTTGACAACAGAAAAACTAGATCTATTTTTTATCTGTATATATTAAGAGGATTTAGAAAGTTAGTTATTGTTTTTTCTCCTGTGAAAAATAATCCTAAATTAATTAACCAATAGCTTAAAAATGAGGTTAAAATAGTAAATTGACAAAAGAAAGTTAGTTATTGCTTTTTTTACTGTAAAAAATACCCCTACCTAAAACTTAAAAATGGGGTTAAAATAGTAAATTGACAAAAATAATAAATTTCTATTTCTACGTTGAAATGCCTTCCTACTTCTAATAAACTTCTACTTTTACGTTGATTTAAATTCCTATTTCTACTCACTAACTCCCTACAAAATAAGATCACTTTTTTGTTAGTTTTAAAACTCCTCCAATCTACAAAACTCACCCCACGTATTTTTTTTTTACTTCATCATGATGTATTTGTTTCTTCTGTCTCCTTTTTTTCAAACTTTTTTCTTAAAAAAAATTTCATTACTCTAATCTCACGTTTTTATTTTCCCAAATCTTTTTTTTTAATTAAAAAAGAAGAAGAAGAAGACTCCTACTATAAAACCAGTACTATAACTTCTATCCATCCTTATCATCCCAACATCCCCACTAAAAAGCAGTTACTACCATGTAATTTCTCACGCTTTTATTTTTGTTTTTCACTTTCTCACTTACGATCTCTTTATTATCACTAACCGCCACATTTGTTAGTTAGTTTTATATTTATCTTATATTTGTGAAAGCCAAGTTTCATTCTCATCAATCTCATATTTCTTTTTCTCTATAAATGTTTTTTGACAATTTGTTCAATTTGTGCTTTTCAACGGTTATTTTTTAAATTTAAGCCAAACTTTAGCAACTAATTGATGACTTCAATGGATTTGATGTTAGGGACACATTTTACGGGGTCTGGAATTGAGATTGGCAAATGCAATCAAGACTCAAACCATTCGTTGAGCAAACAAGTATCTTCCAAAATTCTTGGTAGTATTGATTTATGCATTTATGGGGGAAATAATTTCTTCATCACACCCTTAGGTTTTTTTTTAATTAATTAATTAATTTATTTAAGAATGAAAGAGATTTTTATTTTTTAAGAAGAGAGTTTCACTCATAATATGAATTTATGCAATCATGAATTAAAACAAATACAAACATAGTAATACCTAATCTCTTTCTTTATTTCAAAAATTTGCATGTATAAAAAAAATCAGATTTGTATCTTAAGAAAGATATAAATAAGTTTGATTTGAGAAAAATTCAGATCTGCATCTCATAAAGATGCAGATCCATTTTTGTTTGAAGAAAAATTCAGATCTACATCTAAGAAAGATGCAGATCTATTTTGTTTGAAGAAAAATTCAGATCTGCATCTAAGAAAGATGCAGATCCGTTTTATTTGAAGAAAAATTAAGATCTACATCTAAGAAAGATGCAGATTAGTTTTATTTGAAGAAAAATTTAGATATGCATCTAAGAAAGATGCAGATCTATTTTATTTGAAGAAAAATTCAAATCTTCATCTAAGAAAGATGCAGATCCGTTTTATTTGAAGAAGAATAGTTGACTACATGTAGATCTTTAAAATTAAGAAACAGATTTATCAACAATCAAGAAATCGAGAACATCTTTTTATAAACTAGATTATGAATATTTGAAACAATTAAACATACATCATCATTATAAGAAAAGCATAAAAATAAAAGGGTTTAGAAAACAACCTCTTGCATGAGCACACTTCTATTTGAGAGGATGTTTTAGGGTTCAAAGAAACTTATTCAGTTATCCTTGAAACCTAAAAACCCTAGCTTCAATAGAAAATCAGAGAGGAGATCATAAAATATGAGCTGTTTGAGAGCCCAAAACGTGTGCCTCTCAGAGCATAAAAAAAAAGGTGCTGAATTATGAGGTTTAGTCTCTATTTATAGAGGCCAGAAGACTCTAAAAAGTAGGTACAGATGATTAGGGTTTGAATCCAGATGCATCCTTTTGCGAAAATGTTGAAAAGGGTGTACCTTATTGTCGCCTGAAGGCCGTTGGGCCAAAGCCCATCACATGAAATTTCGGCCCTTTTAGAGTGCTATTCGGCACTCCAAAAGTGCCGAATTGGCCCTATGGCTCCGAACACTCTTTCGTGTTTGGGTGCAGTTTGGACTTCTCTTCTAGGGTTTTTTTGGCCAGTCCTTGTACCTAGATGCATTTTCATCCTCCGTCTATGATTTTTCATCTCTTTTATGTTAGGTTCTAAGAAATTAGGAACTAATGTATTAGAACTTCAATTTGTATTATGTTGGCAAACCATAATCAAAACATAGAGTCTAGGTTTAGGCTTGCTCAAAGTATGTTTATTTGTAAATTGGAATTGAGTGATTGCAGAATTTATTGGACTAAATCTGCAAGGCTTGATCGATCGAAAATTAGACTCGATCAATCGAACCACGTGCAGATTTATTTTTCTACAGAATTTCAGTTCAGCCCAAACTTTACTTAAACGTATTAGGGTTCAAGTAAAACTCTCCTATATATAAAGGAAACCCTAGAACGTTTTTCAGAAGTTGTTTTAGAGAGATTAGAGTGCCTCTTGTGCCTCTTTTTATTTTTAGGGTTTTGTACCTAAAGGCTCTCTGGAGGTTGCTCATATTGCTGTTTGTGTAAATCTCTTGTGAGATCTAGAGGAGCTTTCCTTTCACAAACTTAGGGTTTTCAAGGAGAAGATATTATTTACACCTTGATGATCAACTTGGTTGCTGCCATTGAAGCTTAAAGAAAACACAAGTGGGTGTGTTTGTATCTGGTGGTGAATCCAAGAAAGAAGGAGTCCGTGGATTCGGAGCTTGCACGTGGTCGTGTCAGTAAGTTCTACTGGTGGGTAGCAATAAGAAGTCGAGCGTGGGGGCTTGTAAGTCTTATTATATGAAGTTCGATTCTTTCAAGATAGTGGATTCAAGTTTACCTTGAGGATAGCTAGGTTAAATCCTCCCCAGGTTTTTACTGGTTTGGTTTCCTAGGTGATCATATCTTTGTGTTATTTATCTTTCCGCTGCTTTGCATGATATGATTGTTTTGATTGTGATAACCTAGTTTTGTTAAATTGGACTAAGTAACAACTTGGCTAATTACCTAGGTTAATCCAATTGTGTTTTTAAGGGGTCTAAAAACTAAAATTTTCAGTATAATTCAGGCTATTTAAGAAAAATTATCTTAAAGATAAATACCTTAAAATAAATCTTGATAAAGTTCAGATTATCCACAATTTTATTGTTATCCAACCATCCCTTTTATTCCCATGCATGCATCTCTATTTTAAACACTAATTATCAACCAATCATAGAATTATCTAATTAATTTTAATTGTTTAACCATTCAGAATTAATTTAAACTAATCGTGTGTGGTTGACCTTACCTAGACACAATGCATGTTGACCATGCAAACTTGATCATGCGATATCTTTCGATCCAATGGTCCGATTTGAAAACCGGAAACGCCGTTGCGACCGTTAAAATCTCAAGATCATTTTTATGATATGCAATGAATGAATTAATGCATGTAATGCAAAGACAAAATGATGCACGTAATGCAAGAACAAATTGATGCATGTAATGCAATTATGATTTTTAGGGTACATGAATTGGTCATTCAAGTCATTCTCCTTGATTAAATTATGGGTGCAAAATTGAGTATCTACCAGGGGTTTAATCATGGATGCTATGCAAGCAGGACATAAAGAACCTGGAGTAGAGCACAATTTCTTTGGCGCAAGCAAAAAGGGCATACCTTTTACAAGACACTTTCCCCTGACCTCTAGCCCTATAAGGGTGTCCTTTCATAGGCTTGGATGTTCGCTCTTTAGGTTTCACCTAGTCTTGACGGGCTCTGGGCTTAATCTAGTCCTCACGAGTTTGACATAACTAGGTCAACTGTATGCAAAGGCTGAACTGGTAGGTTGTTCCTGTTCTAGGGTACTCCATTGCCATACCCCTCCCTTCATGGAAGTTGTGGGGCAGGAAGGATTGATGGGGCCTTTTCAGCTACTCCTGTCCACCCATGGACCCAGAAGTGCCTACAATATTAGCCTCGAATCTAGCTATGGGTAACATTGTCGATGTTTCCGTCTGGGCATTTGCAAATGGGGTGATGAAATCCCCAAAGAGATGTGACTACGCCAACAGTGCAGAGCCCAGGTTTGGCTCAAAAAACGTGTATATGTCATGCAATTCTTAATGAAGGGGAAAAACCTTTTTAAAGCACAACAGAGATATATAAATATATATATATATATATATATTTATAGATGAAAGCGAATAAAGGTGTAACAGAAATTAAATTTTGCTACCCTATGTTTGCATATGAAGGAAAGCTGTAAAAGCCCCGTGAAAATATCTCAAAGCCTCCCTTTTGGAAAAGGATTTTTTTGGAAAAAGATTTTGCTCTTTTGAAAATAGTCTATTAGGATATAGTAGAAGCCTTTTTCAAAAGGAAATCCTTAGAGGCCAATGCCAATTTCTGTGTTTTTGAAAGCCAATGTCCAAAGATTATGGTTTTATCAAAAGCTCTAAAGGCTAAACTCTCATTGATCCCCAATGGAGTCGCCAGTCTATTGATGCCCGGCCTTGATCGAGACGGGGTGGAAAGACCCTCGCTATTGTTGCGTGCCCTCGTTCGACCACTTGTCATGGCGATAGCTCCCATGTTGGCAGGGCCACGTTGGAGGGCCATTCTCGATATGGTGGTGTGTTTTGTGCGGGGCTTAAGGTGCTCTCTCTCTTGGTGGAGGCAAGTAGGTCTACCTTTGGCATTATGGCAGGAATCTGGGCCAAATTTTAAGGGATTACCAAAGGTGAGTGGAGTCGCCACCAATCATTGGGTTTTTCTAATGTGTGATTGGTCACCTGCTTCTAATTGATTTTATTACCGATCCTAGGTTAAGAAAAATGGCATTTTTCCTAATCTAATGTGGATGGCCAAAAATTCTTGATTCTTAGGTCTGGAAGTTTAGTTACGTGCGGGGAAGGTGTTAAGCACCCCATAACGCCTGTCCAAGGACAATCATTTGTTTTGGTAAAACCCTAATTTTCGGAGATTGGCAGTAAAAAAAAAACATGATTTTGGTATTGGCTTTCGGGGCTTTGCATGCATGGGGGCTTCGAGGTTTGGCTTTTGAATGGGTGTGGTCCCAATCTATGCTCTCCTAAGGCATTCGGGCAAAATGCCAGATTTCCACGACGAAAATTCAGTGACATGTGTCTACATGCAAAGGTAGAGACAAGAAACTAGCAGACAGACAATGGAAGAAAAAGATGCAAAGATATATGAAAAGGCATAAAATAGATAAGCGTGATAGACATGGCAAGTATAGCAGGAAAGCAAGCAAACAATTAAGAAAACAAACAAAAGGTGGTGTCCGTGAGGGACAAATGTAGGTTTGGATCGAATGTCCATAACTTCATGGTGTTGAAGCATGGACGACACACTAGCAAGTAAGACTCATGCATGAACATGTAAGCAAGCGTGTAAAGGTGCATATAAAGCCAACGGGTGGCACACACAATCATGGCAAGCATATCATCGTACGGAGCAGAAAAGGGGAAGGTATGCACGAAGCAACTGGCATCATGGTGATGCATCCCAAATGGTTACGTCCAAACAAGGTCTCATGGGCGTCAAATGTAACCACACAAGGTCAAGCCCGCGGAGGGTGCCAAAATGGCAAAGCCTAGAACCAGAAAGGTTAACACAATCATAAAGCACAAAAGCAAGCAAGCATAGACATGCAAATTAGGTGATCCAAACCCTTTGATATAGGCCAAGGTCTATGGACAATGATGAAGACCATAAGGTCTAGATCGGGTCTGAACCAATAGGCCAAAATACAAGAAAGAAAGATAAAGCGACAAAAGGGCTACAATAGCACATGGCATGACAAATATAGCCTAGGTCTAGGCATGCAAACATGGCATAGTGCGCGCAAGCACAAGGTAAAAAACATGAAACATGTAAAGAGTATAGATCCAAACACACAAGCATGTGGAAGCATAGATATAGGCATATAGGCATAGAGACATGCATGTAAACATATAAAAATTTAGCACATAGACATGGTAGAACATGAATCCAAGCATACAAGCATGTGAAGACTCAGATATAGGCATAGGAGTATAGAATGTGCATACAAACATGTAGATCTAAGCAAGACATATCCATAGACAAGATATCAAGCAGGTGAGCATGTAACCCTACCATCAACATAGAGCAAAAAGAGGAACAAAACATAGAAAAACATGGCATAAAACCCTAAGCATGTAGATCTACATAGATCTAAGCATCGAACATGCCATAAGACATAACAACAAAGAGATTTAAGCTAGAAACACAAATGAAGCAAGAAACATGCTAGAGAAAGCAATAAATCATGTTATTCAAGCAAAAAAGAAAAGAAAAAAAAAGAGGATAAATGCTAGGAAAAGATTTAAAAGGTTAGAGGTGGATGATAGCTAGAAAAACTACGTCCACACCCCTAAACACCAAATCCAAAGTGTAGAACCAAGGAAAGGAAGATTGGATACAAGAACAATACCTTGTGTTTTTGGTGATGAGAGAAGAATCAAGAGGTTTTGATGTGTTTTTTGGGTGTTTCGTGTGTGATTTTGGTAATTGGAAGAGAGAAAAATGTGTGGAGAAATTAGGCAGAGAGAAAAAATTCAGAAAAAATGTCTTTCTCCCCTGGTCTGTAGGGTGCCTGGAGCTATTTATAGCCTTGGCATGCGTTTTGAGGCGGCGGCCCTTGGAGGACCGCCGGCCTAAAAAGGGTTTGATCTTGGCACCCCTAGAAAGATTTTGACTTCCTATTTTCGAAAAGGTATGGATCTTCAAAATCCAACGGTCGGATCAAAAGTTATGGCTTTCAGAAGTTAGTGGTGCATTGATTGATGCATCATCCCGGTTTTCATGATATCTCGGCCGTTCTAACTCCGATTTTGACCCATGAATAGTCGTTGGAATGAGGATTTGATAATCTTCGCAATGTCGTTAGTTTTGACCTGTTTTGACAGCCGAATCAAAATTAGGGCTTTTGGGCCCACCCAAGATTGACTTTGGGTCAAACTTGGTCAAAGTTGTAAAACTTCTCCGAGGAACATGGGTTTGATGTGAAACTATGAAAAATTTCGTTTTGTGAGGGTTTCGACCTCGTTTGTCCTTCAGTCTAACTTAGGGTTGACTAGGGGCATTTTGGTCATTTTAGCTAAAAAAGATACTTCGAGTGCTCCTGTACCCGAATAGGCTACGCCACATTGTTTTGGATGTTCTCGCTGCCCCATGAAGAGAAAATGATATTTTTGGATTTTTCGGGGTTTGGCACGTAAATCGAAGACTGACAAAATACGGTATCAATAGCTATAATATACAACACAATACCATTCACATTTTGACAATTATGATTGAAGTGTCTATTTGTGGTAGTAAAGTGAGGGCTATTGGGTTATAGATTGACTCTCATTTAATTAATTCAATTACCTAAGTTGAATAATTAGGTCAAATTACATGCAAATCATGGAGGTACGAACAAATCACTAAATAATCTAGAGTGCAGTGGAAAATAAATTGACATGATGATTTTTTGACTAACAGGAAAAATCTCTTACAAGGCAAAAATTCTACTAGGTGATTTTCAAGTCACTACTCTCAAGAATCACTAATCAAAATCAAGAAATTACAAGTATAAGGAATCTTACCCCAAACCTGACCTATCCCAAAGTGCTAACCTATAATTGAATTCTTACGCCAATCCCTAATTGATCTTGATTTTGTAAAGAATTCTTCCATTTGCACGGATCCCAATACATGATTAACTTCCAACAACTTGAAGCTTGTTTTTGGATGCAAAGTTCTTAAATACACTTGTAGAGAAGGAAGCACTTCGTCCCAAAATCCTAAGGCATATAAGAACGTAGTAGTTTCACAATAAGTGTATAAATTCTCTAATTGAATCTCTATGTTTTGTGATGACTTTAAAATAAAGACTTTATATCCCCTAGAAGTTTAGTGAATGAAGTCCCAGAAGTCCAAGTCATCTTGGACCGAAAAACAGATTTGAAAATTCTGGGCCTATGAAACTCGATAGATCGAAAGGTGTCGAGGCTCTTCATTAATTCTCGATAGATAGCTTGTGTTGAGCTAGTGTCGAGGTTTATTTTTTAATCTTTTATTCATTTATTTCTTTATGTAGTCTTCATGTTTTCAATGATACCATTTGATATAGCAACAATACATATTTCATAATATTTTAGAATCTACTCAGAACTATTCAAATACAAGTAAAATGTATTTTGTAGAAAGATAAGCAAACATATGAAAAATATGACCCTGAGAAGGGCAAAATAGTAATTTTAATGAACAAAATAAAGGCCGAGAAAGCAACACTCTTTTGTCCTTTTCTACTCGTTCTTTTCAGCCCAATTTGGGCAGACAAGAATCGGTGAGCTGGAGAGATAATATCTCCCTCCATTTTCACCCATTTCTCTCTTCTTATGCCAACTAAACAAGGATCGTCCATCTCTTTCCCTTTTCTCATTTTTCCACCCTTCCAAACAAAATGTTAAAGTGCCACACAAGACAAGAAAAGAAGACTACAAATTGAAGCTAATCACAAAGGTCGGTTAAGGTAATCAAATACCATTCAAATTTGGTTAATAACTTGACCGACTCTTGTATTTTGGTAATTCAGCCACACATAGCGTCGGCAATGCCATTAAATGATTTCTCTTGTTTTAAAGGATAATGTTAATAGAAGATTTGATTTGTGGACTCTCAATCATAATATTAAGGGGTTACGGATGTAAAGATGTGTTCTCTTGTAATTTTCTATCAACGAAGTAAATGATATAGTAGCTTTTTGACTTCTTAATGCCAGATAGATTTTGGTGACAGGATTATATATTATTAATCTTTTAGAATCTTCTATTTAAAATTCAGTGACTAATTTATTTTTCGGGAACAAATTTCTCTAAATTTTAGGTACATTAATGTTAACTTGCTGTAATACATTGCTTGGCTAGCTCATCTCTCACCGGATACATAGCATGCCAATATTTGGGGCTTAAAACTAGCATGCATGTTTAAACGAGAAGTGCGATCCTATTTCAGATTTAGTGAGCTAAAAATTTAATTCATACAATGTACCACGAACAATTTGGAGGCGTCTAGACATACATGATCTTTGAATAAACCAAGACAAAGATACGATTAGTTGGTTCATCCAATATATATATTTATATTTAAATTCAATGACTAAGTTATAATCAAGGGGAAGATATTTAATATATAACGATGATTGAAACTGGACAGTTTGATGAAACATGTGGTAGACATGAGGCTCCCCTAATGAAGAGCACTCAGCAAAAATCTAGGTTGCCTATATATAATAAGGCAGTGGCCATGTAAGTCACGGGATTATCACGTGCGAACCTGTCTTCTTTGTGCGGTACAACTGTCTTTTTCTAACCTTAGGAGAAAGAATTAAAGAAAAATCATGAACACCATGAGACAAATTCTGGCCCCAATTGACATTATAGGTGTCATTTGGGAATTGTTAAATGGCCATTGTCCCCTATAATTAGACCCTTCTGCTAAGAGTATGTGGGTCTTTTTTTTTTCTTTTTTCTTTTTCATGATTTTAAATGGGTCAGTGGGTCATAACTCTTAACCTAATGAGACTTCTAAAAGTTTAGAAAATTCTAATGGGCCAAGCTTACAATCCGAAAAGGTTTAGATATTTTCCTTTTTTTTTTTTTTTTTTTTTTTTTTTTTTTTTTTGGGTGGGGGGTTATAATATAGTCATATAGTTAGCTTTGCAAGAACAAAAAACCTTTGGATAAGCGATATTCTGCAAGTATAGACTTCCCTAGACCAAACCATGTTGACTAACTTGGCCATTTTGTTATTATATCATGTTTAGCTAGATATATAGATTATTGGTGAAGCAAAAAATACTGTAGACATTATAATCTGTTGTTACGTGAACAAAACGTATTTAACATTTAATTGGACTATATATGTATCTTAAAATAGGTTAATGGAAGCTGCTATGCAAGTGAGTTGGGAGGAGCACGAGACAAAACATGTGGTATTATGATTCGTTGTTTGGTTAAGCAAATGAATAATCATGTTAAACTTTGGTCGGGTTTGAAACACTAGTTCAGATTCGATAGCAATCTTTTGAGCGTAGAGCTTTCACATAATATAGTAATTTATAGACTGTATTTTATGAGTTTGGCTTCTTTACTTGGAGACATCCAATGTAACTGGAGAAGTACGGAGAGTATGTACTACTACTGCATGTAAATCAAGACGTTAAATTTTTTTTTGGATAGGTACGTTAATTTGTTTAGTTAATAGTATTAGCATAACATTCAATAAATATATATAAATATATATATATATATATAGACCAATGAAATATCTCTCATATAATAGCAAGTGAATTATACAAATTAAATTTATGATAGAACTCATTATTTATGTAAAAAGAAAAAAGAGCATCACTTTGAGTATTGAACAATTTTGTCATACTTTTGTGCCTTAGTTTGACTGCGAGAAAACGAATACATCTTATAGTGTTATCTTGCGAGGATAACACTATTGGTGCGTATTGGCTGGATGTGTATGATGATGATGATGAAGAATAAATAAATAAATCATACTAATAATTTTACCACGTCAAGTAGCAAGACCAACATGGTGAGGGTGCTCTAAATAACTTGGATACTGATACGTACTGGTGCAAAATAAATATTGCACGGTTGGTAAATAATTGGTGCACGATTTTTGTGCAATAGACTTATAGACCCTATGCAAATGTTGCAGCTTTTGACACTTTTGGTAATCTCTATTATATTCTATTTTCTACTTATGATAAATTTAAAAAATTTTATGAACTAGTAGTGTAGTAACTAGAACTTGACTCTTTATCTTATTCTTCGCCTATAATAAATCTTAAAATGTTAAATAGTTTTTTTTTTGCTAAAAAAATGTTAAATAGAACTTAAGAACTCTAAATTTAATGCACATAATACTTTAATTTTATTGAGCCTTTCACTTGATTAAAGTACCTTGAAGATCGACTTGGCAAGGGAAACATCCGAGTTTTTTCACGAAATTACTCGTACGATGTTCTTATAAATATAAGATGGTCATGAAAAGTTGTTTTCATTACCCAAATATTTATGTCAGTTGATGTCATTTTTTTTTTCTCTCTTTGTGACACCTCATCCTCCTCACCAACATTTATGTGGGCATCAACAACTTAGACAATTGGTCGGCCATTAATGAGAGAGAGAGAGAGAGAGAGAGAGAGAGAGAGTTTAGTTTAGTTCAGTTTAGTTTGGGGCATGGAATCCAAAACAGGGTGGGGTAATTTTTTTTTGAGCCTTGGACCACAACCTCTATTTATATGAAGCCCTTCTTAGCTCCATTCCATACACTACTGCAAGACCCTTCCTTCATAGTTCTATTCTATCCCAAACTTTACAAAGAAGTTGAGTCCTCTCTCCCTCTCTCTCTCTCTCTGAAACGCAAGGGGAAAGTAACAAAAGGAGAATAAGATATGAAGAACAGTGCAACCGTAAGAGACCCTAAGAGAAAGGTATCATGCAGAAAGCTTGGAGGTTATCTTAAAGAACAGAAGGGAAAGCTATACATAATCAGGAGATGTGTAGTCATGCTCCTTTGTTGGCATGACTAAAAGCAACATGTTGAAGGCCATTGTTGATGCCACAAGTTAATTTGAAGCAAAGCCATTGCTGTCACTTGCAGCCAATCACACACACACTCTCTCTCATTTTTTTGTTAATTTTCTTTTTTACTGTTTGTGGGTGATTGGTACATCTCCCTTCGAAATGTATATACTACAGAGACATGTTAGCTAGGCCTAGGGGCAATTCGTGCTTCACCATGCTTTATCTTGATATGAATGTAAAAGAGCTTCAATTTAAATGTTCAATTTCAATTTTTCAGGAAAGAGCTAGCCACTATTATGGTTCTTTTTTATTTGCTAAAGTTAATCTTTTCACTTATTCACCATCAGTATAGCAATTTTGATTATTTCAAAACTATATATGTTACCTTGTTATGCAAATTATGCTTCACACATTACGAAAATATCCATATATCTATGATGTTTAATATAAATAATTCCTTTCTTCTCATTGTACCAATCCTTGATTCTAGGACTCTTGTATTTACAAAATTGGATTCTAAACAGTATAAGTAATTAACGGGGTTGATAAAAAGGATAACTTCACAAACACAAATACAGAAAATATTCATCCAAAAAGAAATTACAGAATAGATGGCTTTATTCAGAAAAAAAAAAAAAAAAAAAAAAAAAGTATATATGGTTTTGGCTTAGAATCAGTTGCCGGAGGGTTCAAGAGATGTTCATATTAGGAAAAAGGAAAAAAATCTTGGCTTTACTATAAAAGAGTGAGAGAGAAAGAGATCTAGGAAGTTAACTTCTCTTTTATTAATGGGAATTTTATGTTAGCTACAGTAATTTTTTTTTTTTTTGGCAGGCTTAACCAAAGTAGATATTCCCGGAAGCCAAAAAAAAAAAAAAAAAAAAAAAAGGTATGAACTATTCTGCATTCTGATAATTATTGAATTTATTGTGTCTTTTGTGAAGGCTCTATTGTCGTCTTGTCAAGTCACAGCTATAATGAAATGCATTTTTGAAAAGTATTGGTGATCACATGTGAGTTGTACCCGATGATTGGACGGTTTCAATTCCATTTAATTAAAATGTACTTCTTTTCAGAGAAAAATTCGATACACGTTTATTCATTACTTAATCATTTTTCTTTTTTTTTTCTTCGAAATAAAAGTTTTATTAACACATGTAAACACTCCTATAATAGTGGTACTGAAATATACTTTAACGTTAAATTATGCATGTGGAAAGGTTTACCGCATTGCATGGGACAACTAAATACACGACACTAATTAATAAGATTGATTCCAGTGCTTACTGAGCAAACACACACAAAGAAAAGTGCTTGGAGGAAAATAAACAAAGGTATTTATGTAATTAAGCTGGTTTAGTACGGTAAAATATCTACTTGAAAATGATTGCATTAATTAATCACTCTTCTTTTAACTAAATAGAAATAATCTTGAAAATAAAAAAGAAAATTCTTACATGAATTAGAAAACTTTGTTATGTTTGTTTTAGGAGGATTATTAGCGCATGTGGGAGGAAAAACAAAGAGTTTCCCAAATATTTTACAGGAAATTATTTTTAGAATATGAAGATAACTATAACAACCCAGATCACAATTGGTTACTATTTTCAGATTATAGAGGCTACCTAAATCAATTTATCAACCTAAATATATCAAAATAATCAAACTACTATGATTTTTCTTGGGTTGCTTTTATTTAAAAGTGCCTATTTAATTATGTGATAAATCAACCCATATTGAAATTAATCAAGCTGCTCAATATGGATTCCTTGTGTTTGTTATAAATACCTATTTGGGAGTAGGGTGAAATTGGGAAATGAAACTTAGATTCATCACTTATTTGAAATTGTGACTAACAAACTGAAATTAGGTGTTAGGTGGAGTTGTATGATAGATTTATTAGTTCGTTGTCTCTACCATATATATTGTCCTTTAACTAATGATATTATTGTTACATTTTCTTTAGTTCCTTTTAGATTTGTATTGCCAGAATTCTTGTCCCTATTTTTGGTGATGGATGAATGGATCCTATAGATTAAAAATGAACAAAGCATACTGGGAAATTATTACAGATTTGCTTCACTTTCTTCTGTAAATTTGAGCCAAACTAATGGAAAACTGAAAGTAATTGTTTTCTTCAAATAATTCTTCTAAAACCTTTTCCCCTTAATTTCATTAAGTAAGTCGTTTGAACAGAATGAATGATTAACAGTGAAGCAAATTGTTTGTTTGTTTAGCAGTGAAGCAAATTGACAGTTAATTAAGGGTAGGAAGAGTGCAAACAGATCAATTCAGGTACTATCTTGGCTTTTAGTGTCTTCAAGTTAGAATTGCGCACATCATTGCCACCATCACTCATACAAGAAGTACAAATGATTATTTGTGAGAGTCAAAATATTTTTAAAAGTTTTGGGATCATTTTAAAGGTAACAGTTAACTCAGTGAACAATGTCGTTTTTCATTGAAAACATTTTATTTGCAAAACTATTTTCCTTCCCAAATGAAGCGTTGTCTGACAAGACCTAAGTAAAGGGTTTGAGCTTTGCATAATTACCAACATGAAGCCATCATTTGTGCTTTGGCAAAAGCATGTTTTCAACAAATATTTATCATCATCATTATTACTATCATTAGAAAACGATCGAAATTGCATTAACTTGGTTAGTTTCTTACTCCTAGATAATATTTGGCAAACCACAAAATTGGATTAGTTTCAATACAAGTTGGATAAAAAATTATATCCAATTTGTTTAGAATCATTTCAGAACCAACTTTAATAAACGTGCAGTTTGTTTAAACTCAGTCTAATTATAGTTTACTTTAGCTTGTGTAGAATATATATATATATATATATATATATATATATATATGAGTCTATGACATAGACTTGAAAATATGTCATGAACCAGCAACAACATGTAGCTTGTGTGTGCATATTAATTTAAGACTGCAATACAAAGTCAAACTATGCCATGCTTTCCAATCATTAAAAGAAAAGTTAACTCTATTATGCACCATTTAAAACTTTCTCTTATCAAGTTTACTATGTCTATGTCTAAGTTGAAGTTTAAGTAGTAGCGCAGTGACATTTTTTGTAATGTTCTATATCTTTATTTGAAACTCACCCATACCTCTTTCTTCTTCGTTGTCTACCTATTTCTAATAAAATAAAATAAAATATTTACTATGCCTACATTTTTTTATTGATGAAAAGGGTGAGCTAGGTTTTCCAGATTCAAGTCATAAACTATAGCCACCAAAAATCGAGTAAAGACACTAATAATTTTAGCTAATAATCCTAAAGCTGAATTATTGTCACATCTTCATCCTAAAAATTTGAACTTAAGACCTACCTTATAATAAGACCTTGATCATTGTACCCCTACTCTATGTGGTTACATTTATTTATTCATAAAAATATACGTTCTTTTCTATTAGTTCATTTGCAAGTGCAACATTTTATTTGAGTCAAAACTTTGGATAAATTACATTTTAATTTTTTTGGAGAAAGAATTACATTTTAATTTTTTTTTTGAGAAACACACACACACATATATGGGAGAAGGGGATGAGATAAGAGAATACACTTACACGCCAACACCAAAATTGCATGCAATAGTTAGTGAATTACATTTTAATTTAGAAGTGGTTTTTCAAAATAAATCACATTTTTATAGGTTTTAAAGTATACCTTATAAACTTTTATTTTCAATTGACATAAATTCATTAGTTATGCATGATGCCATTAAAAATAAATATTAACATAAAGCTATATAGAATGAAATAGTGCTCATAAATCATTATATCAATGGTGTTTATATATTATAAAAACGTGTATTTGAAATAACCATATAATGTTTTATTTTTAAATAAAATTTATTACTAGTGTTGTAACTCATCATTAATGGATCAATACATATATTCTCTGAATTAAAATATTTTTTGGAAATGTAAGTATAATTTTAAATTTCTAAAAGTATAAAACTTGATTTATAACCCACACCAAAAATATGGGTTTAACTCTTAAATCAACTTTTATTATTTTACACATGAGAAACTAAAAAAAGAAAAAAGAAGAAGAGAAGGTGTCACGAAATATAGGAGGGTACCAACCAAACTCTAATGCACGTGCAATGCGTGCGTTATTTTCAGAGAAGAGTCAGGATGCAACAGTGAATCTTCCGGTTTGCTTTGGTCCCAAAAAAGTTAAGGGGAAAAAATTGTTGGATGATAAGGAAAGCACACTGATCGAGAAAGAGTGGTGGACCGTGGACCACCCCACCCCTAATCTAAAAAAAAAAAAAAAAAAAAAAAAATTCTATTTTCATTTTAATTTCACCAACAACGAAACGACAAGTCGTGAAGGGAAGTCCAATGGTGCTTGATTGGTCAAAATGACAGCTTTTTCACTCCCCACGTGCACTAACTTATCTTAAGGCCCCGCTGCTTCTGCATAATTATTTTTCTCTGTCAGATTCTTTTCCAATCAATATATTGGGCCTACCATCACCTGCCCTTATCATGCGCACATGAATTTTTTCCTCTCCCTACCTCTCTTACAAAGTCAAGAAACCCCACATCAATTCTCCCATCTCCCTCACTACTGCTGCTGCTGCTGCTGCTGCTGCTGCATTATTGTTTTAAAATTTAAATAAATATTATATTAACCAAGGAAAAAAGGGTATGAACCCAAAATCATCTCTTGAACCTAGAAAAAAAAAATTCAATTAAGTGGGGAGAGATACTTATAGACCCATCCCACTTACAATGACCAGTCCAACATGCAATGTTAAGAGCCGAATAGTTAAAGTTCCCATTCACAAAGAAAAAGTCTTTTTTTTTTTTTTTTTTTTTTTTTTTTTAATTACAAGATAGAAATTCTACTATAACTTAATCTAAATATATATGTGTGTGAAACTTCTAGGATTCTAGCTTAATCTAAATATATATGTGTGTGAAACTTCTTCCTAGAGAATTGAACTCCGGCCCTTCCCCTCACACCTCACAAATACTTATACTTGTGGAATGACCACTGTACCAAGAGTGCGCAGTGGTCAAAGCAAAAGTCTTAACAAGATAGGGAATTAAGGGAATTTAGCAAATTTCCATCATTACTCATCAATCATGAGCTTGGATTTCAATTTAAGAAGTTAGAAAATTAAATTAAATAAATAACTATATAAAAGCCAAAATGGGAAAACAATAGGGAAATTGAAGAAAAGCGATCCACTGAAAATATTAAAAGTTCATAAAATAAAAAATAAAGCCCATAACAAAATAATTCAATAACTCACACTATAAGAGTATTGTATCAAGCTCCTAACAAATAATATGAAAATTTCACTTATCATTTAATTCAAAGTGTATGAATAATAATAACATATGATATATAAATGAATCTATTATATTAAAAATTAGTAAGTAATAAATATCAATGGTATATGGTTTTGTTGAAGTATGAATATCTCACTCTCTTTAAGGCGTTTCATGACACAACAACCAAATATTGTACATATATCTCAATTGGTGCAACGGGTTCACTAACATGCTTCCTTGAAGATACAACAACCCAGCCATATATGCTATAAGCCCCATTTCACTACTCCGCGTAGTAAAGGCTCCACCAAAGAAATACCCTTCATTCCCCACACTCTCCTCTTCTCACCCTCTTCCCCACACTTTGCTCTCAAACCATGGATGATCTCACTGGTAAGTGGGCACGCTTATCACTCAATACACAGGAGAATCAAATTGTCCTGTTAGCACCAACCATTGAAAACAATGCCAGGGTTCTCGTTGCTAAACTCTTCACCAAGCGTAGGGTTAACATGGAGGCATTATTAAGGACTCTCAAGAGCATGTGGTACTCTATACAAGAGTTTGAAATCTGAGACCTCGGTTCCAACACAATTTTGCTTCTCTTCTCCAACGAAGCTGATGCCCTCAAGATTCTATCACAGCAACCATGGTCCTTCAACAAATACCTCATTGGTCTCTATAAGCCTACTGAAGATGAATCAGTTGAAGACGCCAAATTTGATAATGCATCTTTCTGGGTTCAAATACATAACCTCCCCATCAACCATATGAACAAAACCAATGCTGAGGCTATTGGACAATCCTTGGGTAAGGTTGAATTGGTTGACGCCTCCCTGAGTGGTGAATGCCATGGTTAATGTATCAGAGTTTGAGTTAATTTCGACATACGCCAACCCTTCTCTCTGGGCCGATTTGTGGACATGGTAAACTCAGACCCACTTTGGATTTCATTCCAATATGAACGGATGCCCATATTATGTTTTGTTGTGGCTTATTAAACCACGACGAAAAGGACTGCAAAACCTGGACTAACAGTGGTGGAACTCTGAATAAGAAAGAACAACAATATGGTCCTTGGTTGCAAGCCAACATCACCAACATCCAATAGCCATAAGTCATGAACAGCAAGACCACCTAACCCTTGTGGACACAAGGGGGGAGTCACCTAGTTTTTGCAATGGTTTAGGAACCATATATATAGTGTCTCTTTGAGGAAGGACCTTTTGATCTTACTACCAGAGTATGGGTTTGGAGTTTAGGTATGCTCTTGGGAAGGTATTAGGCACCCAAGATCGTCCAACTTTATGGTTGGCCTCCCATTATTGTGTCTTATACCTTAACCCTATTAAAAACTAGCTCAACACTTATGTCCTAGACTTAAACACACACTAACATGCATCTAGCATACAACATGGCATCATCATCCCAAAACACATACATATCCATCCATAAAGCATAAGAAACCGACCCACACATATACAACCCTAGCATTCATCTAACATGGCATCAAAGCATATTCAAGGCAGCAACATGTAATCAAATCAAAGTAGAAGCATAAGGAAAGATCAAGTAACATGTGATTCATCCAAGCATTCACATTCTTCTCTAGCACCAAAACAAAATCATATCACAAATATATGAACATTTCCAATGGATGACCTACCTTTTACTTACCTTGCAACAACTCAGCACCTATGGCATTTATGCATGAGCATGTGAATGCATGTTCATGTCATCAAAATAAGGAAAACATTAAACAAACCCTAACTCTAATATGTGATAGCAAACCAAGCAATTAAACATGTGAAACATGGGCATTGAAAGCATAAAAGCGTGGAAAAGAGACTAAACAAAAAAACATATGGAAGCAGAAACAAAACAAACAAACAAAAATTTTAGGGTTTCTGGGCAACAACATCACGAATGCTAAAACAGGCCTACGTGTGCATAATCAAGCCTGCGTGTGCAGGCAAGATTATGAGTACGCAAGTCCTTGCCCAGAAAACCTAAAAACGCAAAAACAGAGCACAAGCAAGAAAAATCTAATTCTAACAACCTAGCATGCTCAGAATATAAACAGAAATATATACTACCCTAGGCAAACATGCATAAACATAAACCAAACCAAAAACAAGAAAAGAAAGACAGAAAATAAAAAGAAAGATAGAAAGAATACCTTAAAGCAAAAAGCTCCTAGGCTCTTAGGCTTCACAAACCAATAAGAAAGTGATTAGCAATTTTAAACTAAAAAGATTAGGGCCAGAAAAGGTCCCAATCAAATAAAATTGACTTGAGGGTGTTTTGTGAAAAACTTCCTTTTGATTCACTATTTCTAGTGAATCTTAGGTTTTTCCTGTGAGGTTTTTGTGTGTTTTGCAAATGTACCATGTAAGGTTTTTTATAGTATGGCTCCCAGACGATGTGGGATTCATTCCAAACCTTAGCCATTATTTCAGAAAACTTACACTTTCCATACTTTTGAAACCCTAGCTGCGTACGTAGGAATGTGCCTACGTATGCATGCTTTGGCCCGTGTATGTAGGCTGAGGGACACTTTAGTCATTTTATTTCTAAAAATAGATTTTTGCTCATTTAAAAGGTTATATTTTCCATTTTAACACTTCTCAAGTCAATTTGATATCTGATTAGGCATTAAACTGGCCTTGGGCCTTAAAGTTCGAGCATCATTAGGGAACGGGGGCCCGAGTCATAAGGAGTATAAAATGCGGTGTTTACAACCCCCACTGCCACCTCCAAAACATCGTCCCACACCCTCACCATATATAAGACCTTCATCCCCACCAGCCAAAACCATTGATCACCCACCATCGACACTACCATCAATCCCCACCGTGACTCCTGAACCACTTCAAAAACCGATGCATATGAATAAGGAAATATTATCCAACCCTATTCTTTTTCATTCGCATATCATAGAAATTGACCATGAATTAAACTACTTTCCAAATTCAAACCCTACACCTCCAACGATGCAGTTGGCACAATATTCCAATCCAGAGCCTACTGTCCCATCTGATACTCTTAAGTCAATTGTCCCACAAAAGGAAAGCTTGGACTTTGAGGGGACTTTCCAATAGAGCAGCCAACAAATAATTCCAACACCGAAATCCTCGGGTGCACAACATACAGTGAGCAACTCCACACATTCCCCAACCAAACAAGTTGTGGGCCTGAAACCTACAACATGGCGTAGACTTGGGCATTCAACCCATGCCCACTGACTCAAATGAATCAATACTGGGCCCAAAATTTAAAAGCCAAGTATTGGAAGCACAGAGTGCCATTTTCATTGACAAAAATCAAAGGACACTAGATGAAGAAACAAAAGCTTCGAGTAAACTCATGGCTGACAATTTGGGATCAATGGTGACTGCTGTAGTCGGGAGTAATGAGTATCTTAAGTTGGAACTGTTGGGGGCTTGGGAACCCCTAAACAGTAAATGCTCTTAAGAGAGCAAAGAAGAAAAAAGATTTCATTTGTGTCTTCTTAATGGAGACCAAGCTCACCACTAGACAACTAAATAACATGAAGCAGAAATTGGGTTTACAGCCAAGGTCTTGTAGTCTCAAGTGTTGGCCTCAGTGGTGGTTTAGCTCTCTTGTGGAAACCTAGGACTCAAGTGCATGTCCAAAATTTTTCCTGTTGGTTTATTGACACCCATGTAGTTTGTGACAGCACAGGTTCGAAATGGAGGATCATCGGATTTCATGGGCACCCTGAGACATGCAAACGTGAGGAAACTTGGACTTTGCTTGAATCTCTATGGCACTCCAAGAACCTCCCATGGCTTCGTCTTGGTGATTACAATAAGATTGTCAACCGAACAAAAAAGAATGGAGGCTGCTTGCAGTCTACCCGGCAAATGGATCTCTTTCGCTCAGTCATTCATCACTACAGTTTCACCGATTTGAGCTTTATCGGGTCTTCTTACACCTGGTCTCGGAACCACCCTGTTGAAGGCCAAATACATATCCGTCTAAACCGAGCACTTGCCACAAATTCATGGAAAATTCTTTTCCAAGAGGCCACCATACACCATATCTCCATGTCCACCAATGACCACTCAATGCTTGTAGTAAGCTTACATCCCCACGGTCACCGTCGACAACAACGAATCCAATGTCCATTCTGCTTTGAAGCAATGTGGCTATGGGATCCTCGTTGCACTGAAGTTGTTCAAGAAGCATGGATGGAGGGTTTTCATAAAACAATGGGCGTCCCAATTACCAATTGCCTTGACAGTTGCAAAGCAAGGTTAGCTTATTGGAACAAAACGAAATTTGACCACGTGGGAAGATAGATCACTCTGTAGGAAAACGAGTTGCAAGTCCTTGAACACAACCCGCAGCAAAACTGTGAGCAAATACACGAGGTCCATAAGTCACTTAATTGTTGGCTTGATGTAGAGAATACTATGTGGTACCAACAGGCAAAACACATGTAGAGCACAGTTGGCGACCGAAACACATCTTTCTTCCACTAGAAAGCCTCAAACCGCAAGCAAAGAAACACCATTCAAAGCCTCACAGATGATAATGACATATGGCAAAAAGAGGACCAGATAGTGGAGAAGATAATATTAGATTATTTTTCTAATATTTTCCAAACAAACAAACCCACAGACACATATGCTGTTATAGCAGTAGTTCAATCCGTTGTAACTGACTCCATGAATAGATTCTTATGCCAATCTTTTCAAGCAGATGAAGTCCACAGAGCACTAAAACAGATGCACCCAAAAAAATTACTAGGACCTAACAGTATGCCCCCACTTTTCTATCAACACTTTTGGTCTTTATCTGGTGAGTGTGTTACTAAAGCTGTACTTGATTTTCTAAATTTGGGCATTATTCCCCCAAAATTTAATGGAACTCATGTTATCCTGATTCCAAAAATAAAAAACCCCACCAAGATAACACATTACAGGCCCATATGTCAATGACCATAAGGGTGTAGTCCTTTCTACCTTAAGCAAATGACTACCATTGCCATTGGGACCACTCAGAGCAAAAGCCAAAGCAATGGATGAGGCTGTCTCTTTTGCTATGGACATTGGGTTACAGGAAGCTATTTTTAAATTAGACTGCTCAGTACTCACAGGGGCTCTCTCAGACACATCCAAGGTGCCAATCAATATTGAAAACATCATCGCAGGCATCCCCCTTAAACTGTAGAACTTTAGGCGAACATCAATTCTGCATGTTCGACGACAAGGAAACAAACCAGCTCATATCTTGGCACACAATGCCAAATGAATTGATAACTTTGTAACTTTTTTTTTTTTTTTTTTTTTTTGAGAAGAATGACTTTGTAACTTGGATAGAAGAAACTCCATCTTTTATTGAATCTGCTATGATTCAAGATGCTTTATTATTTTCCCCTTATTAATAAAGTTTACGTATTTCTCATCAAAAAAAAAAAAAAAAAAAGAGAAAAGGAGTGGAAATACTTCTTTGTATAGATATAAAATACATTTAAGTTATTATAACATATTAATCACAACATAATGGAGATATATGTTACAAAAATAATGGGGTTAATGAGATATAATTTTTTGTAAAAACCATTTGAGTTAACAATGTATACAATGTCACACTAAATTTTGTAACAACAAAATTATGAACATAATTAATTTATAATTTTATTAAATAATAATAAAAATTTAAGAACAATATATTGGTCAAAGATAGATCATTCTGGCTCATGAAGGTGTGCTCTATATAGAATCTTCACTTAGTAAAATTTAATCTCTACTCCAAGTTAGTAGTGGTCTTAGACTTGAACTATGAATGTTTAAGGAAAATTAAAATTTATTGCTGACACATAACAATAAAGGTGTTGACATGAGCTTTTATGTCAGCAAATTTCGGCCATGTGTCTAATCTCAGTTTCTTGAATGCTCTAGAGAATTTGTTTGAATTCTCCTAGGAAGTGGGCTAATTTTCACACTCATATAGGTGAAATTTGTCAAGAGTTCTTTTATAATTCTAACACTTCATTCGTAAGAGCTACACATTTCATTAAGAGTTTTTTTTGAAAAACATAAACTCCCAAACATTGCAGGATAAATGCACTAACACCATAGGAATAGATTCAAAAAATGAATTAAATTTGAAGAGAATTTCTTATGAACACATTATGATTTGTTCTTTCCATTGAACCTAGTTCTCAAGATGTCTAGTCTTTAGGTTGGGAATCCTTATGCCTGATTTATGATCTTATGGACTTTCAACCTTATCCCCTTTGATGTGTACTTGAAAATTTGACAATAGTTATAATTTTATCCCTTATACACAGTAAGCAAAAGGTAGATTATGGTGATTGTAGACACTCGATTTTGTACCCATAATTTAATTAAGGTAGATGACTGGAATGACCATCCATGTATTCCAAAAATCATGATTGCATTACATGCATTAATTCATTCATTGCATATTATAAAAATGATCTTGGGATTCTAACAATCACAATGGTGTGTCCGATTTCCAAATCGGACCATCGGATCGAAAGATATCGCATGATCAAGTTTGCACGGTCAGCTTGCATTGTGTCTAGGTAGAGTCGACCACGCACGATTAGTTTAAATTAATTTTGATTGGTTAAACAATTAAAGTTAATTAAATAATTTTGTGATTGGTTAACAATTAGAGTCTAAAAAGGGATTTCTTGCATAGGATTAAAGGGGATAATTGGATAACAATAAAATTGTAGATAATCTGAACTTTATCAAGATTTATTTTAGGGTATTTATCTACAAGATAATTGTTTCTGAAAAGACCTGAATTATCCAGAAAAGAGATAAAAATTTTAGAATACGGATTGAAAACACGTCTAAATGCAAGGCCCAGTTCAAGAAAACCTAAAAAAGGAGTCCAAAATGCACCCGAACACGAAAGTGCAATCAGCACCTAAGAGTACCATTCGGCACTTTAAAAATGCCTAATTTCAATCTTTTGAGCTTTGGCCCAATTCTCTTCGGTTGCCGATAAGGCACACCCTTTTCGACTTTTTCATAGAAAGACGTGTTCCAATTCGCATTCTACCCATCGTTGCTTATTTTTTAAGCATTCCAGTCTCTATAAATAGGGACTGGACCTTAAAATTCAGCACATTCTTTTACGCTCTAGGAGAGACACCTTTTCACACTCTCAAATTTCTCACCCCTCTTTTCTAGTATTCTCTCTTAAACTAGGGTTTTAGGTTTCAAAGATAATTGAATAAATTTCTTTGAACCCTAAAACATCCTCTCAAGAAGAAGAAGTGCTCCATGTAAGAGGTTGTTTCTGATTACCCTTTTCTTTTCTTAATGCTTCTCTTATAGTGATGATGCATGTTTGTATATTTTTTTAGCTTAGTTATTTAAAGTATTCATATCACAAATCGTTCATTTATTTTGTCAAAACATGTTCTTAATTCTTTTATTACTGTTGTGATCTCTTTCTTATTTTCAAAAATCTGCATGTAAACAATTCTTTTTCTCGAATAAAAAACGGATCTACATCTTCATTAGATGTAGATTTGAATTTTTCTTAAAATAAAAATGGATCTATATTTTCATTAGATGTAGATCTGAATTTTTCTTCAAATCAAAAACAAATCTGCATCTTCAATAAATGCAGATTTGAATTTTTTTACATGGCAAATTTTGAAATAAAGAAAAAGATCATGAATGGTTGGGTTTGTTGTGTTTGTTTCATTCAATATATGTAGCTTAAATTTATTTCATGAATGAAATACTCTTCTCAAGCAATCTTTTTCATATTTTCTTTGAACATATAAAAAAGATCTAATCTTTTATAAACCAAAATCATTTTTTTTTTTAAGTTCTTAAAAATAGATTTAAAATTTCTCCTGAAAACCACCTTTTTTCTTACACAACAAAATCAAAATTTTTTTACTCACAACAACAGATCTGAATTTTTTGAAAAACAAAGAAGAGGATGCATTTATAAATAAATTTGTGTGATTTATTTTGTTTCACATGTACAACATATCATTCATCTCATGCATAAAAGGGATTGGTCATAAAAGTCTAAAAAACCAGACTCTGTCTGGGCGGAATGGGTGCCTAACACCTTCCCATTCTGTAACCTAGCTTTCAAATTTAGTGTCTTTAGATAGGTAGACCTAGGTCTTATCTTTGCTTTTTATTTTGGGAAGATTGTAACTAGGACAAAAAGCCATTTAATTATTTGGTAGTTTGTAACTAGGACCCAAAACCATGTAATTTTCAATTTTTCAAACATGTATTTTTTTATTCAATCAATGAAAGGAAACAATTCAGTCATGTATTTTCGTATTTAGTTTTTCTTATTTTTTTTGTATAAAAAATAAGTGGCGACTCCATACCACTTACCCAAAAAGAAAGGTGCCCTAAAAAACACTCAAAAAATCTCTATTTTTTTTAAATGCACATTTGGCGGTCTCTCACAGTGATATTAAACAATTGAAAAAAATTTCTAATTTTTGTACTACTATTTTTTTTGATGGATTTAACAATTTGATGGATTTAACAATAATCCTTTATATAATTACGAAAACACAATAAATTATTCACTATCTCAAAATAGCACATATAGCCAATAGAGAAAATAACGTTTTATATGACTCTTACTCTTGGAGATTACCTGAACACAAAATTAATTCTCATTCAATCTTATTCACTAGCCCAATATACTAGTTTTTTTTTTTTTTTTTTTTTTTTTTTTTTTTTTTGGAGATAATCCCAAAATACTAGTTGGGTAATTTTTTTGCCAAACTTTTAATTATTTCCCACCATTTCTCATTTTATCTATGTATGGCAAGAGATGTAAACACTACTAAAATCAGTAATTTAAGCTGCGTTTTTGAGCTGCGTTTTCCAAAAACGCAGCTCTAGGGTCGAATTTTGAGCTACGTTCTGATTAAACGCAGCTTCAGGATGCTGTTTGAGCTGTGTTTCTTAAACCCGGCTATAGACCATCTTTGAAGCTGCGTTTTTTGATGTTAGAGCTGCGTTTAACCCGGTAGGATTGAAGCCGCGTTTTCAAAAACGCAACTTTAGTTCCAACCTGGAAATTTTTTTTTTTTTTTTCAATATATCTGAGAGCTGCGTTTAACAAACCCAGCTTCAAAACTTATAGAGCTGCGTTGTTGTAAACGCAGCTCCAGAAATGTCAAAGCTGCGTTTAGAAGAACGCAGCTCTAGCTCTATGTGGTAGACCTGCGTTTATTTAAACGCAGCTCCAGACTCATTGATGCCGCAGCTATAACCTTCCTATAAATTCAAAAAAACCCCTAAAATTTCAACCCAATCAATCCCTAAATTGAAAAACACTCAGCTTCTCAACCTAGCTCCCGGTAATCTCGCCGCCGTGCTCGATCTCAACCCACAGTCCGCAATCTCAACAATGCAGGGTGACCCAGTTGGCCTCTGACTCTGTTGCTTGGACCCACGCTCAGAGAGCTTGACCGCGAAGAACTGGTTCTCGGGCTCCGAGTGGCCAAGATTTCAGAGATTCGTTGCAAGGTGAGGTTTTGGGTTTGGCTCAGTTGTTTGCACCTCTCCCTTCTTTACCTTCTTCTTCTCACCGTTCCCAACCCAGGTGTATGTACCCTTCTTCTAGGTATTTTGTTTTTGGTATTGATAGTGGAAATTGATTTTGAATTGAAGGTTGGCACACCCAGGAGGACTGTTGAGGACGAACAAGGCAGCGGCATTGGCGAAGTTTCTCTCGCATCTCCAACTCCAGCGATTTCGACAGCGCCTTCACTTGCATTGTCATCACCCACTTGTACCTTACTTTCTCAACCCAAGCTTATTATTTCTTTGTTATTTTTTTTTTCAATTTTGATTGAAATCACTGTATTTTTATTGATTTTGTTCATTGGATAGCCATTTGGATCAAATTGGTGCACTTCCTTACTTCACGGAAGTATGTAGGTACAGCGGGCCAATATACATGACGGTGAGTCTTATATGTGTTCGATGAAATGTTTGGCTGACATTTTTTTTTTTTTATAGGAAAAGTGCTTGACATATAGGTCGATAAACAATTAAACATCGTTTTAATTTCTGAAATTTCATGGGTGGATAGACTGGGCAAGATATAGACATTAACAAAAATACGTTTGATGTGTGTGTCAATAACGAGAGGGCCAAAGATTTCAATTTCTAAGTTTTGTTTGTACTTTTGGATGTAATGCATAGAGTAATAATTTTGTTTTCTTTTTCCCACCATCCATGTGGAGGCAAGTTTATTTGTCTCGTATTGCATACTGTATGTTAAAAAAAGTATGTCATTTTTCCGCGGAATGGTACAAATACAATGTGGGGTTTGGCAAGTTTAAAGTTTAAACAACGCGTTAAAGGGGTTATTAGATTTAGACCGAATCAAGTAGTGTTTTTGCGCTCAAGCTTCACCCGATTTGGATTATAGTTTAAGAAGGCGGCCAAGGGACTCTTTTAACAGCTGTAAAAGTCCTATGAAGCTACAATGATTATACCAATAATGATGATAATCTGTATGACCATGAAGAAGCATGAAACTTGTGACAACCAAGGTTAATTGTTGTCTATTGATGTCATAGATATTATAGGGGAGAAACTACATAACTATAAATTTCAAAATATTATTCCATAGGTATTCTAGTTGGGCACTTGGATACTACTTTCAAATAGTTATGAAAAGGTTTACCTCTATTCTCTTACAAATAAGCAGCAGAGCAAGTGGGTTTTTTTTACTCTCTCGTACAGAATGTATTTTGAACTTCTTATGTATTTTGTTTAACTTTTTAGTATCTTTCTACATCCCCATCTTAGTGCTAAGAAGCTGCTTTGCATGATGGATTATGTCTGCCCCCCCCCCCCCCCCCCCCAACAAAAAAAAAAAAAAATCATCAGTTGAAAAGGTATAAACAGGCATGTAACCTACATTTTTTTAGATTTTCCTGTATGTATCCAATTTCGTATCTTAAGTCAATTCAACTAACCATTTAGACTTCCGGGTAGTAATATCTCTTTGCCCTACACTTGATAGCTGTTGCCTTGGCCTACCTCTGCTAATCCTCTCCTATTTTTTTCAACTCAGTATAAGTTTTGGTGAAAAGCAATGAATAGCCCAATATGGTGAAATCACTCAAATTTGAATTTTCATCAAATGGTGTCCAACAATGCTGATAGATTCAAATTTTCATGAAGCAAACATCGGACAACTTATTTAACTACAGGATTCTTGCTTCTTTCCATTGTCTACTTTGAGGTCTAGATATATTCTGCTTTAGTTGTAATGATCTATAACATTTATTTGCACTCCTGTTCCTACTAACAATTTTCTCACCATCATTTTAAGTTTGACTTCAATAATTATGATCTGATTTATAAATTTATGACCTGCTTTTAACTTTGGAAGCTCAAATAGAATGGTTGTCTTCAGGTGTAATTTATAATCTACTTGGTTATTAGTTCCTTTAAGTCTAATGTGCCTCTGTTTTATGAAGGTTTATGCACTCTATGGATTTAGCATATGCAGCTGCAGACCTTATCATTTCTAGAGCCGGTGCTATGACTTGCTATGAGATCTTGGCCACTGGGAAGAAGTAAAATCAAATTATAAATAACAATGTTTAAATTTTTTTTTTTTTTTTGAAAAAAGGTGGTAACTACCTTTATACTTGTTGGAAGGTCCAGAAGATATTATCCTTGAAAAATCTATTGACGTTATGCACAATGCAGCTCTTTTTGAATGTATGTGCTCTAATGATGCTGATTAGGTTTTTTCTGTACTGAATCTAGGAACTGCTTCTGACTGACATACATGCCTGATGAGAATATAAGATTAAAAACTTAATAAATAATAGACATGTTTGAGTTTTGGATATGAATCTAAGTTTTATTGGGGAAGTCTCAGTCTTTATACTCGTTGGAAGGTCCAGAAGATATAATCTCTGAAAAATCTATTGACGTTATGCCCAATGCGTCTTTTTGAATGTGTGTGCTCTAGTGATGCTCCTAATAATTTTTCTGTGGGATCTAGGAACTGAATCTGACTGACATTCCTTTTTCTTGATTCTTGAAATCTGTCAGTCATAACTCATAACTAAAAAATAATGATCAAGTATGAATACATAACTATGTAATTATTCATGATGATATGATGACAAAATAAATCCTGAAGAACAAAAGTATGAGGTCCCAAGTTAATAATTTTCCAATCTCTCTCTCTCACATGTCCAAAAAAAATGGCATCTTATTTTTTTCCATTTATGCTTATAAACCCATGCCTATATGTTCATCTTATATGGCATTTTATCACCCTGCATGTGAAACTCACTTTCCAGCCGTGTTTTTAATTTTTCTCATGTCCTTAGCCTCATAGGTAGATTGAGGCTTGTACAGACATCATGAAAAAATGATTGGTTCACTTCCTTACTTCACGGAAGTATGTAGGTACAGCGGGCCAATATACATGACGGTGAGTCTTATATGTGTTCGATGAAATGTTTGGCTGACATTTTTTTTTTTTTTTTTATAGGAAAAGTGCTTGACATATATTTGTGAACAATAACTCTAGAATCACGTTTTTTTTTTTTTTTTTTTTTTTTTTTTTTTTTTGGGCTGGGTTCTAGATGGTAATGAGAAGGGGAAAAAACCCTCTAAGGCCCAAACTTTAATCCAACAAATCACAAACCCAAACCTTTTACTCTCAAGAGGCATACACAAACAATATCCAACGTAAATTCACATTCACCAACCAAAATGAACAAAATAAACTCTCACGTATACCCTCACATTCATTCATTATGGGTCATATCTGAATAGTACTGAACCTCGGATTCTTTGTCTCAACTGTTCCCATTGAAAAAAAAAAGGGAACTATGAATTTCTTAAAATGAACTATGACAGTGATAGTTATGGTGTTATTCACTTTGCAAAGAACTCACTTTGCAAAGAACTAAGTGTTACATGCTAAATCAAGCATTTGCAGTTGAGATACCACTTCTTTCATACTCTTCTAGATGATAGAGCGATGTCACTTGAGAAGATCTGTGGGAGTCAAATTCTAGTAGACATATTACCTAAATCAGTCAAGCTCGAGGACAGATTATCACTGAGCTGTTCAAAAATGTGTTGTAATAAAAAGCACAAATCATGACATTAGCTTGAAGAATGGATTCTTAAATTGATTGCATTAAGATTCAAATCTTGGTTTATGAAATTGAGCATTTAAATCTCTATTCCATAATTTCTTTGGAATTTAAGAATACAACATACATATATTGTACAAAAAAGAAATGACCATCAAAGAATTGGCTATATATGCCTTACAAACTCAACCTTGATCCCCAAATCACTACTGTGTACTAGTTTCAGAGCTAATATCTTAAAGCAAATAATTAAGTAACTTCATTAACAATAGTCAGAACAAGAACACTTTTCACCACTAAAAGAGTAAAATTGATATAGAGCCCTTAATTTGAATTTTTGCCCAACAATTCCATTGACAAACTTGGAAACAGAATGGTTCTTGAAAGTTTTGAGAAGCGAGTCTTCTGAAGTACTAATCAAGCCTTTTGAAGTACAATTTTTGTTACTTTAATATGCATTTAAAATGTCTTGCACAATAATGTTTTTAGTATTTGGTGTTCCAAATACTAAATCTTTATCATTTAAAACACTTGATGCTAGTACTCTAATATTAGGCTAACTAGGATTTTTTATTTTTTTTATTTTAAAGTTTTGTTTTTGTTAAGTTTTTGAGTTTAATAGTTACTAGTTAGACTATGTTTATTAAAACAGAAGGGGTCTAAGTTTTTGAAAGAAGGAAATGCAGCTCTAGAAATTAAAAAAAGAAAAAGAAAGAAAGAATATAACTAATAAAAATTATTTCTCCCTTTTCTTTGCCCAAATTGTTTTTCCCTTTTTCTTTTGTTTGGGCAAGGGGGCCCGAATCCCCTTGGGTCGTCCCTGTTGAGGAGTTTTTTTGATAGTTCCTGATCTCTGGCAACAGAATCCACATCTTGGCTCCACTTGCATCTTCCTCCTATGTAGATTGTCACGGCTTGGCAGAATGTTTGAACAAGCTTGCCAGATAAGCCTATCCAATGCAGCAATGGAATGCTCAACATGAGATTGTTGCTTCAACCTTAGTGCTGCTTGATAGGCTGATTTCAAGCTGAATATTTTTCCCCGATTTTTACTAAGCTTATGATCAAAATGATGGTTTTTTTTTTTTTTTTTTTGTAAAATTATTTTTTTACCCTTTTGTTAGATTAAACAATGGTTCTTTCTCAAATATTCTACTAAATCTTATTTTCTAATTATCAGCCTCCAGAGTAGATAAATGTAAGAAAATTTTTGTTCTAGATGGTAGACAATAAAGTAATTTCGTGATGAGCCTAGATGAGAATCAATAACAATTTGATAATTTAACAGTTGTGAAATGTATTGTGTATGTAGCATTGCTCATTTGTGAATGAAGAATTATGCTACCTAATTGATTTTATTCGCCTTTAGATTTGTTAAATACCAAATACGAACAATGAAACTATGTGTTTGATGATTCTTGCTTTAATGAAACTATTTGTTTTGTTTGCAGGCTGATTTGGTTGCTTAGTGGATTGCTAAAAATTGTTTTCAAGATTGCCGTGTTTGTTTTTTCTCGACATTGTATGTGTGTAAGTTTTTGTGATAATTTTGGTCCTTAGAGATAGTTGAATGCATTTGTAATTTCACATAATCACATGCTTGATATTCTATAGGTTTCCCCGAATCCTAATGCTGAGAAAGCAGTAGTGCCAAAGGAAGAGATCTTGGATTTTGAGTTGTCACCTGAGCCCTCGAACGCAAGGCAATTTGAGGTATTGCCTTTTCTTTTTTAAATTGTTGATGATTTTGATGGGTATTGCGTCTGTTGAATTTTTCTGCATTTTTTATTTTATCTAATAGTTGCAAATTTGTTTTGTTTTTTTTATAGAAAGCTTATTACATGGTTGCACACAAATTTGTTTTGTTTTGTTTTTTTTATAGAAAGATTTCCTTTTGTTGAGCAAGATATCTTAGTCCTCTGAACTGAATTAGTAGCCAAATCCTTGCATTTTTTAAACTTCTCTAGTTATTTCTATTATTATAAGAATAATTATTATTGTTCTCCTATTTGAATTTGCTTCACGATTCCAAACACAATCACTTACAGAAGATCAAACGTAATGTAGGATATGTTTAGTGTTTTAGGATGCGTTTGTCATTAAACTGTATTTAAATTAATATAACTTGGTTTTTTTTTTAAAGTTGTGGCTCCAAAAATCAAATTTTATAAAATATATATTTTAGAATGATGACTTAAAAAAATATGGTCTTTCAAATTTTTATGTAACAATCTTAGAGGAAGTTTAGAGGAGTCAAAGGATGTCATATTATATAAAGTTCATATTATACTTGCCCTTTTAAAATTCCCTCCCCCATTGGCTACTTGTTGAAGGGGATTTTTTTTTTTTTCCTCCAATGGCTTAGTAGAAATGAGGCTTTTCACTTTGCTCCTTCTGATAACTTTTCAATGGCTACCATTGCATACATTTGTCTTTTTCCATTTCCATAGAAGATTTATAAATTGGCATGCTAACTTCTGTGATTGGTCCCACATAAATATTATAATAAATACATTTTTTAGTGGAAGGAAGGCATCAATTATCCTGTTTGTCTATGTAGCATAACTTAATTTTTAGTGCTTAAGAGTTAAGACTGCACATATATAGAAGGAACAAGTAATGTAGAAGAATTCATCTACAAATGTATATGCACCTTGAATGGTTGAAACATGTAGACTTTCTTCCTAAAATTTTCTTGCAGCTTCTCGATTATGTATATATTTTATGTTATTGTATACACCGCTATGTAGAAGTTTAATCTATATAATTCAAAATATAGGTGGCTTCTCCGTCGAAAAATCACCTCCTAAAATCTCTCATTCATAAATGTACTAATGTTTTGTTTAAATGAAATTATAAACCCTTAATATCACATTACGTTAGTAGATGTCTAAATTTTCCGTGCTGTGATATGTTTCATTTATTGTGAGAATTGATAATTCAGCCCTAATATTGGTGGTTTTCTATATACAGATGATTATGAACAAACGTCAGCAACGGGAAATACACTTAAACGACGTGGTCCTACAAACCTAGCTGACATATGGGCATTGGATGGATCCTGGAAGATCCCATTGCCGTTAAATGATCGAGGGCAACCGGTTGATGATGACGGTAAAACATTTGTTCGGTGGTTGGGAACTTTCTGTCACAATGGGTTGTTATGCCCACTTGTCCCTGCTGGGTGGCCCAAAGTCGAACAAAAATATAAAGATGATTGTTGGAAGGAGATCGCGGTAATATGAAAATAAAGTATAAGTAATAGTCATTTACAGTCGCTGTCGTATATCCAATGTCATATTCAGTAGGGTCCGTGCTTGTGCTTTGCTAACTCCATTTTCGCATTTCAGCAACGGTATCTCATTGATGAAGATATTGTTAAACCACCTGATCAAAAGGGATGGGCAATGCACATACTCGGGGTCCTTAGGAGAAATCGAAGGAGTAGCTTGAAGAGGATTCACGTACGAGGGCGGACAAAGGAACAAGTATTACGCAGGAAGACACCGCGGAGTGTAATGCCGGAGCAGTGGGTGGAGATGGTTAACTATTGGTTTCATGAGAAAACTGTGGTATTGCTACTTTATTCGTCTATCTCATTTTAGTCATAATTTAGTCAATGATATCATGTTGGCCATGTTTCACTCTAAGAAAGATTAAATCTTCTTGTTATGTATAATATAATTAGTGTAGCTCCAAAGCACTTTCCAATAGATGTGATAGAGTTGTTTTCCCCCCATCAACAACATAAACTTAAGATTACTATTATTTAGAGATTGGTTGGGGAGTACGACTACTACAAGGGTATGTAAGTTCATTCTAAGTTTATGCCAAGGGTCTCAATAAGAAATATATAACAAAAAAAATTTCATTTGTGTCATAGTAAACGAATGAAATAGTAATTTTATCTTAACTCACCTATCTTGCTGCACTGCCTAATATATGTAGTTTAGGCTGTGGGCAAAGGCTTACATACTTCTTAGTCCGAATTCCTTTGTACTTTATGTTCTATTCTATGCTTGGATTATGATGTATCTTCTTCCTTTAATACTGAAAACACGCTTTTTAACTAATTTGTGTTCGTACTTAGAAGATCACAACGTAGTTCTTAACATATAACTTAAATGCACACAATACATAATCACACCAATAAACCATCCAGATGAATGGACATAACCAATTTAGGTAAACTAATAGCAAACATGTTGCAAAACCAAATTTTATCAACTCCTATTTTTACACTGAGGAGGAGGGTAATTAGAAACATAAATATATTATGAATGCACAATTACAAGCACAGACGAGACAAAAACTTACATTAAGTAGTAATATACCTTAGTCAAGAGATGTTTACTTTTCATATACTTTGTTGGTAATGTGGTTGCAGACATTAAGTGACAAGAACAAGGTCAGTCGAGGGAAACAGAAGGAGATAGCAACATCTGGGGCTCAAAGTTTTGCACAAATTTCTCATGACATGGTAAGAAATTCATTACAAGTCTACTGTATTCGTGTATCACATTAGCTAATTTTATGCTTTTGAATCACTGTAAATGTTGAAAATACATTGTTACTTTCTTGTTAGTGGTAGATATAAACTTAGAATTCATGAATACTTTAGTCAATGAAAATGATAAACAATATGACAAATCTGAAAGCAATTGTGTTTATTGTATGAAATTTTGTTCATCATGTAGGCAAAAGATAAAGGGGCTGTTGAGCGCGCTGATGTGTATCTAAAAGTATACCGTAGGAGAGATGGGACTGCTGTTACTCCTCATGCGCAGGAGAACATAGTAAGCACAATTTGAATCGAATTTTACTGTATTTCGTGTTTGTATTGTTTATGGTGTGTAATATGCTATTTGCTTATTGTGGGAAAACTTATAGACTAGGATGGAAGCACTTCTGCGCGAAGAAGGCGTGCGACTACAAGGAGAGCCTAGTAGTGGAATTCTCTGGTCCACAAACGATGTATATGCTCAGGTGTTTGGTCGAGAGCGCTCTGGACGTGTACGTGGGGTGGGACTTGGAATCACCCCATCGGGAAGAAGTGCAACAAATGCTTCACAGTTCACTTCGACTCCATCGTTGCCAAGCAGAACAACCCAAAGAATTTTGGAGTTGGAGAGCAACTCTGCTAGATTGACTGAGCAACTAGCCCAAGTACATGAACAACTTGCCCAATCAGAAGCAAGGCAACAACAAATGGCTGAAGTGATTGCGCGCATGGATAGTATGTTCGCCCAACTTGCTGGCAGTAGTGTACCTAATTCGTCAATGTCTCAGGTATGAAATTGAAGGTGTATTTAACAAAACATTACTAAAACATGTATTATTATGTGATATTAATACGATGCCTTTAATATATTCAGGGTGGCAGTGCTTGATGGGGACTCTCCATGGGAATGAAACTGAATCCTCTGGTAAAACAAATATAACTATTCGTTATAACATATACAACTATATTGGAAAAAATTTAAAAACAAAAAATCAAATTATGAAGCAAGAAGTGGGGAAGTAGATGTATTATAAGACATATAAAATCAAATTAGAAAATGTCAACCATGCCTTTTTACATTTGCTAAATGTCAACCACATACTCCATTATTAATTTAATTGTTTTAAAAGAAGGATAATAATAACAATGTGGTTAATTAGTAAATGGTATACTCGACATGGAGTATTGTTCGCATTTTATTGTTGAATATGGAGTATGTATATATATATATATATATATATATATGAATTTGAAGAGAGTGGAATCTATGGTATTGTATGGAGTATGGAAAGATTTAAACTTTCCAAAGTGAAATCTATGTCTCACTCTTAGTCTTGTTTTAAGATGCTATGGTTTTAAATGAATTTACATCAAAAAGACTCCAAACATTTAAGGGATGTTGACCTTGTTAAAGTACAGCTAGCAAAATACTTGGTTTTGTTTAGAGTCTATTTGTTTGGGCTTCAAATGTTAGCTTATTTCCGGTGTTCTCATTGTCACAGGTAATTGGCTGTACCATGACGCTTTCTGGAAGTTTGTTGAGGGATGTTTTTATTTTGTGATGTAAAAACCAAAGTTTGTTGGGAACTTTTATTTTATATGTAATTATCTGGATATGTAATTCATCTTTTGGCAACGAACTTAATTGTTTTGTTTATGTAAAATTATCGTTTATGTAATTAATATTTTGGTAATGATTTGATACTATATAGTATCAAATATGCAATTTGTTTTGCTAATATTTTGGTAATTAATGATTTCATATATGCAATTTGTTTTGTTGGTTCAGTATTGTTGCCTTTGAGTATTGGCAGGAATGTGTATGTGGAATTACAGGTTTTGTTTTGGACAGTAATTTGCTTAGGAAGAAAAAAAATATTAAAAAATAAAAAATAAAAAATATAGCTGCGTTTTGGGCCCCTATAGCCGCGTTTTCACTCAGCGTATAGGTGCAGGACCTATAGCTGCGTTTGGAACGCGGCTCTAACATAATGTATAGCTGCGCTTTGTATATAAAACGCAGCTCAAGCCGACCTATAGCCGCGTTTTCTAAGAAAACGCCGCTATAGGTCCCCAACAATCCACTCTATGTTCCATCTATAGCCGCGTTTTAATAGAAAACGCGGCTATAGGTCCCTCACTGGAAGCATAAAAAACGCGGCTCTAGGACATGACAAACGCAGCTATATGATTCAGCTATAGCCGCGTTTCTATAGAAAACGCGGCTATAGGTTCCTCACCTGGTATCATAAAAAACGCGGCTCCAGGCCAACAGAAACGCGGCTATAGTTTCCTTTTGGGCTGCGTTCAAAACGCAGCTCTAAGTTCCTTTTATAGCTGCGTTTTTATAGGAAACGCGGCTATACATGTCACGTCTGGGAGTGTGAAAAACGCAGCTCCAGGACAACAGAAACGCGGCTATAGTTGCTTTTGGGCTGCGTTTTAAACGCAGCTCTATGTTATCTATAGCGGCGTTTTTTTAGGAAACGCAGCTATAGATGTCGCATCTGGGTTTGGAAAAAAACGCTGCTCTAGTATGCTTGAAACGCAGCTACAGACACCGGTTTGGGCTGCGTTTTCGAAAACGCAGCTCTAGGTCCCCGCAAGGGCCTATGGCGTCGCCGCATAGGCTGTGTTTGGAAACGCAGCCATAAAAACGCAGCTATAGCCTATAGCTGCGTTTTTTATATGCTATAGCTGCGTTTTGCGAATGCGGCTATAGCCTGATTTTTTTGTAGTGAAATCTAATAGCATCTATAATATTGGGCTGGTAGCCTCCAACAACTAAGAACCATTAGGAACTAAGGCTTTCATATTTTCACAATCATAAGGGACTTAGTATTTTGTATAACTTGGAATCATTGTACCACTATTGTATAATAGGAATGCCTGCTTATTCTTATTTTCTTCTTGGCATAAATAATGTGCTTACTTTATACAAAGTTGTACAAAAGCACCATTGTATCTTTGTTATACAATGGGAATGCCAAATTGATATGGCACCATTATTCACAATTAACAACATGAGTTCCCTTTTTACCGTAAGGCTACATTTTTTCTCACCTTGGACCAAAAATAAATTTTTTAATCTTAATTCTCAAGCGAATTCATGTAACTGAAATTTGTCATCGTCTTTTTTGTGAGTCCTCAAAATGATTTATCAAATCACATATATATTTCTTTTCAATCTCAATTTTCTTAATTTTCAAAACCCTTACCATTTGAGAAAATTATAATGAAAGCGTAACTCATAAAATTCTCAGTTTCCAATCTCACAAAATTTAAAGCAAATTGAGCGTTACTCAAATTAAATTCCATAAAAATAGAAAACACCATATTTTGTGTTGTTAGATAAAAATTGATGATAATTTTCATATTTGCATATAGCACGTCAATACTTTTTATTATATAAACTAGTGTTATATAAACCGACTTGGCCCAGCCGATTAGACTAGTAATCTGACGACCTAGCATATAGATCGGTTTGGGTCATCAATTGAATCAAATATGCACAAGAACCAGTCAAAATCGGTAAAACCTGAAGGATTTTAACCAAACCGTGTGACCTAACTGGGTTTTAATAACCCAGCTAGGTTTATGAATTGTGTAAAATTACATTAATAGGTCAACTCATTGACTTCTTTATTGTTTAATGTGTAATAATATGATAATTTAAATAAGAGAAAACATAAATAAATAAATAAATAAAAATTCACTTTTTAGTTTTACGAAGCATGTAGGTATGAGTATATCAGTATATGTTATATAATGTATTGCTTAAACCTTCTTATTTGTTTATTCCTTTAAGCTTGAGTCTTTAACCCCCTCTCTCTCTCTCTCTCTCTCTCTCTCTCTCTCTCTCTTTAGTTTATATATATATATATATATAATTTTTAAAATCTTTTTATTTGACCCTATGGTTCGACCGTTGATCCATTGGTTGAATCAGTGACCTAGTGATCCAGCTCATAGATTGGGTCAACATCCAATTCGGGTTTAATAACTATGGTATAAACTACAACAACATTTCTCAATCCCATATCTCTCAACTTTTATGGTAATTGAAAATATTCAACAAATCAATAAACTCAAAATCATCATAAACATAAGTAACTATTTTAGGGGATTTATAAATTTTCTTTTTGATAAGAAACTTTGTAGTCATGAGATTTTTCCCATCTATGATCCACCGTAAATTTTTTTCATGAAATCCAAAATATTTTCCAATCACGTGCCAGTGTCACATAACCATTTTTTAATTTAAAAAAACATGTGACATTTGTTTAATCCCACATAATTTTTTTCTTTCACAAAAGTGGCACAATAATGTTAGAAAATCTCCAATAACATATTTATTATCATATTTTCCTTTACACAAGATTAGAAATTTTACAAATATAATTTCATTGTATTTGCAATTCTCATGTAGATATGAAATAATATGCCATCTCAATTTTACAGCCAATTATGCTGCAAAAAATGACTTTTTAATATTTGTAGTAGTTCATATCACTCAAATCAGTTTATTTCAAATGACTTACTACCACAAAAAAGCATATTAATTACTATGAAGCTAACACAATGCATATATATATATATATATATATATATTATAGTAATCTTACAAAATTAATTTCTACTAGCGCAAAACCGTCCACAGCATATAATGACAAGCCAAACTGTGTGACTAGGGACAAAGCAAAATCTAACAGCTTATGTCTGTAAATTTGGGCCTAACTATATTATATAGATACTCATTTTTCTCATTATTATTTAATGAGAGGCCTAACTTACACGTGTATGCCCAACAATATTTCCTTCATGTATGAGCATGACCCCTCTTGACTTTTCAAAAATGCTCCATCCTATTCCCTATTGTATTTTTGGTAAAAAGTAATAATTTTGGACAAAACTTTAATAATGACCCACCTAAATTTTTCCTAAAAACATGTAATGCATTTATATAGTTCCGGCCTATACCAGATGTCTCCAGTCTCAGACGATGAAGAAAGTCCTAATCGCTACCATAATTAGTAGCACCGTGTGATAAAACACACAGATAACATTAAAATGCCCAAACCCAATTTTAAACCCTTCTAGTAACTTCCTTACAAAAGTAGCTTACACCACTCTTTTAGTGGCATACACCGATTTGAAGAGCCTTACAAAAGTGGCGTATGACACTCTTTCAGTGGCAGACAGCCATACACCAGTTCGAGACAAAACCTGAAAATCACTCATTTTTATTTTAGTGCTTGATTTTGGTTAGTTGGTGTAGCCAATTCCGGGGGCCAAAACGTCCTCCAACCCCATTTACCCCTTTAAGCCAATAAATAAGACTCTCCACCTACATTTCGTAGGATCGAGAAATTTATATACCAAGAGTGGTAGGGAAGGATTTTTGAGAACTTGGTGTAGACGACTAAATTTCTCGGTTCGAAATAAGTCAAATAAGTAAAATAGTTTCACAAATGTGAATTTGTATTGATGATTGTGTGATACAATTTTTTGTAATTACAAAAGAGTTATCCTCTGATTCGATCTCCTTAAAAGATTTGTTGATTGGATTTGTAGTAATGTGATTTTGATTCGAACACCCAATGTACTTCAATTTGGCTAAAGAATGGATCAAAGATCTTTGGAACAGAATTACAATGAATCTCTGGCTATGAGCTTGTTGGAAATCCTTTGTTCTTCACGTTCTTCGTGTTCTTCGTGTGTTCTTCGTCTTCGAAGGTTTGTGGTGGAAGTTCTTCGGGGCTTTAGAGGCTTGAATCCGTTGAGCTTCACTGATTTGTGATTTCTTGAGGTTTCTGGAGGCTTTTGAGCTTGATTCCAGTGAACTTTGAGATCTAAGAAGATGATTTGGATGATTCCTCTTCGAATGTTCTTCGTATTTGAGGGTTTGTAGTGGAAGTTCTTCGGGGCTTGGGAGGCTTGAATCTGTAGAGTTTCACCAATTTGTGGCTTCTTGGAGTTTCTTGAGGCTTTTGAGCTTGATTCCAGTGACCTTTGAGATCTAGGAAGATGATTTGGATGATTTTTCTTCGAATGTTCTTTGTATTCGAAGTCGAAGTTCTTGAAGTTGCTGGAGGCTTCAGGGCTTGGTTCTAGCAGAGCTTCTGGACTTCTGAGCTCAAGATCTCTTCCCGGTGTCTTGGTGTCCTTCCCCAAGTTGTCTTGGTCTCCTTAAATGTCTTAGGAAGGCTTCTATTTATAGGAGTTTGGAGGTGAGTGAGTGACACGTGGCGGAGTCTGATTGGTGACACATGTCACAGCCTGATTGGTCCGCTTATGTCATCACTTACATGTGCTGGACTGCTTATGTCATCGCTTACACGTGCGAGGCTGCTTGTGTCATCGCTTACACATGCGCTGATGTGTGATTGGTTTTTGCATGACACTTGGCAAATTTCCGTTGGCTTCTGAATAGTGATAGCAAAACCTAGTAGCAATACGTGGTGCTTTGTAATTGGTTGTATTTTGTGGACTTGGTAATGTGACGTGTCAGCTTGTGATAGGTCGAGAATTTTCCCTCTCTACACTTGGGCTTAATTTTCTAATGGTTCTCTTCTCCTATCACTATCACCCATTCCACCGTCTCCATTATTCTTGTCTCTTTAAAGTTGCTAATACCTTTTGTACAGTGAGCGGGTCCACCAGCCCATTATATGAGGGCCCACGGACCATGGACTGTATATGGGCCATATCATTGGCCCAACCCATAATGTTCGGCCTAAGGTAACCGGGAAATTATTGCAACATTGGAGTTCAGTGTTGCTTGGGGCCTGTCTCTAATGTATTTCGGTAATGCCTTGAGGGAGATTGCCAGCCGAGCATTATCCAGCGTTAGTTGCGAGTTCCAAAACCGGCATGCTTGTTCCCAAAGTGAGACCCACTTTTACCCCCTTTTTGTCAGGAATAATCACAAAGGGGCCCCACTTGCACGAGAAACCATTCCATGGAATCATGATGAACCCACTAAGCAAGCTTATAAATAGAGGGGAAGAAGAAAAAAATGGGTTGGACATTTTTTGGAGAGATAACAGAAAGAGAGAAAACTGAGAAAGGAAGAGAGAATTTTACTTGAGAATTCTCAGGGTGTTGACGAAGAAGAAGAAGTGTTTCGTTTCTAGGAACTTCTAGTTGTAGGATACCCATATCCACACAACAACAAATAGAGTATGAGCACAGCTTGGTAAGCAGCCCATTAACCGAGTTGTACACGCCACAATTGGCGCCATTTGTGGGAATCTCCTACTCAGTTGAAGGTCTAGGCAAAATATGCTACCTTGGAATAGAGGAGATCGGCATTCGTCGAGTTCTACAGGTAGTCAATCTAGGGGCTCATCTCGGGGCTTAAGGAGACACGAAAGAGAGCAGAGAAGGGACCAAGATCATAGGCACGAAAAACAAGTAGGAAAAGATTTGGGGAAAGGTTCATCGCAACGGTATAGATTGGCATCTTACATTACCGAGCAAGAATTCCATGAAAGAAGGGATCAGGAGATGGAGTGCTTGTGCATGCAGGTTAGGGAGTTGGAGCTAGAAATACAGAGAAGACGTCAAAGAAGGAACCGCAATGAGTCTCCTGAAAATTTTGGCAACATGGGAGAAAGAGAAAGTAGGGGGGAGTCCTCTCACCAAAGCGGTTCGCATCAATCAAGAGAAAGACTAAGCGAGGTCATCGGTCGGTGCTCGGACTCACCCCACCGGCATGGGCATCACAGTACTGCAATGGACGTGATGAGTCGGGCATTATAGAGAGCTGCTCAGTTGCCATATTCTAACGAAATTGAGCGTGCTCAAATGTCGAAGCATTTTAACCGCCCATCGTTTATCTTATATGATGGTAAGGTAGAACCTGTCGAACATGTCAGCCATTACATTCAAATGATGTCACTTTATACTCAAAATGATGCACTTATGTGCAAGGTGTTTCCTTCCAACTTCGGGCCTACGACTTTGAGGTGGTTTAATGGGTTGAGAAAGGGGTCAATCCATAGCTTCCGAGAGTTAATTCAGGAGTTTGGGGCTCGATTCATTACTTGTAGTCGGGTACCCCAACCCATTGATGCATTTCTATCTATGAGGATGGGGGCGGGAGAAACTTTTTGAAATTATGACAACCGATATTGGGAGCTGTACAAAGAAATTGGGGGAGGTAATGAGAAGGTGGTTGCTGGTACTTTTATGTTAGGACTTTCCTAGGATTCTAAGCTAAGAGATTTGTTAACCATGCAACCCCTCGAGAGTATGCATCAGCTTGTGAGGCAAATTGAAGAACACAAGAGGCTAGAAGATGATCGGTAGTAAAGTAAGGGTAAAGCTCCTGCTACTTCATATTATGCAAAGGATTCACGGCTCGGGGGTTTTCAGCGAAGACCGAGAAGAGAAATAAGAATTCAGGAACCAAACACCCAAGTCGTGGAAATTAATGTAACATTTAAAGAACTTGTTCATAAGATTTTGGAGCGGATAAAAAATGAACCATATTTTTGATGGCCAAGTAAGATGGGGGGTGATCTAGCAAGGAGAAATCAGAATTTATATTGTACATATTATCAGGAAAAGGGGCACACAACTAAGCAATGCAGAGTATTCAAGGATCATTTGGAGGAGCTGGTAAAATCTAGAAACTTGAAGGAGTTCGTAGCTACACTAGAAGGCAGTACAGTAGGGCAGACCTCAAGGAACTGAGGGAACACGCTCCCATCACCATTTGGGGTTATAGAAGTTATACAAGCAGCTTCAATTGGCACGAGTTTGAGTCGGCGCAAGGGGATCCTAACTGTTAATTTGGTGAAGGGCGCCAAGGAAAATGACCGGCCAGGAAAGAGGCCGAGGTTGAGTAGGGAGCTGATTGAATTCAGATATGAAAATTTGGAGGGAACGACTCAACTGCATGATGATGCCTTCGTAGTCACCTCTAGAATTGGGGGTTTTGCAGTGAAGATAATATTATTAGACCAAGGAAGTAGGGTTGAAGTGATGTACCCCGATCTTTATAAGGGATTAGGATTAAAGCCCAAGGACTTGTCTAAGTATAACACGCCCTTGGTAGGATTCGATGGAAAAGTGGTAATCCCTGAGGGGCAAATTTTGTTACCTGTTAATATCGAATGAAAGGAGGTGGTGGAGAAATTCATTGTAATAAACGCCTTCTCGCCTTACACTGCGATTCTCAGGTGACCGTGGATCCTTGCTATAGGAGTTGTGCCATCTACCTTGCATGTGAAGGTGAAATTTCATACCGAAGTTGGAATCGTCGTAGTGAGGGGAGATCAACAGGTTGCAAGAAAATGTTTAGTAACAACCATCAATCATGAGATCAAGCAGAAGGAGCTCGCCGAGCAGGACCTATCATAGCAATTACTGGAGCCTGTGGAGGGCAGGGGGGCTGATAGTGTCGAGGATCTCATTAAGGTCAGGATACTTCCCGATTAAAATAAATGCTTCCAGATAGGCAAGAGTATGTCTCAAGAAGATATAGTGGCTGTATTACTGACTCTGGTATAGAATTTAGATGTGTTTGCTTGGAGTCCATACGAGGTTCCCAGGGTAGACCCCGAGTTCATCACTCATAAACTAAATGTGGATTTGTTGTTCCCTCCTAAGAAATAGAAGCCAAGGAGGTTAGCTAAACAATGTGTAGAGGCCGTGAAGGAGGAGGTAGCAAAACTGAAGCAGGTTGGGGCTATCAGGGAGTTATTTTTCCTGAAATGGTTGTTAAACACCGCGGTGGTTAAAAAGAAGAAAGGTAAGTGGCAGGTTTGTGTCAATTTCAATGATCTCAATTGAGCATGCCCCAAAGACCCATTCCCTATCCCGAAGATCAATCAGTTGGTCGATGCGACGTGCGGTCACCCGAGGATGAGCTTCTTGGATGCATTCCAAGGTTATCACCAAATCATGCTAGCAGCCAAGGATCAGGAGAAGATGTTCTTCATAACCCCATAGGGTAATTATCACTACATGGTGATGCCCTTCGGACTTAAATGATAGGCTAAGAATGTATTGACCCCTTTGGTAAAATTAATCAATTGATTAACCAAGTGAATTAATTAGATTCAATTCCATGCAATAAGCATGGTAGCACAAACAAATCACCAACTAATTTAAATATAGCGGAAAATAAATTTGACTCAGGTGATTTGTTTATGAATGGGGAAAACCACCGAGGTAAAACCCCACCGGGTGAATTTAAGGTCACCACTCCTGAGAATCCACTATTATCAAAACAAGCAGTTACAAGAAAAGGAATCCCAGTACCTTATACCAACCTACATTTGAACCCTTACCCCAATACCTAATTGGACTTGTAATGTAGTGACAATCCCTCCTTTCAATGCACGGCTCCAAGTACGTGACTAACCAATTGATACATGGATCCCAGTTTGTGACTAACACACCAACTTGAGAAAGATGTTGGCTGCAAAGTTCTTCAGTTCATCCACACGATGAAGATCAAGAAGTTCTTTGGTTACAAAACCCCACGGCATACAAACGCAGCAACTTCTTCAAGAAAAATATGAACTAGGGAAAATTGTCTCCAGTCACAATATGCATGAATGAAACCTTTGCATTCAGTTGCATCAAGTGAGACGGTCCTTAAAATAACCCTTATAGATGTTTAGGGTTGTGAGAAAAGAAAACCTAAACACATAGCATAGATATGCATGAAAAACAGATCTGAAAAACTGATTTTTGTAATTCTCGATAGATACAGCTGTCGAGCTATCTGTCGAGTTTCAAAGACTTAAACCTCGATAGATACATCTGTTGAGCTATCTGTTGAGCTTTAATGAACAACACTTCTTCAATTGATTCTTGGACAGATTTGCATGGCTTCAATACTTGGACTTGAACTTTTGTTCCTTGAAGTATTAAACACATCCTAGATCTACCCAATTACAAGTAAAGTGCATTTTGTCAAAGGATTAGCCAATTCTACATGACATATGTTCTTAACATGATCCACATATGTCCTAACAATCTCTCCTTATGGCAATCCGTGAAAAAACCACAACAAACAAATGAAATATGAGAGAAGTCATAAATCACTCAACTCACACTCACTTGTTGAATACAATAAAATCTACCCTAACACAAACTCTTGAAAAACTTTGCAAGAAGAGAGTTCATGGCATGGTAGATTTTGACAACCTGTATTTCTGAAACACTTTAAACAAAACTCATCACGGCATCTTAGTGTGAAACATAAATAAAAGATTGCATGCAATAAATAAGAAGCATGTGTATAAAGAGAGAAAAGAAACAACACATGGAGAGATAGGTGAAAAATGTAATAACAACCTCATCAAATATATATATATATATATATATATCTCAATAATGAATACAAGGTTTGCTATCACTAGGTGGTCACAAGACCAATGAACAAGAGCAAAGTATCTAAAAGATAAAGAAAAGAAAAGATACATAAGTCCTCACTACATTCCTCATAGAAATAAACACTCCCCCTAACAAAAAAAAGTCCTATGCTAACTCTCCCCCTAAGCAAGTGATTACTCTCATACCCAAAACTATTCCCCATTTTTTTCATGAATGACAAAGGGAAAGTCACTGAGAAACAGTCATCTCCTTATCACTGGAAGAGCTAGCACTATCATCCTCATCAGCATCATCATCACTGGAGCCATCATCATCACCCTCATCCTCTAAAGCCTATGGAGATGGATATGGAGACGCGGTGAAACCACCCATGACAAACTGTTGTCGTGCAATACGACCAACATGGGTGTTCACCTGACACAACTCATCACTGAGAGTGTCAAGGTGAGCATCCATGTGCTTAAGCTGTGCCATGATGGCCTCGAGATTCACACCAGGAGCGGAAGAGGTTGGAGGAGTTGTCGTCTCAGTCTAACGGACGTGTCGCTAATGGCACCTATGTAAAGAAGTGAGTAGACTCTGGATAGGAGACAGACTCATAGTGAATGATTTTTCATGATAGCAGAAGGAAAAATAAGCTTATCACGGGTCGCCGTATCCTTATAGACATCTATAAGGGAGAGTATGAAATGAGAGGGAAAGTCAATAGTAAGGTCCTTAAGGAGGGACAATAAAAAGTGAGCACGAGGCTCAGTAATAGAATTATAGTGAGACAAGGGATGTAAAAAAAAATGTCATCACCATATTTAGGAACCTCGGACCTTTTGCAAAGCTCGAGCATAAGGTGTTTTGGCGGTCACCCCATGATAAAGGTGTGTCACAAAAGAGAGATGAGTGTTCATCATTGGACACAGTTCGCAAATGAGGACATCCGGGGTAATCAGGATGCGATACCCTTGGAACATGTAGCACATCGGAGATAAGCTCCGGAGTGACTACAATATGAGTATCTCAAACAAACGTAATAAAATGAGGTACAGATGAATCAAAACCATGCATATAGGAATAAAACTCCTGTATGATCACGATGGGACAACTCACGGGTATCTCATAGAGATTCCCATCCCTGCCTGTGAATGACAGTCGGTAGATTAGTATCGAAGAAGTCCGATAAAATAACGTGGTGTTCCAAATGAATGCCATATTTGGAGAAGTTCTCCAAAAAGTCCTGACGGCCTTTATCATCACAGAACCTAACATAAGCAGGAGTAGGGTTAGAAGAAGAAGATGCCCAAAACAAAGAGGGTTCTGGGATGGAGCGGATTTGCACTTGGGTGCCATGCGCAGACTATCCAAAAGAGAGAGAGAGAGAGAGAGAGAGAGAAGCAAAAAAGTACCAATCAACAATAATATCAAAGGAAGGAAAAGAATGGTATGTATGCATGAAAAATGCATGAACCTGTGACATGTAACAAAATAAACATCATGGGCTCAACCCAATCCAAACCTACCAGCACACAAGGTTTCAACATATGAAACACACATCTAAAATGCATGAAACATTGTGAAAATGCAAATGTGATGCAATGCATGAGCATATAGGATCATTTAAACATAACCCGACCGAAAAATTTCACAAAGAACTCAACAATTTTGAAAAACCCCCAAAAACCTAGGTCTAAAAGTATGAAATGCATGATGACTGAGAGAAAAGAGATCATACTAGAGGAAGAAATCAAGATTTGGGCCAAAAATCAAATGGGGAATGTGAAGGGGTTGAGGGAAAAAAGTTTGGGAGAGAAAAGAGAGACTTTCTGTCGAGAGAGATTGAAGAAAAAAGAGAAAGAAATCACGCTGAAGCTATATATAGAAACACGAATCTCGATGGATCAAGGAGCTGTCGAGCACTAATTCTCGACAAATATATCTGTCGAGGTGTTGTCGAGCATCTGTCGATGGCAAAGAAACCTCAATGGATTGAACAACTATCGAGCAGATAGAAACTTTCTTGATGGATCGAGAATCTATCGAGAAGCTATCGAGACAAATTCTAGAAAGCTTCGATGGATCGAAAATGCAATAAGATTTGTCAAGAAAAGCAGTCCAAGGGTCTCGATAGATAGAAATCTGTCGAGAGCTATTGAGAAGCTATCGAGCTTGATAAAAACAGTTTTTCAAAGAGGAGAAAAACACAGAAATGAATGCAATTAAGCAAGCTACTCAACAAACGATCCAACCAACATTTTAAGCTTTCAAAATCATCTTTCAACAAAAAAAAATGTCAAGCAATTAGATCCAAAACACACACACACACACACACATACAAAACAAGTCTAACCAAGTTTATATTCCAAAAACAAGTCAAGACAGTTTAGTGGGTTTACATTAACACATGTATTCCTTGTGATGGCCAAATCACATTATACCTGCACATGTATCAAATGTAGCAAAGAATTTGGGTGTTGTGTGTGAAAAACATCGTAAGATTGCATGAGTGTCTACATGTTATGATGACTTGAGATATGAGAAAATTAATTTAACTCACACACAATCATAACTGCTTGATGAGGACTATTACCTTTGAGGTACATCCTATAACTCCCACATCTCCTAGAAACACGCTTGCAATCATATATACAGCATTTTGTTTCTTTTTTACTTTTTATTTTTCTTTGCATATTTTTCTTTCGAGCATATCATGCATGGGCATATAAAAGAGAGAAGAAAATACCCAATTATGTTAAAACTTTTGACATTGCACTTTTGCTATGCCGAAGCATACAGATGTCATTTCATGATTGGCGGGCAACAGTGGTGAGATGGTTATTTATGCCTTTCTCTAAGGATTTTCTAGTCCTACCTGTCAAAAAGAGTGATATGAGTGTTAAATATAAGAGATTACCTAATCTTACTTATCACAAACATGAGCCACAAAGCTCACTTGCTTAGTTGTGCATAGAGATGCTCATCTAAGCTACAAAAGATTCAAAGTTTAGAAAACTTTGTTTCAATGGCCATCCAAGGTATATAAGTACCAAAGTACACAAAACTCACACTGTTTTTGTATTTTTCTGATTTTTCAATTTTTATTTTTATGAAAAAAAAAATAAAGCAAAATTGAAAACAAACAAACAAAAACATGTTAAACGAAGCATAGCATAAAAACTATAATGACTCAAAAACAAGAAAGCAAAACACACAAGTAATGCAAGCAACAGAAAAAATAGAGGGAAAGAGAAAAAGTGACTGAATCACTTTGAGCCTTTTTCCTTCCACACCTTGGAAGAACTTTTCCTTTGAGTGAACTTGTGATCTGGTGGTGAGGGGGAAGAATTGAAACTGTTCAAGTTCGAAAGGAACATGAGGACCTTAAGAAGATCTCCAAGATGAGCAAAAAGGGATGGAAACTAATTCTGGTTTCCAGATGAGATCATATTGTTGCTTTGTTGAGTGACTAACCACTTGTAGGAATTAGGTCGAGTATGTCCTGAAACTCCACAATGATGACAGAGATGCTGCTCCTTTTGTTTAAACTTTTGATTATATCCCTTCTTAGTCCTAGGGTTTCTAGTCTCTTTCTTATCAAACTTAGGGGGTGCTCCTAAGATAGATTTACCCTTTGTCTATGTTCTCATTAGCTAAAACAGTTTCCACATCATTGTTCTCAGAAACAACATTATTAGCAGGTGAAACAAATACAATAGTACTAGAAGAAGCAATATTAGAGGAAGAGAAATCATACCCCAAGCCAGTTCTATCATAAGCAAATTTTTGAAAGTTAGGCATCTCATCAAGTTTTGCACTGGAAGTCCTCTCCAATTGAGCTCTAACTTGAAACAGCTTCGCTTCAAGCTTCTTGGTCTTTTCAGCCAAAAAAATTTCTCAAACTGCAGTGCTCCAATGGTCTGATTAGCTTCGTCAAACTTTGTGGAAAGCTCTTCTCGATCAAGTTCCACATCACTCAACTTCTTAGTGGCCAGCCTATATAGTTTCTCATGCTTCTCAGAAACTTTGTACAATTTTTCATAGGCTGTATGGATGTCATCTTGATTGTCCATTTTCTCAAACTTAGAATCCACCAAGTCCTCTTCATCATCTACTGTTTCTGAACCCCCATCAGTAGGATCAACTATAGCAGTGAAGACATTTAAGATTCCCTCGTTATCATTGTCATTTGAATCATCCTCAGGCTCGGTGTCACTCAAGGTAGTAGCAAGGGTCTTGCTTTTCCCAATAGTCTTGAGATAAGTTGGACATTTTTGTTTCATATGTCCAAAACCTTGACATCCGAAGCATTTTGGTCCGAAGGGAACAGTGTACTGACCGTCATCCCTAGCATCCTTCTTCCCTCTATCTTGTTTCTTAAAGTATGAAGAGCAGGATTGCTTACGATCTTTGTCGAATCCTTTTGCATTGACATTCTTTATGAACTTTTTGAACTACCTTGTGATATAGGATTTCAACTTAGAATCTTCATTATCAGACTACTCATCAGTATCACTGCTTTTGGCCTTCAACGCCATACTCTTGGTCTTGCTTGATTTCTCGATCCTAGACAAACCCCATTCATATGTCTGTGATAGGCCAAGAATATGTTGACCCCTTGTGATAAATTAACTATTTAATTAGCCAAATTAATTAATTAATTCAATTAACATGCAATATGTGTGGTAGCACAAACAAATCAAACTAAGTTAATATACAGTGGAAAACAAAGTTGATACGGTGATTTGTTTATGAATGGGGAAAACCTCTAAGGCAAAATCCCATAGGGTGATTTTAAGGTCACCACTCTGGAGAATCCACTATTATCACAACAAGTGGTTACAAGTAAAGGAATCCCAGTACCTTATACCAACCTACAGTTAAACCCTTACCCCAATACCCAATTGGACTTGTTCTATAGTGAAAATCTCTCATTTTCAATGCACGGCTCCCAATACGTGACTAACCAATCGATGCACAGATCCAAGTACATGACTAACCGCTAACTTAAGAAGGATGTTGGTTGTAAAGTTCTTCAGTTCATCAACACGATGAAGATCACGAAGCTCCTTGGTTACAAAACACTACAACGTACAAACGTATCAGCTTCTTCAAGAGAAAAATGAAATAGGACATATGTCTCTGGTCACAATATGCTTGAACAAAACCTTTTCATCAAGTTTCATCCACTTGCGTCATCTGTGATGACCCTTAAAATAATCCTTATATATGTTTAAGGTTGTGAGAAAAGAAAGCCTAAACAAATATACACGGATTTGTGTGAAATTAGATCTGGAAAACTAATTTTTGTAAATCTTGATAGATAGGTTATCTATCGAGCAGCTATTGAGCATCAGGCTGAAAATCCCTTTTAAATCTCGATAGATGCCATCTGTCGAGATAGTTGTCGAGTTTTAAAATCCAGCACTTCTTTACTTGTTTCTTGGATAGATTTCCATGGTTTTAACACTTGGACTTGAATTCTTGTTCCTTGAAGTATTAAACACATCCTAGATCTACCCAATTACAAGTAAAGTGTTGTCAAAGGATTAGCCAATTCTAGATGACATATGTTCCTAACATGATTTACATATGTCCTAACAATCTGCAAGTTGCCAACTAGCTCCGTCAAAGGAATTTGATCAATGTCCTTTGATTCTTTAATGGCAGTGATCTTGGCATGAAATCTCTCTGGAAGAGATTTGAGCACCTTTTTAACAATCTTGGGTTCGGGAATGGTTTCCCCAAGATTAAAGGCAGAGTTAACTATGTCCTTGAGTTTGGCATAGAACTCATTAAATGACTCATCCTCCTTCTTAATCTCTTCAAAACTTGTGGTAAGCCTTTAAAACTTTGAATTCTTGATAGCCTTGGTTCCTTCATAGGTTGTCTAGAGGATGGTCCATGCTTCCTTTATAGTGTCAATGGAGGATATTTTCTTAAACTCCTCATTCGTTACTGCACTAAATAAGGCATTTAATGCTCTGCTATTGAAGTTAGCCGCTTTGATCTTTGCATCATTCCAATCAGCCGACGCTTCCTTTGGCTTAGTCCAGCCTATCTTCATAGCTTGCCACACTTTTTCATCTAATGACTGCAAGAAAACTCTCATGCGTACTTTCCAATATGCATAGTTAGTGCCATCAAATAAAGGAGAGATAATTAAAGATTGTCCTCTATTTATGACAAACAGGGGTCGATAGATCACACAGCAAAGATTAACCCTAATCAGAGTGTGCCCGCTCTGATACCACTTAATAGGCCAAGAATGTATTGACCCCTTTGGTAAAATTAATCAACTAATTAACCAAGTGAATTAATTAGATTCAATTACATGCAATAAGCGTGGTAGCATAAACAAATCACTAACTAAGTTAAATGCAGCAGAAAATAAATTTGACTTAGGTGATTTGTTTACGAATGGGGAAAACCACTGAGGCAAAACCCCACTGGGTGAATTTAAGGTTACCACTCCCGAGAATCCACTATTATCAAGAGAAGTAGTTACAAGTAAAGGAATCCCAGTACCTTATACCAACCTACAGTTGAACCCTTACCTCAATACCTAATTGGACTTGTAACGTAGTGACAATCTCTCTTTTCAATGCATGACTCCAAGTACGTGACTAACCAATCAATGCATGGATCCCAGTACGTGACTAACACACCAACTTGAGAAAGATGTTGGCTACAAAGTTCTTCAATTCATCCACACGATGAAGATTAAGAAGTTCCTTGGTTACAAAACCTTACGATGTACTAACACAGCAACTTTTTCAAGAGAATGATGAACTAGAAAAAAATGTCTCCAGTCATAATATACATGAATAAAACCTTTGCATTCAGTTGCATTAAGTGAGACAGTCCTTAAAATAATCCTTATATATATCTAGGGTTGTGAGAAAAGAAAACTTAAACACATAGCATAGATATGTGTGAAAAACAAATCTGAAAAACTGATTTTCATAATTCTCGATAGATACAGTTGTCGAGCTATCTGTCGAGTTTCGAAGACTTAAACCTCAATAGATACATTTGTCGAGCATTAATGAACAACACTTCTTCACTTGATTCTTGGACAGATTTGCATGACTTCAATACTTGGACTTGAACTCTTGTTCCTTGAAGTATTAAACACATCCTAGATCTACTCAATTACAAGTAAAGTGCGTTTGTCAAAGGAGTAGCCAATTCTACATGACATATGTTCTTAACATGATCCACATATGTCCTATCATTAAAAATACAAGGGCCACTTATCAGAGGATGATGACAAGGATGTTTAGAGATAAGATTGGGAGTATAGTGGAAGTGTATATAAATGACATGGTAGTTAAGAGTCGAGAGAACCAAAGGCATGTAAAAGATTTGGAGGAGATGTTAAGGTACTTAGACAGTATAAGTTGCGCCTCAACGCCGACAAATGTACCTTCAGAGTGGGGGTGGGGAAATTTCTAGGGTACGTGATTATGAACCGAGGAATAGAAATGAATCCTGACCAGATAAGTGCCATTAAGCATCTCAAGTCACCGAGCAATCTGAAAGAAGTACAGAAGTTGACCAAGATGATAGCTGCTCTGAACCGCTTTGTATCAAAGTTAGCGGACAGATGTCAACCTTTTTATCAGTTATTGAAGAAGTGGAAAGGGATTCAGTGGACCGAGGAGTGCAAGGAAGCGTTTTGGGACTTAAAGAAGTATTTGGTTAGTCCATCGATCCTATCTTGCCTAGATCCAGGAGACGACTTATATATGTATCTTACTGTTTCCGAGCATACGGTGAGTGTAGTCATGTTCAAGAGGGAGTGCAGAGGTCGATCTATTATATCAGCAAGACATGGATTGACACAGAAACCCGGTATTTACCATTAGAGAAGCTAGCCTTAGCATTAGTCCATGTTACTAGGAAACTGCCCCATTATTTTCAAGCACACACTGTGTACGTATTAATAGAATATCCACTGCAGTCTTTACTAAAAAGATCTGATTTTATAGGGAGGATAGCAAAGTTGGAGATGAGGTGCGAGTCATTTGATATCAGGTATAGACTAAGGAACTTGGTTAAAGGGCAAGTTCTCGCGGATTTTGTTGTGGAGTTCACCCCAGTGGAAAAGAGTTCGAGTGGGGTATGTAGTATCGTTATCCAGCCATGAAGGGTATTTGTTGATGGGGCTTCCAATGCTTAGGGTGCAGGGATTGGCATTGTAATTATGTCACTAGAAGGGGTGAAGTTGGAGCACTCCTTAAGATTAGGTTTCCAAGAATCAAATAACGAGGCTGAGTATGAGGCAATGATTGTAGGGCTTAAAGCTGCAAGAAAACCAGAGGCGAAATAGGTAGAGATCTATTCAGACTCTCGGTTGGTGGTAAGTCAAGTTGATGGAAGTTTTGAGGCTAAGAACTCTCGGATGGTTGAATATTTGAAACTGGTCGGTTAGCTGATGAATGAATTCCAGAAGGCAAGGGTGGTCCAGGTTTCTTGAGGGAAAAATAGACATGCTGATTCCTTAGCAACACTGGTCTCATCCATGGATGATTGCATTCCCCGGTTGATTACAGTGGAAGTGTTGAGTGAGCCGAGCATTAAACAACATGTGGGAGTCTCTGTAGTGACGTCACTTGGGCCGAGTTGGATGGATCTGATCATAGAATTTCTAGCCAATGACATGTTGCTGAACGAGATTAAAGATGTTGAGAAGATACAAAGGGTTGTTGCAAGGTTCTAGCTACCCCAAGACAGAAGGTTGTACAAGAGCTAATTTGGTGGGCCCTATCTATTATGCCTCCACCCATCAATGGTTAATGATTTGCTAGCCAAATTGCATGAGGGAATCTATGGGAGTTATGCGGGGGGTCATTCTCTAGCACACTAAGCAATGACCTAAGGATTCTGGTGGCCAAGGATGCAAAGGGATGCCATTGAATACGTGAAAAGATGCGAGTAATGCCAGAAACATGCCCCAATTATACATTAGCCAAGTGGGAACTTGAATCCAATAAGTAGTCCATGGCCCTTTGCCCAGTGGGGTTTAGACATTATCGAACCATTTCCTCAAGCAACCAGAAACAAAAGATTCATCTTAGTAATGGTTGATTATTTTACCAAGTAGGTTGAAGCTGAAGCCTTGGCAAATATTCGAGATGTTGATGTAAAGAAATTTGTATGGAAAAACATAGTTACCAAGTTCGGGGTACCAGAATTGTTGGTGTTAGATAATGGGTTATAGTTTGATAGCAAAGCTTTTTAGAGGTACTGCAGTGACCTTGGGATCAAGAATAGGTACTCAAATCCAACATACCCTCAGAGCAATGGCCAAGCTAAGGCAATGAACAAGGAAATTGTGAGCGGGTTGAAGAAAAGGTCGGAGGGAGCAAAGGGTAAGTGGACTGAAGAATTGTTGAACGTATTGTGGGCATACCAAACAACTCCAAGGAGATCTACTGGCGAAACTCCTTTTTTCATGACCTACGGGACCAAGGTAGTAATTCCCGTAGAAATAAGTATGTCTAGCATAAGGGCCTCAAATTTTTCTCCAGACAGCAACGAAGGGATGATGGCGAAACAGTTGGATCTATTGGAAGAGCCCTGAGAGATGGCTACTATTCGGCCGGCAGACTATCAATAGAAGATGGCCCAAAGATTTGATAGGAACGTGAGAGCAAGGGAGTTTTGTGCAGGGCGCTTAGTGCTGCGTAGAGTGGTAGGGAATACTAAGGATCCGAATGCAGGAAAACTAGCTCCAAACTGGGAGGGACCGTACAAAGTTACTACAATAGTTGGGGTTGGGGCTTACTACTCGGAAGATATGGAAGAAAGAACACTCTCTCGACCTTGGAACGTGTAAAATTTGAAAAGATATTACCATTAAGCCAAATAGACATGAAGAAGTGCCTATTCTGTAATTTACAAAACTACTGTTTGTACATCTATAATACCATGTCTTCACATATTATGATCTGTATTTAATTTGAATTATTCTAAGGACAAAAACCTAGCCTTGGCTTGACCCCGGTCGTTGACTAGGTGGAAACCTTATTGAATTGCTCCATGGACAGCAGCCTAGCCTTGGCCTGACCCCGATCATCGACTAGGCGGAAACCTTATTGACTTGTTCTAAGGACAGAAGCCTATCCTCGGCCTAACCTCGGTCACCGACTAGGTGAAAACCTTACCAATTGGTTCAAGAACAAAAGCTTCAATCACTGATGAGCAAAAGTAAAAACAAAAACTACTAAAAAAAGAGGGGGGGGGGGGGGAGGGGGGAACTGAGGCCAGGACCTTGTCCTCGGCTGTACTGTTCCAAGTTTATACGGACCTTGGAAAGAATCATCTCCAACAAGTCACATGGGACTTGGATTACATTAACTTAAGGTATGAACTTTGCATGCTTAAAGCATAGGAGGAAAGGCAAAATTACCATGAGGCCAATAAAAAGTAAAACAACAAAGTATGATCAAAACAAACATAGGAGTTCATAAATGAAATGGCATTTAGTCAACGAAAAAGACTTAACAAATTTATCCCATACTTTAAAACTAAATGTCAAATAAAATAACATACAGAGCTGTGGGAACCAAGTATGAGGCTGTTGGGCCTTAACTCACTTAGGCTCACAATTTATTTGTAGTGGGCTTGAAGATTTCCTACTCTGGGTCGTTCTCGGCAGAGAGACTCAAAGCAACACTCAGTCTCTTCTTCTCACTTGACTGTTTTCTCTCTGTTTTTCTGAACCCCTTCTTCCTCCCACACTTCTGCTATTTATAGCCAAGGTTAGTGGTGAGATTACGATTTCAGCCTCTGTTAGTACTATTGAAGGTCCAATATTATCTGATTTAAGTGGATTTTTAGGTGAGAGTGGGGTGCAACAATTATGGCCTTGGAACTTGGTTCCAGCTTAGTCGATAATGCTCGGTAATGCAGTTTACCGAGCATATCATGATTTTCCCGAACACGATTAATACGCTTGTTCGGGAAAGATTATGCCGAGCACTTATCAGAATTCAAGGCCCAAAATTAGTTTTTACACTAAGGCAGATCCAAGAAGGGCTTAGGGCAATGGGGCTGTTTCCGTTGGGCCTGGGCCCAAGGGCCTGTATAGGTCTTGGGATCTCGGTGCCGTACATTAGCCCCCCCTTGATTCATACCCGGTTGCTGGGAAGAATCAAGGAGCTGGTCGAGCCTTTTGACCTCGGAGATTTTTATGGCCTGGGAATCGTGGTTATGGTTCCTCATTAATGCTTATCTCAAAAGACGCGCTGTTTCGCGACGCCAGGTACAGTTGTCATTATTGCCTGACGCTTCGTGAACCGGAGCGACGCGCATACTGGTTACGTTTGGCATCCGCAGGGTCGTTCGTAAATCGTGCCCATTTACTGCTTGATTAAACGTTTCTTTAACCCCCCCCCCCTTTTTTGACTCTATAAATAGTTCCCCACAAAACATTCTCTCATTTTTCCTCCACCTCTGATATTTCGCGACTATTCTCTGCCGACCAACTCTCTGTGCGCTTACTCTCCTACCCAGTGCTCCCTTCCTCCTTAGAACCCAAAGTAAGTTTCTCTTCCCTTTTCTATTCCTTCAGTTTATTTCTTCAAGTTCCCTTTCATAGCATTAGGTGTTATAGATGGGTTACTCCTATCTTCTAGAGTCCTCGGAGGCCTTGGCCACCTTTAGGAGCACATTTAGTATTCCCGATGACGTGGATGTGGCATACTGCCACGAGAGTGATATTGCTCTCCACCGAGGATTTGGTACAACCTTTTTTCCTCTGATGGCAATCTTAGAAGGCGGGGTTAGGTTCCCCGTGGATCCCCTTTTGACCGATACACTTAGGTACTACGGGCTGTGTCCCGACCAGCTTCCCCCCAACTTTTACCGGGTAGTCAGCTGTGTCAGTAGGTTGAACCATACCTTTTATTTACAGTTAAATTACCATGACATTAACAATATGTATAGCCTCTGTGGGAACAAAGCTACCAACTATTACCTAAAGACATGAGATAATCGGGTACGGCTGATATCATGCCTGCCTGATTCGAACAGGAACTCCGCCGGGGAGTTCGTTAAGGTGCGCGACAATTGGTTTGCCGGGGACGTCCCTTGCCCCCTTTCACGGCGTGAAGTGGGTTCGTACCAATCCCTTGATCTAATTGTTTTCCTCTGCTTTTCCTTTTCTTTTTAATGAAGTAAATCTTTACAATCAGATACTGATATAACACCTGTTCTTTTACAGACGGCAAAGTGTTTGTTCCGGACATCAGAACCGTCCACGCCAAGGATTTGAACTTCGTCCTTCGTTCTGAGATATACGTGCATTGGGACGGACAACTCCGGGCTTCGCAACTGATCCTCGGAATAGAGCCAGTTTACTCCACCTAGCAGAATTTTAAGCAGGCGCTTCTAGTTGACAATCCCCTGCTGTCATACATAGACGTTCGGTACGCGAACTTCCTGTCGCCGAAACTTACAACCGGGGAGGCGAGGGATTTTGGACGGCGCTTCACCTGCTCGGACGAGCTAGCCCCATTGCGAGACGAGTCCGCGGAACGGGTGTCTCGGCGCTTTAGGGAGTTAACCTACGAAGCTATCCAACAAGAGGGCCCTGTTCAAGAGCAACCGCAGCCCGAGAATCCCCCGACAGAGACTCAACAACCAGTGGTTGAAGTAGCTGCCTTGTCAGTTGAAGCTATCCAACCCGGCGGAAGGATGGTGTCAAGGAGGGTCATGACCATTGACCGCTTCGTGCCCGGTGCACGGCAGCCCAACCAGCCCCCACCTTCTCAGGGTCGGGGCTAAGGGCCTCAGCCTCCACCCTCTTCTCAGGCTGGACGGGCCCGTAAGAAACAAAAGGTAACCGATCAACCTTCCACGGGCCCGGGAGATGCTGCCGTCCAGACTCCTCCCCAGCCAATAGGGGGGATCGTTATCCGTGAGCCACAAACCCAGGCTGGTACGGGGGTTGCGTCCTCCTCCCAAGTGGCTCCAGCATGGAAGCCCAAGTTCTTATTGGACGGCGAGCCATTGCCTTCAACCGCCTGTGTTCTGATGTGGGAGAAAGGCGAGGGTGGCCGTATTGCCCAAACTTTGGCTGAAGGTCTTCTTCTTCCTGAGGACGTGCATGCCTTCGAGGAGGGCACGCCATTGCGGTAATTATTTAGTTTATTTATTTCTTCCCATACAAAAGTCTGCTTCTTTATTAACTTTTGTGCTTGCTAGGCTGCCTAACTGGCTCACATAGTAGCTAGCCGGACACGGGATCTCGCCAAGGAAGTTGAGCGCGAAAAGGGGGCGCGGGAGTCAGCGGCCAAAACGGCGAATGAAAAGCTAAAGGCAGCTGAGTCTGCCGAGAAGAAGGCTGCTGCCGCAGAGAAGAATAGGGCATTGGCCGAAAAGAGGTGCGCGGAGCTCTTGGCTAAGCAGAATGAGATGGAGGTCAAGCTAGCTGAAGCCATCAGCCTCAATACTGCCAATGCTGAGGAGCTAACCGACCTTAGGGCAGCCCTGGCGGCCGCCGAGCAAAAGTGGTATAACGAAGGCTTCGCTGATGCCGAGAGATCTGCAAAGCCGGTAGTGGCCCAGGCTCGGAACCTGGGTTTTGAGATCGGGTGGTTCGCCGCTCTCCAAGTGCTGGGAGTTCCAGAGGATTCACACCTGAGGGACCCCGGCCAGATTCCTTTTTCGAGCCCTGTTACTGCCGTGCAGAATCCCCCGACTACGGTTGATGAGGAGGAAATGGCAAGCATGAGGGAGCTGGTTGAACAAATTAACGCTTATGCCGAGCCAGAGGACATGGAAGCCACCAGCATCCCGACTGTGCAGGACCTTCTCGGCGAAGACTCGCATTTCCCCCTGACCGACCAGCTAGAAGTGACGGACCCGGCCCGACCCTCTAGCTGATTTTCTGCAGTCCTCTTACTTTATTTATGCTTTTACTTATTTTTATCGCATTTTCAATTTATTGGTTTATTTGCCTATGTCACCGGGATGTGGTGAACGAACGATTACTTTTACTTGTTTGATTGGTAAACCGCTTCCCTTTTCTAACTTTCGTTTTAATCTGTTGAATGAATTTCCATCTGTTTGTATGTTTTGCTTGGATTATGCCAGTGTTTTGGCCGTTTAATGGAATGATACCCCAAAAACCTATTGCGCGGTGCTTTGGAGAATCCGAGAGTGCCAAAGGACTTAGAGTTTGTAAAGGGTTAGGGTTCCCGTATGTTCGGTGATTTTAATCCTACCGAGGGTAATGTTTTTGTCTTTTACCCTTTTATTCCTTGGCGATGATACGGCTCCCACCCGCTCGGCGAATTTAGCTTAACCGAGAGTCAGGTTTCTGTCCTTAAAGGTTTTAGTTATAAGGTTTCCACCTGCTCGGCGATTTTAATTGAGCCGAGGGTTAGGTTTCTGTCCTTAGAGATTTTAGTTATAAGGTTTCCACCTGCTCGGCGATTTTAATCGAGCCGAGGGTCAGGTTTCAGAAATTAGAGATTTTAGTTACAAGGTCTCTTGGTGTGTAGTTACGGAACCGAAAACAGCATATACAAATAACTTCATCATAATCTTTATTTTTGCAAAATACAAGTTCTGGCTTACACGGATGGTCATGCGTAGAACTTCTTTAAGTTGTTGGCGTTCCACGCGGCCTTTCGTCAAGGTCCTCCAAGTAGTAGGCCCCTGCACCAGCGATGGCTGTAACTCTGTACGGTCCCTCCCAGGTTTGAGCAAGCTTCCCTGCAGTTATGTCTCGCATGTTTCCCATGACTTTTCTTAACACCAGTTCTCCGGCACTGAATTCCCTCCCCTTTACATTTCAGTTGTATCTTTGGGCTAGTTTCTGCTGATACTCGGCGAGCCGTATGGTCGCGGCCTCCCTGCATTCTTCTAGCCAGTCCAAACGCTCCATCATCAGGTCGGCGTTTTGGACGGGGTCAAACCCTGCGACCCGTGCACTGCCTAGGCTTACCTCGGTTGGTATCACGGCCTCCGCTCCGTACGTCAAAGAGAACGAGGTCTCACCCGTGGATCTTCTAGGGGTCGTACGGTACGCCCACAATACATTGGGTAGCTCTTCTGCCCATCTTCCTTTCGCCCCGTCCAACCTCCTCTTGAGCCCATTCAAAATAGTCTTGTTCACTGCCTCAGCTTGGCCGTTGCTTTGTGGGTAAGCCGGGGTTGAATACTTGTTCCTGATGCCGAGTTTGCTACAAAAGGTCCGAAAGGCTTTGCTATCGAACTGTAGCCCATTGTCTATTACTAGCGAATCTGGCACCCCAAACCTCGTGACTATGTTTTTCCATACAAACTTTTTCACGTCAGTATCCCGGATATTTGCCAAGGCCTCGACTTCCGCCCATTTTGTGAAATAATCTACAGCCACCAATACAAAACGGTAGTTCCCCGTTGCTCGGGGGAACGGTCCGAGGATGTCAAGCCCCCATTGCGCGAATGGACACGGGCTGCTGACGGGATTTAGACGACCTACAGGCTGATGGATCAAAGGGGCGTGTTTTTGACATTGTTCGCAGCTCCAAACATATTCAGCGGCATCCTTCTACATCTGTGACCACCAAAACCCCTGGGTCATCGCTCTGTGTGCTAAAGATCGTCCTCCAACATGGCCGCCACACACTCCCTCATGTAGCTCGGTCAGAAGCTCTCTGACTTTCTCGGGATGCAAGCATAAAAGGTAAGGGCCTGCAAAGGACCTTCGGTACAATTTGTGGTCCGAAGACAGCCAGTACCGGGGAGCCACCCGATGAATCTTATTGGCCTTGTCTTCATCCTCCGGAACTTTATCCTCGGCAAGGAAATCTATGATCGGGTCATCCAACACGGGTTGGCCATTACTACCTTCGCAACCTCTACTATGGCTTGGTCGGGAATACTCTTGATACTGATACTTGGCTCCCTTATAAGTTCTATTGTGACTAGTCGTGGCATGTCCTCGGTAGCCGATGAGGCTAACGTGGCAAGTGAGTTGGCGTGTTTGTTTTGTGACCGAGCTACCTGAGACACCTTTACCGTTCCGAATTGACCGATAATCTGCTTGGCCGCACTTAGATAAGCTTTCATTTGAAAGTCCCGAGCCTCGAAGCCTCCTGTGATCTAATAAACAACCAGCCGAGAGTCCGAGTAAATCTCAACATCCTTTGCGCCCAGGTGCAATACGGCCCTCAAATCGGCCAGTAGGGCCTCATACTCGGCCTCATTGTCTGAGGCTTTGAATCCCAATCTGAAGGAGTGTTCCAACCGTATGCCCTCAGGGGTGATTATGACAATACCAGCTCCAGCCCCCATAGCATTTGAAGCGCCGTCCACAAATACCCTCCACGGGCGAATTTCTGCACTACAGATTACCTTGCCGTCGTTCTTGGGTGTGAATTCTGCGATGAAATCTACGAGAACCTATCCCTTCACCAAGCTTCTAGGTCGGTATCTTATGTCAAACGAGCCCAATCGAGTCCCCCATTTGGCAATTCAGCCTGTAAAGTCCGATCTCTTTAACAGTGACTGTAATGGATACTCGGTGAGGACAAACACCGTATGAGCCTGGAAGTAATGTGGCAACTTCCTAGTGGCATGCACCAGGGCTAGAACTAACTTTTCCAGGGGCAGGTACCTTGTCCCGGCATTTACCAAGGTCTTGCTTATGTAATACACCGGCATTTGTACTTCTTGGTCCTTTAATAACACAGCACTTATGGCATGGTCGGTGACTGAGAGGTACATAAACAAATCCTCCCCGGGCTCCGGGGCCGTCAACCTTGGCGCCTTTGTCAAGTATTCCTTCAGCTCTCGAAAAGCCTCATCACATCCCTCGTCCCAACGAAACCCCTTCCACTTCTTCAGAAGCTGATAAAACGGCCGGCAGCGATCGGCAAACTTGGAGATGAATCGGTTTAGGGCGGCTAACATTCCAGCGAGCACTTGTACCTCCTTGGGATTGCTTGGTGGTTTGAGGCGGTTCACGGCTTCTATTTGGTCGGGGTTAGCCTCTATTCCCCCAGTAGAGATCAGATAACCCAGGAACTTTCCAGCCCCCACTCCGAAAGTCCACTTCTCGGCATTCAGGCGCAATTTATGCCGCCGTAGTATCTCGAATACTCCCCGGAGGTCTTCTGTATGTTGTGACTCTTTTCTGCTTTTTACCACCATGTCGTCAATATATACTTCAACCGTGCATCCAATTTTTTCTCGGAACATTCTCGTCATCATTCGCTGGTACGTGGCTCCAGCGTTCTTCAATCCAAACGGCATGACCTCGTAGTGATAGTTTGCATTCGGGGATATAAATGCTGTCTTTTCCCGATTCTCGGGCGCCAAGGCAATCTGGTGGTAGCCTTGGAAGGCATCCAGGAAGCTCATCCTCTGGTGCCCATACGTGGCATCTACTAGTTGATCAATCTTGGGCATTGGGAATGGGTCCTTGGGACACGCCCTGTTCAAGTCTGTGAAGTCCACGCAAACTCTCCATTTACCGTTCTTCTTTTTCACTACAACGGTGTTTGCTAGCCATCTCGGGAAGAATATTTCTTTTATGACTCCGGCCTCCTTCAGCCGCTGGACCTCCAGGTTTACTGCGTCGACATGTTCCTTTGATGCTCTTCTCGGTTTCTGCTTCTTCGGGGGAAATGATGGGTCCACGTTGAGTTTGTGGACAATAAACTCGGGATCTACGCCGGGCACTTCATATGGGTTCCATGCGAAAACATCTACGTTCTGCAAAAGGAACAACAACATCTCTACCCTTTCCCGGTCATTCATGCTTGTACCTATCTGGAAATACCTGTCAGTATCTGGAAGAATTCTAACCTTCAATACCTTCTCGGCCACGTCTGCGCCCGTTTCCCTTCGGGGCTTTTGTAATTGCTATGAAGTTTCTTTCTCGGCCTGTTCAGCTTGTTCGAGCTGCTCATTTTTCCACCTGACCGCGGCAACAAGACACTGCCTCGCCACTTGTTGGTTCCCCCTCACCTCGGCAACTCCATACTTAGTGGGAAATTTTACTTTCACGTGGAGGGTGGACAGAATAGCCTTCATGGCGTGAATCCACGGCCTCCCCAGGATTGCGGTATACGGTGAGAATGATCGGACTACTATGAAGGTAACTATAACTCCCTTGCCTTCCATATCCACGGGGAGAGAGATTTGTCCCTCGGGAATTACGACTCTCCCGTCAAATGAGACTAGCGGCGTGTCATACTTCGCCAAATCCTGGGTCTTCAATCCGAGCCCTTAGAAGAGGTCCGGGTACATGACGTCAGCCCCGCTCCCTTGGTCGATCATTACCCTCTTTACCAGGAACCTGCCTATCCTGGCCATCACCACCAAAGCATCGTCATGAGGTTGGACCGTTCCTTCCAAATCGTCTTCTCCGAACGAGATGGTCAACCACTCAACTTTCTTCTTCTTCTCGGCTGAATCTCCTCCCGCGCAAGCAACTGTTAATACCCTTTTTGCTGCTGCCGTTCCTTTTGATGCAGCATGGATGACTTCGATTACCCCCAGTGGAGGCGGGAGGGGGTTCCTTTTCTGTTGGACGCCCTGGCCGGCTTCTCGGTCAGTGGAGTCTACCACAAACTCTTTCAGGTACCCTGCCTTTACTAGCTGCCCGAGATGATCTTTTAATACCCGACACTGCTCGGTGGTGTGTCCTTTGTCTCTGTGATAGGTGCAGTATAGGTTTTGGTTCCTCCGAGACGGGTCGCCCCCCATTTTGTTTGGCCACCTGAAGAATGACTCGTTCTTGATCCGCTCCAAAATTTTGTGCACGGGTTCTTTAAACGCCACATTAACCCCTTCGACTTGCACCTCTGGTTCCTGCATTCTGAAGTCTTTTTTGGGTCTTACCGGCACAACGCCTTGCCGAGATCTCCCAATTAACGGAGCTTTCCCCCTGCTCTGCAGCCGGTTGTCCTCCAAGCGTTTGTACTCTTCTATGCGTCTCATCAGTTGCCTCATATCCTCGGGGGGTCTTTTCGTCAACGATTCCCGTAATTCAGAGTCTTTGGGGAGCCCCATCCTGAAGGTGCTTGCCACAATTTTTTCATTCCCTCCACCAATCTCGTTGTAGAGTTCCTAGTACCGGCTGGCATAACTCCGAAGGGTTTCTCCGACCCTTATCTTCATGGAAAGTAGCGCGTCTACCGACTGTTGCACTCGGCTGCATGTCATGAATCTACTGCCGAACTCTTGAATCAGCTTGGCGAAGCTACATATGGAGCCTTTCCGTAACCCATTGAACCATCTCAAGGCCGTCGAGCCGAGACTAGAGGGGAATACTTTACACATCAATGCATCATTGTGTGCATGCAAAGACATCATGTGGATGTAATGACTGACATGCTCCACGGGGTCCGTCTTCTCCTCGTAGGAATTGAATGACGGTCGCGTGAATCTGCTCGGCATAGGGGCCCGTTCAATATCATCGGAGAACGGCGACCGGGCAGCCATACGTAAGGCTTGGCTCATGGCGTCCATGGCAGCATTGTTGTGCTGCCATTCCTCCGGCGATTCTGACCCTCTGTCATCGTATTCATGCAACCGTGAGCGGTCCCGCTGATGACGTGTCTCCCAGGAATGCCGGTGTGACTCTTGAGAGCATGATCGGTCTCGGAATCGTTGCGTACCAGATTGGCTGGAACCCTCCTCGCCCCGATTTCTCCTTTGCTGGGGGTTGCGATTCCTTTCTTGGTGCCGACCCCTTGCTTCCAGCTCCAAATCCATTACCAATCTGCGCAACCGCTCCAGTTCTCGGTCTCTGTCATTATACTGCTGATGCGTCGAGACGCCCGAAACCGTTCGGTGTGTCTGGGTTGACCCTTCTCCCAACCCGGACCTTTCCTCTCCTCTGGGGTGCTCCCTATCCTCCCGCCGTTTCTGCCTTCTCTCCCTCCACATGGATCCCCGAGAAGATCCTATGGAGCTACTCGGCGCACGCCCTCCTGAACGCTCCTCAGACATTTCCCTTGTTTGAGTCTCAGTCAAACCACAGCTTCGTAGGAGAGCCCCACGGTGGGCGCTAATTGTGGGAACCAGGTATGAGGCTGTTGGGCCTTAACTCACTTGGGCTCACAATTTATTTGTAGTGGGCTTGAGGATTTCCTACTCTGGGTCGTTCTCGGCAGAGAGACTCAAAGCAACACTCAGTCTCTTCTTCTCACTTGACTGTTTTCTCTCTGTTTTTTTGAACCCCTTCTTCCTCCCACACTTCTACTATTTATAGCCAAGGTTAGTGGTGAGATTACGATTTCAGCCTCTGTTAGTGCTATTGAAGGTCCAATATTATCTGATTTAAGTGGATTTTTAGGTGAGAGTGGGGTGCAACAATTATGGCCTTGGAACTTGGTTCCAGCTTAGTCGATAGTGCTCGGTAATGCAGTTTACCGAGCATATCATGATTTTCCCGGACACGGTTAATACGCTTATTCGGGAAAGATTATGCCGAGCACTTATCAGAATTCAAGGCCCAAAATTAGTTTTTACGCTAAGCCAAATCCAAAAAGGGCTTAGGGCAATGGGGCTGTTCCCGTTGGGCCTGGGCCCAAGGGCTTATATGGGTCTTGGGATCTCGGTGCCGTACAAGAGCATTAACAAGTTCTTACAAAATGTGAAAAAAGGGAAATACATAGTAAAGAAAAAGAAAAATGCATAAATAATGCCTAAGCTTCTGGGTCTTGAGCCTGTTTGGGAGAAGTAGTAGTAACATCTGCAGTCATTGGGGGGCTAGGGTTAAGCAAAGAGGTCGGTGGCTCTTGACCTTTAAAGGCACCAAGGGTGGTCGAGTTGTCAAGGTCGATTACCTCAATATGGGAATCGATCTCCTCCATCAACTCCCTCATGTTGAGGCTGTCTTCCTTTTCATTCGGGGTCGAGGTCTGCACAGGGGGAGGAAGGAGAGGTTCGGGCAGAGGTATCTGCTTAGGATCCCTGAAAGGTGAATCCTCAGGAAGGTCGAGAGCATTCACAGTAGCCATCCATCCCTCCCTGAACCCATAGCATTGGGATTTAAACATGATGGGTTTGCTGGAGTTCTTAGTGTCGGCAAAGCCTATGTTGTAGAACTTATCCTTGCTTTGTGCCAAAGTGACCTTCAAATCAGCTATCTCCTTTTCCCTATCCAAGATGATGCTCTTGGCCTGAGCAAGCTTCACCTCTGCATCATCCAGCTTTCCCTCCAAATCTGCCACTCTCTTTTCGGTAGCCACACGAGCCCTTTTGGCCTCTGTAGATCGTCACTCGGTGGCAGCTAGTTTGGTAGCTTGCTCTCGGAGATTGGACTTGGACACCTCCTTTAGGTCCCTCTCCTTATCAGCTTCTTCCACGGTACCCTTGAGCCGGCCTTCAAGAAGGTGGGTCATCTGGGCAGCCTGATTGGACAATTGAGAAAAGATAGGAGAGAACAAGTTAAAGACAAAGAATAAAAGAATACACAAATAGACTAAAAAAAGAGAGGGAAAGGGGGTTGAAGTTTACTGCGATGGTGTGCTATTTCAGTATGAGAGAGATGGCATTATCACTGCCTTCTGCGAAGTATTGCATTTCATCGAGCAATAGAAGTGCCTACTCGAGACTCTCTGCAATACGACCCCCTGACTACTGGTCTAGTTCCAAATGCAGGAATCAGTTGGAAGAGGCCTATCTCCCAACATGAAGACACTTTGCCAACCTCAGGGAGGTGCTAAGGAAGAAGCGATGTTGGAGCCAACCATTGTAAGGCCAACCTCAGTTGGCCTATGTTCGGAGGGAGGGTCTTGAGTAGTTGTGGGCACGGCGGTCGGGACCATTGTAAGGCTAGAAGGTGGGTCAGTGGGTGGCTCATTCAGATCAGAGGAGTCTCATAGCCTCTTGCTGTTACAGGGAGCAGGCGAGGAAGTATGCTGCTGCTATAGGGGGTTGATCGTTCCAGAAAGCTTGGCCCCTAGGACTGAAACGGTCAACAGTCATCCTTCACCAGGCTAAGCACATCCCTAACAGTAATCAAAGACCCCTCTCTTATCTGGCGAGGACCCAGTCTTCGAGCTTCACCAAGCGAAAGACCTCTTGGAAGGAAACCTCAGAGATGGACGTCAATGTACGAGAGCAGGGGGCTGCCAACAATGAGAGCTTGTGATGAGAATGCAAAAAATCATATTTTTCTCCCTTAATGTTTAGTCTTTTATACTTATTTGGTGCCTAAATGTACTTATTATTCTTATATTTTGATTTAGGATACAAATGGAGGCATTAAGTGCAAAAAGTAGTTAATTGGGCGATTTTGGACAACTTTGACATTGCTTCGTAATCTGGGCATAACTCTCTCATCTGAGCTCCGATTGAGATTATTCAAGATGCTATAGAACTCCAAGAAAATGCTCTACAACTTTCATGTTTTGAGTTTTGAGAGATACTGGATGCATCAAGGTCGAAATCGGGCTTAAAGTTGCTGCACCTACACTGTTTATTTTCAGAAGTTTCCAGATCTGGTGCACGAAATTCCAGCTGAAAAACACCACTTTCCTAGTTATATTAAGACTGTTTTATTTTTAATATTTTT